>NC_141699.1:887337537-888076912 GCF_964263255.1 Lissotriton vulgaris | reverse complement strand
GCAACTGACTATGCACTGAAAAAAATCCTTATTGTTGTACAAGACCAAATGTAGACATCTCTGCACACGTTGTAGATACATGTGGCATGTAAAATCCTTATTCAGGCACCTCCAAAGTAGCGCCCACACCGGGCACTAGACAGACTTTGCCCAGGACAGATGCCCATGTAGATCTTGACATGTCCTGCATCCAAGCAGTGTGTGTACATGTAGAAAGAGATTTCCAAGAATCAAACTTCCCTTGATGGTGCAGGTCGTGTGGCAAACACATAATACAGCACGCTTTCGTTGGGGCTATCCAATGTAGAGGACAATGAAAGTTGAAGGTGAGACACTTTGTGAAATAGAATCTGGCACACCCAGGTTGAGGCTGTCTGGTATTGAGGTCACTGGTGGGGCTGGGGCTGCCAGTTTCTTTAAGATGACTTAAATATACACGTAGATGCTTCAGTCTTGAATTTAGTATGTTGCAGTTTCTTTGGTGGAGTCCTTAATTCTAGTATCAATGTTCCTTGTATAAGATAGTCCAAAATCTGTAGGTTCTGAGTCCAATCGTCGCCAAAATGTACTAAGTAAAGAAGTCCAAATCGTAGGCAAGGTGGTAGGTTCCAAGATGTAATTTATTATATCAAGTTTCAGGTAAGTAGAAAGATGGTTGATAGTAGTAAGATAGTAATTAGGAGTGCCCCACCAGGAGCAGCCTTCATGCTGCTTAGCCTCCAATCTTCACTGACACTCTGACCAGACCCAAGAAATCCAACATTCCATGACATCAACCTACATTCTACTGTCATTCAGGCAGAACAGAAGGGAGAATATCAATGCAAAGAGAGAAGAGAAGAAATCACACTATAACAATGGTCATAGACAAATTACAAAACATTACATTTTCACCCAGGAGACTAACATTACATTTTGTCAGTTTATATCAACATTCTTATCTGTCTACCTTGTTATAATTCAAATTAGTTAAACAACAAAAATGAGGTAGACCCAGTATCCCTATGAACCTGGGCAATTAAGTTATATTCAAAAACAGTTGGTTCATTAGGGAACACAAAATTACTTTTCTTATCTCATAAAGTTATGTAGATATTTGAAACACACAAAGCAGAATCCAGAGACCATCTACGTATTTATGCACTATTTTATCAATTATAGTCATTCATAAACACTAGTTTCGTAGATAAGTTGCAAAAAAGGCTGTACACAAATAGTGAATAGTGCAAAAGTGACTTAAAGTGCTCAGTGCTTACGGCGCAAGGTGAATACTGTACAATTTTTATATAAAATGGAAGAAAGGAAAAAACGTGTGGTCTATGCGTATTACACAATTATCACAATGTACACAGTATTAATCAGTAATGGTACATGATATGTATGCACATAATCCACTTGATCGTCGACGTTTCGACCCTTAACTAGCAAGCATGTGAAGTCAAAAGCGGGTCTTCATCAGGACTGTGGCGGATAGCAAAACAGCCTTCATTTAACCACGCTGGGTTGAGGTGTGGATTGAACTGTATTAATCTGTTCTGTCGGGGTGACTTGGAATTCACAACCGACCCTCAGTGTTAAAATCGAGTTCAACACTATTTAGGACGATAATCTGGGAGTGGGTATATTGGTTGTACCCAATGAGACGTGAATTCTCAACTTCTTATTCACGTAGAGCTGTGTTGTTCTGCTCTGTCGGCGTAATTACTTCTGCTCGACTGTGGTAGAAATTATTAAACTCCCTGGACTTGAATCGCAACTGGGTAAGGAAAGAATGACCCTCCCAGTAGGATCCTGAAAGGATATGTTTCTCCCAAGGGATTGCCGGTAGTGGGACGACTAATTCCACACTTGTCTACACGATTGAATTAAATCGGAGGGTACTACACGCCGGGTAGAGGGTTCTTCCAACATGGCACTGTTCCAAGCTGGAACAGTGTTGAACCCTATTTTAACACTGAGGGTCGGTTGTGAATTCCAAGTCACCCCGACAGAACAGATTAATACAGTTCAATCCACACCTCAACCCAGCGTGGTTAAATGAAGGCTGTTTTGCTATCCGCCACAGTCCTGATGAATACCCGCTTTTGACTTCACATGCTTGCTAGTTAAGGGTCGAAACGTCGACGATCAAGTGGATTATGTGCATACATATCATGTACTATTACTGATTAATACTGTGTACATTGTGATATTTGTGTAAAAAGCATAGACCACACTTTTTTTCCTTTCTTCCATTTTATATAACAATTGTACAGTATTCACCTTGCGCCGTAAGCACTGAGAACTTTAAGTCACTTTTGCACTATTCAATATTTGTGTACAGCCTTTTTTGCAACTTATCTACGAAACTAGTGTTTATGAATGACTATAATTGATAAAATAGTGCATAAATACGTAGATGGTCTCTGGATTCTGCTTTGTGTGTTTCAAATATCTACATAACTTTATGAGATAAGAAAAGTAATTTTGTGTTCCCCAATGAACCAACTGTTTTTGAATATAAATTGTTATAATTCAAAGCATACATTTTCTTTGTTTCTTAACATCTGCAACATGAACATTACATTACACCCTAACCTGGAGAACACCATAAATGTATTTGCCCATCAAGGAAACATAATATTTATTTAATATATTCAAGGCTATCGAAGTTGGCTTCATCTGTGGCACTTTTTTTTATGTTTCCAGTATTGCAGTTCCCCCTATACTAACCTCTAAACATGACAAATGGAAATTAGAAATATTCTCTTATTTTATATACCTTATGTAAGCGTCAATTCTTTTCATGTATAGTTTCCCTATACATATTGGTATCCTGGATTATCTTCCAAGAATTGTTTTTCTTAATATGGAATCTACTTTCAGAACAGATGCCTATCCATACTAATAATATAAAGAGAGAGCCCAAACCTTTGAGGCGGGTAATCTCAGGAACCACAGCACCAATCACAACACCCAATACAGCGTTGGAAAGGGCAGTTGCAGCAGAAGGACATAGGCTATACAGACGCCCACATATACATTTAAAAGGTAAAAGAACCGTGCCAGCAAAGTAGTCCCTTGTGGGCGTGTCTGCGTTGTGCTGTGGGCGTGTGCTGGGGGCGTGTGCTGGGGGCATGTGCTGGGGGCGTGTGGTACGTTCCACCCTTCATTCCATGTCTCATTTTGTGTGCTAATCCCAACCTGCTCCCTTTAAATACCCCTGCACCCCATGATCATAACCCACCCTTACTCCTTAAAATACCCCAACATCCTTAAACACTAACCCATCTTAACCCTATCAATATACCCTGTACCCCAAAACCCAAACCTATCCCTAAATCCTAAAAATACCCCTATACCCCAAAACCCAAACCTAGCCCTGAACCCTATAAATACCCCTGTACCTCAAAACCCAAATCTACCCCTGAACCCTAAAAATACCCCTGTACCCCAAAACCCAAACCTAGCCCTGAGCCCTAAACTTACCACTGTACCCCAAAACCCAAACCTACCGCTGAACCCTAAAAATACCCCTGTACCCCAAAACCCAAACCTAGCCCTGAACCCTAAAAATACCACTGTACCCCAAAACCCAAACCTACCGCTGAACTCTAAAATACCCCTGTACCCCAAAACCCAAACCTACCCCTGAACCCTAAAAATACCCCTGTACCCCAAAACCCAAACCTAGCCCTGAGCCCTAAAAATACCCCTCTAGCCCAAAACCCAAACCTACCCCTGAACCCTAAAATGCCTCTGTACCCCAAAACCCAAACCTAGCCCTGATCCCTAAAAATAGCCTGTACCCCAAAACCCAAACCTAGCCCTGAACCCTTAAAATACCCATGTACCCCAAAACCCAAACCTACCCCTGAACCCTAAAAATACCCCTATCCCCCCAAACCCAAAACTATATCTGAACACTTAAAATACCCCTGTACCCCAAAACCCAAACCTAGCCCTGAACCCTAAAAATACCCCTGTACCCCAAAACCCAAACCAGGCCCTGAACCCTAAAAATACCCTTGTACCCCAAAACCCAAACCTAGCCCTGAACCCTAAAAATACCCTTGTACCCCAAAACCCAAACCTACCCCTGAACCCTAAAATACCTCTGTACCCCAAAACCCAAACCTTGCCCTGAACCCTAAAAATACCCCTGTACCCCAAAACCCAAACCTAGCCCTGAACCCTTAAAATACCCCTGTACCCCAAAACCCAAACCTACCCCTGAACCCTAAAAATACCCCTATACCCCAAAACCCAAAACTATATCTGAACCCTTAAAATACCCCTGTACCCCAAAACCCAAACCTAGCCCTGAACCCTAAAAATACCCCTGTACCCTAAAACCAAAACCTAGCCCTGAACCCTTAAAATACCCCTGTACCACAAAACCCAAACCTACCCCTGAACCCTAAAAATACCCCTATACCCCAAAACCCAAACCTAGCCCTGTACCCTAAAAATACCCCGTACCCCAAAACCCATACCTATCCCTAAACCCTAAAACTACCACTGTACCCCATAACCCAAAACTATATCTGAACCCGTAAAATACCCAAACACCCCAAAACATATACCTCAGTACCCCAAAACATATACCCCTATACCCATACTTACCTTATCCAAACATAAAAAAAACCTGCTTTTACCATTCATGCATTTACAACGAATTTCGTTGTAAATGTATGCTTAGTAAAAGCATATAAAATGTAATGCCATGCGTTATAATGGCATTGCGGTGTCATGGTACTTTCGTAATGAAAGTATGTGGAGTGATGGTATGCGGAAAGAAAGTTGCAGAATAATCGGTGTTTACCCTCCCCCGTAAGTACATTGGTGGCACGGCGGCCCACATCTCCAGCAACATACTCATATTTTTTCACCACCCATTTGAAAAATGCACAGGTCTCTTTCATTGATGCCCAGCACCAACATACACTTTTAGACACACCTCCCGCCACAAGTTCTAGAATTTCGAACTTTAGAGCTGGGGAGCTACGTTCGAATCTCGGCATCAGCTCAACATCCTGTGATTCCAGGCAAATGGCTTTGTCTCCCCGTGCCTACCACAAATGAATGTGTTCTTCTGTAATGTAAATTGTGCTTATGCCATGTTGTCGAGTTTGCGCTATATAATATTGCAAGGAAAAATAAAGTAGGGAAACTCGAGTTCACACACTACTGAATGCGCACTCTTAAGTGTATCAGCAGTGCACTGTGAATCGGAGCGTTTCACAGGCCTGTCACAGATAAGAAACGCTATCAAAACGAAATCCTACAAAACAATATACTACTGGCCGGCAGCAATTCATACCCGGACAACGTCGGCACGGGCTGCTATCAACAATGAAATCATAAACCAAGGACTTATAGAAATTGAAGACTCACTGTATCTATTAAGCGAGAAGTCCTTACAAGATTTCAGCCTGCCGCCAGCGGTCCGAACTAACCTAACTGGATACCACAATATCGCTACCGCACACAATCGTCCAGAGCTAAATAGCTACCTTGCTCAACACTTGCCTAACTTAGTTCCAGATCAACAACTCGCCTACAACACCATAGTTGATAGTGTTGAAAAGAAGCAAGGCAAACTATTGTTCATAGACGCCCCCGGTGGCACAGGAAAGACTTACCTAATCAACCTCATACTTGCCAAAGTTCGATCTTCTGGGAATTTGGCTCTGGCTGTTGCGTCATCTGGAATAGCTGCCACTTTGCTAACAGCTGGGAAAACAGTACATTCTACCTTTGAACTGCCTCTAACAGTTTCCCTTGAAAAGGATTCAATATGCTCTATTCGGAAAAACTGACCTTTGGGGACACTGCTTCAAAATGTGTCTCTTATCATGTGGGACGAATGTACAATGACACACCGCTCACATATTGAGGCAGTTGACACAACTCTCAAAGACATTAGAAATTCATACAACATAATTGGAGGTGTTACTTTTGTGTTTGCTGGTGACTTCTGACAAACTCTTCCTGTGGTGCCTACAGGAACGCGGGCTGATATACTAAAAGCATGCTTAAAAGCATCACACCTATGGAACTCTGTACAATCTATTACCTTGCGCACTAACATGAGGACACATTTAGGAGGTGGAGATACACAATTTGCAGATCTTCTAATAGAAGTGGCAAATGGAGACATACCTGACACAAATGGCTTTATCAACATACAAAACTTAGGTAAGCCTCTCTGTACTCTTCATGAACTAATACAACATGTTTACCCAGACATCAAGCATCTTCTCAGCAAAGATTACACATGGATTTGCGAAAGGTCTATCGTTGCCGCCCGAAACTCTGCAGTGCATCATATTAATGAACACATACTACAACTATTCCCAGGTGAAACCACAATATATAATTCCATTGATACAGTATTAGATACACAAGACGCTGTGCATTATCCCCAAGAATTCCTCCACTCACTTAACCCTTCAGGGCTTCCCCCTCATACACTCCAAATGAAAGTAGGTGTTCCTATCATGTTATTACAAAACCTACATCCACCAAATCTCTGCAATGGGACGCGCCTACAAGTTAAATCTCTTTTACCTTATGTAATAGAGACTACTATTCTCACTGGCCCTGCTGCAGGACAGTTAGCCCATAATCCCTGGATACCCATGATCCCTACTGATCTTCCATTTCAATTCAAACGCTTACAATTCCCTATTAACATTGCTTTTGCATCCACCATTAACAAATCACAAGGTCAGACATACAAAGTCATTGGGATAGACTTACGAGAGGACTGCTTCACTCATGGACAGTTATATGTCGCGCTATCGAGGTCGGGGAATTCCGACAACCAATTTATTCTACTTCCTGATTGTCATGAAACACGAAATGTGGTGTACCATGAAGTTTTGAAGTAAATGTTATTTTCAATACTAAAACCATTGCTGCCTAGCCTTTTTTTACCCGGACAACGTCGGGACGGGCCGCTAGTAATTGATAAAATGATTATACTACTTTCGTTCAGACCACTATGCAATTATATTGTAAACATGTAAGTGAAATCACATTTACTTGATTATACGTTTTCAAATTAGAATTAGTTATCCTATATCATTATAGTGCTTCTCAGCAATAATTTCTGGATTCACCTCTAATTCTCCTTTGGCAACTGTGCTTCTGAAAAACACATAGGTCCTCATTACGATGTAGGGTGGAGGTGACACCTCTATTACAATTTGACTGCACATGGTGCAGTCGCATTCTCCCATTTCTCTATGGTAGCTTGTGGTGCGACCGTAAACCAGCTGCAGCACAAGCTCACAAAGAGAAATGGGAGTTTCTGTTAATCCCTGCACCTCCTGGTACCTGCCATACGGAGCATGGATTAACGGGTGCCCCCAACAGTATGTCGCAGGGAGAAGGGGGCCTGCTAGGGTCCCCCACAGTCGCTTTCCATGTCAGAAAGCCCAACATGGAAAGCCTGCGGGAAACTAACATCATAATCCCGACAGCAGAAAGGCAGTCTTTAAGGGATTACGTGCTGCAGGTCGGAGGCTTTTCTGACCGACATCATAATAGGGCCGCCCCTAGTGTCACCATATAATACTAGCCAGTAATATAGACTTCTACCCACCTAATTTCCAATTATTGCGGATTGATAATCTAATTTTAGTCTGAGCTCCCTTTCAGATTAATCAGTGTGATTGTCCTCTAGGGTCAGGTTGCCTCCTTTTATGTCATAGCTTCCCCATGATACAGGGCTCTAAATATTAGATCCATTGCAAATATTCAGATTCCTTTCCAATTTGACATCTCCAGATTATTATGTGTATATATATATATATATATATATTTGCTCAATGGTATATTGAAACAAGAGATGCAGACAGTACAGGGAATGGTATGTTTTGGACTGATCACATATTTTTATCTTTCCTCAGGTATTATGCCACAGTGCACCCACTGAAGAAACGAATATCTGTCACCACGTGTGTGTATGTTCTGGGTGGCATCTGGCTTCTCTCTTGCGCTTTGGTAGCACCTGCTATTGCCCACACTTACTACGTCGAGTTTCACGAGGAGGGCTTCACCATCTGCGAGGAGTTCTGGATGGGCAAAAAGAAAGAGCACCTTGCCTACGCGTACAGTGCCCTCATCATCACTTATATCCTTCCCCTCTCTGCTGTGTCCCTTTCCTACATCTGCATTACTGTCAAGCTGAAAAACCGTGTGGTGCCTGGCCACCCAACTCAAAGCCAGGCCGAATTTGACCGGGTGAGGAAGAGGAAAACCTTCCGTCTCATTGTGCTGGTGGTGACGGCCTTTGGCATCTGCTGGCTGCCAATTCACCTCTTCAACATCATCCGGGACATTGACATTAACATGATCAGCAAAGACTACTTTTTGCTTCTGCAGCTCCTCTGCCACTGGTTTGCCATGAGCTCCTCCTGCTGCAACCCTTTTCTGTATGCCTGGCTACATGACCGGTTTCGCAGTGAACTGAAAAAGATGTTCACCTTCCGGCAGAAGATTATCCCAAGCAGCAACTGTGTGGCGGGTAATGTGATGCTCTGAAATAAGGCGAAGGATATCACCTTGTCGGCTGCACCACTAGCAAAGTCTTGGACTGATACAGAGGCCATGATTAGCCCACAATGTTTAGCTAATATCTTGCTGGCTGATGGTAAGGGAGGCCATGAGACAAGGCAACTGCAGGAGTGACAGGACATTTTGGGATATGACTTTGTACTGCCTCAAGCCACCAGTTTACACACTGGTCAATGCCAACTCTGTGCACGCTGCCACTTTTTGTAACTTAAATGATAAGTACAGCTGCTTGTTGAATTGTTGCCTTTTCTTTAGAAGGCATTGCAGATTTAACGGCTAACCAGTAACTCTCTACAAAAGTGCGTCTGTTACTTTTAGTCTATAGGACACAGCCCTGCGCTGCAGGTGTTTGTGGGTGGCAGAACTGGTGAGTAAGAGTTTGCTGAGAAGCTATGAAGCCCCCACTATTGGAAAGGTGCTGGACAAACAGGAAGACATATTTGAGAGATGAATGTTCTGAATCTGTATCTCTCAAAGTTTGCTCTTCTTCATCTAACACTACTACTCAAGATCACTGTGTACCTATGATGTTGTGTGACGATAGATTTCCACAACTACAACAGCATTTCTGCAGGACTTTGTCACCAGAAACCCAACTGTTCACCAGTTTTTTTTGTCCCTCACTCTCGTTTTCTTACTGCACTCTCACCCTGTCTCTCTGTTTCCCTCTCTCTCACACTGTGTTTGTGCACCAGTGACATTGAATACAGCAGTAATCAAATCAGAAATAACAGGATGTAAAACTTTCTAGGGGAAATACCATTATTGAAACTAGCGTTTTAGCATCCGAGAGGTTTTATGTACTAAGGCCGAGCTTCACGATCAGTTTTGCCGTGTGGTATAGCTTTAAGTTTTTACTAACTAAATAGTTTTCCCCACATAAATTTCTTCAGGTCGTAAGCAAGGGATTTTTAACAGGAAATGTCACAGATCGGTGCAAAATTTGAGCGCAACTCAGAAACAGAGCATTGAAATGCACACATACAGTGATTGAAAGCTTGCTATAAAAGAGAGCTTCAAATGTCTTTATTCCCATTGCCATTTGCGGGCATATTGCAACAGACGGAGGCTGGAATCCATCAGGCCAGAGATAAAACTACATGCGCTTGCCTTATTAATGAAAGGATTCCGAGATCCATGCTTTGATGTTTAGAGCACAAAGGGGCACATTATCAAGGAGGGCGATAAGAGATTATTGCCGCTTTAGCTGCCGTTTTCGGCCGCTAAGCGGTGATAATTCTATCTCCCTATTAGCAAGCTGTCGCTAACAGCAGTTAGCGACAGCTTGTAGGCGATAGCGAGTGGTTTGGGGCCCGCTTTGCATGTCAGCGATATTTATCGCTAATGACATACAAAGTGCGCGCACCCAACCTGTTAGTGACTGAAAGCAGTCGCTAACATCGCTATCGCCTATTATCAACGCAGGCGTAGCGATGGAAATATTCGCGCTAAGCGCGAATGTCTCCAAAACCTAACGCCTGCTCAGACCAGTTCTTAGCCATTATATCCAATGGGAGGTGGATATTCTGGCTAAATCCCTGTAAGCGATAATGCATGAATATCGCTGAATTACCAGCGATATTCACACATTTCGCCGCTAACGCCGGAAATTTTATCCCATTTGAGATAAACGTTGCTAATAGCACGTTATCTCTGCGATGAAATCCGGCGATGCACGGCAATAGAAAAAAGGTTGCTAAGCTTAGTTAGCGATAAATATCGCTACTTGTTGATAATATGCCCCATAGTGACTTTAAATTCTTGCAAGCGATCAACATGGTGAGGTGCCGTGATCTGACCAGCCCATCTAGCTTTGGCATGATCTGTGAGAAGAATGAGGCTGAGCTCAATTCAAGATCAGAGATCTTAATTTGTTACATGGAAAAGCAGAAACATAGGACAAAATCTGCTGGATGTATTTTTGCCCCAAGTGCAAACCTTACTTGCAGTGTGTGCAAAAATAGTGCAAAATATAGCATTTATGTGATAAGCTCGCTCGCCCTTCAAGGGTTTTTGTTAAGTTGGAGAAAAAATCAAGATGATGTTTTTGCTCCTGTTGCTTTTGTCAACCCCGGCAAGTGTGTTTTGTTCAAACCGCCATTTTCATTTTCCAGGCTCACTACACGTGGTATATAACAGAAAGGAGTGTTTTAAGGACATCCAAATGTTGTGGTTTGAGCAGCAGAGGCCAGAGCCTTGATGTGAACTGTGCCTATGCTTCCACAATACCCAATGAATTTGTCCTACCATCATTACTGAATTTTGTGAGGAATCCGTAGCTCACTCTTGATAGCTTGGCTCAAGCAGCAGGGCATTCCTCTCGTAAAAGATGTGTGGTAAGTGTGCACCAACAGCAATAAAGGTAAGAAACAAGGTCCAGGCCAAGTTAATTAAAAAAGTAATAACAATTATGTAACAGAAATTAATATAGTTAGAAAGAAGGATCATAAGTTGTTAAGAAAAAAACATAACCCAATAGTTCTATAGTAAAAAAAAACTTCATGGGGACATTTGCACCTTCTGTGGCCAACACATAGGTAAGTGCAGTTAGGTACAAACGGTGTTTGGGATCACTAAAAGCTTTTACTTTCAAACTTTGAAACTTTTCTCAGAGATGATTATCATTAGTGAGTAAATCAGAAGGCTGTACATAATCATTCACTCTCTTCATAGCTTTGAACTTCCTGCCGAAAAACTCTGGAGCGGTAGCAGCAAATTTGAGTCTTTTCAGGGAGAACTGTCAGGCTCGCTTCATTCCTGCACTGAATGTTGTCCCACAATTTCTGGTAAAAGTGCTACCTTGAAAAAAAGCCTTAAATGTGCCCATTCCAACTCATCAAACTCCTGCCAACATTATACACCTGTAGTGTAGTTCCCACAACTCAACACCCAGGGACACAATAAATGTCTAGTACCAACTGGTCAGCTGATGTTCTCCTACGCAAGCAATGGTTTCCACTGTCTCGGACCTTCAGCATCCTGCATCTTTCAGAGGGAAGTTGCACTTGGGAAACAGGCTTCAGTAGAAGGACCTTGATATTGTTTAGCACTGTGGGCATCCAGAAACTGAGGCCGCCATCTAGCAAAATGCTGGAAGCAGGTTTAGAAGAAGAGTCGAAAGCTACTTCCTATCAAGTCAATTGCAGACTTGCAGGAGCCTCTCAATGAGACAGATAGGAACATTTCTTGCCTCTTCAGATCCACGCAAAGACTATTTTTAGAGTTGGTCGAGCAGAGTGATTTAGATTGTAAACCAATCAGCCATTGGTGGTGCGATCTAGCCAATGCTACCATAACATGAAGGCGTCAAATTCTCAGTTTTGCAGCAAAGTGATGCACTTTCTTTTCTGTGTGCATATTTTGTGACTTAAAAACGATCCCAGATCGCAGTGTAATAAAAATATAAAATGGTATATTTTCTCATTAAGGCATGCTGAGTTCTAAAGTGCCGCCGCTGGCTCTCCCTGTTCAGCCCAGTGCACTTCAAAGGAAGTTTTCTCCAAATCTCGGCCAAGGCCTCCAGTTGCATTAAACTTCAAAACATATCCTTTGCCACCTTCCTGAATAGGAAAGGTGCTGCATATTATGTTCATTCTCAAATGTCCCACTTGTCAGACTTCAGAGGACTCTTCACTCCCATCCTGGGCATTGTTCGGCCAGTCATTTGAACTTGCAGCTGGAGAGCCGGGATCATCAAACTCTGTGAAGTGTGAGCAATAGGAGACAAAATGTGAATTCCATCAGTATGCACCTCAGCTCATCTAAGGCAGAATTTATTTCCTATCTCAGGACTACTGTAAAGGGGACATTGAAAAGGAATTAAACCTCCCAACTCATCTTTACGTTTTGATATCAGTATGTGGCCAAAAAATCACAAATTCTATTTAATTTCATTGAACGTAGAAAGCGAAGTGCCCTGCATCAGACGCTGCTAGGAAAACATGGAATCCTAAAACACATTCAGGCACATGCATCAAGGTAGGATTTTGCGAGTCCTTAATTGCGAATATTAAGGAATCACAATTAAGGACTCGCAAAATCCTATGCATGTAGGAATCGCTATAAAAATAGCGAATCCTACATATTCCTTATTTGCGAATCGCAAATTGCGAGCCGCAAAAAAGGAATGGCTTCCCATTCATTCCTTTGGGCCTACAGGCCCATAGAAATTAATAGAAAATGGCGTGCGCAATTTGTGAGTACCAATAGGTACTCGCAAATTGCGCATGCAATTTCAAGGGTGCAAGGGTGTCAAAAGGACACCCTGTTGCACCCCTGAAATCTGCATAGGAGTACATCTTACACACACACATGCCCCAATGGCATGTGTGTGTGTAAAATGAAACTTTGAAAAATGAACTTTAGTGCATTTTTCAAAGTTTTTGATGACCATCAAGTACAAATCGGTGGTAATTTGCTACTCCTATTAGCGAAATAGCTATTTTTTTAACTTTAATGCATTGCATTTAAGGAATCTCAATTTGTGATTTCTTAAATGCAATTGCAATTTAAGTAATAGCAATTTAGAGATTACTTAAATTGCAATTTTTACATTTGGGATGATGCATTCCAAATGCAAAAATACTGGTCGCAAAGGGGCAGATTCTGAGAATCTGCCCGTTTGCGATCGGTTTTTCTTTCGATGCATGTGCCTGCATATCTTTAAAGGACCAGAACACAAACAGTTACCTTTCCATATTGTAAGCTGTGGCAATCTGGAAAGAAAAATGCCCCTACCTTAAACAAAGCATATGTGTCTGAACCTTGCTACTAGACTTCTGCCACTGCAGTTGTTAAACCACTAGATGTCCTGACAGAAAAACAGGTGTTGGGCTAGCGAGCCAGTAACATGGAATACATGAAAAAAAGGACGTCACTACAGAGACGATAGAGGCTATCTATGAGAGCGAGCCATAACAATATTTTAAAATCACATCTTTCCACAAAACGTTTTAAACTTGCCACTGCATTATCAACTTTACAAGTTTCAGTTGGAATATTTACTTGATAAATAGATACTTCAACAACTGTTTCTGTTTGGTTCAAAAAGTTGGACACAATAAAGCAATATGTGTTAATTCATCTGGTACTTTCGAAATACAGTCAGCCTTGTTTCATACCAACTGTCCAATTCTCAGTGGCATTGTTCTTCTGCAAACTATAGAAACTATTTTATTGAAATAATAATCTCTGGTCCATTCCTATATTCAAAATGCTGCATAGGTTTTATAGAAGACACATAGGAGTATATCTACTAATCTCTCATGCAACACAGAGCAGCAAGCAAAGTGACTGTACTGCATTGTGTGAGAGGGAGAGCACATAAATACTCCACGTTCACAAAAATAGGGAGCCTTTATGCTCTTTCCTTGCACTGGTGCACTGTGTGCAGCCTAGTACCAACGCAGGCACCCTTGCACCATAGAGACCTGTTATCAAGAAAATAGTCCAGGTGGGATTCACAGTTGATGTAGCTTTGCCCAAAGTAACACACAATCTACCTGATCAAAAGTGGCAGGAAGTTTAGAAAACAGGTCAAAAGATTGCCTTTGCTTAGGGATTTTCATGCCAACTGAAATTGTGAGGATTAGTGCCAAGACCTGGTCTAAAACCGGTCTGCTATACATAAATCAGCTGCTTAAATTGTACCCGTTTGTGAAAGACTTCCAGCATCAAATTGCCATATAAAATATTTTTGCCAAAAAATCTAATAATAAAATTTACCTATATACCTATGGATCACTTGGATTTCCCTTTTTTATATATTGATTTAAGCATTGTAACCATTCCTGGTTTCTGGGATTTCGGCAGGATTAGTTACATAACAAATAATAGGGTGAAAAAACAGGCCTCGGAGTGGGATTTAATTTAAAAATAAAATCAGACATTCCTTCTGACCCAGGAGCTCTGCTTTGACTGAGGGATGAAATCTGCATTGCTATGTTTAAAATCAACTCATTATTTGGTACCAATGGTAAACTAATTCTCTCCCCATACTTTAACCAAGAATGTACATAATATCTAAACAATCTTCGCACATTTGCTCTACGTACTTCACATTCTCAGTTATACCATTATCTCTTCCTTCTCTCAACCACCTCATGTCATTGTCAAACATTTTTTTTAGAACATCTGTGGTTAATGCCCCATACATTTTTAATATGTTTGGCTCGTATATCAAATGTAAATCCAATAGAAATGTTTCCACTCTTTGACAGTTGGCTACAGAATCCCTTTGATAGCATATTCTGTATTTCATTGGAAACCTACTGTCACCGTTTTTATCAGTGGTTAATTCGATGTGAATATTCTGACACTATGCTGAACTGGGTCATAATGTTATGGGTGAATGGTCACTCTCTATCCAGCCTCAGACCTTAATATCCTTTGTCATTTCCTTATGCCTGCAGCTATCAATTGCCAGGTAATCTATAGGACAAATTTGTTCATCCCAATTGCAAATGATCCTTGGAAGTTGATCGTTCCAAATACTCCCTTTACGGATTGTCAGGCCCACATGGCACAACCAAGTGGCAAACAATTTACTAAAGGGCTGTTGTACTTTCACAGAACACACGTTCCAAACACCACACAAAATCATATAAATATCAGTTTCTTCAATTGCTTCAAATATTCTAGCATTAAAATCACCACCTATTATAACATCCATTTAATTGTTGCCACGTCTACATGTTTCCAATGGACATTCAATTATTTCAAAATGACAAATGATGTCAACACTGGGGCTAAAATACACAATAAATACAACAGTCGTTCTTTTTACCGTTTTCTAATAATTTCTAGTTTAACAGCTTGATTGTTAGTAGTAGCTGTCTCTCAAATACATTATTGGAGCACTTTCAAGTGTGCATTTGTCTTCAGATTAAATCATTTAGGGGCAGATGTATCATCACCATCATTTGCGATTCTCAAATAGCAATTTTTTAGAAATCGCTATTTGAGAATTGCAATTTGAGCGGTATGTAGAAAATCGCAAATAGCGATTTTTTAGAAATCGCTATTTGAGAATTGCAATTTGAGATGTATGTAGAAAATCGCAATTTTTTTGCTATTTCTTAATATTCCTAAATTGCGATTTGCAAATTGCGAAATCGCAATTAAGGAATAATTTCCCATTCATTTCTATGGGCCAGGAGGCCCATAGGAATGATTGGGAAGTTATTCTCAATTTGCGATTCGCAATTTGAGAATCCCAAATTGAGAATAATTTCAAGGATGCAAGGGTGTCTTGAGGACACCCTGCTGCACCCCTGAATTTTACATGTGTGTGCATATGGCGCACATACATGCCCTATGAGCGCCACATGGCACCTTCACAAATGCCAAAAAGTGTATTTGTGAAAGAAATCGCAACTTGAAGTTGGTGGTAATTTGCGATTTCTTAAGGTGAATTCGCAAAACTTAAATGTTTCTTACATAGCATTTAAGAAACCACTTTTTGCGATTCCTTAAATGCTTGCGCATAGTTAAGGAATCGCAAATTTTGTGATTCCTTAATTTTGCGATGCCATTTCCTTCATACATCCCGTTTTGCTGATTTTTAGTTGCAACCGCTGCTTTTTTGCGAATCACAGCGTTTGCGACTAAAAATCCTGTTGATACATCTGCCCCTTAGTTCTTAATTACATTCAAATGACTGCAGAAACCCCCCCAGTATATAAGACGTTGAAACAGTGTACTCATTTGTAGTTATGAAAAATTTCAAAATGTGAGCCAGTCAAAGTGCTGGTGGCAATGTGTGTTTAGCTGGTTTGTACTCAGGTAAATAACCAGAGCCGAGGGGACATGAATGTTCAGCACCTAGGCCAAACCTGGCCAGCCTGCACACCTAGATGTCACTAGTGGGGCATTTGTTACTGATCAACAATGGCAGAGATCTGTTCTTACCACCAATGCTCAATGTAGTGGCAGGCTTCCACCACTCCTCCTACTACAGTTTACTACAGGAGAACACTGTGTGAAATAGGTACCAGCAGAAGCCATTGTAGGTCCTGTAGGCGACCAGCATTTGCCTCACACAGCACTGAGACAATAAGCCCAAATGTTCTTGTACAAGAGATAGATGAGATCTGTTCTAGAACCATTCAACCCTGAACTATGACCCTTGTCTGAAGTGGCCTTCTGTACGACCATAAATGAGCACTGGTGTCATTGTGTGGTGTCTGTCGCAAACTGTTGATGTTGGATCAGCACTTACTTTTTAATGAATGTATTAATCTAATTTGTAGACAACAACCTAGGCAATCATAATTAAAATTCAATGGTGAACACAGAAATATTAAAGGAAAGAGAGCTACCGGTGAAATAAGATTCATATATTCATTAACATATATATTAAAAAAAGGACATAAATTTCAAATACATAAGAAATCATCATAGGTCAAAAATACAATAAAAAAGTTTATAAGGCAATATAATACACAATTATTCATTCATTACTACATAAAATGAAAAGTGGCATAATAATTCTCGACGAGCGTTTCGGCGACCAGCGCCTTCTTCTGGAGGAGCCACGTGTTTTATAAAGGATCGTTATATTTTGAACAGGAGCCAAAAAGTGGACTCAACTGGCTTCTTTCTTCACACGTATGTTCAAATTAACAAGAAAATTCAATGGATTGGCAGCTCAACAGGTCTTAGAGCAAACATTTGCTATTCGATTGGTAGGTCCGGTCAGGTTCGATCTGTAGTTTTTAATTCGGAGGAGCTGAATCTAAGAGAGCTGGTATAGCAAATCAAGCGACTCCAGCTTCTCGCCGTTAATATGATCAATTAACTTGTACCTCGCAGGATAAAAAACTGATGGGTCCCTGCATGGATGTAGATTTGTCCTCGGGTCTAAGAGGATTCCTCCTGATGTGGGGAAATTCTTTCTTTTTAGTTTCCTCCTAGCATTGTTAAAAGAGATTTCTATCGGTCTGTCGGCGAGGAGCGTGGTTCTGATAGCTGCAGTCGTCAAACAGGATGTCGATGTCAGTTTACTACAGGAGAACACTGTGTGAAATAGGTACCAGCAGAAGCCATTGTAGGTCTTGTAGGTGACCAGCATTTGCCTCACACAGCACTGAGACAAGAAGCCCAAATGTTCTTGTACAAGAGATAGATGAGATCTGTTCTAGAACCATTCAACCCTGAACTATGACCCTTGTCTGAAGTGGCCTTGTGTACGACCATAAATGAGCACTGGTGTCATTGTGTGGTGTCTGTCGCAAACTGTTGATGTTGGATCAGCACTTACTTTTTAATGTATGTATTAATCTAATTTGTATGAATGCTACCAGATTGCTGTTTGATCACTGCAGTCAGGAATAACCTTGCATAAAAAAGAACGATTTCAAACCCATCCTGTGAGTGTAGTTTGACGGCTACTCACAGAAGAGGGACGAGATGAGTACAGTTACAATGAATTCTAGCATGGTTTAAATAAACTTGTATTTCTGTACCTGATGTGATTCGTGTGCTGTTACCACTTGGGCCCATATTCAGCAAGAGTTAAGTTTGTACCAATGTCTGAAAAGAGCTCTGAGATAATGTATTCTAGCACATTTGTAAATTCAGATGGCATTTCACTGCACAAGCCCAAATGACATACCAAGGTTAACAAGGGACAAAGTACAAAAACGAAATCACAATAATTAATAAAAAATATCAGCACACGTTCAGTCACATTTGTGGATTTGCATTCTTGAGGAATATAAGCAACCATTAAGGCATACATGCATATGAATTCATGTTATTATTCGTTTGCATGAAATAATGTTCTCAGAGCCTACAGTTGCACAGACCCCATTTGGCTGTGAGGATATAATCTAAGGCCGTTCTATTCTGCAGGAGCATGGTCTTCCAGTGGCAGCCGCCACATGCAAAAAGTTGTGGGGTGGGCGAGAGGTGCGGAGGGGGTGAGTGGGGAAGGCGCGTGGGGGAGGGGGATGAGGAACTATAACAATGATAAACTTACCTGCTGCCAGCCACCTCCTGCATTGTGTCTCAGTGTTGGGTCTTCCTTGTCCCAACAGACACTGTGACTACGTCACAGACTCTCTGTCCAATTTGCCTGAGCGGTCTGGAAAGATGCTCCACTCAGGTTAGGGAGTTTATGGGGTTTCTCAAACCCGGATGTTCAATACAGCCAGGCTAGAGAAACCTAAGTGAACATGTGCCCTGAGACAGCTGGCCGGCCAGCCAACCGGCCAAACACCTATGTGCACTTAGGGAGTGCACATAGCACTCCTCCCCCTCCCATGCCCCGGCCCGCCCCTTCCTGCACACGCTGGCTGAGCAGGTGGCTGAAAAATAAAACGGTAATGAAATATTGTTTCATTTTTTTGCTGCTGGCTCTGAGCCAGTGGGGCTACGCTCCTCGGCCATTGCAAAGGAGCCTCCCCTGTGGTCTTCTGAGCATC
Source organism: Lissotriton vulgaris (assembly GCF_964263255.1). Lineage (NCBI taxonomy): Eukaryota > Metazoa > Chordata > Amphibia > Caudata > Salamandridae > Lissotriton > Lissotriton vulgaris. The sequence goes on along the minus strand of NC_141699.1, from coordinate 888,057,923 downwards.
TAACTGATCTGATGTGAACCCTATGGAAAGGGTGATAGTATCTTCTACTTTTTCCAGTATCTGAGCATTTTGCCTAGTCTCTGGGATGGCCTGTCCTATGCTATATTTATGGAATAGAATGGAGAAGAATCTGATCATTTCTGATATCTTGCAGTGCCCCTGCAACTATTGGAGAGGGTGAACAACAGACTTCAGCCCATTCTTGAGCCAGACAAGGGATTTTTCCCTTTCTATAGAGGAACTGTGCTTAGTTCCTGTGACCCTGACGCTTGTGAAACACCATGCCAGGTTGAAGGAGCTTTTCAGAAGGGGTTGCTTCATGGTGCATAGTTTCTACGACAATATAACCTTTATTGTAGCCCTCACAGACACTCTAATTAAAGGCTTATTGATGTTCACAAAACTGCCCACTTTTTAGAGTAGACCAAATGAGTAAGACTGGTGGTCATAGCAATAAATGGGCCTGCTGTACTCTTCAAGAATCTGCAAAGACTAGGGGGAAGAGAAGGCACATTCCGGCAGTCTGTGCCTAAAATAGAACAGATCGAGCAAGGTTTGTTTTTGCTGATGGGCACTCTAATCACAAGCACACCCCCCAGGACATCTGGGGCCGATCCAACATAAGAAAGGATTAATCATTTGGCAATATTTTTTGAACAGCAACAATAGGTAGGAGTTATTTTCACATACAGAGCAACAGCTTAGCTCAAGAACAGTAACAGTACAGTTAGGTTACTTGATAACTCCCCATTCAACAGCCATTATGTATCCACATCAGGAGCAAGAGACAGAGGACAGCAGCAACGATAGCAGGCCAGACACTTAGGGTATTCAGCAGCAAGAACAGGGCCTCTTACCTCAGGCGGTGGCGGTAACGATGAGGAATGATGCATGAAGCATTGCGTGGCTTGTGGTGTTGCAGACCAGGAGAGTGGGTACCCGAAATCCTGCCTACTGGTACAAGCACTGGGCTTCAGTCTAGGGCTTGATGTGGGTCCAGATGCATTTACTTGTGAGCAAGAGAGGTGCCGAATGCTTGTTCTGGAAAGAATGGACCCACGTCACCAGAATACAACATTTGGTGGCTGTGTTGGTGAACTGCAGCACCTGATAGGGACCATGCCAGCCAGGTTGCAGAGGCTATGGATGGAGACCAATCACTGGGCTGGAGGGAATTGCAGACTTCAGTCGTACACTTAGTTAAGGCAGCTTGAGAAAACTGTGCAGAGAGCATATAAGCTTTCTGAAAATTGGAGAGCATCATCACCATTCAACTGTAAGCCAAACTTGCAACTAAGATGTGAAGGTTGAGCATAGCATCATAGGGCATCCCATGACTATCTCATATGGGTCCAGCTTGGTTTTCTGTCTCGGTTGGCCCTGGTCAACAACAGAGCTTGGGGTCAGACCATTTGGCCCATTTCAATTGTGTTTCAGAGCATATCTTTACTATCTTTGCAAGCAGACAGAGAGTAATAGGCATAGTGGAAGTCCTGAATGAATCCCAAAAGCCTTACAAATCTCCTGCTCTACAGATTAAATGAAGTGTGCTCCTTGGTCACTCTAAAGGCGACTCAACATTCCGAAACATGGAATTGAGTGTCTATGAGCTCTTTGTGAGTGTAGTGACATCTGCTCTCGTGCGGGAATAAGCTGCCACCAATTCTAAAAACATAAAGACAATTGTTAGCACATAAGAATATGAAGGGGACCTATCCAATAGATAAAGTCCATTTGGAGATGGACGAAGGGGTTATAAGGGGGGAGCAGGTGAGTAGCTTGGGCGGACGTAATCCTTTTTCCAGCATTATGGGGCTGGTAAGTCACACAGGAATGGCAATGCTTTTGGGACATGGAGGGGAAAAAGGGGGGCATTCCAGCAGGTTGCAGTGGTGTGGATCAAGCCATCCCTACTAACATGGATAGCTCCATGATACAGCCATGCAATGTTGGGGGTATACATTTCTGTGCGACCACCTGCTCTGAACTGTCTCTCCACACTCCATTGGGTACTATTTTCTTTATTCAGTATCGTTTGTCAGTCTCAGACCCTCAATCTTGCAACAGAAACAAGTTTTCTAGGGATAGTATGGGAGACAAAGCAGTCTGTACAATACACATCGTAGCATCAGTAGTTTGCATTAAGGCTGCTGTTCTGCCATCTGTATGGTTATTCTTCGAGACAAGTTTACATTGGTTAGACGTCAATTTTCAATAATTTGCTAGACAGGGTAACTTGCAACCAGGAAACCTTAGTCATTTCTGAGGCAAGCACCATTGACCTAATATATTATTTCACAGCTTGGTTTGCATGCATCTGTTGGATTAATATGGGGCTTAGTCACAAGCTCAGTTGCAACAGGACTAATATGATGTTCTCTCTCTTCACAGCTGGGCCTCAAGGATGTTGGGTTTAGATCGGGCCAGAGGACAACAGTAATACAAGAAGTAAACAATAATAGTGTTTCATATCAGGACAATCAGGCAGTGGCGAGGTTCTGAGTTTTGTGGTAAGAGGTGTCTTTTCTGACAGAATCTTGCAAAGGCTTTGCATACCGATGTAAGCCAGGATCCATTGTTTACAGTACCCAGCCAATAACCAAGAAAATTCATATCTGGGAAACAGTCACCGGACTGTGCAAATTACAGATGGCTTCAATTTGCTTGGGTGATAGGTTGTGCCTGCTGGCTGGGTGAAGGTATTGCACTTTGGACTGACAAAACTACAGTTTTCTCTTTGAAGCCTTATGTCCCTTCTTAGTCAATTTAGTGAGGAGATATTATCAACTGCAGTGATCTAAAGAAACAGATGCCAATAGCAAATCTCCACTCACCCTCCTTCCCTGCTGTGGATAAGAGGCATGGGGCATCCAGCAGCCCCCGGAACCTGCAACACTGCATCCGGCTAGTTGGGAGCTGGATCTGCACAAAGAGGGCTGCCTGGGGTCATTGTGCAGCCTGGCGGAGACACAAGACCAGAGGAGGGGAGCAGGTGGCCTGACTCAGACACAGTGTGGAGAGGAAGTGTTGAGGGCTTGCTGTGCAGGAGGCCACCCCGGCCTGAAGGTGAGACGGAGGGCCTAGAGGTACCCAGGGCCCAAATTCAGGATGACACTGAGGCCTGATGGGATAGGGGGTTCCCCTCCCCATATGAGCTGACTGCCAGGAGGGTGCAAGTACTGTGGCGTTGGAGCGGATCGCTGCGACAGAATCAGGGCGGTTCGGGTTTTTGGCAGTGTAGATGCTGCATAGGGTCAGGAAGAGAAGTGTTGAGAGACCTGGTTCCTGAAGAGGCAGGCCCTTGGCAGAAATAAAGCTGAGATTCAAGTGTCAGCACTGATTGGGGCTGATGGCCCACTGATTGCTCGACCTGGGATAGTAGAGGTAAGACTGTGCCCTAGCCCACAAGCCCAAGGACGATAGGACAGTAGTAGATGCTAGACTACTACACCCCTCTGATCAGATAACGGGACCTGGCCTGCTCCCAACCTTATAATATGACCAACCCACTGGGCCTTGGTGATGTGAAGTGGCATTAGAGGTGGCTGGGGATCGTCAGTTGAGGGCGCACCCCCTTCTCCTACCCTCTGTGCGGCCAATATTGGGAGATAGGTGTCCCCGGGAAGTGACTGATTGCCTGCAACTTAGGAGGCTCCATGTGAAGTTGAAGTGGTGCAACAATGGGGGATGATAGATCAGGTCAGCAAACTAAGATGGAAAGGTACACGGAGTCAGTTGAAGGCTCGGCGCAACCGGATTGGGACAAAGAGGTGAAGCATGCTCAACCTCAAACCAACATTTCTAATGGTCCAATTTTGACAGCCATTGCACAACTACAACACACCCTAGAGCAGAAAAGGGATGCAGTATCCATAGATGTGAATTTATTGAGGGTGGATCTCCGCCAAGTGAATGAGCGCTTGCTCAAGACCGAGCATACCACACTAGGAGCAATGCAGAACTGCAGGGCTATTAACATTAGTTTGCATCCTTACAAACAAAACTGCATATCTGGATGCCCACATGGAGGATGCGGAGGACCGGGGAGTGGAGATGTAACCTTAGATTGGTGGGCTTCCCAGAGGGCATAGAGGGGAAGGCCCCCAAACAATTCCTGGAGAGAGGGCTCAAGGCCTTACTCCAGCTGAAAGAACTTTCCCTGTTATTTGTATGAGAGATCTCACCGGGCTTTGGCCCCTCAACCATTTCTAGGAGGACAACCTAGAGCCATAATTGCTCAGATCCTAAATTACCATGATAGAGATGCTATCCTGAAGGGGGCCCAGATGCAGAAAGATACCTGGTTTGAAGATCCACTTATTCACACTTTCCCACACTACACAAAGAGAGTGCAAATGGAACAAAAATCCTTCTTCACAGTAAAACAAAAACTGAGGCAGCTTAATATTTGTTACTAGCTATTGTTCCTAGCAAAGCTGTGTGTAATGTATGAGGGATATATGCACTTCTTTGGCGACCCTGAGGAGGTATGGGACTGGATTGAGGGCACAGGCCAAAGTGGAGGAACTGAGCTGAAGATCACTGAGAAAAAGGTGCCAGGAATGGGCAACGGCCGGTGGGACTGGAGGAGAGGTGAAGATGGGGCATGGTGACAGAGAACTTTGCCCGATGTGTGGAGGTGGAGTCGGACAGCCCCTGGCACTCATGCCCACTTTGGACTTAGAACTAGGTGCAATGGACTCCAATGTGGGTATGGCAGAAACTGAATTGGACACCTTTGAGACCTAATCTGAAGGACTACAGCCAGCATGATAATGTATCCTTACTGCTGTTGAAATGGTTTCAAATTTGTAATTGGAAAATGCATTGTATGTGTGCCTTATGGCACTGTCCCTATGGAGGGGGGGTTGGGATTCTATATGCTGCATCTCCCCCCCCCTTGAGATCAGCTGGACTTCTCTGAGACCCATGGGAGGGGGCCGTGAGGTGATATAACAATGGTGGGTGAACACAAATATGTCCTGCTGGTGACGGGATGAGAAGTGGAAGTTGTTTACTGATTTAACCTTTAGTACCTGGGTAGTGAATGGCCTCACTAGACCTGAGACCAAACAGTGAAGACAAATGAGAAGCCCGGCCTCTGTGTAGGTGGGGTTTTGCCAGCAGGGCGTGGAGGTCACATAACCCCCTACCACTTGAATATTAGATAGTTAGTTTGGTAGTCCCAGCTGCATTGGGTTGTAGTTATTATACAGCAGTTGTAATACCTGTATGTTTGGGGGTAATATGTGAAGCCCAGTTTTTCCTCTTCTTGGAGCGTTTACCTGGGGCGAAGGAATAGAAACACACCTGGAAACCCACTGGTAGGTGTGAGGGAGGACAAAAACAATACACCTGGGCCGACTGGACCCCCTCCTGTCTTCTTATGATGGTGAGGAAAGATGGGACACACAGAACACCACTACACAAAGGCTAACGATAGACCCAATGCACTACATGTAGAGACCTGGAATGTCAGAATTCTTAATGCCTACACCAAGCAATACAGGGTGCGGACATATCTTCGCAGACATGGCATTCATGTTCCCATGTTGCAAGAAACATACTTAACAGAGGAGGAAACACTCAAACTAAAAAGGAAATGAAGGGGGTAAATGTACTCCTCAACATTTTCCTCCTATGCAAGGGGGCTTTGATATGGGTGGCCCGGGTGTGCCCTTTCAGCACTGATATATCCATGAGGACGTGGAGGGCCACTTTTTGTTCGTCTATATCTTGCTGAATGGTAGGGAGATATGCTGCCTCAACTTCTACGCACACAATATGGACGACAAGACGCTCTACTGAGCCTGAATGGATATACTGCTCCCATACATAGACGTCCCACTCATCTGGGGGCTTGACTTCAACTGCTTACTGGACGGGAACCTGGACAGGTGTCCCCCCAGACACAATACAAAATGACATTGACTGAAGTGATGACTCAAATAGGATATACAGACAGATGGTGCATTGTATACCCACTACGCACCCAGTACTCTTGTTATTCAGCAGCACACCATACATATAGTAGGCTAGACCGCATATTGGTGACACAAAACCTCAGCCTTGACATGCACACACCGCAGTATTTAAACAGTTTCCTCTCAGACCATGCACCGCTATTAGTAGCACACGTGGTTCAGACGAGCACACACCTTCCTCCTGGTGACGACTGTCCCTTGAGAGGCTGACGGATCAATTCTTCGGTGCATACATTAAAGCAACACTGGAAGTTTAACTAGGGCATATAATTAGGGGCTCTACACAGACACAGGCATCGGAGTGGAAAGCATTGACGACGGTGGTGAGGGGTAAGCATGTTGAAAACAAATTGCATTAGGCAACATCTGATGCAAAACAGAAAGAGGCATGACAGACGGATCTGCATTCTCAGAGTGGAATTGACCATTCCCATTCGGAGCCCTTCCTAGTGTGTCGAGACATTGCGGATTTGTGGGTCACCCTAGAAAAACACACTATTTGTGACTATAGACAGCGATTGAATGAGGAGGGGGACAAGTTGGGTTGAATGTTAGCATAGCTCCTGAAACGAAGGCCCCACACCCCCTGATTCTGTCCCTGAAAAAAAGAGGACAGCACAAGTGTAGTGATACAAACAGGTATAATCATAGAACTGTCTACATACCTGACAACACTGTATTTGAAACCGCCTGGCACTGATCGTCAATAGAATGGGAGTCTTCTGGCAGAACTTACCATGCGGACAATTACGGCAGCAGACAGGGCAGGACTGGAAGCTGTGATTACACTCAAGGAAGTGTTGCCTGCTATTAGTGGCCCGGCGACAGGAAAGACGCCAGGTGGTGATGGCTTCCCCTCTGAATCCTATTACGTCTATGTGGACATCCTCAAGGATCACCTCCTTGAAGTGTATCTATCTAGAAGGTGCTGCATAGCATCAGCCTCCCTGTAACTATGCGAGCGAGAAGCCATCATTATTATGGCCCCAAAACCTGATAAGGACCATGCGGAAATGGCCACAGATAGACACCTCTCCTTGCTAAACAGAGACACAAAGATCTTGGCCCGGGTGCTTGCCAACAACCTTCAGCCCAAGGTGGGGGCGTTAGTGCATGAGGATCAATGCAGGTCATCCCAGGGCGGACCACCATAATGAACCAGGCACGTTCGAAACTCTATGCAGGACGGCCCAAGGGGTGGGGCCCTAGTGACACCGGACATTGAAAAGGCATTCACATGTCTAAGTTGGGACTACATGTTCGAGTTCCTGACCCAGATGGGATTCGGACCACAAATCTTAAAATGAGTGTGACTCCAATATGCAGGTCCGATGGCAAAACTCTGCAATGGCAGATGGCTATCCCTGATCTGGGCAATAGGGCGTGGTACCAGACAAGGGTTCCCCCTGTTGCAACTGCTTTTTGCCTTAGCAATGAAGCCTCTGGCCATGAGACTGTGACAGACTCTACAACCTTGGGGCATGAGAGTGAAGGATACGACACATGTTGTATCTATGCACACAGATGATACTCTGGTGTACTCAACCAAACCAGAGGAATCGTTACTGACACTGTCCCGCAAACTGGCCTCATTTGAAAGAATGCCAGGCCTACGGGTTAAGAACAAAAAGATTGTGCTTTACCCCTGTGCAGTCTGGGCTGGGACCCTAGTGCTGGCCTGACCTCCCTGAGGTGGGGATCAGATTCATTTAGCTTTCTTGGCATCTGACTGATGGATGAAGTGGCACATCATCACCAGCTAAACATGTAAAGGACACTGCAGGGGCTAAGGTCCTCCTTCGCATTCTGGAACACACTTTCCCTCTCAATAATGGGACGGATGGCGCTTGCTAAAATGGTTCTACTGTCCAGGTGCCTCTGTGTGCTCCAATATACACTGCATCCAATGCCCCACTTGATCTTTCAGGATCTAGACAGCCTCTTAATCCCCTTAGTGTGGGCTGGGTGATGAGCAGGGTCCGTTGAGAAGTACTGAAACTGAGCAGAGAAGAAGGGGTACTGAGTCTGTTGGATATTGGGTTTATTATATGGCAACGCAGTTACAACATGGGTTGAAATGGTGCGCAGCTCAACCCAACTTGGAGACTGGTCTACTGAGTGAAACAATGTAAGTGGGTGCACTTCCTGTCTCTCATGCGAGGTCAGCATCAGGCTGCAGGAGAGCCTGTGGTGGAGCAGGTTGCTGCAATGTGGGACAGGGTAATCTGTCGTGTTCTCAAGCAACCCCCATTTAGCAGATCCCTCCCACTGGAGTGGCTGCAGTTGTACCAACAGATTACCATTGTCATGACACTAGCAGCCAGATTCATCAAACTAAAATCGGCTCGCAAAGGGCCAGATTCTGAGAATCTGGCCCTTGGCGAGCGCTATTTTTGCATTTGGGATTCATCATCCCAAATGCAAAAATCGCAATTTTAGAAATCGCTAAATTGCGATTAATTGAATTTAAGGAATCTCAATTTGAGATTCCTTGAATGCAATTCATGAACCATTTTAAAATTGCGAATTCGCAATCTGGGGCCGCTATTTACAGCGAAGTCTAACTACGTGGTAAATAGCAAAAACTTTGAAAAATGCACTAAAGTGCATTTTTCAAAGTTTCATGCTTCGCACATCAATTTCAGTGGTGCAACAGGGTGTCCTTTGTACACCCCTGCACCCTTGAAATCGCAAGCTCAATTTGCGAATCGCTAATTGCGATTAGCAAATTGAGATGGTCTTCCAATTCATTCCTATGGACCTCTAGGCCCTTAGGAATGAATGGGGAGATATTCCTTAATTGCGACTCGCAATTTGCGAGTCGCAATTAAGGAATTATTAGAAATCGCTATTTTTTAAGTGATTTCTTGATGAATAGCATTCCTTAATAGCGAATCTGTATTTTTCGCTATTAAGGAATCGCAAAATGTGTTCTTGAATCTGGGGGTAAGTGCCTAGACGATGCGGGCTGCATTCTCATGGAAGTCGTACACCCGGCAGAGGCGTTCATTGCCTTTGAAGAGGAGAGCTTTGGGGTGATGGCAGGACAATGTCTGTAGTTCGGAAAGCCTGTGCACACCACCAGGTAGATCTGTACAGTCTTCCCAAGTGTGCAGCCAGTGTCCCAGACTCCCAGATGCTGGAGATACTATTTGAGGGCAGACAGGGAAGATGACTGATTGCCAGTTTGTGTCAGGCACTATCTGCAGATCGACAGACACCACTGATTAAAGCGTAACAGGCTTGGGATATTGATTTACACACTCCCTCCAACTGATGCAGAACTGTCAAAATTCAAGAAATCGCTAGTAAGGCCAGGTTTAATTTCACCCATTTTCATTTTTGAAACCGGACATACATGCTACATAAGATTTGTCACACTCGATCATCAGAGTGCCCTCGATGCAAAGAACCAGGCGCCACATTAATCCACATGACATGATTGTGCACGATGTTGAAGAAAAATACTGGAAGAAAGTGACCGGAAGACAGACACGAGTAACTGGGGTAGATCCAGCTGACAATCCTGCACTGTTTCCTGGGCAATGCATTATAGACTTGACAAGGTAGGCCTGCTGCTGGCAAAGAGGAGGTAGTGATACACTGGTTGGCCAGTGCCGGGTCCACAGCAGATAGATGGTGGCAGGACATGTTGGAGTGGGCACTGCCAGACGAGATTTGCCTCGGATAATGGGAACAGGGTTAGAGCTGGTAGGGGGAAGTCTTTTGGCACTGCATTAGAGTGGGTCGTCTTTCTCCCAGAGGAGGGGGCTCCACGGCGTGGTTATGTGGAGTTAAAGTTAGTTCTTAAAATGAGCTGTAATTTGTTACCGTGAGATTTGTATGGTACAGGTTGGATGTGAAGCAACTAGAAGTGGGCCTCAGATGGATTACAAAATAGACGAGCTGTTATGCAGCGATACTGCACTTCCTACCTATGTACAATCATGATGAATGTTTCTATGTAAATGTTGAAAAAGCTCATATATTTTAAATTGCTATATAAACAGTGTTTAAAAAAAAGATTAGGAAGAGATTAATGGAGATTCTGTATATCCTTGTAACAGTTTTCCTCGCAAAAGCTGTGATCCACTAAATGAAAACGCGGAGAGGGACTGACTCACTTTGTGAGTGGAGATGGAGAAAAAGGCAGAAGAGATATCACCAGGCTAAACTATTTAATGTTTGCGGGCATGTAAGAAAGGATAGTAGCAGAGCTGAGGACCAAGGAAAGTCTAGGGATAACCACATTATTAATATCATGGAGACCTTGGACAAATATGTACACATTTGTCTTTCTCATCTTCTTTATAGGAAAGCTCTGGGTACTACACCTGCTAACGATTGGTACCAAAGCTCCCTGTTTTATGACATGTGCAATGATGGGAGGAGTTGCTGCCTCAGCCTACAGTTTAAGGAGGTACTACTGAGGGATCTGATACAGTTTTCTTTTCGTTTTGATCTTGATTTTCACAGGGTCTATTAAAACAATTAATCTCTCGTCATTGACCCCTGTGGACCACTACGTGGAAGGCACCTGGGAAAGTTAATCAGTTAGGTCTGGTGTCAATTCAGTACTATTTGCGACAGTTCTTTTTACAAGAAGCAGTGCCAGCACAGGAGGAGGACTTGCCATAGTGCACAAGAGCTCCCTCCGACCTCTGACCTCCAGCTCGAGCAACAGGCTGCCCGCCACAGAACACCTCCGTTTCCAGATCGAGACCAGCCCCAGAACGACCCTAAGAGGCACCCTTGCCTACAGACCGCCTGAACCTCGAACTGCGTTCACCACCAACATCGCCGACCTCATTGCACTCCATGCCATCACATGCTCATCGGAGACCTCAACTTCCACCTCAGTGATCTCAGCGACCCAAAGTCTGCCACCCTCCTGGACAACCTCGCCAACCTCAGACTGAAACAACATGTCAACACCCCCACCCACAAGGCAGGACACACCCTGATAGAGTTTTGTGTGTCCTGAGGCGGAAAGCCGGGACAAGAGAGTGTGCGTGTAACTACAAATATCTTTGTTTTTAACCTTCACTGCGCCCGTGATTTTACTTTATTAACTGACCTTTACTTGTGGCACTATAATCCTGCGCTCGATTGACAGAGTGCTCGTGTGCCTTCTTAGCTCCCTGCCCTGTTGTTCGCACCTTTGCAGCCGATCAGGCGCTGCCTGGGGTACTGCCTAGACGCCTCAGACGCCGCCATCTTGGGCGAGGAGCAGGCGAGCGGTCTAGTGCTCGGCCCCTCCCGCCCTCGTGGGTATAAAAGCCTCACTACTCTCCGCGCGCTCTGACTGATAGAGTGTTGTGTGTCCTGAGGCGGAAAGCCGGGACAAGAGAGTGTGCGTGTAATTACAAATATTTCGTTTTTAACCTTCACTGCGCCCATGATTTTACTTTATTCACTGACCTTTACTTGTGGCACTATAATCCTGCGCTCGATTGACAGAGTTCTTGTGTACCTTCTTAGCTCCCTGCCCTGTTGTTCGCACCTTTGCAGCCGATCAGGCGCTGCCTGTGGTACTGCCTAGACGCCTCAGACGCCGCCATCTTGGGCGAGGAGCAGGCGAGCGGTCTAGTGCTCGGCCCCTCCCGCCCTCGTGGGTATAAAAGCCTCAATACTCTCCGCGCCCTCTGACTGATAGAGTGTTGTGTGTCCTGAGGCGGAAAGCCGGGACAAGAGAGTGTGCGTGTAATTACAAATATCTTTTTTTTTAACCTTCACTGCGCCTGTGATTTTACTTTATTCACTGACCTTTACTTGTGGCACTATAATCCTGCGCTCGATTGACATAGTGCTCGTGTGCCTTCTTAGCTCCCTGCCCTGTTGTTCGCACCTTTGCAGCCGATCAGACGCTGCCTGGGGTACTGAAAAACCACTCTATACACCTACAGTCTCTTACATGTGAATACAATGTTTGAAGAAAAGCCCTAGTATATCTCTCAACTGTCAAAATGTGTTATAACACAAGGGAAAGGCATCCCTTAAGGATAAGACCCCTCACTCACCCGAGGGTGACATACTTCATCATATGGGGCCTCCTTACAAGTGGGGAAAACCTAGTCACCACTGGGAGCTACTACTTCAAGATTTTAAGGAAGGAGCTCAGAGATGTTTTGAAGTGGTAGGATGGTAATCCCATATGTGTGATGATGGGTTGTAGTGAGGAGTTATGCAGCGCTATGTGAAGGAAGGATGTGAGTTAAAACTGCCTAGATAGGATCACCAATTGACTTTATTAATGTGTTCTACCTGACAGGATTAAAAATGTAACAGCACAGTGGTATGGATGTAAACCACTGTTAATAATAGGTCGACATGTTTCAGCCTGTTGATCAATTTATGTATCAGCGGCTTTCTTCAGGACCAGATATTTTACAATGCTGCTGCAATAAGTGTGTAAATAATAAAGAAAGTTTTGAATTATAATACACCACCAGTATTCCTGCTCAATTCTTTTTCTTGTGTCAGGCCATACTCCGGTTATCTGTAGAAGAAACACAATGTGACACAATGTGCAAAGGCGGTATTTAGGAAAGAAGGAGAGAAGAGAGATTGAAGAATAGGGCACATCAAACTATTTTATAATTTGATCACATGTTAAACTGTACATTGTGCTATTTTCACTATGTCACAATTGATATTTCTTATGTTCAAGTTTATAAGTATTAAGAACTTACCCACAAAAGTTGGATAACCCAGCCTCACCTCTACCTGTCAGGCCGCTCAGGAAGGAGGCCCCGCACTGCGGGAAGAGAAAGGCACTGTAGTAAACCTAGCTACACTGTCTTTTACCTAAATATCTAATTTCTCTATTATAAGGGACATAAACACTATAAGGTTGTAAAAAAAAGCGAAGTCTGTGATTACATTCAGGACAGGGAGTGTTCTCAAGATGGCAATTTGTCCAAAAAGAAGGAATTCTTACTATCAACGATTTGGGAATAGTTAGCTGTTTGAAATAAGTCAACTAAATCCTAGTTTTGTAACAAAAAAGTAAGTCTAAGCTCCTTCAGAGTGGAGCCACTGTAAAGCCCATCGTTATCTAGAGGGAGCTAACACAGAGAAAACTAACACAGAGAAAGACCATTAGGGTTAGATGACTCACCTGTCCGTCGGTACCCCTTCGCGGAGAGAGCTTGCCCTGGGAGGTACCGAACGGCAGGTATGCTCGTGTTTAAATAGTCTGTTTCTTAATTAGGTACCGCTGTGTCGGGAGACGGGTCCTCTTAGTCCCAGCCGTCTATTCTAACGCCTGCATGGTACTTTTGTACTGCGCATGTGCAAATGTATGACACTATTTACTCGCACATGAGTGGGTGCTGTAGATTACGGCCGTTTAATCTTTTTATATGCACGGTACTGTGCATATGCGGGCATTCAACACTATTTTATAACGCATGTGTATAATCATGCGAGGTAGACACTACCGCGCTAAAGTTATTTAATTTATTCCGCAATAATCATATACCAGACATGACGTCTAAGAGAAGAGTCATAATACATCTACCATATGATGCTAAACAAAAAGGAGAGTCAGTATCTACATATTTACATATTTTATGACTCACATGTCGGATCTGTACGAAGAGTTGCACAAAACACTGTTTACTCGTGTTAGCGCTCCTCATTCCATGTTGCCATTGCTCCCCTGGCTATTTTGCTTAGGATATTCCGTATATTAAAAATATTAAGATGATACTATGCAATGAATATCACTTCTTTAGAGGAGCCATGCCAAGTATTATCCTCAATGACTGAATTTCAATCACCAGTCTGTGAGAGTAATAGAAAAGATGTATGGAGAATACACTACCTACTCTATGGTTGTTGTACGAGGGCTCGTGCAGGCCATTTCTCTTAATCCTGTTGCCCTCATATACTTAAGTTAGTCTGTATATTCCCCTGATGTCTGTAGTATCTTTATTTGTTTTCATAGAACCATGTCATTCGTTCAGATTAGGGTCCAGGGTATTTCATCATTTAGACCTTTGATGTCTGAGAATTGAGAAACACACCAATTGCCATAGCGAATGCTTGATTTACCTTATCTGGTGTCCTTGTCAATTTCGTTATGTTGGTATGACCACCAGAAAGGTCAAAATACGTATTCAAGAACATAAGAGTACTATTAGATGTGGCAAACGGTCAACAAAACTGACCAATCATTTTCTTGACAAAGGCCACACTGATAAAGAATTAAAATAGGTGGTGTTAGAGAAACCTTGGATTCCATCATACATGACGGACCCTTCTAAATTATTGTTCCGTAAAGAACAACAGTGGGTATACAAATTGAAAACAGACATCAAAGGTCTAAATGATGAAATACCCTGGACCCTAATCTGAAAGAATGACATGGTTCTATGAAAACAAATAAAGATACTACAGACATCAGGGGAATATACAGACTACCTTAAGTAAATGAGGGCAACAGGATTAAGAGAAATGGCCTGCACGAGCCCTCGTTCAACAACCATAAAGTGGGTAGTGTATTCTCCATACATCTTTTCTTTTACTCTCACAGACTGGTGATTGAAATTCAGTCATTGAGGATATTACTTGGCATGGCTCCTCTAAAGAAGTGATATTCATTGCATAGTATCATCTTAATATTTTTAATATACGGAATATCCTAAGCAAAATAGCCAGGGGAGCAATGGCAACATGGAATGAGAAGCGCTAACACGAGTAAACAGTGTTTTGTGCAACTCTTCGTACAGATCCAACATGTGAGTCATAAAATATGTAAATATGTAGATACTGACTCTCCTTTTTGTTTAGCATCATATGGTAGATGTATTATGACTCTTCTCTTAGAAGTCATGTCTGGTATATGATTATTGCGGAATAAATGAAATAACTTTAGCGCAGTAGTGTCTACCTCGCATGATTATACACATGCGTTATAAAATAGTGTTGAATGCCCGCATATGCGCAGTACAGCGCATATAAAAAGATTAAACGGCCGTAATCTACAGCACCCACCCATGTGCGAGTAAATAGTGTCATACATTTGCACATGCGCAGTAAAAAAGTACCATGCAAGCGTTAGAATAGACGGCTGGGACTAAGAGGACCCGTCTCCCGACACAGTGGTACCTAATTAAGAAACAGACTATTTAAACACGAGCATACCTGCCGTTCGGTACCTCCCGGGGCAAGCTCTCTCCGCGAAGGGGTACAGACGGACAGGTGAGTCATCTAACCCTAATGGTCTTTCTCTGTGTTCGTTTTCTCTGTGTTAGCTCCCTCTAGATAACGATGGGCTTTACAGTGGCTCCACTCTGAAGGAGCTTAGACTTACTTTTTTGTTACAAAACTAGGATTTAGTTGACTTATTTCAAACAGCTAACTATTCCCAAATCGTTGATAGTAAGAATTCCTTCTTTTTGGACAAATTGCCATCTTGAGAACACTCCCTGTCCTGAATGTAATCACAGACTTTGCTTTTTTTCACAACCTTATAGTGTTTATGTCCCTTATAATAGAGAAATTAGATATTTAGGTAAAAGACAGTGTAGCTAGATTTACTACAGTGCCTTTCTCTTCCCGCAGTGCGGGGCCTCTTTCCTGAGTGGCCTGACAGGTAGAGGTGAGGCTGGGATATCCAACTTTTGTGGGTAAGTCCTTAATACTTATAAACTTGAACATAAGAAATATCAATTGTGACATAGTGACAATAGCACAATGTACAGTTTAACATGTGATCAAATTATAAAATAGTTTGATGTGCCCTATTCTTCAATCTCTCTTCTCTCCTTATTTTCTAAATACCTCATTTGCACATTGTGTCACATTGTGTTCTTCTACAGATACCCGGAGTATGGCCTGACACAAGAAAAAGAATTGAGCAGGAATACTGGTGGTGTATTAAATAATTCAAAACTTTCTTTATTATTTACACACTTATTGCAGCAGCATTGTAAAATATCTGGTCCTGAAGAAAGCCGCTGATACATAAATTGATAAACAGGCTGAAACATGTCGACCTATTATTCACAGTGGTTTACATCCATACCACTGTGCTGTTACATTTTTAATCCTGTCAGGTAGAACACATTAATAAAGTCAATTGGTGATCCTATCTAGGCAGTTTTAACTCACATCCTTCCTTCACATAGCGCTGCATAACTCCTCACTACAACCCATCATCACACATATGGGATTACCATCCTACCACTTCAAAACATCTCTGAGCTCCTTCCTTAAAATCTTGAAGTAGTAGCTCCCAGTGGTGACTAGGTTTTCCCCACTTGGAAGGAGGCCCCATAGGATGAAGCATGTCACCCTCGGGTGAGTGAGGGGTCTTATCCTTAAGGGATGCCTTTCCCTTGTGTTATAACACATTTTGACAGTTGAGAGATATACTAGGGCTTTTCTTCAAACATTGTATTCACATGTAAGAGACTGTAGGTGTATAGAGTGGTTTTTCAGAATAGTAATGAGGGAATATACACGTACATGTCTATAAACATTCCCTTTAGACCCCCAATCCACGGTAGTGTTATAAGAGCTGCCTGGGGTACTGCCTAGGCGCCTCAGACGCCACCATCTTGGGCGAGGAGCAGGCGAGCGGTCTAGTGCTCGGCCCCTCCCGCCCTCATGGGTATAAAATGGCCATCTTACCCAGGGAGCGCAGTGGGCGCGCCGGCGGCGCGCCAAAGGCCAGCTTGTCCATGCCCGTCCGCGCCCAGATGGGCCTAGGGACTAGTCATGCTGCCGCTTTGGCCCCTTATGCCCGCGAGGATCTGCTGAGCTATAACAACGGCCAGGGCTACCTGCCCAGGGACTCACTCATCCGGGCTCAGAGACTAGGGATTTTAGTTAACCTTTCTTCTCCCTTAGACCCCACTAACCAGATGAACCTAAGCCCTTATAGCTGGTCGGAGCCTGGCTCACAGCCCCCACCTTTGTACATATTTTATTTAAACACCCGTTCCATGGTAAAACACCAGATGGACCTTTTTCTTTTGCTTGACATGGACAAACCAGACATTCTGCTACTTACTGAGACCTGGCTGACTCCAGACTCAGCTCCAGATATAATAGCGGCACTCCCGCCGAATTACTGTATCATCCATGCCGATCGTGGGTCTGGCAAACCAGGCGGAGGGGCCGCGGCTATCTTTCGATCCAATTTGAAAGTCACTGCCCTGACTGGCCTGAATCTCCCAGACATTGAAAACTTAGTTTTAAAATTTGAAATTCTCCACACAACAGTGGTCTGTGTCCTACTGTATAGACCCCCAACTAATATGCCTACTTTCCCTCTCATGTTTAGCGAACTAATCGCCAACTTGGCCATAGATCATACCAGGATTCTCCTGGCAGGGGATTTTAACTACTGGTTCAATGACCCATTGGAAGGTCCCCACTCATGTGAACTCACTGAGCTCCTCACAAATTTGAACTTTGTACAACACGTGCGCTCACCCATCCATTGTAAAGGCCACACTTTGGACCAAGTCTGGTCTAACTCTCTGCTGGTCACAAACCCGGTAACCATCCCATGCGTATGGTCTGACCATTTTCTCCTCAAATTCAACCTTGCTTATACCCTCAACAGGACTACCGCCGCCGCAGCAGGGGGGGAGGGGGTCCAAGAAAAAGGAAATGGACCTCTCTAGACAGATCAAAATTTTTACAGACACTGGCTATGTCCATTCCACCCCACCATCCCTATATCAAAATCTCTGAAACCAATCTCTCTGATTGGCTACAAGCAGCTAGTGACATCCATGCCCCATACAAAAAGGTCAAACTGGCCCGGCGTGCGGACGCACAAAAAAGGTTCTCACCAGACCTGAAAGCAAAGAAATTGGCCCTGCGCCAACTCGAGCGACACTGGCGACGTAACTACGCCCCAGAATTAAACGTCAGATACACTACGGCCAGGAAAGAATACATGAAAACTATTTTATGTACCAAAGCCGCCTACTTCTCTTCTCGTATTACTAACTCCACAAACAGATCAAAAGAAATTTTTTCCATTCTCAATGAGCTAACGAATCTTGACAATGTCCGTCCAAGATTACCCCTGACCCAGACGCTCTGTTTTTTTTTTTTTTTTGGTGAAAATTTCTTTATTGGCAGGATAAACGAAGGTATAGCAATCAGAGCATAACAGTTCTGTACTTAAGTCTCATATTTGCACCATATGATCGCTCTGTCAGGATATACACATTTCCATTTTACAATATGTTACTGTAACACCCCAACTAAACTCCCCCCTCCCTTGCCCTCCCCCCCTTCAGGCACTTCCTCTTCACTTTTATACCAGCCCTTGATGTCGGACAGTCCTACACGTGTGCATGGCGGGTGTAACAGCATCCCTGTTGAATGCGCACTAGGGGCTCGTGGGGTTGGGCACTGTCGTGTGAGTGCCATCTGCGGTCGTGCACCTCTATATTCGTGTGATGAGTCCCACCTGTTGGTTGCCGCCACTTATGTGTCAGTCTATGAAGTGGAACGACCCTCATTCCTGGTGTCCCAAGTCTATGGTGTGTTCTGAATCCGAGTCGTTCCCCGACTCCAATGACCCCAACAAAGCATTCCAGTCTAGGGAAATGGGGAGCTTCCTAAGCCCTCTGCATTCTTCGCGCTGCAACGTCGTACTTTCAGCCTTTCCCCACCTCACTAGCTCCGCCCTCCACATCTCAGGGTCTGGTGGCTTGGGGGACTTCCACCTCACGGTGATCGCACGCTTCGCTAAGATCATGGCTAAGTCTGTGAACCGTGTACCTACGCTCTTTCTCCGCTCCACAGGGCCCAGTCCCAGGAGGGTATATTCCAATGTGTTGTATGGTTTGGAAGGGACCAGCCTGGCTAAATCAGACTGCACTGAGGCCCAGTAGTACCCCAGCTTAGGGCAATCCCATAGCATATGAACCAGTCGGGCATCTTCCCCCCCACATCTTGGGCATGTATCAGGAGTGTCTGGGAACATAGTGTGCAGGCGGTGAGGTGTCAGATATGCCCGATGGAGGAGCATGAGCTGTATGAATTTAAACTTCTGGTTCCTCGATACCTTTTTGGGGTATCTCAATATCCTGTCCCATTCCGTATCTCTGAGTGTTCGCCCGATGTCGTGTTCCCACTTATCTCGTAATGGTTGCAGTGATATGGCCCTGCCCTCCCTTATGCCATGTGATATCCACCTGGTCAGGTGGCTGCCAGTCCCCATTAGATACTGCATCGTGATTAGCGGGTTTGTGGGTGGCTCCGTCCCGTCGGGGGCCCATGCCTGTGCTATGTAACATTTCACACCTGCGTGTAGCAAGAATGACCTCCCAGGTGAGTGGTGTGTAATGCGAAAGTCCTCAAAAGCCATCATCTTGCAATCGTTAAAGAAATCCCCCACCTGGGTCACTCCCAAGTCGTGCCAATCTGTAAGCATGTGGTTTGATAGTGTTCGCAGCCCAGCTGGTAACCCTAGTAGTGGTATCGTAGGGGCGTAAGTTGACGTGGGAGACGTGTATTTCACAGCCCGCCTCCAGTGTTCAATCGCTATGCGGAGAAGGGGGGGTGTGGATCTCGGGATCCCGCCTTCGGGAGCAATAGGGCGTGGACCCTCCCTCTATTCCATTCTGAGTCAGCCATATCAATTTCGTGCAAGTTGCGTCCTGCCAGCCAGTAGGCAAGCCATTGCAGTTGACATGCAAAGTTATATGCCCGGAGGTCCGGGACCCCCATACCACCCGCGGACGTGGGAAGCTGCAATTTCTTTAGGCTAATACGTCGCCTCCCGGTGCCCCAGACCAATTCCGTCAACAGGGTGTCAAGTGTTTTGAATACCGCGGCGGGAATTTTCAGCGGTAGTCCGGTAAAGTAGTACAGCAAACGTGGCAGGACCACCATCTTGGTAATAGTCACCCTGCCCACCACCGCTAACGGGAGCGTGATCCAAAATTGCACCTGTGCCCTCAGCTTCGCAATCGCCCTTCCCACGTTGCCCTCTAGCAGGTCCCTTGGATCTCTATACACTTGTAACCCTAGGTAGCGGAAAGTGTGCTCCGCCACCTGGAAAGAGTAAGGTGCAAAGGAAAGATGAGTTTCCATCCTGGTTGCAGAGAAGAAAAACCCATATGACTTGGGTTCGCTAATCGTAAGGCCCGACATGGTGCTAAAGGTATTAAATATTTCGGGCACCGGGTCTAAGTCCCCTCCCAGGTCTCCGAAATAGAGTATAATATCGTCCGCGTACGCTGATACCACATGCGTCGTCTCACCCCTTCGTACACCTCTGTGTTGCGCGGACTTCCGGAGTTTGCATAGTAGAGGCTCTAGTGCTAGTATGAACAGCAGCGGGGATAATGGGCATCCCTGCCTGGTACCCTTAGCCACTGCCAACGGCGCCGATATGCACCTATTTGTGCGGACCCGCGCAGTTGGATATGTGTAAAGTAACTTCACCCAACTAATGTACTCGATCGGTAGCCCAAAATATTCGAGTACCGCAAACATGTAGTCCCACTTGATGGAGTCGAAGGCTTGCTTCAGGTCTAGTGATACGCAGCCCTCCGTCCCCGGCCCTCCCGGTGTACCTAGCATGATTTGGCTGAGGCGCCGCAGGTTCATAGCAGTGCTTCTGCCCGGAACAAAGCCACACTGGTCTGGGTGTATGAGCGATGGAATGTATTGAGTCAGTCTGCTCGCTAGTAGTTTACTTAATATTTTGTAATCCGTGTTTAGTAGTGATAACGGTCTGTAATTTGCTATGCATTGGCCGTCCCTATCCGGTTTCAGCAGTGATACTATTAGTGCTTGTAGTGTGGTCTGTGGAAGACCCCGGGACTTAAGTGCCTCCCTATAAACCTCCAGTAGTCGTGGTGCCAGAAGATCTATGAAGGCTCCATAGAATTCCACTGGCAGGCCGTCCGTGCCCGGGGCTTTGTTCCGTGGAAGGGCGCGAATGGCCTGTCTAATTTCCGCCACTGTGATGGGCCTCGCCAACTCTTTCCTCTGTCTCTCCTCCAGTTTTGGAATTTCCAACCCCCTCATGAAGTCCCCGAGGGCTCCATCTACCATAGGGTCGTGCGGGCCGTATAACGTCCCATAGTAGTCTTGAAACGCAGCGTTCACACTCAGTTGCGTTGTGGCCATGGTCCCCCCCTGGTCAAGTACCTCCATTATTGGCAAGTGTATCGGGTCGTCTTTTACCAGCCGGGCTAATAAAGGTCCTGCCTTGTCTGCCTGTGTATGTTGTCTACTCGTGTACTCTCGGTAGTCAAGGATACGCAGCTCCTCTAACAGTTCTGCATGTTGGATGTGTGCTTCCTGTAGGGGCGTGAAAGGCACATTCGTGCCGGCAGCTTCACTCTCCAGTGGCGCTAGTCGTCCCTCTACATCCCGGAGTTTGTCCATCACAATGTGCCTCATGCCCACCCGTGTGCTCATCGCTTCCCCCCGAATCGTGACCTTGAAAGCATCCCACTCCAACTGGCGGGCGCTCGCTGACCCCCTGTTTATGTCAAAGTAAGTTACAATGGCCATCTCTAGTGATGCGCGGAAAGTCGAGTCCTCCAATAGGTCCCAGACGCTCTGTTACTCTTTGAATGTCTTCTTTATCGAGAAAATTGCAATCATTAAAGCCACCATTCCACAAAACATAAACCCCACCAGTGATGTCATTATCAGGACTAATCATACTAGCACACTCAGTAGCTTTCCTCTCATTACCCCAGATCAATTCCAGGAGCTGCTGGCGAGAGTGAAGTCCGGCGCCCCATCGGATAGATGCCCGCCCTACATTTTAAAAGACTGTCTCTCAGCTATCCCGGCTCCTGCATGTACCCTTCTAAATGACTCACTGACTTCAGGTCTAGTTCCCCTTGCATTTAAGAAAGCAACGGTTATACCACTCCTAAAGAAACCTGGGGCGGATCCTACATGCAAGGCAAACTATCGGCCGATTTCCCTTCTTCCATTTCTAGCAAAGTTACCGGAGGCTCAGGTCGCCAAATGCTTGTCTAACTTTATGGAGGAATCTAAATACCTTGATCCACATCAGGCGGGATTCCGCCCCGCCCACTCAACAGAGGCGATGGTAGTCTCGGTACTCGACTCCCTCCGTGACTGTGCCGATAAACGTTCCCCTCAGGCTTTAGTGCTCCTGGATTTGTCGGCCGAGTTCAACACGGTCGATCATACCATCCTGATCGACCGTGTCACTCAGGCCGGCATCCGGGGCACAGCAGCGAGTTGGCTGAAGTCCTTCCTTGAGGGCCGAACTCAGGCAGTCCGCATGGGCGACCTGGTTGGCACCACTCAGACCATCACGTGTGGTGTACCCCAGGGTTCTTCCCTGTCACCCCACCTGTTTAATCTCTATATCTTTCCCCTTATTCAGGCTCTCAGAGATAAACAGGTGACAGTGCTCAATTATGCGGACGACCTGCAACTACTCTTCACTATTGACAACTCTGAAGCATCCATATCCATTTTCCAACCCACAATGAGGTTCATCCAAGCTTGAATGGACCAAAACCACTTAAAGTTGAACCCAGGAAAAACTGAGCTGGTCCTCACAGGAGACAGCGTTAAACACTGTGGCCCGCACTACTGGCCGTTAGAAATGGGCCAAGCACCGACTCCTTCCTCTCCGGCAAAGACACTTGGAGTCACATTGAACAGCGACCTATCACTCAAAGCACAAGTGGGTCAGGTGGTCTCCAAGGGTTTTTTCCAACTCAGGAAAATCTGGAAGATTCGCCGCCTCCTCACTCGGGAGGCCTTGACACAGGTGGTGATCGCCACTGTGATCTCTCACTTAGACTACGCGAACTCGATCTATCTGGGCTTACCTCAGTACCTTCTGAAAGGTCTTCAGATGGTGCAGAACCATGCAGCCAGATTGATCCTGAACCAGCCTAGATGGCAATCAGCCACCCCTCTCCTGGAAAAACTTAATTGGATCCCTGTGGCTCAGTGCTGCACCTTCAAAGCTGGCTGCATTATTTTCAAAGCATTACACTGCAAAAGCCCTAAATTCATTGAGAGACTCATCACGAAGCATGTCCCATCCCGAAACCTTCGTTCGGCCAACCAAGGTCTCCTACAGGCGCCATCTTTTAAGCGCAAACGTGCTGGCGGGTGCCGATTCGGAACACTGGCCCCCCGGTTGTGGAATACTTTCCCTCAGGAGATCCGGTTTTGTCCGGATCTCCTGTCATTTAGAAAAGCTTTAAAGACCTGGCTTTAAAACAAACATTCCAATAAATCCTGTATGCTTTGTAACCTCTGGTCACGCCCTCTGTCTTTGTCAACGCCAGGAAACCAATCGGTGTTAGTGCGCTCAAGAAATTTTTATTAACATAACATAACCCTCGACCCCATCTTCACAGCCACACCACACAACCCCCATGGATGGATCACCACTGCATCTACTTCCACATCAGGAAACCCACGCGGCCCAAACCTGCACAACGCCCTCCATGAAGAAATTGAATCAAGATCACCGAGGAACAGCTCAACTCCACCCTCAACCGCGATGCCCCTACCTCCACGACTGATGCCAACCTCACAGCCAAAGAACTCCACAGATGGATCACCAACTGCGCAGACAAACTCTCACCCCTACGTAACCCCAATAGACAGAGCCCAGAAAGGCCACCTAGTTCCCCGCCGACCTCCAAGAATCAAAACACACCTGCAGACATCTCAAGAAGAACTGCAGAAACAGCAAAATCCTTGGAAGACCTTACCACCTACAAGAACGCCATGACAGAATACCACCAATGCATCAGATCCACCAAAAGGACCTTCATCCAGAACAAAATCCTCGCCAACTCCAGGAACTCCAAGGAACTCTTCAGCATCATCTAGGAATTCACTAAACCCCCCAGCTAAACCACCGACATCACCCCCTCCCAGGACCTCTGCAACAAGCTCAGCTCCTGCTTCCATCTGAAAATCAAGGGCCTCTATGACAACTCTATGACAACTTCAATGACCAGAAGCCTCACTCCGAAAGCACTCCCTCCTCCAGCAACGCCTGCCAGCCCATCACCCCAATTTTGGAACTCACTGCCACCCATGTTACGCCAAACAGAGCCCTACCCCTTGTTTAGGAAATCCCTCAAAATTCTCTCAGGCATACAACCATTAAATCACATCTCCCTCCCTCTGATCATGTTTTCCCACCCTAGCGCCAAGAAACCGTTGGTGAACGAGCGCTATACAAATCCTTTTTATCATATCATATCATCTCCTTTTGGACCCCACTCACCACCGAAAACACCACATCAACCATGAAAAAGGTATCCACTCAGGAGTCACAACAGACCCCTGCTCCCCACACATCTTTCACAAAGCCACCGGCACCAACGCTTTGGAACTACGACGCACCATCGATGCTACCTTCAAAACCGGCATCTTTTCCACGACTGGAAATGTGCAGAAGTCAGACCCCTTCTCAAGAAGCCTTCAGCAGATCCCACAGACCTCAAGAACTACCAACCCATCTCCCTGCTTCCCTTCATTGCTAAAGTCACTGAGAAGACTGTCAACGTGCAACTAACGTAATTCATCTAATAAAACTCCATCTTCGACCCCTCCCAATCTGGATTCTGCAGCAACCACAGCACTGACCAATGAGGCTAGCTTTTTGCTATCCCCTATCCATTGACACTCTCAGTGCATTGTTAAAACATTACAAGCAGAAAATGTCTTTTTATGACACATTTTCTGTGCAATCCAGTCTCCTGCTGGTATCTCACAAGACATTTTCATGCACACTCTAGATATAAAAATGACACAAAATTGCACATTGAGCAGTTTTATGGATATCAATTAATTTGCATAACATGAAATTTAGGAATTTTGCATATTTCGTCAATGTAATTATAATTTTGCCCAGGCCTCATTTTGGGCCTCATTTTAATGCCTGCCAGCCCATCATCTCCTTCTGGACCCCAGTCACCACCGAAGACACCACATCAACCATGAAAAAAGCATCCACTCAGGAGCCCCAACAGACCCCTGCTCCCAACACATCTTCCACAGAGCCGCCGGAACCATCACTCCAGAACTACGACGCACCATCAATGTCACCTTCAAAACCGGCATCTTTCCCACGACTGGAAATGCGCAGAAGTCAAACCCCTTATCAAGAAGCCTTCAGTAGATCCCACAGACCTCAAGAACTACCAACCCATCTCCCTCCTTCCCTTCATGGCTAAAGTCACTGAGAAGACTGTCAATGTGCAACTAACGTAATTCCTCGAAGAAAACTCCATCCTCGACCCCTCCCAATCTGGATTCTGCAGCAACCACAGCCCCGACCAATGAGGCTAGCTTTTCGCTATCCCCTATCCATTGACACTCTCAGTGCATTGTTAAAACATTACAAGCAGAAAATGTCTTTATGTGACACATTTTCTGTGCAATCCAGTCTCCTGCTGGTATCTCACAAGACATTTTCATGCACACTCTAGTAAAAAAAATGACACAAAATTGCACAATGAGCAGTTTTATGGAAATCAATTAATTTGCATAACATGAAATTTAGGAATTTGCATGTTTCACCAATGTAAATCTAATTTTGCCCAGGCCTCATTTTGGGCCCCATTTTAATGTCAGCTGGACTGCCGCCGACAGGCCTTCAGTGGCGGTCCCAACGACATCCAGGCCATCGTTCTGATTGCCGCATTACAATGCGGATTGCTGTACCACAGCAGTCTGGGGGACAGAACGCCACCTCCTACAGGATCAAGGGGACCGTCAGGGTGGTGGTCGCAGGCCCCATCATAGGGATTACGATGTCCATTTCCCACAGCCTTTTCATTGCGGTATCACTGCCATGAAAAGGTTGTCGAAAGGGACTTTAGAGGCCCCAAGCGGGGCCCCAGCCCCCCGTGGGCCACTGCCAAGGGGCCAGGAGGACACATGTGGTGCCCCTCAAACATCCATGCACCCTGTTCCAGGCACCAGCCATTTTGTATAATATTGAATACAGTGAAAATGTGCCCCCTTTAGTAAGGAAAAGTTAAAATGAGAGAATGTAGCCTTGCGGCTAGAGCGGTCGACCTCAGACCTGGGGAACTGGGTTTGAGGCTCCGCAACCACGCTCAACATCCTGTGATTCTGGGCAAATCACATAATCTCCCTGTGCCTCACAAAATGAATGTGTCTGTCTGTAATGAAACTGGTGCTCAAGTAAAGCGCACTAATACCCGATGTCTCTGGTCTAGTTCGCGCTATATAAAACTGTAAAAAAAGAAGCAATTTAATCTTAATCCAAGTCTCTGCTGATATCCGAAGGCCTTCCTTAGACTGCCATTCCTCACAAACCTTTAAAGGTACATTGGTTCCATTATTGTGTCTAAAGATGGCTGCCCAACCGCTAATGGATCTCTGTGTTTTAGTCTCTATCAAATCTTCAACTAAATCTAAACTTGCCATAATACTTCTGGGATCTAATTCTCTTAGAAAGTGTCTTATGCAAATAAACAACCATTGACTCAACATTTTAGGGTTCAACTTCTGCCCAATTTTTCCAGATGTTCAAATCAAGAAAATCCACAATATTCCACAAGCCATTGCTCTCTCATATGGAAATAGTTTTTTTTAAATTTATAAATGGAAGGTGGCCAATGTAGATATACTTTAAACGAGTCACACCACTAATAGCGGGTATATCATAATGTTTAGGCAATTTCTCCTTTCATTTTAAGGACCATTGTAAAATCTTATATCTGACCTTTTTAGGTGATTTAGGCGTTGGAAATCATTTATCTTCTATTCCCGAAAAATTAAATGTATAAACAATTATAAATCCATTTAGAGACTGTGTGGGACTTATAAAATGTATAACAACAATGTGCAACATTTGTAAAGAAAACTCTTTTAGATCGCGTAGGGCAGGCTCCCCACCTTTGAACGGCCTATAAAGAGTGCCTAATGCCAGGGTGTATTATTTGACCAAATAAAAGTGTAGAACGTTCCCTTAATCTCTTTAAAAAACTTTTTCGGAAGGGCACATGGAATTGTATCAAATAAGAAATTGCACAGAGGTAAAACTGACATACAAATCAGTGCGATGCACCCCATTATCGATATTGGTAAGTTGACCCATCTCATTAAAAGCACCTTCATTTTACTGATCAAAGGAGAGTAGTACAGTGCATATAGATCATTGATATTTTCTGCTGTGTTAATTTCTATGTGGTGCTTTGGATTGGAGTTAACAAGAGGGTGAAATTCCGACAATAAAGTGACCAAAGTGCAATTACAAAAAAATATCAGTTTTTAACCTATTAATTTTATATGTACCCAAAGCTTGAGACTCTTAAAACATATTGAAAACCCTCTTCTGATTATCCAAACTAAGCTTTAAAAACAGAGCAATATCATCAGCGTATGATTTAATTTTAGTCACCCCCCTTATCAGGGACTCTATGCTCCTTTCTTCTCTTATGGCTACAGCTAAGGGCTTTATAAAAAGAGCAAAAAGTATCGGTGAAAGTGAACAGCCCTTTCTTTTTCCCCTGTTAACCTGGCAAGAACCAATCTCAATTGAGTTTATAATCAATCAAGCTATTGCACCTTTATACAATCGAAATATCATTTGTATAGAACCAGTGAGGAAAATTAATTCTAGAATAAAGAATAAGAAAATACTCTCCCAGCAGACCAGGTTGAATGCCTTTTCGGCATCTAGCAACAATACTTAAGCAGGAACCAAGTATTGGCTCAGAAAGAGACTTACACTCCTAGCAGATCCGGCAACCCTAAATCCATGACAGACTAACTGGAAAGTATCCTCAATGAGATAAGACAACTGAAGCGGGTTGAGAGGGAAGAAATTGCTACTTTAGGTCTCCAACTAATGAAAATTAAAGAGGCATAGACACAGCCTACTTGGAGACTCAGGGAAGCAGAACAATCTCTACACTGAGTGACAACTCAGAAAGACAAGTGATCCTTTCCCCTTTTGATTTTTTGCATATTGAGTTCAAGGAAGCTGAACGGATCAAGCCTTCCTTCTCCCTCCCTTCTTGATGATTTATTTAACTCAGAAAGAAATCCAACAGTTGCCAATCAAGATGGAAAATCTTGAAGATCATTGTAGTTGCTCCAATCTACGCTTCCTGGGGGTTCCTGATGGTGAGGAGATATCCGGTGGTAATTCAGATCTGATACAGCTGGTAGAAAAGTTGATAAGAATGAACATCCTACCTGGCTTTGATAAGGACCTAACAACCATGAGGGCACAGCGAGTCCCGGATCAATGTACCCCCAATATGACATTTCTGTGAGCCATCTTAGTGAATTTCAATGACTATAGGATTAAAGAGCGGATCCCAATAGCCGTCATTAAGCATAAGAATTCCCTGTTGCGGAAAAGGTGAAAATCGTGTATCCTCAGACATGTAGCGGCCTGATGAAGAAGAGACTCTGTGGCTTGCGAACCACGTCATTTGAGATGTCATCAGTGATGTCACTGACCATGTCATGAATGATGTAATATGTGACATCATCAGCAGTGGATTGCGGTGCGCGAACTATAGTTAGTACAACTAACTATATAGGAGCAATTTCAATGGTTTTGTATGAGTGAAATGTCCAGCTAACTATAACACCCCTAAAACTTATAGTTTTTTCAGTGAATTTTAAAGGTTTTTTAAATGCTAATTCCTAACTATACAAGGCCTGAAACCTATGTTTTTTTCAGTGAATTTCAAAGTTTTTTTAATGCTAATTCCTAACTATATAAGACCTGAAAGCCCACCAGGAATCTCCAGTATGTGCCAGGGGACTGCATTGCAGAGAGGTGTAATGAAGCCACGCCCCTTTTTACACCTCTCTGCAACGCAGCCCCCGAGCATGTTTGAAGAGGGGGAACTAATTCCCCTTGCATACTGGGGGCCCCTGTGGGCCAACTAGCCCACCTGGAACCTCCAGTATGCGCCAGGGGGCTGCATTGCAGAGGTGTAATGAGGCTATGCCCCTTGTTACACCTCTCTGCAACGCAGCCCCCTGGCACGTTTGCAGAGGGGGAACTAATTCCCCTTGCACACTGGGGGTCCCTGGGGGCCAACTAGCCCACCAGGAGCCTCCAGTATGTGACAGGGGGCTGCATTGCAGAGAGGTGTAATGAGGCCACACCCTTTTTTACACCTCTCTGCAACGCAGCCCCTGTGCATGTTTGAAGAGGGGGAACTAATTCCCCTTGCATACTGGGGGTCCCGGGGGGCCAACTAGCCCACCTCGAACCTCCAGTATGCGCCAGGGGGCTGCATTGCACAGAGGTGTACTGAGGCTATGCCCCTTTTTACACCTCTCTGCAACGCAGGCCACTGGCGCATTTGCAGAGGAGGAACTAACTCCCCTTGCATACTGGGGGTCCCGGGGTCATATCTGCCCAAACGCCGATATTCCGAACAATTGAAAATGACTTTTTGAAATACTGACTTTGAGGATGCTATAAATTACTCAAGTCTGCCCGAATTGTGTGGGTAAAATTGATACCTAGTCACTTTGAATAAGAATGTACTTACGTCTCGTCTAACATTTGGAAGAAATATCTAGTTATATGACAACAGGATACCGACATAACTTGAAGGAAATAAGAACGCCCTGCAGAAGTTCTGTTGTACAGAACGAAACGCGTCGGCTGGCTGTGGTACATAAACTTAAGGAAAATAAAAGCATTTGAATATACACCAAGATTCAGCGCTTCAATAAGGACTCCAAGTGATATGATTTGATTGGACTTATTGTGCAAGTGGTGCTGTGCCACACTTTGGAATATTCTCCACTACTCTCAACAACTTACTCTCTACTACTCCACTACTCTCTAATACTCACTCTCTACTACTCTACTACTCTCTACTACTCTCTCTCTACTACTCACTCCCTACTACTCACTATCTACTACTCTACTACTCACTCTCTACTACTCTCCACTACTCACTCTCTACTACTCTCTCTCTACTACTCACTCTCTACTACTCACTCTACTACTCACTCTCTACTACTCTCTACTACTCACTCTCTACTACTCTCTCTCTCTACTACTCTCTACTACTCACTCTACCACTCACTCTCTACTACTCTCTACTATTCTCTCTCTCTCTGCTACTCACTGTCTACTACTCTCTACTACTCACTCTCTACTACTCACTCTTTACTACTCTCTACTACTCACTCTCTACTGCTCTCTACTACTCACTCTACTACTTACTCTCTACTACTCACTCTCTACTACTCTCTACTACTCACTCTACTATTCACTCTACTACTCACTCTCTGCTACTCTCTCTACTACTCTCTACTACTCACTCTCTACTCTCTATTACTCACTCTCTACTCTCTACCTCTCTTTACTTCTCTCTCTACTAGTCTCTACCTCTCTACCTCTACCTCTCTACCTCTACACCTCTACCTCTCTACCTCTCTCTACACGCACACATATACACATATATATATGCATATATATGCATGTGCATATATATATATGTATGTGTGTCTATATATATATATTCACTGAAAAAACCATAGGTTTCACACCAGTTATAGTTACCTGGAAATTTTACTGACTTAAAACCATTGAAATTCCCACGTTATAGTTAGTTGGACTCACTATAACTTGCGCGTGTAATGCACTGCTGATGACATCACATATTACATCACTCATGACATTGTCAGTGACATCACTGAGATCTAACAACTTACGCCTCTTGTTTACACCTCGCTTTCGTCGTTCCAGAATGGGCGGCAGAGGGTTCAGCGTAATCACTGCCAAACTTTGGAACTGCCTCCCTCTCGACCTCAGGTTCAGCCCGTCCGAATCCATCTTCCGTGCTAAATTAAAAAACTGGCTGTTCTCCAGATTATGATTCCTGTCTTGTAAGAAGCTGGTCCCACCCCTCCCTCCCTGAGGCTCTGTTTTTAGCGCCGGGACACCCCTCCGGGGGTAGCTGCGCGCTGTATAAGCTTCTTAAATAAATAAATAAATAAATAAATAAATAAATCACTCATGACATCACTGATGACACCATCCAGTGAATGTGTGTCTTTCTGAAAAATAAATATGTTTTATATATGTATATGTAAAGGTCGATGGAAGAATACATGTTTAAATAAGTGTCTTAATGGATGTTTTTAAAAAAAAAAATTGATTGGTTAACTGGCTTATTAAGTGTATCTTAGTGAATACATATATTAGCGAGTATTGTTTAAATATTTAAATGTTTGTATCAGTGTTTCATTGTGTGTATAATTGGCTGCATGGGTTGGTGACTGACTCACTGTATGTATGAGTTTTGAAGACAGCATATGTGCAGGACTGTATGGGTGGATGAGTGTGTATATGTGTGTGTTAGTGAGTGAATGACTGTCTCACTAGTATCTTTATCATTAACTACATTTGTTTTAATGTAGTATATGTGAGTATTGATGTATATAAGTGAGTATATGTGAGATTCCTGTTTAAATAAGTATGTGTTTCTATAAGTGATTGTTTAAGAGAGTAAGTATGTGTAAGTTTCCTTAGAAGTAAGGTGGTAGTGTGTGTATAGTTGTATATGCAACTAAATGGATGTTCAATAGTTTATTTGCATGTGTGATTATGTGTTTGAGTAACTTTTGGATGATTGTCGGTGTGTAACTGGATGTATAGGTGTTTCACTACTTATGATGAGTGAATATATGTATGAGTGACTATATAAAACTATTGGTGAATGAGTGGATGTGTATATAGATGGTGATAATACTGAATTGATTGTAACTGGTATGGATATCTCTTTTTTTTGGAAAATTTAAATTTCTTTTTTTGAATATGTGTTTCAAGGGTTACATTACACTGAAAGGAGGTCTGTTACTCTGTCACAAAGATGGTGTCATCAGTGATGTCATGAGTGATGTCACTGACAATGTCATGAGTGATGTAATATGTGATGTCATCAGCAGTGCATTACACGCGCAAGTTATAGTGAGTCCAACTAACTATAACGTGGGAATTTCAGTGGTTTTATGTCAGTAAAATTTCCAGGTAACTATAACTGGTGTGAAACCTATGTTTTTTTCAGTGAATTTCAAAGGTTTTTTAAATGCTAATTCCTTACTATATATAGGGCCTCAAACCTATGTAACTGTGCATGAGAGCCAGTGAATGTGTGAGTGGCTGTATGGATCATTGTGAACTTGTATCAGGGATTGTATGAGAGAGTAAATATGTGTTAGTATATATTTGAATAAGTAAGGTGTGTATAACTGCATAGTTGAGGAAATGGAGGTGAGTGATTCTTTGCATGACTGACTAGGTGTGTGAGTAACTCCATGGATGAGTGACAGTGTGTGAGTGTCTGTATACACTGAGTGTATCTAAGGTTATATTAGAGTCTGAAGAGGTTCATCATATTAGCACAAGAATGATGTCATCAGTGATGTGATCAATGATGTCAAATGAGATGTCATCAGTGATGTCATCATTGATGTCATTTGAGATGTCATCAGTGATGTCATCAGTAATGTCACTGACCATGTCATGAATGATGTAATATGTGACATCATCAGCAGTGGATTGCGGGGGCGCTAAATATATAGTTAGTGCAACTAACTATATATGGGAATTTATTTGGTTTTGTTTGATTAAAATATTCACCTAACTATATATGGTCTCAAACCTATGGTTTTTGCTGTGAATTTCAATGTTTTTTTAATAGAAAATATCAATAGCTGTAAAATAGATACTTCATGAAAATGAATAATGTATTTTATATTTATTTAATACAATTTTTTATGTTTAATTTATTTATTTATTTTTAAATGTTTTCCTCGGTGCGCTTCCGTTACGCGCACCGGGCAGTGCACCGGTAAGCGCAACTCTGTTTAGCGCCCCGGTGCGCGTAACGGTGAGCGCCCCGTCAGCGCAATTGCCGCGAACGAAAACAACATCGTGACGCACCGCGCTAGCGTGACGTATCGCGTAACTGCGTGATGCGTTCTTTCGGCGCGCTGCGTAAATGCACCCGGAAGCGCTCGGTAGCGCGACCCGGAGCGCGCAACGTAAGCGCGCCGGAGCGCGTAACGTAAGCGCGTCGGGACATGTGACCTGAAAATAACACTTTTCATTGGTTCTCAACTTTTTTTTTCTCCAAATGATGAAAGGCCCCTCCTTTTTTCCTCATTCTTACTTTCTTCTTTGAGAGAGCAAGAGCTATTTGTGAGCAGAGAAATGGCTTCAGTAGTAGCTGCAGCCGGTGCACCCCCACCACCACCACCACCACCCAGAAAGGAAGCTCCACCACCCCAGATCCTTCCAGGAGTTGAAGAAGAAGAGGAAGAAGATGATGAGGAGGAACAGCCTAGGACATACTTGCCGGAAGAACCTAGGGAAAGGCATGTGAAAGTGCATTTTATATGGGAGTACTTCTCCATCCCTGCTGGGCTTAAAAAAGTGAATGCCCCACATGTCACCAGTTTGATTTGCAAAAAAGTCCTCTCCAGGGGCAACCCAAATAAAAAGTATTCCTTTGGGAATTATACAATGATCCGCCACATGGAGAGGTGGCATCCTAACAAATTGGCACAGGCTGAGGTACGGGACATGCTTCAGAAGAACAGAGATCCTCAGGCCAGCACCTCCACAGGTGAAACTTCTTTTGCAGCACCAGAAGGGCGCCAAATGGTGCCAAACATACAAAAAAAATTGGGCGGATTTGAGTTTGTCTGCATTTATTGTGGAAAGTCCATCTGCTACGGGCAACTAAGTATTACCCTCATTAATGAAACTATAGACAACCACCACTGCACCAAGAAAAGAAAGCAGTAGCTTTTTTTTCATGTTTTGCTCTTGTTGAGCCACTGTTAATTCGCAGTTTTTTGTTTCTTCCCTAACTATTCGTCAAATAGTTCATAAAAACCAAAAAAAACAAAAATGTTCCGAAAAATAAAAAAATATATAAAACAACAAAAATAAAAAAATAGTTCTTTTCAGAACTACCTTCCAATAATAAAAATTTGCTATAATTTTTTAAACTCTTACATACTTTTTTTTCACTTTTGTGCGCTTCCCGGTGCGCGCACCGGTAAGCGCTCCATCCGCTCCCCGCAAAAATCGAAAAAAAAATACTTTTATTTTTGCCCCGCGGGGCCCTTTTAAAGCCCCCACATCAAACCTAGGGGGTCAGGGAGGGTCTACTCTGCCCCTTATGGTCAATTCCCCCTTTGTTTTTGCCACCTCTTGTGTCTCGATCCTACCGAGACACAAGATGGCGGCTGCTCCGGACTGTTTGGAATGTTTACAGACACCCGAGAGCCAATCAGCTTTCCGCGCGCAAGTCGCGTGGCGCGCCCGGTGCGCTCCCCGGTGCGCGTACCGGGGCGCGCTTATAGATATATATATTTTTTTGAACCTAAATTACTCAAAATCCACTGGAGCACATATCTTGAGACATAGCAAAGGCACATCGGGCTACCAGTCCCTACAGTTTTGCCAAGTTTGGTGGAAATCCATTCAGCCATTCGGGCTAAAAGTGAGGTCGACCGCCCTATGGAAATTAACATGGGGAAAACACGTTTTGGGACCCTCTTTTATCTCGGCCCCCGCTTGACGAATCCCCCCAAAACTTTCAGGGAAGGACCGGAGCTCGACAAGGCCATTTTGAGGAAATTTTCAAGCAGATTCGTCAACCGGCGCCAAAGTTATTCCAAATAGAATTTTGAGATTTAACATTGAAAAAAATCCTAACTATAACTACCTACTGGCAACCGCCAGTAGGTAATATATATATATATATACATACATACATATATAAACATATATAATCTGCATATATATATAAATACAAATATAAATGCATGCATACATATACATATATGCATACATATGCATGTTATTTACATGAAAGTTTTAAAAACACTAATAAAAGCAAAGCTAAAAAGCCACCTCATTACAAACAGATGGCTTTAACTTAAACAAGGGCGAGATCTATTACATTTTCAATGCTTGTTTACTTTGGTTCACTCAAGAAGGCTTTCAGATATGTCACACATTTGCCATAAATTCTGAATGTTAGCACTCTAGTTGCTCATTAGATCACTGTAGTAAGCTACTGCTCACCAGGGAAGTCTGCTGTTGGTGTTCAAAGTGCATGTTTCAGTCTGCATGTCAGAATTTTTTTTTTTATGAAATAGAAGAGGATTTGAGAAGTCACTCAAAATGTGCCCTAATTTTTCTTTCTGCAGCACTAATCATACTTTCTATGGCAAAATGAACCCCTCATTTTGTTACTTTTTAAATTAAATGTTTTCAGACTTACCACTTCATTCCAATCAAGATGGCTTCTGGTGTGCCATACTTTTGTCATAAGTAAGACTGTTAGCGCTCTAGTTGTTCTTTAGAACACTTTGGGACATTCTGTCATTGGGCTATACTTGGGCTACATCTGGGTGATATTTGGGCTACATTTGGGCTCTTTTGTCTCTGGTGGCCATCTTGGGAGACTGCATGTCAGAATTTTTTAATGAAATAGAAGAGGATTTGAGAAGTCACTCAAAATGTGCCCACATTTTTTTTTCTGCAGCACTAATCATACTTTCTATGGCAAAATATACCCCCTCATTTTGTTCCTTTTTAAATTAAATGTTTTAAGAGTTACCACTTTATTCCAATCAAGATGGCTTCAGGTGTGCCATACCTTTGTAATAAGTAGGACTGTTAGTGCTCTAGTTGTTCTTTAGAACACTCTAGGAGGCTGCAGTAGAACACAAAGGAATCAACTGACAGTCTCTGTCCTTGTTGCATGTACATGTTTTACTGAGAATGTCAGACTTCATTCTCACATGACTGAGAAAGATAATGTGAATTTACAGAAAATATGCTTTCAGTTTAGGTTATAGATCCCCTTCCAAACCACTGTGGGAAAAGCATGAGATAATAGTTTTCTTTCAAACATGATTCATGATATCCCAGCAGAAGGCTTTTTCACATGGTAAAATCACCTTAGAAGACACCACAATTCCTAAAATGAGTATGGTACCATCAACAAATGATTTATAATGTAACTATTAACTACAATGCTTTTTAATGAGGTGCTATCATGTATATTGGTCCCAAGATGGCTGCCAACACTTCTTGGATGAAGTGCTGACAGCCAATCAGATCTCACGATGAGATGTGTGTTTAGGCTCCGCCCAGATATATATGTGTTTTTGAAGTTAATTTTCATAAAAACCACTGGAGCAATTTTCACCAAATATAGAAAAGGCACTTCTGCGTACCAGTCCCTACAATTTTGCAAAGTTTGGTGTAATTCCATTCAGCGGTTCGGGCTGTAGCCTTGTCTATTCGTCCTATGGAAATTAACATGGGGAAAACACATTTTGGGACACCCCTTTTTTCTCAGCCCCCACATGACGAATCCCCCCGAAACTTCCAGAGAAGAAGCGGAACGGAGCTGGGCTAAATTTTGGAAAATTACACGCAAATTCCTCAACCGGCGCCAAAGTTAAATCCCAATAGAATGTTGCGGATTTCCTATGGTAGCTAGGTCCTAACTATATATACCAACTGGCTATCGCCAGTAGGATATATATATATATATATATATATATATATATATATATATATATATATATATATATATATATATATATATATATATATATATTCACTGAAAAAACCATAGGTTTTAGCCCATATATAGTTAGGGATTAGCATTTACAAAACCTTAATTTACTCGCACAAAACCATAGAAATTCGCATATATAGTTAGATGCAATAACTATATATCGCGCAACCGCAACCCACTGCTGATGATGTCACATATTACATCATTCATGACATGGTCAGTGACATCACTGATGACATCACTGATGACATCTCAAATGTCATCACTGATGACATCACTGATGACAACATCCAGTGACTGTATGTTTCTGTAAAGTTAAAATATGTCTTACATATTAAAGAATGAGTGGATGTATAAGTGTCTGGATGAAGCATTTAGTAGGTGCATGACTGACTGTATGAGAGAGTGATTAAATGAGTCTCACTGAGTGCATGGGTTAGTGACTAAACTGTCCTAATTTGTGCATCATTATATCTGTTGTTCTGTAAACTGCTGCATGTGTTGATCAGTAGCTATATGAGTAACTATATGGGTTATTGATTGGTTGCCCAAGTATTTGTATGGGAGAGTGTGTGTGTGTGTGGGTGGCTGGGAGGTGTGTGACTCTGTGCATAGATGTGTCAACAGTTGATTCACTAGATGTATGGATTCAAAACTGCATGTGGAAACAACTGTATGGGTTGTTGACTGTGTGCATGAGTGTATTGGTGAGTGAATGTATATCTCAGTGCTACATGTCAAAGTAAGTACATATGTAAAACACAGTACATGTGAGAGTTGTCATATATAAATTACTGTGCATATGAGCCAGTGAATGTGTGAGTGGCTGTATGGATCATTGTAAACTTGTATCAGGGATTGTATAAGAGAGTAAATATGTGTTAGTATATGTTTGAATAAGTAAGGTGTGTATAACTGTAAAGTTGAGGAAATGGAGGTGTGATTGATTTTCTGCATGAGTGACTAGGTGTGTGAGTAACTCCATGGATGAGTGACAGTCTGTGAGTGTCTGTTTACACTGATTGTATCTAAGGTTATATTAGAATCTGAAGAGGTTCATCGTATTATCACATGAATGATATCATCAGTGATGTGATGAGTAATGTCAAATGAGATGTCATCAGTGATGTCATCAGTGATGTCATTTGAGATGTCATCAGTGATGTCATAAGTGATGTCATTTGAGGTGTCATCAGTGATGTCATCAGTGATGTCATTTGAGATGTCATCAGTGATGTCATCAGTGATGTCACTGACCATGTCATGAATGATGTAATATGTGACATCATCAGCAGTGGGTTGCGGTTGCGCGATATATAGTTATTGCATCTAACTATATATGCGAATTTCTATGGTTTTGTGCGAGTAAATTAAGGTTTTGTAAATGCTAATCCCTAACTATATATGGGCTAAAACCTATGGTTTTTTCAGTGAATTTCAATGGTTTTTGAATAGCAAATATCAAAAGCTGTCAAATGTCAAGTACGTGATAGGTAAAAACTTTTTCGTGTTTATGCACGCTGATGTGCTTTGAACGCTGCCCCCCCCCTCTTTTCTCTTAGTAGTACTCTCTCTTTGCAGATAGTGAAGGGTAGTTAACGCAGGCCTTTGCCCCCGTTGTAATCCGTTGTGCCTGCTTGTCTCTCCATTTGATTGATTGTTATCCAAGCATTTACTGTTTTAGAATTGATTCTCTTTGGTTCATTCTCTATTTACAAACAAGCACAAAGTCGCAATACTCTGTTTAGTCTTTGCAGATAGTGAAAAATCGTGTAAAAAAACAAAAGTAATCGAGCAAAATCAGTAGGCCACTAATGGGATCTCTTTTTGACCTCGCTAAAATAGAAACATTAGGAACAACCCTTCATGAGAAATACGAAAATAGTGAGATGAACTGAGCTCCACACCATGATGGCTGCAAGACAGCTCGGCTCCGCCACCCACCCCGCCCAAAATAACGATAAACTCTATGCAAATATTATAAATATATACAACACACCAGCAAAGTAACAGGGTAAAACATTTTATTAAATGTAAATGTAAATGTGTTTCGATTTATATAGCGCGCTTTAACCCAGGGGCCTCAAGGCGCTTGCTTAGGGAACCCGTCCTGGTATTCCCCTGTGAGATACCACGGCCGGGTATCCACAAGGTGAAAGCCAGGCATCCCGCCGCGAGGGGCCGTAGTGGAGATTAAGCAAGCTATTGCCCAGAGTCGCAGAGTGTGACCCCGTGAGTCGAGTAGGCACCAGAGCGAGAATTGTCGACTCCGTGGAATTTTGAGCCCGAGACCCGCCGAGGCGGGGAATCGAACCCTGGTCCACGGCCGATCTCAGCTTCTGGGTCTGCCGCCTCTAACCACTGAGTTTGCAAACAAAACAGGTGATGGACCGAATGTGGATCAATGTCACACATTCACCCCAGTCCAAAGATCTGGGCCCAAATCCATCGTTTTTTTGCACTCCACACCACCCTGGGTTAGACAATGGCGATATGCAAATCAGCTCTGACCCTGTGCCCCATGGGAACAGTCCAGTCCGAACTACAAAGGCCATGTCCTTCCCAGAACGGAATCAAGCATCCGAGGACCGGACCGGTTTCGAGGTAACACCTCTCATCAGCCCGGCTAGCTTGACTCCAGTGGTGTGGAGTGCCTGGGACCCACGTCTGAGCATCCCCAGCGCTGATGAGAGGTGTTACCTCGAAACCGGTCCGGTCCTCGGATGCTTGATTCCGTTCTGGGAAGGACATGGCTTTTGTAGTTCGGACTGGACTGTTCCCATGGGGCAACAGGGTCAGGGCTGATTTGCATATCGCCATTGTCTAACCCAGGGTGGTGTGGAGTGCAAAAAAACGATGGATTTGGGCCCAGATCTTTTGACTGGGGGAATGTGTGACATTGATCCACATTCAGTCCATCACTTGTTGTTTTTGCAATTGCCGCCCTGAGTGCGCTGGGGATGCCCAGACGTGGGTCCCAGGCACTCCACACCACTTGGAGTCAAGCTAGCCGGGCTGATGAGAGGTGTTACCTCGAAACCGGTCCGGTCCTCGGATGCTTGATTCCGTTCTGGGAAGGACATGGCTTTTGTAGTTCGGACTGGACTGTTCCCATGGGGCAACAGGTTCAGGGCTGATTTGCATATCGCCATTGTCTAACCCAGGGTGGTGTGGAGTGCAAAAAAACGATGGATTTGGGCCCAGATCTTTTGACTGGGGGAATGTGTGACATTGATCCACATTCGGTCCATCACTTGTTGTTTTTGCAATTGCCGCCCTGAGAGCGCTGGGGATGCCCAGACGTGGGTCCCAGGCACTCCACACCACTTGGAGTCAAGCTAGCCGGGCTGATGAGAGGTGTTACCTCGAAACCGGTCCGGTCCTCGGATGCTTGATTCCGTTCTGGGAAGGACATGGCTTTTGTAGTTCGGACTGGACTGTTCCCATGGGGCAACAGGGTCAGGGCTGATTTGCATATCGCCATTGTCTAACCCAGGGTGGTGTGGAGTGCAAAAAAACGATGGATTTGGGCCCAGATCTTTTGACTGGGGGAATGTGTGACATTGATCCACATTCGGTCCATCACTTGTTGTTTTTGCAATTGCCGCCCTGAGTGCGCTGGGGAGGCCCAGACGTGGGTCCCAGGCACTCCACACCACTTGGAGTCAAGCTAGCCGGGCTGATGAGAGGTGTTACCTCGAAACCGGTCCGGTCCTCGGATGCTTGATTCCGTTCTGGGAAGGACATGGCTTTTGTAGTTCGGACTGGACTGTTCCCATGGGGCAACAGGGTCAGGGCTGATTTGCATATCACCATTGTCTAACCCAGGGTGGTGTGGAGTGCAAAAAAACGATGGATTTGGGCCCAGATCTTTTGACTGGGGGAATGTGTGACATTGATCCACATTCGGTCCATCACTTGTTGTTTTTGCAATGGCCGCCCTGAGTGCGCTGGGGATGCCCAGACGTGGGTCCCAGGCACTCCACACCACTTGGAGTCAAGCTAGCCGGGCTGATGAGAGGTGTTACCTCGAAACCGGTCCGGTCCTCGGATGCTTGATTCCGTTCTGGGAAGGACATGGCTTTTGTAGTTCGGACTGGACTGTTCCCATGCGGCAACAGGGTCAGGGCTGATTTGCATATCGCCATTGTCTAACCCAGGGTGGTGTGGAGTGCAAAAAAACGATGGATTTGGGCCCAGATCTTTTGACTGGGGGAATGTGTGACAATGATCCACATTCGGTCCATCACTTGTTGTTTTTGCCTCTAACCACTGAGCCACGTTTCTCCACTATTTACATAACTATTTTATACTTTTTGTTGCCTGATCCGGCTAGCTCAATCGATCGAGCATGAAACTCATGCACTCTGATAGCAAGCGTTGCTGCTGATGCTATGCAGACAAAAACTGGTTTTCAGTTTGTACATTCTTCAAGATTTTTCCATCCAAGGCTGGTTGAGAGTTTGTAGAACGATGGCTTCAGATTTTCAACATACGGTGTGGTGGCGCGGACTGGGAGGGGGCGCTTGGCTCCTGCCCCCTCCCCAAGTCGTGTTGCCCTGGTGTAGCCTAAGATCGCCCCCGACATAGGCGGCCGGCTCCCGGGGTCCGGCGGAACTTTTTGCCTTTTGATGACTCTTCCATTCTGGACCTTGTCCCACAATCCGTTTGACCTGAAGACATGCTGTAGTGGGGCGCCCCTTTACCGTTTCAGTTGCCATTCCGCCCGCTTTTGCTACACTGTGCCTCTTCTGCCATTCAGCTGTTTACCGCCCGCTCCTGCGACTACAGCGTCTCGCTCACCATGTAGTTGAGTTGCTCCCGCTCTTGCGATGCAGCGATAGGCGGCTGCCACAGGACTCTCAAAATGGCGGCCGGCTCTTCAGATTTGGGCGTGATCCACTAAAATGGCCCTGGGACACCTTGGAACTCGGACGCTTGTCTGCTAGGGCTTGGGCCCCATTCTCGAAAGCGTCCCCTGAGCCTTGAAGATTCTACAAAAGTCTTGGGGGCCCCCGACTCCCGCAGGCTTCTGGTGGGGAGCGGCTGCCATGATTGCTTGTGGAATGGCCACGACTGAGCTACGAGATGGTGGTGCTCTCATGCTGACACCAGCTTCAGTCTGAAACATCCAGAAACACTGTAGACTACCAATTCGATCAGTTCCGGTAGCGCCCCAACGTGACCCGGTAGGGAAGAACTTGCCCTCCCCTCTTTGACTGATGGTTCTTGTTGCCTGTCCCTTCTGTTGTCATTTAACAGAACTTTTTAGACTGCTGAAAGGGGTTGTGTTCCGACCGCTGGTTGGTGGAGACATTTTGGCTATATTCTGGACCTACGTTGTCGCGTAATGCGTTATATGACACGCCGCGTTAGCGCACCCGGAAGTGCTCCGGTGCGCGAAGCGCAGCTTCCCGGAAGCGATCCGGGGCGCGGCGCGTAACGTAAGCATAACAGGTCATGTGACTTGTTTACAAAACTTTTCATTGGTTCATTTTACTTTTGTTATTCTAATAATGAAAGGCTTGGTCATATGACCTAAAAATTACGCTTTTTATTGCTTTCGAACATAATTTTTTCTTAAACATATATGTTATAATGTTCCAGGCTAATGTACTTTCCCGGAAAATTTACAACTGTCCTGCAAGTAAAATATATTCCTTTTTCGAGCAAAAGGGCGTTTCTTCGTCCCATGACGGAGCCGTTGAGCAAAAGATGCTCGGCCTGCTGTCTTAGTCGCCGATACGCCTGAATATCAGATTCTTATCGATCACTTTATGTTGCAGGAGTAAAAAACACAACAGCCCTTGACCATTTATCTTTACTGCGTTCCTGCGTATTATACCTTTTATCCGTCATGTAATTGGACTGCTTTATTTCACTTGCCTTTTACTGATTCGAAAACAGTGACTAAAATTAAAAACTTTACCAATGTAAATACTACTACCATGTTTTGTTTTAAAAACCTTTATTATGAAAATGTCAGTATACAAATACGGGCCTATAACCACGTGGGCCGGCCACGGAGCAAACTGGAATCGTATATGATGAGGAGACATTTACACTGTAGAGGAACGTAACGAGCGGGCCATTAGGTTGCAAGAACTAAGGTGTCTAACAGTTGCGGAATCGGTGGACGTACATTTTGTAATTAAAATACGACAGGGCCACTTACAATAAAATTTTCTAGATATACATTTGCGGGCAAGTACCATGGGTGACGTTAATTCGAACTTTCAATAGTACAGTAATCAATAACACATC
The DNA here is from genome assembly GCF_964263255.1 of Lissotriton vulgaris. NCBI lineage: Eukaryota > Metazoa > Chordata > Amphibia > Caudata > Salamandridae > Lissotriton > Lissotriton vulgaris. Next base: position 888,015,085 of record NC_141699.1, on the reverse strand, counting down.
AGAACTTAATATCAATAAGGATGTCGAAATATTCAATCAATTCTCGTCCCCGCCCGCCATGTGCTTCAAAACTGCATACGTATCTCGTGATATCAAGGTTGTGCAACCAGTACACAACAAGGAGTTACGAGTCCCATTTATACCGGCGCCATTTTGGGCGAGGCCGGGCAGGTCCAGGATATAGTCAAAATGTCTCCACCAACCAGCGGTCGGACCAGAACCCCTTTCGGCAGTCAAAAAAGGTTCAGTTAAATGACAACAAAAGAGATAGGCAACAAGAAACAACAGTCAAAAGAGGGGAGCGCAAGATCTAAAGCCATTGTTCTACAAACTCTCAACCAGCCTTGGATGGAAAAATCCTGAAGAATGTACAAACTGAAAACCAGTTTTTGTCTGTATAGCATCACCAGCAACGCTTGAGTCAGCTTTGTGTGAAGCCGCCATTTTGATTCAATCAATAGCGTCCCCCTGCACACATTCAGGGACCTGGTCGTGTCTTCAGGTCAAACGGATTGTGGGACAAGATGCAGAAAGGAAAAGGAAAAAAGTTCCGCCGGACCTCGGGAGCCGGCCGCCTATGTCATGGGCGATCTTTGGCCACACCAGGGCAATAGTGAAGCTGCAGCAGGTGCAAATAAGCTTCAGACAGTGTTACAAGCACTGCTCAGAACTCTCAACTATGGCACCCAACATCCAGGACTTGCCATCCGGATCTTGGCGCCTTGTGCTGGTTCCGACCTATTCACACATCAGTCCGCTACTGACACCACCTCATAAGCCAACGGGGCACCCCACGCCGACTTTCGGCGCAGCATTGTAGGATGGCCACACCAGTGCGGCAACTTGCTAGACACCACCTCGGTGCCATCCAGATCTCAGCGCGTTGTGCTGCCTTCGGCCTACTGTAGCCGCAAGTGCGGACGCAACTCAGCTGGATAGCGAGTGAAACACCAAGGGGCGCCCCACTGCAGCCGAGGAGCCTCCATCTTGGGGGCGACGCACAGCATCACATTGCTTTCCAATTCAGTCAGATCCTCAAACAGCCCCCACTGACTGACGTGACCGCACAGGCCAACGGGGCGCCCCACGCCGACTTTCGGCGCAGCATTGTAGGATGGCCACACCAGTGCGGTAACTTGCTGAACACCACCTCGGTGCCATCCGGATCTTGGTGCGTTGTGCTGCCTTCGGCCTATTCGCACATCGGTCCGCTACTGACGCCGCCTCACGTGCCAACGGATTTTCTACGCTTTTTATAGCAGCGCGTAACATAAGCATAACAGGTCATGTGACTTGTTTATAAAACTTTTCATTGGTTCATTTTACTTTTGGTTTCCTAATGATAGAAGGCTTGATCATATGACCTAAAAATAATACTTTTCATTGGTTTAAAACATTTTTTTTTTTCCCAAACGATGAATGCCCCACCTTGTTTCTGGATGTTTCAGACTGAAGCTGGCATCAGCATGAGAGCACCACCATCTTGTGGCTCCGTCGTGGTCATTCCGCGAGCAATCATGGCAGCCGCTCCCCACCGGAAGCCTGCAGGAGTCGGGGGCCCCCAAGACTTTTGTAAAATCTTCAAGGCTCAGGGGACATCCGAGTTCCAAGGTGTCCCAGGGCCATTTTAGTGGACCAGGCCCAAATCCGAAGAGCCGTCCGCCATTTTAAGAGTCCTGTGGTAGCCGCCTATCGCTGCACCGCAAGAGTGGGCGCAACTCAACTACATGGTGAGCGAGACGCTGTAGCCGCAAGAGCGGGCGATAAACAGCTGAATGGAGGATGAGGCACAGTGTAGCAAAAGCGGGCGGAATGGCAACTGAAACGGTAAAGGGGCGCCCCAGTACAGCAGACGAGCCTCCACCTGGGGAGGCCCGTTCACGCCGCCTCCCCCCCCCCCCCCGGGGTGCCCCACGCCGTTTTTCGGAGCAGCATTGTAGGATGCCAAAACCAGTGCGGCAACTTACTGGACATCATCCACATCTCAACGCGTTCTGCTGCCTTGGGACTATTCGCACAACAGACCGCTACTGACGAGGCCTCCCCCCGCAGCACCCAGGACGCCCCACGCCGTTTTTCAGAGCTGCATTGTAGGATACCAAAAACCAGTGCAGCACCCAGGTAACATCACCTGGGTGCCGTCCAGAACTCAGCACGTTGTGCTGCCTAGGGACTATTCGCACAAAACACAGCTACTGACCATTGTTGCTTCTTTATTAAAAAAATGTTTAAATGTATTTACTGTTTTTGTTGCGTTGTATATATTTATAAGTTATTAAAATGTTATAATCCTACTACTTTGTTGGAGTGCTCTGGTCAAGGCATCTAAAATGGCTGCCGTGTTCAACAAAAGTGTGGCATTGCAAAAAAGGCAAGATGGCGCAGACAATGTTTATCAATAAGGATTAATTTATAACAATTATTTTTAACAAAATATTTAATCGCAGTGACAAAATGGCGGTCAACAGTTCCTGATTTCCATCGAATCGAACGTTAACAGACGTCACGCAGCAAAAAAAAACCGCTCACGAACAGCGCAGATGGGAGGAGGTTTCTGGCCCATGCATGAGAGGGAGAGCGGGGGTGACCAGTGCGTGGGGGAGATGCTTGCGAGGGTGGGAAGCCATGCTGAGGATCGGCGGCGTGCAGAGAGTGGGTCTGGTCAAGGCATCTAAAATGGCTGCCGTGCTCAACAAAAGTGTGGTATTGCAAAAAAGGCAAGATGGCGCAGACAATGTTTATCAATAAGGATTAATTTATAACAATTATTTTTAACAAAATATTTACTCGCAGTGACAAAATGGCGGTCAACAGTTCCTGATTTCCATGGAATCGAACGTTAACAGACGTCACGCAGCAAAAAATAAAAAAAACGCTCACGCACAGCCGCTGGAAGACATGTATCAACATATATGAGCCTCCTCAGCCACCCTCAGAAAACATAAGGGGTCAGGATACGTCTCCCTTACCCCCTTATACCTAGTAATTTAATTAAATCGAAACACAAAATGGCGAATTCACGTTTCGCTACCAGTTTGCTACCCGGTTCGCGAACCGAGAAGCGCTTCTACCGCGAAAAATCAAATTTTTATTTTTTTCCCCACGGGACCCTTTAATAACCCCAACATCATTCCTAGGGGGTCAAGAAGGATCTACCTTGCCCCCTTTCATTAAATTCCCCCTTCGTTTTTCTCCTCCTCTTGTCTCTCGATCCTACCGAGAGACAAGATGGCGGCCGCACCGGACTGTTTAGAATGTTGACAGACACCGGAGAGCCAATCAGCTTCGCTACGCAAAGCTCCGTTACGCGAAAAGTACGCGATCTGGTGCGCTATCTGGGACGCTGTCACAGATATATCTGTTTTTTTAAACGTTAATTTCTCAAAATCCACTGGAGCACATATATTGAGACCCAGCAAAGGCACATCGGGCTAACAGTCCCTATAATTTTGCCAAGTTTCGTGTAAATCCATTCAGCCGTTCGAGCTAAAAGTGAGGCCAAAGGCCCTATGGAAAAATGAATGGGAAAAACGCGTTTTGGGACCCCCCTTTTTTCTCGGCCCCCCCTTGACGGAAACCCCCCAAATTTTCAGGGGCTGCTTAGAAACAAAATGTAAACAAAAACAATTCCCAACAGGTATTATTTAAAAGACGGTTTCAATTGCGTATGCCACAGGCATTACTGAGAACAGAAAACAAGGAGTCAAAAGTTTTGAAGGCGGGGTGGTATTATTCACCAAGGACAAAGGGGCATTCAATATGCATGTACAGTTAAGACAGCACTGTAAAGATTAGATCCAGGAAGTGTAGGTCATTTGACTTGGTTTCATGTGTGAATTTAAGGTGTTCCTGGGAAGAGTTTAACCAATCAATGCACGGCTGTAAAGAGTTAGCTGTGCCATTCCAGATTAGTAAAATGTCATCGATGTATCGACGCCACAGATGGATTTGGGGTCGATACGGGTTGATTGGGTTAAGGAACAATGACTTTTCAAGGGCATGTACATATAGAATGGCAAAATTTGGAGCAAAGCAAGCCCCCATTGCTACTCCCTTGATTTGCAGGTAGTATGCTCACTATTCCTCCTTTGTCCACAGCACTGTACTCATCGACAACCCCGTCCTGATGACGATCCCAACCCAAGGGGATCGAAACGCCGTCGACCACACAGCCTGAATCATATGACGCATATCGCACTTAAAGCTCTTACCAGAAAATAATTGTTTTTCCAAGTGATTGTAACTTGTTTTGTAATTGAAGCTTTAATTGATGTATATACTTTCATTTATGCGCCACCTATGCTGTTTTAAAAGCACTTGCACTTTTTACCTCACTTAAAACTGTATATAGCACCTTGCACCAAGTGCCACTGGGTTGTCACAAGATCTAATCTTTACAGTGCTGTCTTAACTGTACATGCATATTGAATGCCCCTTTGTCCTTGGTGAATAATACCACCCCGCCTTCAAAACTTTTGACTCCTTGTTTTCTGTTCTCAGTAATGCCTGTGGCATACGCAATTGAAACCGTCTTTTAAATAATACCTGTTGGGAATTGTTTTTGTTTACATGATACACCCATCCCAACGTGGTCTATGGGTTCCCTCCTGTCTTTCCTATAACTAGAAACAAAATGTGCCATTTTCCTGAAAATTTCAGCCGATTCCGTCCACAAACGCCAAAGTTATTAGACATAGAATTTTCAAAAGTTCCATAGAGAAAAAATCCTAACTATATATACCTACTGGCGACCGCCAGTAGGTAATATATATATATATATATATATATATATATATATATATATATATATATATATATATATATATATATATATATATCCAAAAGGAAAATGCTGAACCACAACTTGGGAAACAAAGGTGCTTTAATACACATTTCAAAAGGTAGTTTTTCTGACGCGTTTCGATTCCCAAATGAATCTTAATCATAGACCGGCAATTTTAAAGTGACCAAAGCTGTTCCATGTTGACCTCTGTAGTTTAGAGGTCTTGAGGTCCTTCAGTGGCCAGAATTCACCACAGAGCAAAATGAGAATACATGCATGTTGTTAATGTTCATCCAATATACTCAGCACTGCAGTCATTGTTGAAAAATATGAACACTCCAAGGCGCTTCATTTCAAATATTGCAGGTACTGCCACATTATTGTCAAGTGTCTCTCTGCACCCGTGCCCCAGGCTAATGAAACCTATCTCATTTCCCTTTCTCGCCACCATAGTTCGACATTTATCATTTATCTCAGGAAAATACTTTTATCTTTGTCAATGTGGGGGCAAGTAGGTCTCATATATATATATATATATATATATATATATATATATATATATATTCACTGAAAAAACCATAGGTTTCACACCAGTTATAGTTAGCTGGAAATTTTACTGATATAAAACCATTGAAATTCCCAATTATAGTTAGTCGGACTCACTATAACTTGCGCGTGCAATGCACTGCTGATGACATCACATATTACATCACTCATGACATGGTGAGTGACATCACTCATGACATCACTGATGACACCATCCTTGTGACACAGTGACAGACCTCCTCTCAGTGTAAAGTAACCCTTGAGACACATATTCAAAAATAGAAACTGAAATTTTTACAAAATGGACATACCTATATCAGTTACAACAAGCAATTCTGTACTTCCACTATCTATATACACATCCACTCATTCACCAACAGTTCTATATAGTCACTCATACATATACTCACTCATCATATGAAGAGATACACCTATACATCCTGTTACACACCGACATTCATCCAAAAGTTACTCACACACATATTCACACGTGCAAATAAACTATTGAACAACCATTTATTTGAATATAGAGTTATACACACACTTCCACCTTACTTCTATTGAAAATTACACATATTTATTCTCTTAAACAATCACTTATACAAACACATACTTATTTAAACAGGAAATCTTACAATCTCTTACTCTCACATATACTCACTTATATACATCAATATTCATATATACTAGATTAAAACATATGTAGTTACTGATAAAGACACTAGTGAGACAGTCATTCACTCACTAACAAACACATATAGACACTCATCCACCCATACAGTCCTGTACATATGCTGTCTTCAAAACACATACAAACAAAGAGTCAGTCACTCATGCATCTATGTGCTAAGTAATACCCCCACCAAACCATATAGACACTCATACTGATACTAATAAAAATATCAAATAACCCATATACATACGCATGTAGCTACTTATCAACACATGTAGCCACTTATACACAAAGTGAAACACTAATATATGTATTTAAATATTTAAACATAACTCACTAATATTTATTTTTCAGAAAGACACATATTCACTGGATGGTGTCATCAGTGATGTCATGAGTGATGTCACTGACCATGTCATGAGTGATGTAATATGTGATGTCATCAGCAGTGCATTGCACGCGCAAGTTATAGTGAGTCCGACTAACTATAACGTGGGAATTTCAATGGTTTTATATCAGTAAAATTTCCAGCTAACTATAACTGGTGTGAAACCTATGGTTTTTTCAGTGAATTTAATAGGTTTTTTAAATGCTAATTCCTAACTATAACCGGTGTGAAACCTATGGTTTTTTCAGTGAATTTCAAAGGTTTTTTAAATGCTAATTCCTAACTATAACTGGTGTGAAACCTATGGTTTTTTCAGTGAATTTCAAAGGTTTTTTTAATGCTAATTCCTAACTATATAAGACCTGAAAGCCCACCAGGAATCTCCAGTATGCGCCAGGGGACTGCATTGCAGAGAGGTGTAATGAAGCCACAACCCTTTTTACACCTCTCTGCAACGCAGCCCCCGTGCATGTTTGAAGAGGGGGAACTAATTCCCCTTGCATACTGGGGGCCCCTGGGGGCCAATTAGCCCACCTGGAACCTCCAGTATGCGCCAGGGGCTGCATTGCAGAGGTGTAATGAGACTATGCCCCTTGTTACACCTCTCTGCAACGCAGCCCACTGCCGCGTTTGCAGAGGGGGAACTAATTCCCCTTGCATACTGGGGGTCCCTGGGGTCAACTGGTCCACCAGGAGCCTCCAGTATGCGCGAGGGAGCTGCATTGCAGAGAAGTGTAATGAGGCCACACCCTTGTTACACCTCTCTGCAATGCAGGCCACTGGCGCGTTTGTAGAGGGGGGACTAATTCCCCTTGCATACTGGGGGTCCCTGGATCATATCTGCCCAAACACCGATATTCCGAACGATTGTAAATTACTTTTCTTGAGAAACATTTGGATTTGGATTATCATGTCCTATACTTTGGAATTTTTGAAAGACTGACTTTGAGGATGCTATAAATTACTCAAGTCTGCCCGAATTGTGTGGGTAAAATTGATAACTAGTCACTTTGAATAAGAATATACTTATGTCTCGTCTAACATTTGGAAGAAATATCTAGTTATATGACAACTGGATACCGACATAACTTGAAGGAAATAAGAACGCCCTGAAGAAGTTCTGTTGTACAGAACGAAACCTTTCGGCTGGCTGTGATACATAAACTTAAGGAAAATAAAAGCATTTGAATATACACCAAGATTCAGCGCTTCAATAAGGACTCTAAGTGATATGATTTGATTGGACTCATTGTGAAAGTGGTGCTGTGCCAAACTTTGGAATATTCTCCACTACTCTCTACTACTTACTCTCTCCTACTCCACTACTCTCAAATACTCACTGTCTACTACTCATTCTCTACTACTCTACTACTCTCTACTACTCTCTCTCTACTACTCACTCCCTACTACTCGCTACTCACTACTCCCTACTACTCACTATCTACTACTCTCTACTACTCACTCTCTACTACTCTCTCTCTACTACTCACTCTTTACTACTCACTACTACTCTCTACTACTCACTCTCTACTTCTCACTCTCTACTACTGTCTACTACTCACTCTCTACTACTCTCTCTCTACTAGTCTCTACTACTCACTCTACTACTCACTCTCTACTACTCACTACTATTCTCTCTGCTACTCATTCTCTACTACTCTCTACTACTCACTCTCTACTACTCACTCTCTACTACTCACTCTTTACTACTCTCTACTACTCACTTTCTACTGCTCTCTACTACTCACTCTACTACTTACTCTCTACTACTGTCTACTACTCACTCTCTACTACTCACTCTCTACTACTCTCTACTACTCACTCTACTATTCACTCTACTACTCTCTACTACTCACTCTCTGCTACTCTCTCTACTGCTCTCTACTACTCTCTACTACTCACTCTCTACTCTCTATTACTCACTCTCTACTCTCTACCTCTCTACCTCTCTCTTCTTCTCTCTCTACTAATCTCTACCTCTCTACCGCTACCTCTCTACCTCTCTACCTCTACACCTCTACCTCTCTACCTATCTCTACACGCACACATATACACATATATGCATATATATATATGCATATGCATTTATATATATATGTATCTGTATGTTTAAAAAAAAAAAAAAAAACATTTTTTTTTTAAACAGCTACTTTTAAAACTGTCATTCTTTTTCCCCATGGTACGCTCCCCGGTACGCTTACCGGTGCGCGTACCGGTGCGCGTACCGGGCGCTCACCCCGCGAAAATCAAAATTTTTTTTCATTTTTTTTTTGCTCCGCGGGGCCCTTTTATGGCCCCCACATCAAACCTAGGGGGTCAAGGGGGGTCTACTCTGCCCCCTTATTGTCATTTCCCTCTTTGTTTTGGCCACCTCTCGTGTCTCGATCCTACCGAGACACAAGATGGCGGCCGCTCCGGACTGTTTAGAATGTTTACAGACACCCCAGAGCCAATCAGCTTTCTGCGCGCAAGTCGCGGTAAGCGCCCGGTGCGCGTACCGGTGCGCGTACCGGAGCGCGGCTATAGATATATATATTTTTTTGAACCTTAATTACTCAAAATCCACTGGAGCACATATCTTGAGACATAGCAAAGGCACATCGGGCTACCAGTCCCTACAATTTTGCCAAGTTTGGTGGAAATCCATTCAGCCGTTCGGGCTAAAAGTGAAATCGACCGCCCTATGGAAATTAACATGGGGAAAACGCGTTTTGGGACCCCCCTTTTATCTCGGCCCCCGCTTGACGAATCCCCCCCAAACTTTCAGGGAAGGACCGGAACGCCGCGAGGCCATTTTGAGGAAATTTTCAGGCAGATTCGTCAACCGGCGCCAAAGTTATTCCAAATAGAATTTTCAGATTTAACATTGAAAAAAATCCTAACTGTAACTACCTACTGGCGACCGCCAGTAGGTAATATATATATATATATATATATATATATATATATATATATATATATATATATATATATATATATATATATATATATATATATATATATATATATATATTACCTACTGGCGGTCGCCAGTAGGTAGTTATAGTTAGGATTTTTTTCAATGTTAATTCTCAAAATTCTATTTGGAATAACTTTGGCACCGGTTGACGAATCTGCCTGAAAATTTCCTGAAAATGGCCTCGTCGAGCTCCGGTCCTTCCCTGAAAGTTTTGGGGGGATACGTCAAGCGGGGGCCGAGATAAAAGGGGGGTCCCAAAACGCGTTTTCCCCATGTTAATTTCCATGGGGCGGTCGATTTCACTTTTAGCCCGAACGGCTGAATGGATTTACACCAAACTTGGCAAAATTGTAAGGACTGGTAGCCCGATGTGCCTTTGCTATGTCTCAAGATATGTGCTCCAGTAGATTTTGAGTAATTTAGGTTCCAAAAAATATATATATCTATAGCCGCGCCCCGGTACGCGCACGGAAAGCGCTCCGGGCGCGCCACGCGAGGTGCGCACGGAAAGCTGATTGGTTCTCGGGTGTCTGTAAACATTCGAAACAGTCCGGAGCGGCCGCCATCTTGTGTCTCGGTAAAATCGAGACACAAGAGGTGGCTAAAACAAAGGGGGAAATGACCATAAGGCGTCAGGGATAGACCCCCTCTGACCCCCTAGGTTTGATGTGGGGGCAATAAAAGGGACCAGCGGGGCATTTAAAATATATATATTTTTTGTTTTGCGCGGGGGGAGCGCTCAGTGCGCTCCCCGGTACGCGCACTATGAGGAAAAAAGAATGAAAGAGTTTTTAAAAAAGAAAGCCATATTTTAGAAATTGGAGCTAGTTCTAAAAAGAACTTTTTTTTTCTTCTTTTTGTTGTTTTATATTTTTTTTGTGTTTTTTGAACATTTTGTACTTTTTTTGTCTTTTCAAAACAGTTTTATATTTTTTTTGTATTTTTTTAGGGGAAGAAACAAAAAAAGGGAATTGAAACTGGCTCAACTGGAGCAAAAAAACAAAAAACCCAAAAAATTAGTTCTTTTTGGGGCACTTGTGGTTGTCACCTGCAAGGACGATTAGCTTTACGCTCTGTTCACCATAGGCGATATGCTTGCCACATGCAGTACAAGTGATTTTAAAATCAGAAAATCTTGGCTGAATACAAGGCATCATCTCTGATGTTTCTGGTCCTGATGAAGAGGGTTTGTTTCTTTGGGAGGTGGTCCTTGAAGAATGGGGAAGGTTACTGGCCAGTTCCCTGAGCTCTGCACGAGAATAGTTGTTAGGGTGCTTTCTGGTCATATGACGAATCATGGTATAGTTACCAAATGAATATTTTTTGTTTGGGTTGCCCCTTGAAAGTTCTTCATTGCAGATTAGGCAAGTTACCTTGGCCGCATTGACTTTTTTCTTCCCCTCTGGGATTGAAAAAAACTCCCATACAATGTGTGGCTTGGGCTTGTATGGGGTATTTTCTTCAGGAAGCCATCTTCTCCTCCCCTCCTCCTCTTCCTCTTCCTCCTCCTCCTCTTCTTGACCACCAATATAAACTGGAGCTGGTCCTGTTGGTGGTGGTGGTGGTGGTGGTGGGGCAGATGCACCAGCTGCTGCTGCTACTGAAGCCATTATTATGACCAAAAAGGTACAGAGATGTACAAACAGGTCTTCCTCAGTCAAAGGACAAAGTCAGAATAAGGAAAAAAGGTGGGGTCTTTCATCATTTGAAAAAAAAACCTGTCCTGAACCAATGAGAAGTGTTATTTTCAGGTCACAAGACCAGGGGCTTCATCATTATGAAACCAAAACTGTTATGAACCAATGAAAAGTGTTATTTTCAGGTCACATGACCGACGCGCTTACGCTACGCGCCCCGGGGCGCGCCCGGGGGCGCGCCCCGGGTCGCGTAGCGTGAGCGCGTCGGATGTTTACGTTGCGCGATCGTATTTGCTCGAGTACTTCCGGGTGCGCTTACGCCGTGCGTATCACGCGGACGCAGCTACGCAATACGTCACGATCATGTTTTCATTTGTATTGGCGCTCACGGGACGCTCCCCGGAGCGCGCCCCAGGGCGCTTTATAGAAATACGCTCTCCGGGGCGCTCCCCGGGGCGCGCTCCGGGAGCGCTCCAAAAATAAAAAATAAAAAAATAAAAATGGGATAATTGTAGGGACAGGTAGCCCTATTCTGAAGTGGTTTTTAAAAAAATTCACTTTTGAAATATATGTATTGTGCTACATTGGGCTTAATATATGTTAGAGCCAAAATGTAGCCCAAATGTAGCCCAATGCAGCCCAATGTAGCCCAAAGATGGCCACCAGAGACAAAAAAAAAATATATCCCAAATATCAGCCAGATGTAGCCAAACTGTAGCCCAATGATAGAATGTACAAGAGTGTTCTAAACAACTAGAGCGCTAACAGTCTTACTTATAAAGTGAGATTTATAGTTAGGAATTAGTATTTAAAAAACCTATAAAATTCACTGAAACAACCATAGGTTTCACACCAGTTAAATTTAGGAATTTGCATTTACAAAACCTTTGAAATTCACTGAAAAAACCATAGGTTTCACACCAGTTATAGTTAGGAATTAGCATTTAAAAAACCTATTAAATTCACTAAAAAAACCATAGGTTTCACATCAGTTATAGTTAGCTGGAAATAAAACCATTGAAATTCCACGTTATAGTTAGTTGGACTCACTATAACTTGCGCGTGTAATGCACTGCTGATGACGTCACATATTATGAGTCCCCTCCTGTCTGAGTACACCCCTAGAAGATCGCTCCGCTCAGAGGGACAACATCTAGTGACCATACCTCGCACTAGACTGGCCAGAGTTGGTGGCCGATCCTTCAGTTTCCTTGCTGCCAAGCTATGGAACAGTTTGCCTGAAACCATACGGGGGATTCAAGACCTCTTAGCCTTTAGAAAGGCCATCAAAACACATCTTTTCCAATAAACTGTCATCTATCTGTGCTACCTTTACTCTGCATTTTGTCTGCTCGCAGCGCCGGGACGCCCCTTGGCTGGGGCAGCCGTTGCACTATATAAATTTCCATAACATAACATATTACATCACTCATGACATGGTCAGTGACATCACTGATGACATCATCCTTGTGACAGAGTGACAGACCTCCTTTCACTGTAATGTAACCCATAAAAAACTTAATGAAAAATATAAATTAAAACATTTTAAAAAATGGAGATACCCATACCAGTTACAACAACCAATTCAATAATTCCACCATCTATATATACATTTACACATTCATCAACAGTTCCATATAGTCACTCATACATATACTCACTCATCATATGTAGTGATACACCTATTCATCCTGTTACACACCGACAGTCATCAAAAAGTTACTATATATATATATATATATACCAATAACATAAAATCAAATAAAAAATGTTTTTATTATAAATTAAAACATTAAACTATTTAAAAATCTTCAAACTTACATTTCCCACTCCAGTGAGTGCACAGTAGGTAAAGTGTTGGATAGTGGAGGGGTAACAATTACTATTCCCATTTCAGTGAGTGCAACAGTAGGGAAAGTGTTGGATTCCGGAGGGGTAAAAATTACTATTCCCACTCCATTAGATGTAACAGTAGGGAAAGTGTTGGATAGCGGAGGGGTAAACATTACTATTCCCACTCCAGTAAGTGTAACAGTAGGGAAAGTGTTGGATGGCAGAGGGGTAACAATTACTTTTCCCATTTCAGTGAGTGCACAGTAGGTAAAGTGTTGGATAGCGGAGGGGTAACAATTACTATTCCCATTTCAGTGACTGCAACAGTAGGGAAAGTGTTGGATAGCGGAGGGGGAAACATTACTATTCCCACTCCAATAAGTGTAACAGTAGGGAACATGTTGGATAGCTGATGGGTAAAAATTACTGTTCCCACTCCAGTAGGTGTAACAGTAAGGAAAGTGTTGGATAGCACATGGGTAAAAATTACTACTCCCACTCCAGTAAGTGTAACAGTAGGGAAACTGTTGGATAGGGGAGGGGTAAAAATTACTATTCCCACTACAGTGAGTGCAACAGTAGAGAAAGTGTTGGATAGTGGCAGGATAACATTTACTATTCCCACTTCAATCAGTGCAACAGTAGGGTAAGTGTTGGATAGCAGAGGTGTCAAAGTTACTATTCCCACTCCAATAATTGTAAGAGTAGGGAAAGTGTTGGATAGCGGAGGGGTAACAATTACTATTCCCATTCCAGTAGATGTAACAGTAGGGAAAGTGTTGGATAGCGGAGGGGTAAACATTACTATTCCCACTCCAGTAAGTGTAACAGTAGGGAAAGTGTTGGATAGCAGAGGGGTAACAATTACTGTTCCCATTCCAGTTGGTGTAACAGTAGGGAAAGTGTTGGATAGCAGAGGGGTAACAATTACTATTCCCATTCCAGTTGGTGTAACAGTAGGGAAAGTGTTGGATAGCGGAGGGGTAAAAATTACTATTCCCACTCCAGTAGGTGTAACAGTAAGGAAAGTGTTGGCTAGCACAGGGGTAAAAATTACTATTCCCGCTCCAGTAAGTGTAACAGTAGGGGAACTGTTGGATAGGGGAGGGGTAAAAATTACTATTCCCACTCCAGTGAGTGCAACAGTAGGGAAAGTTTTGGATAGCGGAAGGGTAAAAATTACTATTCCCTCTACAGTGAGTGCAACAGTAGGGAAAGTGTTGGATAGTGGCAGGCTAACATTTACTATTCCCACTCCAATCAGTGCAACAGTAGGGTAAGTGTTGGATAGCAGAGGGGTCAAAGCTACTATTCCCGCATGTCTAGAAATAAATGTGGAATTTTGAGATTACATCCGGACCTGCCCGATCCTTTAATCCAACTAGTTATTCAGGATTTTATCCAGTCACAGTACTATGTTTTTCCATGGTGCAGCTCTGAATTTGTAAGGGATGAAACCACACTATGATCACCTGAAAGCGATCTTGTTCAATGTCAATGGCCTGAATAATACATGTAAAGCCAGAGCAATTGAAGACTGGCTGAAAGGTAATTCCCCAGATAATGTACTTTTGGGAAAAGAGGGAGCTGAATTATAAAATGTTTAAGCAATGGGAAGGGTATGAATGTATCTCAAGTGTGAAAGCAGCTCATAGGGGAGTTGCGATATATATAAATAGCAGCCACGGCCCGTGGAGGGAGTTCCAGTGGGGCAGAAAGGCGGGATGGGGGAGGGGCAGGGTGGGGGGTGCTAAAAACCGGAATATGGATAATTGGAGGTTAGTAAACAATTTAATAAATAAAACGAATTTCGTAGCGCGCCCTGCCCCTCCCCCGCCCCGCCAGTCTGCCCCACCGGAACTCCCTCCACGGGCCGCAGCTGATAAATAGACATCTTCAATAACACTTTAGCTCTTCCCAAACAGACAAAGAAGGGAGGTGGCCCTTGGTTAGTGGTTTAATTAACAACATTAGAATACCTATCGCCACAATTTACACTCCGATTCTAGATGACCCAGCCCCATTAGTAGAACTTTGTGAGACACTGTTAACAATCCGGAAGAAAATGATTTTGGGTGGAGATTTAAATTTGCTCTTGAACAGAACAAGCCCTGAATGGCCAGAGCCATGTCAGAATAAATGAAGATTCTAAATCTTAGTGATCTACGGTGGCAGAAATTCGCAGCTAGGCTTGAATACTCCTGCGTCTTGGGAAAGTGTAAATCTGCAGCAAGATTAGATTATTTTCTCTCTTCGTTCAACCTGAGCTTAAGTAGTTATAGCAATGGCGCAAACAATTTTCAGACCACTTTCAGGTCGAGATGGAAATGATTAAGTTAGATAGACCTGTCGGGAGATGGACTTTAAGGTAAAGTGAAATTGGAAGAGGAAGCCTGGTTTTGTGAGATACAAAATGAGATTTTAAATTACTTTAAACTGAATACTAATACTGCCAGTGTGGTAAATGTATGGGAAGCATTAAAAGTGACCATCCGTGCTTGCATAACCTCTAGGGGTATTTCAGAAAAAGGTCCCACGCAGAGCGCAGAGCAGGATTAGAGTCTGCTTTACATCAGGCCAGTGAAACATTTTTAAGAATTAGTTCTCATGCAAATAAATTGGAGTTCAGGAAAACTAAACTCGTAATGCAGGATTATTACTGAGAACAAATGTATATTGTTAATAATGCTGGGAAATTTTTAGCCTGGCAGGCTTGCATGCGATAGGCTAAGAATAAGATTATGTCATTTTTGATAAAGTAAAAAAGACCCACATCTCGGACCCTAAACAAATTCAGGATCTTTATTTAAACATTACAAACAGGTTTACAGTGTGGAGTAAATGGTAGATATTCCCCAATTCTGACGTTTCCTAAGCCAAATTTCCATTTCAAAGCTAAAACAGAAAGAATGATATGCTCTGATGGCTAAACTCTCCCTAGAAGAAGTCGAGGAAGTCATTACATTCTTGCCCAATGGAAGGCCTGTGGTGAAGATGTCTTACCTGCCGAGTTATATAAGAAATGTGCACCTGTTTTGAATCCTGAGATAGTAAAGCTTGCTAACCATATTATAGGTGAAGGTGAAATCACATCATCATTTTAAACAGCAATTGTGGTTAGCTTCTGAAGAAGGATAAGTGCAGGGAAAATTTGAACTCTCATAGGCCGATCAGCCTTCTAAATGTTGATTATAAGATTGTGATGAAACTCCTAGCAAATCGCATGAGCAAAATTGTTGAGGCAATTGTCCACCTGGACCAATGTGGTTTTGTTTCGGGCCAACACATTTTCTGGTTGAGGCTCTAGATTACAGTAAACACCAGCATCTTAATGTTCAATGGCATCTTTAATTAATTTAAATATGTTAAATCAAATACAAATTATTTTTCTGACGTTTAAATGAATTTACACCTAAAGTAAAAAAAAAATTATGAATAAGTAATTATTGAACGTGATGTGTACAAGTATTTCATTATATTTTAGTATCAAATAATGCCACATACTTTTTTAATTTAAAAAAAGGTTGTTAGACATTGTATAATTAAAACATAAGTATGTTTTATTGATATTTATTTTTAATATTGTATTCTATTTATTCATATTTTAACTATTTAAAATCATTTATTTATACATTATTTCTTGTAGGGTTTCAGGGGGTGGAAACATGGAAGCTTACACTTTTGAGTAACTTTACACTCAGATTTTGAAATTAGCCCAATTTACAAAAATTACTCAACTGTGTAAGAGTAAACCTACGGTGTAAATTACCTTTATGACTAGTCGCATGAATCTTCTAAAAGTCGTTTGTAAGTGGAAAATTACATATTGAAGTAAAAGATGCTTAAACATAATATTTTTATTTTAAGAATTTTGATTGTTACATATAGGTTAAACCAGCAAGCCATCCAGGAGCTTCACGGCATCCAGAAAAAACTTCATGGTTGCTGACACAACTTGGTATGGCAAAGAGTAAAGCAGTGTCTGACTTGCCTATAGGGCAATCAGGAAGTGCCTGCTGGGCTGATCTGACAGCTCAGTGTGTGGGCCTATTTTGCTGTTTGTGGGCACATTTTGTGGTCTGGTGGCCAGTTTTTACTGTTGGTTTCCTCCATATTCCACAAACATTGCCTGCAGCAAGCACAAATACATGAGGTCACTGCTAACTTGCAAAACCACTATACAGTGTGTCTTTACAAGTTTAAAACTGCCCACATTTTGCAACGTTGGCCACTTTTCTAGCTTTTTGATTCACTAATGGTGACCACTTTCATTTTGATGCCTGGGCCTATTTTCTGTCCCAGTCCGACCTTCGAGAAAAGTACTTTTTCTCATAGCGGACTCATACAAAGAAAAACACAGACTTTTGTCACCCATGTTTTCCACACAACAGTACAAATATTTAAATTAACACCAAGTGTGTGTGTGATTCTTAAAGATCCTCCTTTACTACCAATGCCAGGCTCTAGGGAGTGCAAACTGAGAAAAGAGTGAGTCAACTCTTGCTTACCTTAATTGGCAGCCAGGGCCTTGGGGATACAGGGGAATATAGCATGTTACAACACATGCCATCACATTGCATTCTATTACAATGCGGTTGTTACAACGACTGCATTGTTAGAACGTGATGCCTTTACATCGCAAGTCATTAGATCGACTTGCTGTAGGGGGCGCGCTGGACTTACAAATAGTATAATTTACTATTCCAATTCCAGCCTGCGCGACAGTAGGGAAGGTGTTGGAATAGTACATTATACTATTCCTTATGTTATAGCACCCCCTACGGCAAGTCGATTTAATGACTTACGATGTAAAGGTATCGCATTCTAACAATGCAGTTGTTGTAATGACCATGTTGTAACAGTAACGTGATGTGATGCCAGCGTTGTAAATGCTGTTTCCCATACATGGGTATCCAACTAAGCAGAATGCTTTTATTATCACATGCTTGTGTGGGAAAACACAACACTATGGTCAGAGCTGGCCATTGGTCAGGTAGTACCCTGGGTACAACCAAACATGGTACCAAACTCCCCCACCCCCTTTAAATAGCTATGTCCCAGGTCAGAGTGAGACTTCTTCAGCCAGTTCCTGCACCCCTCTGGAGGTCAGCGCACTAGGTGGCAGTAAATTACTATATGTGGCCAGGGTCACAGTGGCCAACAGGGTAATCTGGTAGTGCCAGAAAGGCTGGTCTGACTGGGTAGATTGTGGGCCCATTTTTAGGTCGAGCCTAGCTGCAGCATGCATGCGCTGCTCACTCTGAAAAACTGCTGAAGTAGAGTATGGGAGAGAGGCCGCACCCACTCTCCGCCCATATTTTTTATTCGCTTGTGTCATTGTCTTTCGTAACTGCTGCCTTCGGATTCGTTAATAGGCTTCTTAGTCCCTCCTTAATAATGCCTTATCTTCATTTGTAACCCCATATGGCTACTGTCCCCTTTACTTCGGTTATTACACAGGACCTGTTATTTAGTCTGTAAGCACTATTTACTTTATTGAGTTTCTCTTACTGTAGGCCAGACATGCGCTGTTTCAGCTAAAACTGCTTGTGTTTTTTTAAGCAGCACGGCCGCCCCATAACAAGGGCGCCTGCTTTCAGTCACTTTAACCCGGCATTATCTCATGTCAGTTTCAACCTGCCAAGTAAAATGGATTTAGAAATGATTACTGAATTAAGTCATGTGAATTCCAGGTAGCACATAATCCTATGCTAATGGGCTGAAGCTGACAACAGCACGTCTGTGTAACATGTCAGCTGCGCTAAAGCCACCTGACAGGTTGTTTTCAGAAGCCTGTTTTATTAACAAAACCACCACCAAAACCACCATATCCACCAATACCACCAACTCCAATAACATCACAACCACCAATACCACCACCACCAATACCAACACAAATACCACCACTACCAATACCAATAGCACAACCACCGATACCACCCCCACCAATACCACCACCAATACCAATACCATCACCACCAATACTACCACAACCAATATGACAAATACCACCACCAATACCACCACCACCACTACCAATACCAACCACTAATAACACCAATACCACCAGTATCATCACCACCAATACCAACACCGCCACCAATACCATCACCAACACCACCACCAATACCACCACCATCACCAATATTACCACCACCAATAATACCACTACCAGTACCACCACCAATACCACCATCAATATCACCACAACCAATACCACCCCCACCAATACAAATACAACCACCAATACCACAACCACCTATACCACCACCACAACCCCCACCAATGCCACTGCCAGTGCCAGTGCCAATACCACAAATACCACTACCACCAATACCACCCCCAATACCAATACAACCAATACCAATACCAACACCACCAATACCAATACCACCACCACCATCAATACCACCACCACCAATAACACCACCACCACCAATACCACACCACTAATACCAATACCATAAATACCACCACCACCACCACCAAATCCAATCCCACCACAAATACCACCACCACCAATACCCCCACCAATACCACCACCCCAATACCACCACCACCAATACTATCAGTACCAAAACTACCATTACCACCACCACCAATACCACCACCAATATCACCATTACCACCAATACCACACCACTAATACCAATACCATAAATACCACCACCACCAATACCACTAACAATACCAATACCACCACCAATACAAGACCACCACCAATACCTGCACCAATACCACTACCATCAATACCACCTACAATACCAACAATACCACCAATACCACCACCACCAAAACCAATACAACCAATAGCAATACCACCAATACCACCACCACCAATACCACTACTAATACCACCACCACCAATACCACACCACTAACAGCAATACCATGAATACCATCACCACCAATACCAATCCCACCACCAATACCACCACCACCAATCCCATCAAAAATACCACGAATATCACCCCCCACCACCACCAATACCAATACCACCACCACCAATAAAACCAATACCACCACCAATACCACAACCACCACTACCAATACCAACCACTAATACCAGCAATATCACCACTGAAATCACTACCACCAGTACCATCACTGCCACCAATACCATCACCAACACCATTACCAATACCACGACCACCAATGCCACTGCCAATACCAATACCACCACCACCACCACCAATATCACCAACACCAATATCACCAATACAACCACCACCAATAGCACCACCACCAATACTAATACCACCAATACCACCACCACTATTATCACCACAACCACCAATACCATAACCACCACCAATACCACCACCACCATCAATACCACCAATACTATCACCACCAATACAAATACCACCACCACCAATAAAACCACCACCAATATTACCACAATCACCAATACCACCACCAGCAAAACAAGCACCAATTCCAATACCACCACCAGTACCAATACCAGCACCACCAATACCAACACCACCAATACTACCACCACCAGTACCAACACCACCACCACCACAAATACCAATACAACCATCACCAATACCACCACCAATACAACCACCACCAATACCACCACCATCAATACCAATACCACTAATACTACCATCACCAATACCAATCCCACCACCACCAATCCCACCAATACCAATACCACCATCACCAATACCACTAATACCACCACCACAACCAATACCACCACCAATACAACCAATAACAACACGAACAATACCAATACCACCACCACCACGAATACCACCACCACAATAACACCACCACCACCACCAATACCACACCACTAATACCAATACCATAAATACCACCACTACCAACTCCAATCCAACTACAAATACCTCTACCACCAACCCAATACCACCACCACCAATACCATCAGTACCAAAACCACCAATACCACCACCATTAATACCAACACCAATATCACCACCACCACCAATACCACACCACTAATACCAATACCATAAATACCACCACCACCACTAATACCAATCTCACTAACAATACCAATACCACCACCAATACAAGACCACCACCAATACCACTACCACCAATACCACCTACAATACCAACAATACCACCAATACCACCACCACCAATACCAATACCACCACCAATACCACCACCACCACCAATACCACACAATAATACCATAAATACCACCACAACAAATACCAATCCCACCATCAATACCACCACCACCAATCCCATCAGAAATACCACCAATATCACCCCCACCACCACCAATACCAATACCACCACCACCAATAAAACCAATACCACCACCAATACCACCACCACCACTACCAATACCAACCACTAATACCACCAATATCACCACCGATATCATTACCACCAGTACCATCACTGCCACCAATACCATCACCAACACCATAACCAATACCACGACCACTAATACCAATACCACTGCCAATACCAATACCACCACCAACGATACCACCATCAATATCACCAACACCAATGTCACCAATACCACCACCACCAATAGCACCACCACCAATACTAATCCCACCAATCCCACCACCAATACCAATGCCACCACCAATACCACAACCGCCAATACCCCCACCAATACCACCAGCCCAATACCACCACCACCAATACCAACACACCAACTCCACCACCACCAATACCATCACAAATACCACCACCACCATTACCACCTCCATTATTACCACCACCTACACCACCACCATTAATACCACCACCAGTACCACCAGCAGTACCACCACCACCAATACCACTACCATCAATAGCACCACCACCAATACTAATACCACCAATACCACCACCAATACCACCACCACTAATTTCACCACAACCACCAATACCATAACCACCACCAATACCGCCACCACCATCAATACCACCAATACCATCACCACCAATACAAATACCACCACCACCAATACCACGACCACCAATATTACCACGACCACCAATACCACCACCAGCAAAACCACCACCAATACCAATACAACCACCAATACCACCACCAGTACCAATACCAGCACCACCAATACCAACACCACCAATACTACCACCACCAGTACCACCACCACCACCACAAATACCAATACCACCATCACCAATACCACCACCAATGCAACCACCACCAATACCACCACCATCAATACCAATCCCACCAATACTACCATCACCAATACCAATACCACCACCAATCCCACCAATACCAATGGCACCATCACCAATACCACCAAAACCACCACCACCAATACAACCAATATCAATACCAACACCAACAATACCAATACCACCACCAATACCACCACCACCAATAACACCACCACCACCAATACCACACCACTAATACCAATACCATAAATACCACCACTAGCAAATCCAATCCAACCACAAATACCACCTCCACCAATACCACCACCCCAATACCACCACCACCAATATCACCACGAATATCACCACCACCACCAATACCACACCACTGATACCAATACCATAAATACCACCACCAATACCAATCCCACTACCAATATCAATACCATCTCCAATACAAGACCACCACCAATACCCCCACCAATACCACCACCACCAATACCACCACCACCAATACCAATACAACCAATAGCAATACCACCACCAATACCAATACAACCAATACCCAACCACTAACATCAATACCATAAATACCACCACCACCAATACCAATCTCACCACCAATACCACCACCACCACCAATCCCACCACCACCAATCCCAACACAAATACGACCAATATCACCCCACCACCAAAACCACCACTCCCAATACCAATCCACCACCACCAATTAAACCAATACCAGCACAAATACCACCACCACCACTACCAATACCAACCACTAATACCATGAATACCACCAATACCACCACCGATATCACTACCACCAATACCATCACTGCCACCAATACCATCCCCAACACCATAACCAATACCACTACCACCAATACCACAACTGCCACCAATACCATCACCGACACCATAACCAATACCACGACTACCAATACTAATACCACTGTCAATTCCAATACCACCACCACCAATACCACTAACACCAATATCACCAATACCTTCACCACCAATTACAACTCCACCAATACTAATACCACCAAACAACCACCAATACCACCACCACCAATATCACCACAACCACCAATACCATAACCACCACCAATACCACAACCATTAGTAATACCACCAATACCATCACCATCAATACAAATACCACCACCACCAATACCACTACCACCCATATTACCACCACCACCAATACCACCACCAGCAAAACCACCACTAATACCACCATCAACACTACCACCAGTACCAATACCAGCACCACCAATACCACCACCACCAATACTACCACCATCAGTACTAACACCACCATCACCAATACCAATACCATCATCACTAATACCACCACCGATACAACCACCAACAATACCACCACCATCAATACCAATAATACTACAATCACCAATACCAATACCACCACCACCAATACCAATACCACCATCACCAAGACCACCAATACCACCACCAATATCACCACCAATAAAACCATCACTAATACCAATACCACCACCACCAATACTAATGCCACCAATACCACCACCAATATTACCACCACCACACCAATACCACCACCACCAATACCACCACCACCTCCAATACCACCAATATCACCACCAATAACACCACCACTACCAATAACACCACCACCAATAACACCACCACTAATACCACAACCACCACCAATGCCACCGCCAGTGCCAATAGCACCACCACCAATACCACCAATACCACCACCAATACCACCACCCCCAATACAACTACCACCAATAACAACACCTCAATACCAATACCACCACAACCACCAATACCACCACCACCAATTCCACACCACCAATACCAATACCATAAATACCAACACCACCAATACCAATCCCACCACCAATACCAATGCCACCACCAATACCACAACCGCCAATACCCCCACCAATACCACCATCCCAATACCACCACCACCAATACCAACACACCAACTCCACCACCACCAATACCATCACAAATACCACCACCACCATTACCACCTCCATTATTACCACCACCATTAATACCACCACCAGTACCACCAGCAATACCACCACCACCAATACCACTACCATCAATAGCACCACCACCAATACTACCACCACCAATACCACCACCACTAATTTCACCACAACCACCAATACCATAACCACCACCAATACCACCACCACCATCAATACCACCAATACCATCACCACCAATACACATACCACCACCACCAATAACACCACCACCAATATTACCACGACCACCAATACCACCACCAGCAAAACCACCACCAATACCAATACAACCACCAATACCACCACCGGTACCAATACCAGCACCACCAATACCAACACCACCAATACTACCACCACCAGTACCACCACCACCACCACAAATACCAATACCACCATCACCAATACCACCACCAATGCAACCACCACCAATACCACCACCATCAATACCAATACCACCAATACTACCATCACCAATACCAATACCACCACCAATCCCAATGGCACCATCACCAATACCACCAAAACCACCACCACCAATACAACCAATTTCAATACCAACACCAACAATACCAATACCACCACCACCAATAAAACCACCACCACCAATACCACACCACTAATACCAATACCATAAATACCACCACTAGCAAATCCAATCCAACCACAAATACCACCACCACCAATACCACCACCCCAATACCACCAATACCATCAGTATCAAAACCACCAATACCACCGCCAATATCACCACCACCACCAATACCAATCCCACTACCAATATCAATACCATCACCAATACAAGACCACCACCAATACCCCCATCTATACCACCACCACCAATACCACCACCACCAATACCAATACAACCAATAGCAATACCACCACCACCAATACCAATACAACCAATACCACACCACTAACACCAATACCATAAATACCACCACCAATACCAATATCACCACCAATACCACCACCACCACCAATCCCACCACCACCAATCCCAACACAAATACCACCAATATCACCCCCACCACCAATACCACCACTCCCAATACCAATCCACCGCCACCAATTAAACCAATACCAGCACAAATACCACCACCACCACTACCAATACCAACCACCAATACCACGAATACCACCAATACCACCACCGATATCACTACCACCAATACCATCACTGCCACCAATACCATCACCAACACCATAACCATAACCAACACCACTACGACCAATACCAATACCACTGCCAATTCCAATACCACCACCACCAATACCACGAACACCAATATCACCAATACCTCCACCACCAATTACAACTCCACCAATACTAATAACACCAAACAACCACCAATACCACCACCACCAATATCACCACAACCACCAATACTACCACCACCAGTACCACCACCACCCCCACAAATACCAATACCACCATCACCAATACCACCACCAATGCAACCACCACCAATACCACCACCATCAATACCAATACCACCAATACTACCATCACCAATACCAATACCACCACCAATACCACCAATACCAATGGCACCATCACCAATACCACCAAAACCACCACCACCAATACAACCAATTTCAATACCAACACCAACAATACCAATACCACCACCAATACCACCACCACCAATAACACCACCACCACCAATACCACACCACTAATACCAATAACATAAATACCACCACTAGCAAATCCAATCCAACCACAAATACCACCACCACCAATACCACCACCCCAATACCACCAATACCATCAGTATCAAAACCACCAATACCACCGCCAATATCACCACCACCACCAATACCAATCCCACTACCAATATCAATACCATCACCAATACAAGACCACCACCAATACCCCCAGCAATACCACCACCACCAATACCACCACCACCAATACCAATACAACCAATACCACACCACTAACACCAATACCATAAATACCACCACCAATACCAATATCACCACCAATACCACCACCACCACCAATCCCAACAAAAATACCACCAATATCCCCCCCTCCACCAATACCACTACTCCCAATACCAATCCACCGCCACCAATTAAACCAATACCAGCACAAATACCACCACCACCACTACCAATACCAACCACTAATACCACGAATACCACCAATACCACCACCGATATCACTACCACCAATACCATCACTGCCACCAATACCATCCCCAACACCATAACCAATACCACTACCACCAATACCAATACCACTGCCAATTCCAATACCACCACCACCAATACCACCAACACCAATATCACCAATACCTCCACCACCAATTACAACTCCACCAATACTAATAACACCAAACAACCACCAATACCACCACCACCAATATCACCACAACCACCAATACTACCACCACCAGTACCACCACCACCCCACAAATACCAATACCACCATCACCAATACCACCACCAATGCAACCACCACCAATACCACCACCATCAATACCAATACCACCAATACTACCATCACCAATACCAATACCACCACCAATACCACCAATACCAATGGCACCATCACCAATACCACCAAAACCACCACCACCAATACAACCAATTTCAATACCAACACCAACAATACCAATACCACCACCAATACCACCACCACCAATAACACCACCACCACCAATACCACACCACTAATACCAATACCATAAATACCACCACTAGCAAATCCAATCCAACCACAAATACCACCACCACCAATACCACCACCCCAATACCACCACCACCAATACCATCAGTATCAAAACCACCAATACCACCGCCAATATCACCACCACCACCAATACCAATCCCACTACTAATATCAATACCATCACCAATACAAGACCACCACCAATACCCCCACCAATACCACCACCACCAATACCACCACCACCAATACCAATACAACAAATAGCAATACCACCACCACCAATACCAATACAACCAATACCACACCACTAACACCAATACCATAAATACCACCACCAATACCAATATCACCACCAATACCACCACCACCACCAATCCCAGCACCACCAATCCCAACACAAATACCACCAATATCACCCCCACCACCAATACCACCACTCCCAATACCAATCCACCACCACCAATTAAACCAATACCAGCACAAATACCACCACCACCACTACCAATACCAACCACTAATACCACGAATACCACCAATACCACCACTGATATCACTACCACCAATACCGTCACTGCCACCAATACCATCACCAACACCATAACCAATACCACTACCACCAATACCAATACCACTGCCAATTCCAATACCACCACCACCAATACCACCAACACCAATATCACCAATACATCCACCACCAATTACAACTCCACCAATACTAATACCATCAAACAACCACCAATACCACCACCACCAATATCACCACAACCACCAATACCATAACCACCACCAATACCACCACCACTAATAATACCACCAATACCATCACCACCAATACAAATACCACCACCACCACCAATACCACTACCACCAATATTACTACCACCACCAATACCACCACCAGCAAAACCACCACTAATACCACCATCAACACTACCACCAGTACCAATACCAGCACCACCAATACCACCACCACCACCAATACTACCACCATCAGTACCAACACCACCATCACCAATACCAATACCATCATCACTAATACCACCACCGATACAACCACCAACAATACCACCACCATCAATACCAATACCACCAATACTACCATCACCAATACCAATACCACCACCACCAATACCAATACTACCATCACCAATACCACCAATACCACCACCAATACCACCACCAATAAAACCATCTCTAATACCAATACCATCACCACCAATACTAATGCCACCAATACCACCACCAATATTACCACCACCACACCAATACCACCACCACCAATACCACCACCACCTCCAATACCACCAATATCACCACCAATACCACCACCACTACCAATAACACCACCACCAATAACACCACCACTAATACCACAACCACCACCAATGCCACCGCCAGTGCCAATACCACCACCACCAATACCACCACCACCACCAATACAACCATCACCAATACCAATACCACCACCACAATACCAATACCACCACAACCACCAATACCACCAATACCACCACCACCAATTCCACACCACCAATACCAATACCATAAATACCACCACCACCAATACCAATCCCACCACCAATAGCAATGCCACAACCAATACCACAACCGCCAATACCCCCACCAATACCACCATCCCTAAACCACCATCCCAATACCAACACACCAACTCCACCACCACCAATACCATCACAAATACCACCACCACCATTACCACCTCCATTATTACCACCTCCTATACCACCACCATTAATACCACCACCAGTACCACCAGCAATACCACCACCACCAATATCACCACCACCAATAGCACCACCAATACCACCACCACTAATACCACTACCATCAATACCACAACCACCAATACCACAACCACCGCCAATACCACCCCTAGTGCCAATACCACTACCACCAATATAGGCATGAGCGGATTTTGCGGATTGGCAATCCGCGAATTTTGCGGATTTGCGGATTCGCAATCCGCAAAATCCGCGAATTCCCGCGAATTTGCGGATTTTTTTTTTTTTTGTGTTCGCCCGTGTTTCTGCCAGTTCGCGAGGGTTTTTACAACTTCGCAATTTGCGAACTTACCTGTCGGGTCGCAAGTTTTGCGAACTTGTTGTTTCTACGTGTCCAGCCTGTTTGGGACACTCTTCTTCATCACTGCCACTCTCTGTCACCACTGCCACTCTCTGACTACTCATGCCACCCTCTGGCCCACCCATGCCACCCTCTGTTTCATCACTACACCCTCTGGTTGTCCAGTGTACATTATTTTCGGCAAAGCAAAGCACACCTTCCCTGCCTCAAGTGACCTGAATTAATTTGGGGCTGATTAATGTGTCACAGAATATTTTTTTAGCTGGCACCTGCTTCCTTAGTGCGCCCTGATTAGTGATCTTTTGCACTTGCTAAGTGCTTTCATTGTTGCAAAATTAGTTACAACACCTGCCCTGCCCCAACTGACAATAATGAATTAGGGGCTGATTAATGGATTTTAACTTCCAGCCTGGCTCCTGCTTGTCTCCCTTAGCTGTAATTCAGGACCTTTGTGGCATATGTGTAACTATTCTGAGGTTCAGAGCAGGGTCACATAATAGTTTCAACTGGCAACTGAACTCTGGAGGGGCCCCTCAGGAAGCCCTACAGGAAATGGCTACTAATGATGTGCCTGAACTTTTGAACCTGGTAAGTAGTTACTTTCAGTTTTGCCAAGATCATATTTCTGCAATTTCGCACTTATTCGCGGGGCGCGAACTCACGCTAACAGTGCGAGCAGTGCGAGCAAAATCCGCTGCTCGCGGATTTGCGGATTTTGCGGGAAATTCGCAAATCTCGCGGATTGCGGATTTCCCGAAAATCCGCAAAATCCGCGAGCGGAACGGATTTTCCGCCCACGCCTACACCAATATCACCAATACCACTGCCACCAATACCACTACCACCAATACCAATACAACCAATAAAAATACCACCACCACCAATACCAATACCACCACCTCCAATACCACCACCAATACCACAACCAATACCACATCACTAATACCAATACCATAAATACCACCACCACCAATACCATTCCCACCACCAATACCAACACCACTACCAATAGTACCACCATCAATACCCCCACAAATCCCAACACTACCACCAATACCAACACCAATACCACCAGCACCAATACCATCACAAATCCCACCAATATCCCACCACCACTACCAATACCAACCACTAATACCACCAATACCACCACCACCAATACCATCACTGCCACAAATACCATCACCAACACTGCCACCAATACCACTACCACCAATGGAAATACCATTGCCAATACCAATAGCAATACCACCACTACCACCAATACCACCACCACCAATTGCACCACAACCAATACTAATACCACCAATACCATCACCACCAACAATACCAGGACCACCAATACCACCACCACCACTAATACCACCAACACCATCAATACCACCAATAACAATACCATGACCACCAATACCACCACCACCACCACTAAGACCACCAGCACCATCAATACCACCAAAAACAATACCATGACCACCAATACCACCGCCACCACCAATACCACTACCACAAATATTACCAATCCCACCAATACCACCACCACCAAAAGCACTAACAATACCACCACCACCAATACCACCAATACCAATACCACCACCAATACCACCACCACCACCAATACCACTGCCAGTACCAAAACCTGCACCACCACTACAACCACCACCAATACTAACACCACCAGCACCAACACTACCAAAATAAATACCACCATCACCAATACCAACACCAAAACCACCAACACCACAACCACTACCAATACCACCACCATCAATACCAATACCACCAATACTACCACCATCAATACCAATACCACCATCACCAACACCACCAATCCCGACAATACCAATACCACCACCACCAATAAAACCAATATCACCACCACCACCAATAACACCAATACCACCACCACAAATACCAATACCACCAGCACCAATACTAATGACACCAATACAATCACCACAAATACCACCACCATTAATACCACTACCAATACCACCCCCACCAACATCACCACCACCACCACCAATCCCATCAATCCCACCATCAATACCACCACCATCACCAATACCACCAACACCACCACCAATACCACCACCAATACCACAGCCATGACCAATTCCACCCCAGTGCCAATACCACAACCACCAATACCACCACCACCAATACCAATACAACCAAACACCAATACCACCACCACAATACCAATACCACCACTATCACCACCAATACCAAACTACCAATACCATACAAAACACCACCACCAATATTAATCCCATCACCAATACCACCGCAAATACCACCACTAACCCCACCAATACCACCATCCCCAATAACACCACCACCAATACCAACACCACCAACTCCACCACCACCAATACCATAGCAAATACCACCAATATCACCACCAACAACAATACCACCACCACCATTGCCACCTCCATTAATACCACCACCACCCCAATACCACCACCACCAATATCACCACCACCAATGCCACCATCACCAATACCACCACCACCAATACCACAACCACCAGCAATGCCACTGCCAGTGCCAATACCACCACCAACAATACCACCAATACCACCACCAATACCAATACAACCAATACTAATACCACCACCACCAATACCATGAACACCACGACCACTACCTACCACCACCACCAATACCACACCACTAATACCAATACCATATATATAACCACCACCAATACCACCACCACAAATATTCCCACTAATACAACCACCACCACCAATACAACCAGTACCAAAACCACCAACTATACGACCACCAACCCCACCAATATCACCACCACCACCAATATGACCATCACCAATACCACCACCATTAATATCAGCAGCACCAATACCACTACCTTTAATTCCACCACCAATACCACCACCACCAATACCACCAATACCACCACCAATACCTTTACCACTACCAATATCACCACCACCAATTCCATAACTACCACTACCACCACCACCAATACCACCGCCATTAATACCACCACCAGTACCACCACCAATACCACAACCAATATCACCACCACCAATACCACCAATGCCACCACCAATACCACCACCACCACCACCAATATCACCACTACCACTAATACTGCCACCACCAATACAACAACCACCAGTACCAATACCACCAATCCACCCCCACCAATACCAATACCACCAGCACCAATAACATCACTACCACCAATACCACCACCAATACCACCACTACCAATACCACCATCAATACCACCATTATTACCACCACCACCAATACCAACACCATTAATACCACCACCAGTACCACCACCAATATCACCACCACCAATACCACCAATGCCACCACCAATACCACAACCACCAATATCACCACTACCACCAATACCGCCACCACCAATACAACCACCAGTGCCAATACCACCAATACCACCCCCACCACCGCCAATACCACCACCTCCAATACCACACCACCAATACTACTACCATAAATACCAGCGCCACCAATACCAATATCACCAACACCAATACCACCACCACCAATATCACCAATACCAACACCACCATCACCAATACCACTACCACCAAAACTATAAATACCACCACCACCAATACCACCACCAATACCACCACCGATACTGTAACACATAGCACAACCACCAATACCATCACAAATACCATCTATATCACCACCACCAATACAAATACCACCACCACAAATACCACCAAAACCACCACCGCCACCAATAACACCACCACCAATACCACCACCACCAATACCAACACTACCACCGTCAATACCACCACCAACACCAATACCAATACCACCACCATCAATACCACAGCCGCCAATACCAATATCACCACCACTAATACTAATGCCACCAATATCACCACCACCAATACAACCACAATTAACACAACCACCACCAATACTACCACCGTTAATACCACCACCAATACCACCACCACCGATATCAGCACCACTAATACCACCACCACCACCAATACCACCACCACCAATACCACCACCACCATTACCAAAACCACCAATACCACCACCACCAATACCACGACCACCGCCAATGCCACCGCCAGTGCCATTACCACCACCAATACCACCATCAATATCACCAATACCACCACCAATATGACCACCACCAATACCAATACAACCACCACCAATGCCAATACCACCAATATCACCACCACAATACCAATACCACCACCACCACCAATAACACCACCACCAATACCACCAAAACCAATACCAACACTACCACCACCAATACCACCACCAACACCAATATCACCGCCACCAATGCCACCACCAATACCGCCACCAACACCAATATCACCACTACCACCAATACTGCCACCACCAATACAACAACCACCAGTACCAATACCACCAATACCACCCCCACCAATACCAATACCACCAGCACCAATAACATCACTACCACCAATACCACCACTACCAATACCACCACCAATACCACCATTATTACCACCACCACCAATACCACCACCAGTAACACCACCAATATCACCACCACCAATACCACCAATGACACCACCAATACCACCACCACCAATATCACCACTACCACTAATACCGCCACCACCAATACAACCACCAGTGCCAATACCACCAATACCACCCCCACCACCGCCAATACCACCACCACCAATACCACACCACCAATACTACTACCATAAATACCAGCGCCACCAATACCAATATCACCAACACCAATACCACCACCACCAATATCACCAATACCAACACCACCAACACCACCATCACCAATACCACTACCACCAATACTATAAATACCATCACCACCAATACCACCACCAATACCACCACCGATACTGCAACACATAGCACAACCACCAATACCATCAAAAATACCTTCTATATCACCACCACCAATACAAATACCACCACCACTACCACCACCACCAATACCACCAAAACCACCACCCCCACCAATAACACCACCACCAATACCAACACTACCACCACCAATACCACCACCAACACCAATACCAATACCACCACCATCAATACCACTGCCGCCAATACCAATATCATCACCACCAATACTAATGCCACCAATATCACCACCACCAATACAACCACAATTAATACAACCACCACCAATACTACCACCGTTAATACCACCACCAATACCACCACCACCGATATCAGCACCACAAATACCACAACCACCAATACCACCACCACCAATACCACCACCACCATTACCAAAACCACCAATACCACCACCACCAATACCACAACCACCGCCAATGCCACCGCCAGTGCCATTACCACCACCAATACCACCATCAATATCACCAATACCACCACCAATACCTTTACCACTACCAATATCACCACCACCAATTCCATAACTACCACTACCACCACCACCAATACCACCGCCATTAATACCACCACCAGTACCACCACCAATACCACAACCAATATCACCACCACCAATACCACCAATGCCACCACCAATACCACCACCACCACCACCAATATCACCACTACCACTAATACTGCCACCACCAATACAACAACCACCAGTACCAATACCACCAATCCACCCCCACCAATACCAATACCACCAGCACCAATAACATCACTACCACCAATACCACCACCAATACCACCACTACCAATACCACCATCAATACCACCATTATTACCACCACCACCAATACCAACACCATTAATACCACCACCAGTACCACCACCAATATCACCACCACCAATACCACCAATGCCACCACCAATACCACAACCACCAATATCACCACTACCACCAATACCGCCACCACCAATACAACCACCAGTGCCAATACCACCAATACCACCCCCACCACCGCCAATACCACCACCTCCAATACCACACCACCAATACTACTACCATAAATACCGGCGCCACCAATACCAATATCACCAACACCAATACCACCACCACCAATATCACCAATACCAACACCACCATCACCAATACCACTACCACCAAAACTATAAATACCACCACCACCAATACCACCACCAATACCACCACCGATACTGCAACACATAGCACAACCACCAATACCATCACAAATACCATCTATATCACCACCACCAATACAAATACCACCACCACAAATACCACCAAAACCACCACCCCCACCAATAACACCACCACCAATACCACCACCACCAATACCAACACTACCACCATCAATACCACCACCAACACCAATACCAATACCACCACCATCAATACCACAGCCGCCAATACCAATATCACCACCACTAATACTAATGCCACCAATATCACCACCACCAATACAACCACAATTAACACAACCACCACCAATACTACCACCGTTAATACCACCACCAATACCACCACCACCGATATCAGCACCACTAATACCACCACCACCACCAATACCACCACCACCAATACCACCACCACCATTACCAAAACCACCAATACCACCACCACCAATACCACGACCACCGCCAATGCCACCGCCAGTGCCATTACCACCACCAATACCACCATCAATATCACCAATACCACCACCAATATGACCACCACCAATACCAATACAACCACCACCAATGCCAATACCACCAATATCACCACCACAATACCAATACCACCACCACCACCAATAACACCACCACCAATACCACCAAAACCAATACCAACACTACCACCACCAATACCACCACCAACACCAATATCACCGCCACCAATGCCACCACCAATACCGCCACCAACACCAATATCACCACTACCACCAATACTGCCACCACCAATACAACAACCACCAGTACCAATACCACCAATACCACCCCCACCAATACCAATACCACCAGCACCAATAACATCACTACCACCAATACCACCACTACCAATACCACCACCAATACCACCATTATTACCACCACCACCAATACCACCACCAGTAACACCACCAATATCACCACCACCAATACCACCAATGACACCACCAATACCACCACCACCAATATCACCACTACCACTAATACCGCCACCACCAATACAACCACCAGTGCCAATACCACCAATACCACCCCCACCACCGCCAATACCACCACCACCAATACCACACCACCAATACTACTACCATAAATACCAGCGCCACCAATACCAATATCACCAACACCAATACCACCACCACCAATATCACCAATACCAACACCACCAACACCACCATCACCAATACCACTACCACCAATACTATAAATACCATCACCACCAATACCACCACCAATACCACCACCGATACTGCAACACATAGCACAACCACCAATACCATCAAAAATACCTTCTATATCACCACCACCAATACAAATACCACCACCACTACCACCACCACCAATACCACCAAAACCACCACCCCCACCAATAACACCACCACCAATACCAACACTACCACCACCAATACCACCACCAACACCAATACCAATACCACCACCATCAATACCACTGCCGCCAATACCAATATCATCACCACCAATACTAATGCCACCAATATCACCACCACCAATACAACCACAATTAATACAACCACCACCAATACTACCACCGTTAATACCACCACCAATACCACCACCACCGATATCAGCACCACAAATACCACAACCACCAATACCACCACCACCAATACCACCACCACCATTACCAAAACCACCAATACCACCACCACCAATACCACAACCACCGCCAATGCCACCGCCAGTGCCATTACCACCACCAATACCACCATCAATATCACCAATACCACCACCAATACGACCACCACCAATACCAATACAACAACCACCAATGCCAATACCACCAATATCACCACCACAATACCAATACCACCACCAATACAACCACCACCAATACCACCACCACCAATACCAAACCACCAATACAAAATTCCATAAATACCACCACCACGAATAACAATCCCACCACCAATACCAATCCCACCACAAATACCACCACTCCCAACACTCCCACAAATACCAGCACCCCAATATCAGCACCCCAATACCACCACCACCAATACCACTAATACCAACAAATCAACTCCACACCACCAATACCATCACAAATACCACTAATATCACCACCACTACCAATACCACCACCAATACCACCATTAATACCACCACCACCAATACCACCACCAATATCACCACCACCAATACCACCAATGCCACCACCAATACCACCACCACCACCAATATCACCACTACCACCAATACCACCACCACCAATACAACAACCACCAGTACCAATACCACCAATACCACCCCCACCAATACAAATACCTCCACCACCACAGTACCACCACCGCCAATACCACCACCACCAATACCACACCACCAATACCACTACCATAAATACCAGCTCCACCAATACCAATATCACCAATACCACCACCACCAATACCAACACCACCAACACCACCACCACCAATACCACTACCACCAATACTATAAATACCACCACCACCAATACCACCACCAATAGCACCACAGATACCGCCACACCTACCACCACCACTAATACCATCACAAATAGCATCAATATCACCATCACCAATACCGCCACCAATAAAAATACCACCACCAATACCACCAAACTGCCACCGCCACCAATAACACCATCACCAATACCACCAATACCATCACCACCAATACCAACACTACCACCACCAATACCACCATCAATACCAATACCAATACCACCACCATCAATTACACTACCACCAATACCAATACCACCACCACCACCACCAATACTAATGCCACCAATATCACCACCACCAATACAACCACCATTAATACAACCACCACCACCAATAATATCAACATTAACACCACCACCGATATCAGCACCACCAATACCACCACCACCAATACCACCTCCACCCCAATACCACCACCACCACCAATACCACCACCACCATTACCAAAACGACCAATATTACCACCACCAATACCACAACCACCACCAATGCCACTGCCAGTGCCATTACCACCACCAATACCACCATCAATATCACCAATACCACCACCAATACGACCACCACCAATACCAATACAACCACCACCAATACCAATACCACCAATATCACCACCCTAATACCAATACCACCACCACCACCAATACAACCACCTCCAATACCACCACCACAATACAAAACCACCAATACAAAATTCCATAAATACCACCACCTTGAATACCGATCCCACCACCAATACCAATCCCACCACTAATACTACCACTCCCAATACTCCCACAAATACCAGCACCCCCAATACCACCACCCTAATACCACCACCACCAATACCACTGATAACAACAAAACCAACTCCACACCACCAATACCATCACAAATACCACTAATATCACCACCACCACCAATACCATCACAAATACCACTAATATCACCACCACCACCAATACCACCATTAATACCACCACCACCAATACCACCACCATTAATACCACCACCACTACCACCACCAATACCACCACCAATATCACCACCACCAATACCATCAATTCCACCACCAATACAACCACCACCAATATCACCACTACTGCCACCACCAATACCGCCACCACCAATACAACAACCACCAGTACCAATACCACCAATACCAATACCACTGCCACCACAGTTTTACCACCGCCAATACCACCACCACCAATACCACACCACCAATACCACTACCATAAATACCAGCACCACCAATACCAATATCACCAACACCAATACCACCACCACCAATACCACCAATACCAACACCACCATCACCAATACCACTACCACCAATACTATAGATGCCACCACCACCAATACCACCACCAATAGCACTACCGATACCGCCACACATACCACCACCACCAATACCATCACAAATACCATCAATATCACCACCACCAATACAAATACCACCACCAATACCACCACCACCAATACCACCAAAACCACCACCGCCACCAATAACACCACCACCAATACCACCAAAACCAATACCAACACTACCACCACCAATACCACCACCAACACCAATACCACCACCATCAATTCCACCACCGCCAATACCAAATACTACCACCACCAATACTAATGCCACTAATATCACCGCCACCAATACAACCACCATTAATACAACCACCAATAATACCACCATTAATACCACCACCAATACCACCACCACCGATATCAGCACCACCAATACCAACACCACCAATACCACCACCACCACCACCAATACCACCACCACCACCACCAATACCACCACCACCATTACCAAAACCACCAATACCACCACCACCAATACCACAACCACCACCAATGCCACGGCCAGTGCCATTACCACCACCAATACCACCATCAATATCACCAATACCACCACCAATGCGACCACCACCACTACCAATACAACCACCACCAATACCAATACCACCAATATCACCACCACAATACCAATACCACCACCACCAATACCACCACCACCAATACCAAACCACCAATACAAAATTCCATAAATACCACCACCACGAATACAAATACCACCACCAATACCAATCTCACCATCAATACCACCACTCCCAATACTCCCACAAATACCAGCACCCCAATACTCACCACCCCAATACCACCACCACCAATACCACTAATACCAACAAAACCAACTCCACACCACCAATACCATCACAAATACCACTAATATCACCACCAACACCAAAACCACCACCACCATTACCACCATCAATACCACCAATACCTTCACGAATACCACCAAAAGCACCAATACTAATACCACCACCTCTACCACCCTCACCAATACCACCAATACCATCACCACCACCAATAGCACCACCACCAATACTAATACCACGAATACCACCACCACCAATACCACCACCACTACCAATTTCACCACCTCAGCACCTCTCGCTCACTAGTAATAGCAGGGGCACTGTACGAGGCCGGGGCTGCAGTCAAGACCATTTCTCCCTCCCTCCGTGCCTGCCATAAATCACAGTCTGCCCTGCAGCAGGAGGTGAAGCCAAGGCCCTACTGCAGCTGGAGTCTTTTTTATTATGCCAAAGATAGCAATGACATTACGCAATGCCACGCTGCACACTAAAACAGGAAGAGGGCAGGAAATAGCCCTCCCCCTCCCACTCTTCCTCCTGAGCCTAAACAGTTTAATCAGAGAGCGAAAAATGTTGGAGCACTTTGTTAGTGTTTATAGCTCAGATCATGTGTAACTCTCACTTCACACTTTATGTCGGTGTAATTTACTACCTCTACACATCTTTTTCACAGCACTACTTATCACTACTTTGAAGACGTCGCAGGCCGGTCTCTTCCTCTGATATTTACAATCTAACAAGCAGTCGGGAAGGCCCTTTATTGCAATGCAATAGGTCTCACATTTGCGAGAGTTTCAAGCTATTAGTATTGTAAATGACAATGCCTTTTATTTATATTTTAAAACCAAAAACATAAATAAAAGGCATTGTCATTTACAATGCCGATAGCTCAAACTTGCGTGAATGCGAGACCTATTGCATTGCACATGCTTGTTTCTTGCTGTTTGTGTACCTGTTTTATGTTCTGTTGGAAATCTTTTCACTTTTTTTCCTGCCATTACCACAAACATTGCCTGCAGCAAACAGAAATCCATTCAGACTCCAATGACTTGCTAAACGCCTAAATAGTTTGTCTTTACAAGTGCAAAACTGATTTGAAATTGCAAATGTAGGCCACATTTTTAGCTATGGAGGGCCACATATTTTAAGCCCCAGTCCCTCCCTGTATACGGCTGCCACTCGAATATGTTTAGAAATACTCAGGTGGATGAGGCATTTCTTTTAAAATAACTAAGGTCCAATGAAAACGTAATACAGAGCATTACAACAATACTAAATAGAATATATATCTCCCACGTTAATGTTAACCACATCTAATTAGATGTTGCGGTTCAAAGATATTTGTCTTTGACTGTCTGAACATTTTACAAATGGTTACTGTCATACATACCAGTAGAATCTAAGCTCTGGTTCCTACCAACTTCTAGGCCAACTTCTTTGTCAGAGTATAAACTGTATCTAGGTGTAAAAAAGTCTCAACCCGG
This sequence comes from Lissotriton vulgaris, assembly GCF_964263255.1. NCBI lineage: Eukaryota > Metazoa > Chordata > Amphibia > Caudata > Salamandridae > Lissotriton > Lissotriton vulgaris. The sequence continues at coordinate 887,974,117 of NC_141699.1, read as the reverse complement.
CACCACACCCTCCTTACACCAGTTTCCATACTGATTATACCCAAATAGTCCAGTTAGTACCTGAGGAAAACTTAGGGGTCTATTAGGATGACTTGCGGACTCCAGTCCGACCGCCAACCTAGCTGTGCTCGTACCGTCCGCCAGTGGTGCGGCGGTCCCGCTGTGCCAATTAGAATGCGACAGCCACCATGGCGGTCGCATCCTATATATTTAACATTGTGGCGGGCGGTGCTGTATTCAGCACCCGCTACAATGTTAAAGGGGCATGTTGTGCATTCGCATGCACAACGTGACAGACACTGCGTGGTGCCTGCCACCTTGTGCATGCAAATGTCGGGGGGTACCATGGGTACCCCCCAAGTGCAGCCAACCACCCCCCAACTCACTGGGGGCCCGCAACGGGCCCCCAAAGGCATTCGCATTCCTTTCCATGGTGGAGTCTCCGCCATGAGGCACCGCCACCATATTGCAGGTCTTTTCCGCCCGGTAGGTAATCGGGCGGATTGCCTACCGGTGGAAAACTGGCGAACTGTCTTTCCGTCCGCCTGGTTCCCCACCACCATCATAACATGATGGGAGAACTGTTAGGCGGGCGGACGGAAATGGCGGGCAGATTTCCACCATCAGACGTGCGGTGGCGATCCGCCCGCCATCCTAATAGACCCCTTAATGTACACAAAATAATGCTGACTCAGTTTCTTTCTTTCTTCCTTCTTTCTAGGTACACATTTCAGATAAGTTCATACCCAGCACTCAAAGCTTCATATCCCAAAACACTTCAGAGCTTCCAATAAAGTGAATCTTTTTCCAAAATCCCAATTACAGCTGACATGTGTTTTGCTGTTTGTTTTACGGCTTTATCACGGTTCCTCGTTCTGCAATTGTCGATTGTCCTATAACATCAACGGTTATTAAAGGTATACAGCTGTTTACACTGTTCAGCAATGCAAATGTTTCCAGATGACTGCATTGTACTGTCCATACCATAACCTGTTGGGCATTCAAATGAGTATGCATTTATAAGTCAAATAAATATCGAAATATGTCCATTGCAGCTTCATTTATATACCAAACACAAAATAAGAATGTCTAAAAATGGGAAAAAATTGCCAAATATAATTATGGATAAATACTGCCGGAAATGTTAAAAAAATAAATACAATAAAACAGGGAGCCCTAGTTATATTCGATCGCTTCTACTTTTTTCAGTGCATACAGAAGAGGCATTGGCAAAGTCAATTAGCCTGGCTTAGACCTGAAGGTACCTTTTCATTTATTGGTGCATGTGTGATATTATGAATGTCATTGTGCATGACTGTAAGTATGACTCTATGGCTTAATGAATGTATGTAGGAGTATAAAGATGAGTGAAAGAGTGGATGCATGATAAACGAATAAGGGCCTGAGCTCACTGATCAATAAAGGAGTTTTAATTATAAGCCAGATCTATGAGCTTTGTCAATGTCTGTTTCTTCCTTCCCCGGACTGTAAAATGCGTCCAAAAACGATGTTAGAAATGGAATGGTAGCAGCTTAGTATTCAAAAAACATGATTGTGCCTTTGATAAGCTACCTAAAGCAAGAGGGCCGTTGAATTAAACAATGAAATCAAGATGCTAAAATCCATATCGTCAGCAAATGGTCGACTCGTGACAATGTAGATAGCATCTCAATTGCTGGTAAATTCAAGTCAATGGAACTTTATTCCTTCCCTCCACACAGCATTACTAAAATACTTTTTTTTTTAAAGATGCAAAGTTAACTGCGGGGTATGATGGTGCAAATGGAGTCAGCACACAATTTTATACATAGAGCATGAGAGACAAAGAACATGCGTCCTTAATACGTTTCCAGCTCAAAATCATATTAAAAACACGGATGAAACCACGGAATTATAGCATTCGGAGAAATCCACGTCTGAAGACAGCAGCGCTTTTTCTTATCCTTCTGATGCTTGCAATAAGTAAATACAGAGTATCCGAAGAATGCCAACCGTCCTTAAACATTAATGTGGTAATTATTAAAAAACTGAGGGGAACAATCAAAGGCACCCTTTGCCTCATATGTTATTCGTGTTTGCAATTATGCCCCCAGCAGGGAACATCCTGATCAGAGCTCCATGTGCGAGTGATCACAGCACATCTCTCTCCCAGCTGTGGTGCTCGGGCTGCTGCTACGAAGGCATCCCTTTATTCCCAGCATCTGTTTGTTCCGCAGAATGTCTGCTGTCCCTGAGGTGAGGCGAAGCACGTGCCACCTCGTGTGAACAGCCGGGAATGAGGACTGAACTGAGCACAGTCAAAACAAGGAGGACTGAACTATTAGCATAACGTAGGAATTCACAGCTGTGACGCAATTAATAAAATTGTTTTTGAATTGTGAATTATTTCATTTGACGATTCATATATTTATGTGAGAGCTCTTGAGTTACATGTAACTCAAGAGCTCTAACAAATTCCTGGCACAGAAACAAACTACTTTATCTGCGAGCGACACTAAGGGGTCCATTAGGCTGTTGGGCGGTGGCACCACCGCAGTGCTGGCGGTGCGGAAAAACACCTTTTTCCACCCGCGAGCAGCGGTACTCATGTCTACCATATTAGTATAGCAAAACATAGGTAATTTCCCGTCCGCTGCGGAGCGACGCGCACCGCCATCAAAGTGCGCCCGCCACCGCGGCGGTGAAAGCCAATGGAGACTCACCACTGTGCGGAATGACGTCCGCCCACTCCACAAATTAGGATGGCCCAAACAGGCAGACGCACCGCAGCGGAGACACCGCACAACCGGAGACGGCGGAAACTCGAAAGCGAAGTGCCATAGCAGAGACCCGGTCCTCTCCACCTGGTCATGAACGCCATGGACCCAGCCCTACATATGCATACGGTGATGTACCTGCTACAGCACTACCATCAAATGGGCCGCCACAGCAGGTACCCAACTACACAAATACAACACACAACACTCGAGCTGACACAGGGTCCAATTCCACCACAGACACCCTGCTGGGGGTTACAACACATCCACAAGGGCACCCACACATTACCCACCTGCCAACAAGTCACCCCTCTGCATCTGGGACACACAACGACAGCGAATTAGCAGCAACGTCCTGCTCCCGAGCACGTCACCACCGCGGTCAACACATGCGCACAATGCAGAAGGCAGGGCCACTACAAGACATGAGCAGGGCACAGAGACCACAGGGACACATCACCTCCAACCACACATCAACACACACCAGCAAGTCACAGGCCAGGTGCCCATACTGTGCACCCTCATGCACAGCAAAAAAAAAACAAGCAAGGACATTCCACACCCTGCACCACACAACAAAGAACCAGTGAGACAGCCACTGCAGGAGTAGCTGACTAGGAACCCACAACACCAGTGCCTCACACACTGAAGGCTGACAATACTTCCCAGCACATACACACACAAACAAACACACACCCTGGGTATAGCCACAAACATAACACACACACACACAGGGTAGCCTGAACAGATGCCTGCCCAAAACTACACACAAACACCACAGGAACACACACACAACCCCAACAGAAGCAGACATACCCTGCCAGCCAAACTGTGGAAAGGCAATGGGAGTACAAACACAACATGAGTGCACAACATCATCACTCATGAACAAAACACACACACAACATACCACAAATCACACACGAAGTGCACCCGCTCAGAACTACACTGCCACAACAAACCAACCACACATGCACATGAAAGCACAAATCAACAAATACCACAGGACATCAGGGGATGCACATCAGGCAATGTCAAGCCCACATACACACAGCACTGTATGCACAACAAGCAGTGTGTGCACAACAAGCACAATAGCTACACACAGACATGACTGATACAACCTCAACACACACACCACAAATCAGCACAGCACAAAAGCAACAGCACACCCAGGAAGTGAAGCAACACCACTGCCAACACACAGACATCCAACACAACAACAACAGGATGCACCACTCTGGGACACAAGAGCACAACCATCTACACCAGAGCACTGGGCAGCACTCACAGCTCAAGTGCACATGGGCAATCCTCACTGATAAATAGCTCAAGAACATCACACATAAACCATTGGGGCAATGTCCAGAGTGGAACATCACTCTTGGCCCAAGAACTGCACCACAAGGCACAGTCTCACAAATGAAGTGATGGGGAGGCACATACACATGTAAACAAAGGAGACAGCTGACATCAAAGTGAACCGACTTGCATGTCAGTAGCAGACATGTAAGGGGTGTCCCATACACAAATAGAGGGAGTGCAGACCCACAATGGCTAGGCACAAGTGGAACACCTAGGGGATGGCATCACACCACAAACACCATGCCATACAGGAGGAGAAAAGGCACAATGTGCCTGCAGTGCATGAGAAACACAAACACAGTGCCAGTGAGGAGCAGCAGGGCCACACAGTCTACACAAACACACTCAAGACACATTGATGATCCAACAAACAAAACACTGATTTGCAAGTCACACACTTTGCACACTCATAAGTGACCAAAACAACAAGGAGGAGTCACACAGAACTGCATGGACACACCAACACACTGCACAGTGCACAACAGACAACTCACACAAGTGCATACAATCATTTACACAGGGCAGGACAATCCAAACAACAGGCACACAATTCCTGGGTGACACATGTGTGTCTATCACAATCCAGGGGCACACACACATCCACACCCACAACAAAGTCACACCCTTCACATAGCACACCTCCTCACCACCCAAGAGCACACATCTCATGTATGCCAGGGGACCAGGTCTAAGGGCCAACACAAAATGACCATACATATACACAGCTGGGCACATATACAGGAATAACACACATACATCATGACATTGCCCAGCCTGCATGCAAACCTGTGCACAGCATCACACCCTGTGAAGGCAGTGTACCCCAACCTGACATGGCAAAAACGTAGCCAACAATAGCAAACCACTCAAATGAGAACTGCATGACGGGTAAAAGAGCCAACACAGATAACACAAGTATCAGTGTCTGAATGGCCTGAAGACCCTGTCACCCCTGGATAAAAATGTGATGCGGGCAAAGATCTTGGCAATGTTGAAGCGACACATACAGCATGGGGCACAGGCAACCAAATGCACACACCAAAATAACTTTAATCAGCAAGGACACTGACAAAACAGACAACAGGAGTAACTGTCTTTATTCACATATTGCACTGATGTGACAGTAGAACAACAGTAGACAAGAGCAAGGCACAACATGCTGATCATATGCAAGATAATCTGCACAGGCAAACTACAAACAGGAAGGCCAGTGTCCATGGCAGGTGGCACAGCAAGTACATGAGAGGCTGCACACGGGAGACTCCAACACAGCAGAGCAACAGGGCCAGTGTCCAGGGCACAGGGGAGACTCCAACACAGCAGAGCAACAGGGCCAGTGTCCAGGGCAGGTGGCACAGCAGGTACACGAGATGCTGCACAGGGGAGACGCCAACAAAGCAGAGCAACAGGGCCAGTGTCCATGGCACAGGTGAGAGTACAACACAGCAGAGCAACAGGGCCAGTGTCCATGGCACAAGGGAGAGTACAACACAGCAGAGCAACAGGGCCAGTGTCCATGGCACAGGGGAGACTCCAACACAGCAGGGCAACAGGTCCAGTGTCCATGGCACAGGTGAGAGTACAACACAGCAGAGCAACAGGGCCAGTGTCCATGGCACAGGTGAGAGTACAACACAGCAGAGCAACAGGGCCAGTGTCCATGGCACAGGGGATACTCCAACACAGCAGAGCAACAGGGCCACTATCCATGGCACAGGGGAGACTCCAACACAGCAGAGCAACAGGGCCAGTGTCCATGGCACAGGTGAGAGTACAACACAACAGAGAAACAGGGCCAGTGTCCAGGGCACAGGGGAGACTCCAACACAGCAGAGCAACAGGGCCAGTGTCCAGGACAGGTGGCCAAGCAGGTACATGAGAGGCTGCACAGGGGAGACTCCAACACAGCGGAGCAACAGGGCCAGTGTCCATGGCACAGGTGAGAGTACAACGCAGCAGAGCAACAGGGCCAGTGTCCAGGGCACAGGTGAGAGTACAACACAGCAGAGCAACAGGGCCAGTTTCCAGGGCACAGGGGAGAGTACAACACAGCAGTGAATGACAATTTCAGTGGCCATGGAGAAATGCGGAGTCAGGACATGAGGAGCTGCACAGTGACTGTGTTTCACTGTACCCTTCCATGACCAGCAACACATCCAGGTGGCAAACAATGGGCAGGAGTAGCACACCTGTATGAGAGACAGGTGTATGAGGGGGATTGCCTCTCACATTTGGCTGTCAGGTGGACTTGGAGCTGGCTGTGCGTCGGAGTCAGCAGGAACACTTGACTGGGGAGACAGAGAAGCCGATGATGTAGGGCTATCAGTCATTTGGCAAGCTGAAGGGCTGTTTGGACCAGGTGGTATAGTGGCACGTGGAGGTGGAGTCATGCAGACCTGTGACACAGTGTGGGTGGGAGAGGTTGGAGGGGTGCCCTTCCACTTTTTGGGAATACAAAATGGCTTCCCTGTCTTGGGGTTAATGGGAACTGGTGATGACACAACAGGCACACACACCAACTGTCCCGCATCAGGTTCAGACACTGGCACTACCTCTGGTGACGTGCTGGATCCTGCTGAACGCTTTGTCTGGCTACGCCTCTGGACCACCTTCCCCTGCTTTCCAGGTGTCCCACTTACAGTGCCCTCCTTTACCCCTTTGCCAGGGGTGGCCCCGACAGTGCCCTCCTCCACCTGCTTTACTGGGCTCGGAATTGGAGTTGATGTGGTGGGGTGATATGGCCCTCTTCCCTTCTTAGGTGTACCCTTGCTATACAACACCTCCTCAGTGGGTACAGACACTGCACGCCTAGCTGTGCGTGAAGATTTAGGGACAGGAGAGCCCTTCGCTGGTGATGCCTCAGAGATATGTGAGCCTGATGTCAGCCTCATTGCTTTTTCGGCCTTGCTCTTCCCTGACAGGCTCTTGTCCTTGCATTCTGGGGTGGCTCTGCTCTTCTGTGGGGATGGTGTCTGTGGGCGGGACCGCTTGGGTTGTGTCTCCTTTGTGCTCCTTGTGCTGTATCGTGTCTGTGACGCATGCGAACCGTGGTCACTGTCCTCTGATGTGACCACTAACTGGGGGGTGGACAAAGGCACCTGAGCAGGAATGGGAGCATGTGCCTGTTGAAGGGCAGACGTCACTGCGGATGACAAAGCCTGGACATTACGGTGTAGTCCACCCACGTCAGTGTGTATGCCCTCCATGTATGCAACCACCTGGCCTAATTTCTTGTCATGGTCACTGAAGGCATTGAGCAGAGCGGTCTGGCCCACACAAAGCTGGCGCAGGAGCTCTACAGACTCAGCACTCATTCCTTGGTGACAAATCTGTTTTCCCTCCAAATTTCTCCTTTGCTCTGTGCTAAGACCTGTGTGTTAAAACAGTGCACCCCCAGCCACCATTTTGTGTTCACAAGCCAATGAGGACAGCCCCCCTACCCCCCCCCCCAGCAACTGGGATATTCTACATCAGAGGGTGCTTCTGTGAGCTGTTTAAACTGTATGTACTGGGGCCTGTGCACTTCGTTTTTTGGCCAGCAGGGGGAGGAAAGTTCTATTCAAACAGTATTGTTAGATTTCGAGTTAGTGAAGCCTTTACCTGCAGAAGTGCAAAGTGTGGATTGAGCGGGTCTGTCGCCTATGAGATTCTGAACAGGAGAAGCAGCTGCCCAGACCCCACCCCCAGGCCAGCAGACCATTGGCTATTCAGCTACCAGGCAAGTCTGAGCCCTCCTCTCACACCTGCCCAGGCCCCTTAAGGCCTTGCTGGGTGTACCCCAAATCATTCTTCTCCATCTTGTGAATTGCAGCCTACCTGTGCCCCAGATTGCAGTGAGCGGAGTCCAGGAAGTGGTAAGGAGACAGACAAGTGCTGTCTCTTCCCAAAACAAAAGTTGTTTAAAAAACAATTTTCCCTTTCTGTGATTACTGTCTTTGCATGTGGTTGTTACAGTTTAAAATGGCAGTTTTGACCTGCCTGTGATTGCATATATTATCACCTGTTTTGTGTTGTAAACTTGTGGTTTTCCCTGCCCATGATTGCTTGCATTTAACTTGTTGAATTGTGGGATTTGCAGTCCAACCTCTGTAGTTTGTCCCTCTCGTTCCTTGGTGACAAATCTGTTTTCCCTCCAAATTTCTCCTTTGCTCTGTGCTAAGACCTGTGTGTTAAAACAGTGCACCCCCAGCCACCATTTTTGTGTTCACAAACCCTATTTCTCATCCTGTGCCTCTATCAATATATTTAATCTAAATATACTTACTTCCTTTATGTATCTATATACTTTCAATGTACTTATGGATCCATATATTTATCACTTTCTTCTAATTTAGCATTTCCAATGCACTACCCTATTTCTCAGCCTATACTTCGCTCAATATACTTTCTAGCCCAACCTTCTGACTCATCTCAAACTTCTTTCTACTACTCCTTCCTATGCACTACCCTATCTCTCATCCTATACATCTGTCAATATATCCTCTACATCCACTCTCTCATTTATCCCAAACCCCATACCACTACTATGATCGCCAAAATAACCCTTTCTAGACTCTCTCCTGCTCTACCCCTCCTTGCATCATCTGACACCCTTTTACTACACCAATCCCCTAAAACAAACCTTTCTAAACTCTCCCCTCTGACTCCTCCCCTCCAAAATTCCTTTTTTCTCATCAAAAAGCCTCTTCCTACTGCTAAGACCTGAAAAAGAATTCTTCACTCTTTTATCCCTCCACTATCCTTTTCAATCAAAATTAAAAAAACTAATATGTTCACTTCTCAAATTCCATATTCAACTATACTAATATACTGCCCGAATAACTGAATAACATATCTACTACTCAAATTACTTCATATTTATACTATACTAATTTTCAACACTAATACTTTATGGGTTCCAGAGTGGTGTGCTACAGGGGTAACAAGTGCTATATGAATGCAAATCTTTCTTCCCCTTTTATCCCTCCGCTATCCTTCTCACTCCAAGTAACAGACTAATATCCACCACTGAAATTACGTCATATTTCACCATATTAATTCACCACTAATCCTTTATAGGCTTCCTGAATGCATCAACAAGTGATAAATAAATAAAAACCTTTGTCCTCCTCTATCCTTCTGCTATCATTCCAAATCCAAATAACTGACTAACCTATCCACCACTTAAAAAGTACTTGCATGTTTCACTATACTAATTCAACACTAATCCTCTATGGGTCCCGGAGTAGCGCACTACCCGCCGAAAAAGCGCTTTGATGCCTCGTCAGGGGTAGTAAGCGCTATATAAATGCAATTACAATACAATACAATACATATAATGCACAGGTGGTCGCACGTTATGTGTGACGCACATTGGTCTGTGGTCCCTGCAATGTCACTTATGCATTTGATGGTTGATGATGCTTGACAGTGTTACGCTGTTGTCAATGATATGTGACAAATCAATGTGTTGTGGGTCAGTGCTGACCTTGGCAAGGCTTGTTTCACTGTATGGTGTTGTTACTTACTTGTGCTACCATATCAGCTCATGCACACAAGTTTACCAGCTACTGTGATCATTGGGCTCTTGATGTGTGCCAGGTTCACATGATGCATTGAGGTGTGACAGGTACAGCAGATGGGTATGAGACAGTCATGGTCATCTTACACACTTTTGTGGATGGTACGGTACTATGCGTGCACATATGGAATGTGGGGTTCAGTATGTGTGCATTCCCATTGACCTATGTGTTGTTTGCGGCACTTGTGTATTGCAAATGGAGAGGTGTGTCCTCTGTTTGTCTCAAATGTCCACCCATGTAACCTTGTGTGCCACGCATCTCTCATGGCATTTTTTGGTTTTGCATGACATCCTTAACGGTATGTGCTGAGGCCATCTCATGATGTTTGACATTGACATGTGTCCATTTAGATCTCAACTAGGAGGCCAAATCTCATACGTCACCTGACAGTGCTGGAGGACATGGAGGATATAGCGATCATTTGCAAATTCCGCCTCAACAGACCGACCATGAAGACCCTTTGTGATCTGTTGGAGCCCCACCTGCAGCCTCGTCGCCACCACCCAACAGCATTCACACCCACATACAAAGTGATGGCAGCACTCCAATTTTTTGCAACTGGTTCCTTCCAGGAGACCGTGGCCGGCGCTTCAGGGATGTCGCAACCCATGTTCAGCATGGTGCTGAGGGATGTTCCAGCAGCCATGATGATATCTAAGGATCGATACATACATTTTCCAAGGGGAGCAGAATTGGCCGGTGTGAAGGGTGACTTCTATCCCCTTGGGCACATCCCCCATGTTGTTGGTGCCATCAATTGCACCCATGTCGGTCTGGTGCCACCACAGGCGACTGAGCACATTTTTAGGAATTGCAAACAAAATCATTTGATAAATGTGCAAGTGGTGTGCCTAGCGGACATGACCATATCACATGTGTGTGCAAGATTCCCCGGCTCAGCCCATGATTCGTACATCCTGAGGAACAGCGTGGTGCCCAGGATGATGGCCAATCTGCTTCCAGAGTGTGCTTGGATTGTGGGTGAGTATGCCTAGTGATATGGCGTGCTGTGTGTTTGTGACCTCCAGCCCTCTGCCTCTGCAACATTGCAATGTGTGTTTGTCATTCACAGGTGACTCTGCATATCCCAGTCGTCCATGGCTGCTGAGCCCACTAAGGAATCCCAGGACCCCGGCTGACGTCAGGTACAATGAGGCCCATGGCAGGACCCGACACGTCATTGAGCGGACTTTTGGCCTGCTCAAGTCAAGATTCCACTGCCTTGACAGGATTGGAGGTGCACTGGCATACTCGCCTGGGAAGGTCTGCAAGATTGTTGTGGCATGCTGTATGCTGCACAACATGTTAATATAAATCAATGAGAGAGAGAGAGGGAAAGCAAACGAGTACACTCTTGATCCCCCTGTTAGACTAGTATAAACAACAAAAGAGTGTTGGTTCACAAAAAAAGAGATTATACAGCTTGGAAGGAAGGAAACAAATTCAAAGATTTGTTTAGAAGCCCCTCACTCACTACCCTGGGTGGTGACATGCTTTATCACTGGGCCCCACCGGGTGAAGCCGAATGCCTCAACGGTGTGCTACAACACCAGATTTACTGCGGAGCTGGTTTTGTGAAACAGTAAGTGAAAAGTGGTGAGAATAAAAAATGACCAGACTGTGTCTTACAAAAAAAGTTTATTTAGTTGCCAATCTGACATATTAAAAGTATGTGTGGGGAATTTTACCAAATAAATTTGTTTGGCTATTCCCACTCAAAGTGGGGTCGACATGTTTCTGCCCTTGTCGTTTAATTTACTGGGCTTTCATCAGGACCACGGGAAAGTGTACCTCGGCGGTATGGGCTCGCTAAGGCCCACCCTAACCTGAGGGCGTGAAAGTTATAAATCTGTGAAAAAAGTGAGTGTAAACAAACCAACAGGTTTGAGGGGTTACCTCTAATCAGAGGGTCCCGCTGGATTTGTTATGTGAGCGATCCACGCCCCATGGGTCTCAGGAGGGGGTGGAGGTGAATAATGGCACACCGCCCGCTACGCCAGGCACCCGCTTGGAACCTGTCTACTCCCTCTGTCTGGACCCCGTGGCTGCAGGATGACAGTGCACCATCCTCCCCTGCACCAACAGAGAGGGGTTAGTCCTCAGATGCCGCTGACCACGCAGTAGGTCCCCCCGCCAAAGCGATCAAGGGGGCGTCCAAAGAAGAGCCTGGGAGTCTCTGGAGGCAAAGCACCAGCCACACGCCAGTCACGGAGCCAGCCCTGATGGCAACCCTCTTACCCACTGCATTGACTGTTTGGACTGTCCTTCTCCACACTGCCTTGTGAATGGCACTTATCTGTTGGACTGGCTCACCACATCCATGTGGTGTCTACTCTTGCATCTCATCTACCATGACTGTCAACTCACTGCTCCATCACCACCTTCATGTAAATATGCCCGCACCCCTCACATGTCCACTTTCCAAATAAAATACCTTACGCACTAGAATTTGTGTTGTTTTGTTTTTAGTGCAATATTTACAGTTTTGAAAATGTCAATGATGTATCCAAAAGATATACAGTATGTAGGGCAGGATCATTTTGAAGCACCTAGGGAGACACAACAGAATAACAGTCACTGGCGTCAGTGTGGCATCACAGACATAACACTACACAAAACATAGACATAAGTCTACAGGCATACAACACAATGTGCAGCAAGTGTTAACAAACAGAGTTCTGCATACGTTCACATATGCAATGTCACTGCCACCTTTCCAGACACAGGTGACTCAATATGTGCCTGTCTGTACCATCCGCCCATAGCCCTTCACAACAAAAACAATCACACCAGACAATGTACAAGTCGTACCTCTTCACCCACCTTCAAGTGAAGTAGCGGGTGATGAGCTGTTGACGCATGTCAGCTCCTTCCTCCTCTCCACTGTCCTCATCACTGGAATCAGGTCCTTGGGCAGGCGGGGGCCTTGGTGCCTCACCATCATCCAGGAGCAGGGGAATTCCCTTGTGAATGGCCATGTTGTGCAGCAGGTTTGTTTAGAAGGCCCTCACTCACCACCCTGGGTGGTGACATACTTCATCACTGGGCCCCACCGGGTGAAGCCGAATGCCTCCCCGGTGTGCTACATCCTGCAGTACAACAGAGGGGGCGGAGGTGTTGTTTGGGATGCAGGCCTGTCCCTCAGCAACACCACTTGCTGGGCCATGAGGTCCACCATTTGAACAATGCGTGTGTTGATGGACCTCATCAGCAGGATGAGCTCACGTAATAGTTCGTCAGACCGGCTACTTTGTCCCTGGACCTGTTCATATGCACCGATGACTCTGGTGAAGTGGTCCAGGGATGGTATGCCAACCTCCTGAGATCTGGGGGTGACCCTGGCCCTCCCACCTGCCCTGCTGCCACGGACCTGTTGCCTGGCCACAGTGGGTCCACGCACACTCTCCCTGCCCTCCACAGTTGGTGGTGTGTCCTGGTCGTCCCCTGGGACAGGGAGGGTGCTGGTGGTGGTGGGGGCCGAGGTGGCAGCGGTGGAGGCACAGGCCGTGACTACAGGGGTCTGCTGTGGTGTTTTTGGTGCAGCAGACGTGGTGGTGGGGAGGATGGGGTCCTGGGACCTGTTGGTCCTTGGCACACCAGATGGGCGGGCCCGGAGCTCATCGTCCAAACTATCCTCGGAGTCAACATCCTAGAGTCCATGTACTGGTGGTGGAGACTGGCTCTGCTGGTCGTTGTTGTCCTCAGCAGCGAGATCTCCGTCACCTGTGGATTAGATGGGGAATGGTCGGTGTTGGACAATGTGCAAGTATTCTGTTAGCTACATGTCATCCGATGTCTGTACACTACACAATTCAAACAACTTCACTATTATTGTTAAATGCAATACTGGGTGTTATTACATGGTGCAGAGGAACATCAATTAATCATACATGTCAGGTATCGATGCATTGCATACAATTGGTGCTGTGTGTAGTGATGCAGGTCTCACAACCACAAACAGCCAGCCCAGTGAAGATGGCTACCTACCTGTAAGTTTGTTTGATGAACAATGCAATGGCTTCCATGTTCTCCTGGGTGGTGGGGGGAGACCTCCAACTTACTAGGGAGTGGGTCAGGGGGCATAGTGGGAGTAGGAGTGCAGGCCTCCCTCCCACAAACAGGCCTCCCAAGCAAGATGGCTACCTACCTGTAAGTTTGTTTGATGAACAATGCAATGGCTTCCATGTGCTCCTGGGTGGTGGGGTGGGAGGCCTCCATCTTACTGTGGAGTGGGACAGGGGGCATAGTGGGAGTAGGAGTGCAGGACTCCCTCCCACAAACAGGCCTCCCAAGCAAGATGGCTACCTACCTGTAAGTTTGTTTGATGAACAATGCAATGGCTTTCATGTGCTCCTGGGTGGTGGGGGGGGAGTCCTCCATCTAACTGGGGAGTGGGACAGGGGGCATAGTGGGAGTAGGAGTGCAGGCCTCCCTCCCCCAAACACCCTCACTGTGAAAATGGCCACCTACCTGTAAGTTTGTTTGGTGAACAGTGCAATGGCTGACACATGCTTCTGGGTGGGGGAGGCCTCTATCCTGCTCAGGTGTTGGACAGGGTGCATGGTGGGAGTCGTGGTGCATGCCTCCCACACCCAAACAAGCCTCCCAAACAAGATGGCTACCTACCTGTTAGGTGAGGGAAAACAGTGCAATGGCTGACACATGCTCCTGGCTGGGGGAGGCCTCCATGCTGCTGGAGTGTGGAACAGGGGGCATGGTGGGAGTCATGGTACAGGCCTCCCACCCTAAAACAAGCCTCCGAAAAAAGATGGCTAGCTACCTGTTAGGTGAGGGAGAACAGTGCAATGCCTGACACATGCTTCTGGGTGGGGGAGGCCTCTATCCTGCTCAGGTGTAGGACAGGGTGCATGGTGGAAGTCGTGGTACAGGCCTCCCAGCCCCACACAAGCCTTCCAAACAAGATGGCTACCTACCTGTTAGGTGAGGGTTAACAGTGCAATGGCTGACACATGCTCCTGGGTGGGGGAAGCCTCTATCCTGCTCAGGTGTGGGACAGGGGGCATGGTGGGAGTGGTAGTGCAGGCCCCCCACCCCCAAACAGGACTCACAAGTAAGATAGCTACCTACCTGTTAGGTGAGGGTGAACAGTGCAATGGCTGACATATGCTCCTGGGTGGGGGAGGCCTCTATACTACTCAGGTATGGGACAGGGTGCATGGTGGGAGTCGTGGTACAGGCCTCCCACCCCCAAACAAGCCTCCCAAACAAGATGGCTACCTACCTGTTAGGTGAGGGTGAACAGTGCAAGGGCTGACACATGCTCCTGGGTGGGGGAGGCCTCCATGCTTCTTGAGTATGGAACAGGGGGCATGGTGGGAGTCGTGGTACAGGCCTCCCACCCCCAAACAAGACCCCCAAGCAAGCTGGCTAGCTACCTGTTAGGTGAGGGAGAACAGTGCAATGGCTGACACATGCTTCTGGGTGGGGGAGGCCTCTATCCTGCTCAGGTGTGGGACAGGGTGCATGGTAGGAGTGGTAGTGCAGGCCTCCCACTCCCAAACAGGCCTCACAAGCAAGATGGCTACCTACCTGTTAGCTGAGGGTGAACAGTGCAATGGCTGACACATGCTCCTGGGTGGGGGAGGCCTCTATCCTGCTCAGGTGTGGGACAGGGTGCATGGTGGGAGTCATGGTACAGGTCTCCCACCTCCAAACAAGCCTCCCAAACAAGATGGCTACCTACCTGTCCGGTGAGGGAGAACAGCGCAATGGCTGACACATGCTTCTGGGTGGGGGAGGCCTGTATCCTGCTCAGGTGTGGGGCAGGGGGCATGGTGGGAGTGGTAGTGCAGGCCTCCCACCCCCAAACAGCCCTCACAAGCAAGATGCTGCCTACCTGTTAGGTGAGGGTGAACAGTGCAAGGGCTGACACATGATCCTGGGTGGGGGAGGCCTCCATGCTTCTGGAGTGTGGAACAGGGGGCATGATGGGAGTCGCGGTACAGGCCTCCCACCCCCAAACAAGCCCCCCAAGCAAGATGGCTAGCTACCTGTTAGGTGAGGGTGAACAATGCAATGGTGTTTGGGTTGTGCAAGGAAGTACTTATCAGTGTGTTGGTTGCCATTTGTTTGTACTTAGCAACCTCCATTCCCCCGGATACTCCTGTGAGACTCTCTGGATGCAATATGACAAGCACATTCTCCTCCCATGGTGTGAATGTTTTCTGTGGGATGGGAGGGCCACTGCCAGTCCGGCTAGCCAGCTCCCAGTTCTTGCTCCTCCTCTCCTTGACAACCCTCTTCAGATCATGCCACCGCTTCATGATCTCCTTCTTGGATCGAGGGGTGGTCCCTACTGCATTGACCATTTGGACTATCCTTTCCGACATTTGTGTCCTTGTGGCTAGTGGTGTCTGTTGGACCAGGCTACCAAACAGTTGTGGTTCCACTCTCACTATCTCATTGACCATGACTGTCAACTCACCCTCTGTGAATTGTGACATTTTCTGTGCTGCCATGGTGAGTTGTGTTTGCAGTGTTTGTGGGTGCAGGGATGTGTGTTGTGGTTGTTGTGTTGATGTGTGAGGTGTGTTTTGTGCTGAAGGATTGTTGGTGCTGATGTGATGGTGGTAGTGATGATGGTAGTGGTTTTGTTAGTGGGGTGTGTGTTGTGTTGTTTTGCCTCTCCTGTCAGATGTGGTATATACCCTTCTCTTCTGGAGTATTGCAAAGGATTGTGGTCAGTAAAGGGGCTGGTTTTATACTCAGCTGTGTGGGTGTGTCCAAATGGGCTTTTGCTGTGAGGTGTGTTGTGGGTGTTGTCCTTGGAATTGTATTTAACTTTTGGCCATTTGTTTTATCATTGGTATGTGTTTTGTGTATTTGTAGAGCATGGCTACTTTGATTTGTGCTCAGTTAGGCATCAGTGCGGTGTTTTGGCATCGTCCGCCATGTTTTTCATGTACCGTCCACTGCGGTGGCTATGCTGCAGCTCTTCCGCTGTCTCTCCCATTCACTCCTGTGTGCGACCGCGGTGGTCGGAAACAGCGGATCGTACCGTGAGACCATCGGGGAAATCCTAATTTCCCGTGCGGTGCCTCAGCTTTGCTTGCGGCGGGTTGTAGTTTTCTGCTGTGTTTCTGACTGCCGCGGTCGCTTTTTGGACGTCACCGCCCGCGTCGGGGGTTTTTTGTTAGCCCGCTACCGCCACGGTCAGTCTATTTTGGCGGTTGATCCTAATTTGACCGCCATTTGTCCGCGGTCCCGGCGGGCGGTTGTTTTCTGCCTCCATGGCGGTTGGGGTGATTTTAGGCCCGCTATCCTAATGGGGCTCCAAGGGGCCGATTACGATGAGTGTCGGAAAGCCTCCGACCTCAGATTGGAGGCTTTCCGACACTCAACATTGGTTTCCATCTGACTGCCTAATATCAATCTAGGCAGTTGGAATTGAAACCAGACAGTCATTCTGGATGGATTCCGATGGGCTCAAGGAACCCGTCGGCCAGTAGGAGACAGATCCTTAATCCTAATGGACTGCATTTCCACCGTTTGGATTACGATGCTCAGTTTCACACAGGCTTTCCATGCCGAGCTTTCCGACATGGAAAGCCAGTCAGAAATTGAGTTTGGGAAGCCACTGGCAGGGCCCCATCTCCTTTCGGGCTCCGGTTTGGGCCCAAGGGGGCACCTATGGAGTCACCCTGTTTATCACTGCACTGTGTGGCAGGCACCATCAGGTGTACTTTGTCCACCCACCATCCTAATGATGCCCTAGGTGTCCTCCCACGTACCCTGCTCAGGGACAGACACTACAGTAACTATGCTGTTTCTATGTATATTTATAACAAAATCAAAAGACAGCTCTTGGTTAATGCCAACCCTAAAAAGACAAGCTAGTCCATGCTTTCAGCGTACCCCATATCTCTGCTATTGATGACTGTGGGTGTTAAGCACAAACTATACAAGTTGCGCTGCATGAGTTTGAGTTGCCACAGGGATGAGCTTATAAAGATAATGTTAGCGAATTCAGGATCTATTGCATTACATGAGAGATGGCAAGAGCTGAAGTGAAGTTTCTTTTTAGAAGGTCACTGGCATTTGAACTCTAATTCAAAGTTTTCAGCTAACACAATCAGCAGTATACCCAAATGGGTGCTCAGACGCAGAGGCCTCAGATGTCATAGAACCATCTCTCCTCTCCAAATCGCACTTTATTGCATCTTTTGGCCGGGAATTCACTGCCCAGGTTCCCTCTGGCTCGGTCTGGCCGCCGTTTCTTTCCTTCTGAATCAATCCTCACCTTTCCTTGCAATCAAAAATGTATCTCTGGAAGATACAATACTCACTATAAATGTATCTCTCCTACGAATCACTGACAGAATATCGACAGCAAGAATATCAACAACAAAAATATTAGACCCGAAATATCAATGTCCAGAATATCGAAGACCTATCTACAGAAAGGCAAGTACAAAAATATCGAAAAAAAATATTGTTAAAAATATCGTTAAAAATATCGATTTTTATGCTTACAAAATAATGTAAAATAAAGTAAATAATACATATAATTAAAATAAACATAGTTAAAATTAATTTAAAATGTTTAAAATATAACTAATACATATAATGTAAAAATAAATTAAACATATATATGTATAAAATATATACTCACTTAATAAGACTTATAAATAATTATTTTAAAACCTTATACATTGTTAAACTACATATAACATTTATAAATACATATATATAAACACAGACACCAATTATATAAATAAAAAAATTAAAAATATATACAACAAATTAAAAATATTTTTAAAATACATTATACACTACATTAACTAAAAAAGTAGAGAAAATATTGGATAGCGGAGGGAATAAAACTACTATTCCTACTCCTGAGAGTAAAACAGTAGTGAAAGTGTTGGATAGCGTAAAGGTGAAAATTAGTATTCCCACTCCAGTTAGTTCTACAGTAGGGAAAGTGTTGGATAGAGTAGGGGTAAAAATTACTATTATCACTCCAGTGAGTGCAACAGTAGAGAAAGTGTTAGGTAGCGTAGGGGTAAAAATTACTATTCCCACTCCAGACAGTGCAACAGTGGGGAAAGTGTTGGATAGCGTTGGGGTAAAAAGTACTATTTCCACTCCAGAAAGTGCAACAGTAGGGAAAGTGTTGGCTAGCGTAGGGGTAAAAAATTACTATTCCCACTCCACAGAGTGCAACAGTAGGAAAAGTTTTGGATAGCGAAGGGGCTAAATTTACTATTCCCACTCCAGAGAGTACAACAGTAGGGAAAGTGTTAGAAAGTGTTAGAAAGCAGAGGGTTGAATTTAACATACTTATCAATTATATAATTTTTTTTTTTTAAAAATAAAAAAATAATTAATAATACATTTGTTATAAATATTAACAAATAAAAAGTAATAATTACTTCATTATAATTAAATTACTTCCCACTCTATTCCCAAATAAACCCACAACGCGTTTCTAAAAAAAGAACACAATTAATATAATTATCAATTATTCCATTAATAAAAATGTATTACCAATTAATAATTTATTAACAATAATTTAATTATCAATACCAATAAATGAAAATCATAATTACTTTATTAAAATTAAATTACTTCCTACCCTATTCCCCTATAAACCCACAACTCACTCCTAAAAAAAATAAAACATATATAATATCATTATCAATTAATCAATTAATAAAAATCAATTACCAATTAATAAATAATTAACAATATATTAATTATCAATACCAATAAATACAAATTTATAATTACTTTATCAAAATTGAATTACTTCCCACTCTTTTCCCCTATAAACCCACAACCCACTCCTATAATTATCAATTAACCAATTAAAAAAAAATAAGTTTAAGAATTAATAATTATTCAACAATAAATTAATCATCAAAATCAATAAATAAAAATGTATAATTACTTTATTATAATTAAATTACTTACCACCCTATTACCCTATAAAACCACAACCCGTTAAAAAAACAATGACTATATTTATCAATTAATTATTAATAATGAAAAACCAATTAATAACTAATTAAGAATACATTAACACAATTAACAATATAAAATATTAAATACATAAATATTAATCAATAAAATATATACATAATTAATTATAAGTAAATTACTTCTCGCCCTATTCCCCTGTAAACCCACAACCCACAACCCGCTACGGAACTAAAACGCAAAATTTACTTAAAAAATAATTAATAAATTTTTTAAAATGTATACATATATTAAAAAAAAATACAATTCTTAAATAAAAATGTAGAATACATACATTTAAAATACGTACAAAAATAAATAACACTAATGTAAACATTGATATTATTAACAGCTCCGCTGTGGCCGGAATCCTCCCGCACCGCACGGTTCGGAAGGCCGCCGGCCATCCTCTGCACACGCCCATCTTGACGTCAGACGGCCAGGGGCCGTCCGACGCACGGAAGTGGTTAACAACGATATTTTTACAACGGATATTACTGTCTTCGATTTTAAACAACTCGATATTTCTTACCATACTGTTGATATTCTGGTCTACAATATTCTTCCTTTCAATATTTTTATATCTCAATATTAAAAACACGATATTACTGTAGGTAAAAAAAAACAACTCAATATTATGGCACGAAAACAACCAGTAGACATTACTGGCACCGCCTATTTCAACAACAGAAGACGTTGGGATTTATCATGATCCTATTATATACAATTCAACATCAATGATGACATTTGGACATTAGGACTGGATGGCTAATATTCGACAAAACCCTTTGCTGATATATTGGAGCCTAAAACTACTTTGATGATGAATGACATCTAAAACGTGATCTTTTTCTTAAATTGCAAGTGTGCTTGCAAATAACTGAGTCACCATCCATCCGCAAGTGAAATGCAGTATACGAAGGAAAACAAATTGACAATTACAGGCCCTGAAGTCACTACTATTGAGCCTTGACAAAGCCCTGTGGGCGAAACACGCGTCGGCTGCTGTGGTGCTTCTTGTGAATTGTGAATATTAAATACAGACCTCAACATAAGAAGATCTGACTGGACTATTTGATTTTCCTCTTTTTTTTCTCCTTCCTTATCTATGACATTGTGGATGTACAATATATAGGACGTGGTACTACCATTGGATTGTCTGGTGAAATATTTACACATTTGTCTTTTTGGAAATAATGAACTTGGTGTGCTCAGGTGTTCTGAGTTTGCTTGTATGAACTAGGCTTGATACTAGGACTGATTGACACCTTGGTGGGTAGGTGTTATACACCTTTAGAGCACCCTGGCCATAGATGCTGCTTGACTAAATAGATTGTCTCCTTATAACTGGCATGACACTAAGATGTGCGGTTCAATGTAAGCAAACCCATCTTCTTGTATTTGTAAATATTATGTCTGTTTACCCTCTCCCACTTTATCAAGCAGTGCTTTGTGTTGCAGCTAAATTTGTGCTAAACAGATCTAGAGGAAGCTAGGTACCAAGTGGGGCACATTTTACCACTGCTGTGCAAAAACTAGCTCTTACTTAGGCAAACACTGTTTCCCTAAGATGTCTGCCTTTACCATTTATAGCATTGGACCATGGTGGAAGGCAATTTCAGAGAATGTGTGTTAAAGTTTAACAGGCCCAGCACAATACTTGCATCAACAAATCAGTCATTAAACTCCCAGACCATTTTTCGATTAAAAAGCTTTTTATGATTAAAATAAGAGGAAAATGGCACCAATGGTTCAATCACTGGAAATGTAAATCTTCTTAAAGTGACAGTTCCATTCTACATGGCTCCTCTATTCTGCAGGGTTAGTGAATGAAAGTTTCTTCTCTGTACTCATAAGTGGCCACTAGTACCTTCTCCTCCAGTCACACAATATGACTCCCAGTTCCAGGCTACCTCTAGGCTTCAGTCAGGCCAGATAGGATGGATACGAGTCAGCTGTCTTGTGCAGGCAGTCACAGATCACAGCTTCCAAACTTCACAGAGTTCCTTGTTGGGGTGATTTTGACTTGCAACTCCACAGCAGACAGTCTCTCTGTTGTTTATGAGTCTTCCTAAGCCAGTCGATATTCCCCCTTAACCTCTTCTCTCCTCCCAACCCAATTGCCTTCAGAGTTCTCAGGGGAGTCTTCTTTCCAAATACCAGCTGTGAGAAAGTGCAATCTTTCTTGCATTGGTATGCCCCCACTTTTTTCTGCACTACTGATATGCTTTGACTGAGTGTGCCCTGGGTTCCTGCCAACCAGGTACCCAGGGCCTGTTTTCCTTCCCTAAAACTGTGTTAAAAATAAACCCCAATTGGCATCTCTGGCCACCTGTCCGCCCCTAGTAAATGGTACCCTAGGTACCCAGGGCATGGTGACCAGAGAAGACCCCTGAGGACTGCAGCACTTATTGTGCCACCCTCAGGGGCCCTGTATCCTGACACACATACACTGCCTTTGCAGGCTGAGTGTCTAAGTACAGAACTAAACAAAGGGTCGACATGGCACACACCCCTGTGTGCCATGCCCACAGAACCCACTGCCCTGGCATACTTCAGTCACCCCTCTAGCTGGGTGCCCTATGCTAGAGGTGTGGGCACAGGTGCATGAGCCCTGTGCCCCTACAGTACCCAGGGCCATTCCTGGGCCCTGTAAGTGCAGTGATGCCATTAAGAGTATATGGTGCTAGGAGGTTGACATTACAAACTCCACAGCACCATAATGGCTACACTGAAGACTGACAAGTTTGGTACCAAACTTCTCAGCACATTAAACATGCACTGTTGAATTTAATGTAAAATGCACCAGATGGCATCTTAGAGATGACCCCTGAAAACCTAACCTACAATTGCCGTCTGGGCTGAGTGGCTGCAGAGGCTGCCACACAGCAGACATGTTGCTGGACCCCTGGGTGGAGAGCCCCCGCTCTCCTGGGCCTTCAACAATGCACATCCTGGGCGAGGTGCTAGGTCTCCTCCCCAGGATGGGCAGGGGAAGCTTCAAAGGCATGCCGCCTCTGTGAGCTTCTCCAGCCCATTTGCTGTACCCAGCAACTGACCCCCACCAGTTCTGACCCCCACTCTGGCAGGAAGACTGGTGGGAAAAAGTACGTCAGGAAGGGGGGGGTGCCAGCCTGTGCCAACCCCACCCCTCAGGTGGGGGAGACGAGGTGAAGCATGACCCCGGGCTACAGCCATCTTGAAGATGGGGAGCCCTGCCCAATCACAGCTAGGCTCCTGCCCCCTTCCACAGGAGAGGAGCAGGCTAGGGGGTGTACCCACCCCAGGACAGGTACCTATTGGTCCCTGCCCTTGCCCTACCTGCAACGCCCCTAAATTAAGTATTTAGGGGCTCCCTGAACCCTCCTTCCTCAGATCCCGAGAAGAAAAGAAGAAAGTAGACCAAGAGGAAGAAGACCCGCCGCACAGCTGCTAATAACAGGACAACAACAACTGACTTGGCCCCAGCCCTACAGGCCTGTCGATCCTGGAACCTGCTCCTGCCTAAATCCCGGTGACTTCTCCGGACAGCAACTTTGGGACACCCAGAGGACTTGCTTGCCTTGACCCTCTTGAAGACTGGGACTCCCATCAGCAGAGGCTCTGCTGCAACAACTCCCCTGGTGCCAGCCAGGAAGCTCCGGACCAGCCCACTCTGCACCCGCTGAGCCCGGCCCGTGCCTGAGTGATCCAAGAACACGAGGACATCCCCCCGGTGACTGGAACCAGATGTCCAGTGCCCAAAGACCCTCCTCGATGAACCAGACGACGCCTGCAGACTCAGAGCCAGGGGCCACCCCAACCGCAACCAGCTGAGCTTTTCCGACACCCAAAGACACCCCTGCACCTGGCGCCCTACAGGCCCCTCTGCCTCGCTTTGGGGTACTTACCTGGGCTCCAAGATCCCAACTTACCTCTCAATGTGCTGGTCGCCCCTGGAGAGTCTCCGCCCCGAGCCTGCAGCCTTTGTTCCCTTTTTACCTTTCCCATTGGATAACATTGAGCGCCCCATGGCTCAAAAGCACCCTGCACCCATCCGCCTGAGTACCGCTGGCTGTGCCACCTTTGCCCTATCCTGCTTCCCCCTTTGCCCTGAGCAAGTGACCAGGAGCCCAGCTCCCACAGTCGCGTGGCCTGCTAGCCAGCAGCCACCAACCTGAGGCCCCCTGTCCCTCATTGGATAACATTGGGCCTAACTACCTCTGCACCCGGCCGCCCCTGCGCCGCTGAGGGTGAACCAACTGTACCTACCTGACCCTGGGGGACCCCTGAGTCTATGCCCAGAATCACAACTTCACCAGTCGAGTACTCACCTGGAAACCGGTAACTCACTTACCTGCCATTGGATAACGTTGACTGGCTTGTGAAGTTTTGGAAAATTAAAATATTCATATAAAATCAACCGAATTCCGAAGTACTCACCTGTGATCAGGAGAGAATCTAGTACTGTACCTTGTAGTCCAGTACTCGACCGCAAAAGTAATCCTTACAGGGTTTACTAGTAATCTGAATTTTCTCCATAGGAATCCATTGTCTGCTTTTCTATGAAATTTCTTCTAAGTGTCTTCTTTTGAAAACTTGAAATATTCTTTAAAAATCATACGAAATACTGAAACCAAATTGCTTACCTGTTTTAAGTTGAGACCCCAGTGCTGGACCCAGGAGCCCAGTACTGGATTACCAAATTAACTAGATCGTACTTTAACTTCAACCTGAATTTTCTCCCATTGGATAACATTGCCAGATTTCTGTTGAAAAGTTTCTAAGTGTGAACTTTTAAAATAGCTTTATATTCAGTGCATTTAACATTGTGTGCCAAGCCCCAGGAGGCATGCAGCTGGGCGTTCAAGCACTGGACATGAGTTCAAGTGCCCCTCCCCTGTTGCCACATTCACCTGCTAGTCTGGGATACTGGGGCGTACAGGCCTCCATATGTTGGTTGAGCATCAGAAATACTGCTACCAAGTCTACAACCTTGATGTCAGGATTACAACAACCGGAGTTGGTGTTTGTGACTGCGCTGAGCACACGTGGTGAGTGGTCTGCTGTACCAAGACCGGAGCGCAGATTGCACCTGGGATAGATGCACTACGTATATGAAGGCACATCCCATAGCTCTGCAGAACCACAATCTTGCACCCTTAACAGCTTAACTTGTAGACATTCATCTCCAGGCCCAAAAATACTGGGAGATCTGAGGTGATTTGCCATACCTGTGTCGATTGGCATGACATCCGGTGTGTGGTTGCATTGCACGCTTGAACAATAGCACTACAGGTAGTGTAGCTACAGCTACGCCATTTGATTCCCTGTGCTCCGAGAGGGGAAACGCCACTAATGAACAAGGGTAAACAAGAAAAAAATCAGCCCAAACTGCATTTTGAACAGTGCAAAAAAACAACTGAGAGCGCGATGGATGATGCATCGGGAGCCGGCACAGACACAGCCAGGAACCGCGGATGCAGCAGTGGTTTTTCAGGCTATGTTCCCAATGATCCAATAAAAACACTTACAAATATTGATGGTAAAATGGACTCCTTAACGTACTGAGTTGATAGATGTCTGAGAGGTTGGATTGGCATACTGAAAGAATTGATATGGCGGAATGCTGCATATCAGACACGGAGAACGCTCAACGCCAACTAGAAACAAAACAAACAACAACAGATAAGACCCTGGCAGCGGTACTGGCAAAGACCAAAGATTTGGAGGCGAGGTCACGCTGCAACAACCTGCGTGTCATGGACATTGCGGAAACAACCAAACACAGGTAACATGGAACGATATATTGAAACCCTCCTGACCATACTTAGGGCAGAGACACCTTCTCTGGCGTCTTCATTGTGTATAGAGCGCACAGATCTCTGGCACCGCCTCTGCCGCTGGGGGCAAGACCGCGCCCCATCATAGCCAAAATCCTCAACTACAGGGACCGAGAAGCAGCGCTCCGTAAGGCTCGGGAACTGGCGGCTCTCACTCATGACAGAATAGCTGTCTCCATCTACCCGGATTTCACCACGCATGTCCAAGAAGCCCAGAAAAAACTTCTGGATGTAAAGAAGAAAATCCGAGACTTGAACATTCCTTATGTAATGATATAGCCGGCGTGACTGAAGATCATAGACAAAGGTAAAAGTAGGATTTACAACACATCCACAGAGGTGCTTAAATACTTGAAAACGAAACAGTCCCAAAAGCCACGCAGGAGATCCCCTAGAGGTGCACAAGATAAACCAGGGGCTACTTCAGATGTTGAGTAATGCTGTCTGCGAGATCACAGTTCATCTTGGACTTTTTCTAATGGTGACACGCCATACCGGTGCACTACGGACTAAGATAAGTGACAGTTGTATTCAATTAGAGGTGCACTAGCTGGCTTAAAGTATAACGCTGATGTTTTTTTCTAACATGTAATTACCTGAGTTATGTAGACTAGTATCTCCTATGGTCTGTGATAGCTTGTTTTTCTTCACAGTTATTGACATTGAGTGTGTTCTCTATAACACTTCTAGAGTGGAAACATGACCCCCGTGGACATAGCTCTTCTGGGAATAGGCTGGCTACTCCCGCCTCCGTTGTGCACACCTCAATCTTGTTTGTTCTTTTTATTTTTCTGTTTTGTACGCAATGTTCCGAGGGGGGAGGAATATGCTCATCTGTTTAGGGGATTTGTCTTTGCCGTAATTGGGTTGGCGAAGTGGGTGGGGGGAGGGGTGGGAGATACAATTGTAAAATTAGTCAGCACAGGGAGAATTGTCTTTATGTTACACAGATCTAAACACAGTTATCCTAGTTCTATAATTGTTGTGGTCAGCAGTGGATAGCAGACCATCAACTATGAGGAAAATCACATTTATGACATGGAATGTTAGGAGCATACAAAATCCACAGAAAATACACAAGGTCTTTGCTTACTTATGAAAAAAATGTCTCCTTCAATCTGATCCAACAAATACATGATGATCACGGGAGATATGTGATTGTACAAGGGAATTTCGGGGGAACTGTCATGACCATTGTCAATGTATATGGACCAAACGTAGATGATCCTTCTTTTTTCACTGACATATAGGCCAAATTACACAAGTTCCCACCCTCTGCAATATTATGGGGCGGAGACTTTAATACATGCATAGACCCCAGCTTGGACAGGTCCACTTGTAATGATGGATATGGTAAACACTCCCCCAAGGTACTTCAGGAAGGTATGGAAGAATACACTATGTACGATTTGTGGAGGTTGGCCACCCCTCTCGCAGAGAGGGTACTTGCATATCCACCACACATAACACATGGTCGCGAATTGATTTCTGGATAGCCACAGCTGATGTAAACGACTGGACGACCGCAATCACACATCTGCCCAAAACTCTTTTTGATCATGCGCCAGTTAGATTAGAAGTAGCCCTCCCCACCCACATGCCACGACAATTTACCTGGCGTCTTAATCCCAGCACGCTACAGGATCAAGTATATAGAGTGGAGCTACAACAGGCTATTTCGGAATACTTTACACACAACGTCAATTCAGTGAGTAGTTCTACAGTGTTATGGGAGGCCTTTAAGGAAACGATTAGGGGTTTCTGTATAGGTAAACATGCTGGTATACTCAAGGACATTCAAAATCAGTTGTCCAAAATTGAGGCAGACATTAAGACACTTGGGAACGCATACATGACCTCTCCGGATCCTAAACTATTAGCCGAAATTCGTAGTCAAATAGATAAGTATCATGAGTTTGCAGATGATGAAATTAAATACCTTTCCCGTAAATGCACAGCCAATGCATATGGAGAAGGTGGCAGGCCAGGTAGAACACTGTTCAGTAGGCTGCGGCCCACACACACTGCATCATATATAACTCAAATTACAGATAGCCATAATACCTTACAATATGACACCCCCTCTATCATACATTGCTTTTCGGACCACTACGCCCAGCTATACACTGATGTGCCAGAAGTATCCCCCACTGAGATAAATGAATACTTGGATGATATTGCCCTAGCGTGGTTATCCGACGCACATCGGGAATATTTTGGCCACCAAATAAAGGTGGATGAGATGAGGGACGCTATAAATTCACTCCCAAACAACAAAGCACCCGGTATGGATGGCCTACCTGGAGAGTTCTACAAAGAATATAAGGATGTGCTGCTTCCTCACCTGGTGGCTATGTACGAGGAAGCTTACGAAGAGGGCATACTACCCCTCTCACTACGTTAAGCACTTCTGATCACGCTTCTTAAACCTGACAAAGATCCGACCCAATGCGATTCCTACCGCCCGCAATCGTTAATCAACATGTATGCCAAAATACTAGCCAAAATAATTGCCCGCCGACTCCAACCATTGATAACCAACCTGATCCTCCCGGATCAGGCTGGATTTATTCCATCACATTCCACTACACAAAATATAAGGACTATATTTACACTGTTCCATCCATTACACCCTGGACTGACTGGCTTCTGTAACTTAATTAGATGCCACTAAGGGATTTGACTCTGTGGATTGGCCTTACATGTTCCAAGTCCTCAGACAAATGGGGTTACCAGAACCATTTTTGAAAAGGGTGGCTATACCATACACGCAGCCCAGCGCTAGAATACGTATAAACAGTAACACCTCTGATCCTATTAACATATGCTGTGGTATGCGACAGGGCTGCCCGTATCCCCGCTCTTATTTACATTGGTGCTAGAACCCCTTTTATGTAAGATTCATCATAAACATGCTGATACAGCCTTAAAATTTTATTTACGGCCCATAACAATCTCTCTGTATGCAGATGATATGGTCCTCTGCACCAGACACCCAAATGTAAATCTCAACAAACTCATCGGAGAATGCATCGGATTTGAATATTTCTCTGGTCTCAGTATTAACTGGGATAAATCAATGGTGATCCCACTCACCTCGGGGACAACCCAACCAACGATTGATTATCCGCTACAATGGTGCACAGACCCAGTGAAATACTTAGGGGTCTGGATACACTGTGACCCAGATCTGGTTCTGAGAGAGAATTATGGAAAAGCGATAACTAAACTAGAAGATCAGATTAACAGATGGATTCACCTCGCGCTATCAAAAACTGAAAGAATAATTATACAAAAAATGGTAGTGTTACTGAGGTTTCTTTATTTATTTATAAATATACCAATATGGATTTCGCAGGAGCTCTTTGCCAAACTTCGTACTGCCCTGCTTAGACTGACATGGGTGGGAAAGCATGCACGTGTCAGCTGGAAAGAATTCACTAAGCCATACATGCGAGGAAGTTTTGGGGCTCCAGACCTTCAACTCTACTACTACTGCGCACAGGCGCAATATGCCCATTATTGGTTATACCCACAAGGACATATACGACATATTGAGGTGGAACATGAAGGCTTGCTCCTTACTCCGCTTATTACGCTTATCTCATCACCACAAAGGCACATTCCACCCACAAGGATCTACCCGGCGAGTTGTACCTCCAAAGCATGGCATACGCTAGCTAAACGTGCACACAAACTCCCCAAGTATGCACCAGCACTACCGTTGACCCATCACCCGCAACACACAGTGACACAAGAAACTAACATTCTACAGTTACTAAATGAGATGGGATTTTGTAAAATGGGGGCTGTTTTTCCACATGGGACATTTATATGACAAAATGATATCACTCTATGTACACATCATACCCCATTGAAAACTTTTGTATACATGAGACTGCACGCGGCAATCAAGGCTCTATATCCTATGTTCCCAGATGAACCGCTGACACTTAACACGCTACAGATCCTGCTGTTGTAGCCAACGCGAAAGGGCCTAGTTACGAAAGTGTATAATGCGGCTCAACGGGAACAATTTAATGCTCAGGGTAGACCCAAAACAAGATGAAAAGACACATTGAGTGTAAGTATCACTACTGAGCAATGGGATTATAGTCGTACACAACTGCAAATGCTGACTTTTGACTGTAACCTGAAAAAAATACACTTTAAGTTTCTCCATCAAGTGTACTACACGCCTGCACAACTCCATAAATATGAGATGAGGGACGATGACAGATGCCGTAGATGCGGAGCTTTGACTGCGGGCTTCTTGCATGTGGCCTGGTCGTGCCCACAACTCCATTCCTACTGGGAAAAGGTAACTACTACACTCACTACTGTTGGCAGTAATGATACCTAATACACCCCAAATGTGTCTACTAGGCATGTATAAGATTAAATTAGCTTGTAGACGTAAATTCCTCGCAATAGCACTGCTGCTAGCAAAGAGGCATTTAGCAATGAAATGGGGAAGTAAGGCTACACCAAAATGCAAACACTGGATTGAAGATCTGGTATACTGTAAAACACAGTTGGAAACATATGCAGAAGAGCTACCACAAGCTTCTCGTCCAAGGAATTTCTGGGAACCACTAGTAAAATTTCTAGAATCTGTGCACATTGAGGATTGATTATGACCCAGCAATGGCTATGTAATCATACAACACGTGATCCTTTCTTATGGCCCAGTATACTAGATACCTGGGCTCTTAGATAGACCCTCTTTTATCTGTGTATCACTTGAATCTGTAATACTTGGATGTTGGGAAGTCTCCATGACCAGACAAGTCAACGCCGTCTCCTCGTCATGCTTCAACACCCTACGCATGCTACGTAAGATCTTCCGGTGGATCCCCACCGAAACCAGGAAGACGGTCACTCAGGCCCTCATCACCAGCCGACTGGACTACGGCAACTCCCTCTACGCCGGAACCACTGCAAAACTCCAGAAAAGGCTCCAGCGCATTCAGAACGCCTCAGCACGACTCATCCTGGACATCCCCCGACACAGCCACATCTCCGCACACCTGAGAAACCTACACTGGCTCCCCGTCAGCAAGAGAATCACGTTCCAACTCCTCGCCCACGCACACAAAGCTCTCCACAACCAGGGCCCAAGATACCTCAATGACCGCCTGAACTTCTACACTCCCACCCGCCAGCTCCGATCGACCACCCACGCCCTCGCGGCCGTCCCCCGCATCCGAAGAGCCTCAACGGGAGGAAGATCCTTCTCCTACCTGGCCGCCAAGACGTGGAACTCCCTCCCCACCCACCTCCGCCTGACCCAAGACCACCTCGCCTTCAGGAAGCAACTCAAGATCTGGCTGTTCGAGCAGTAGCGGACCCCCCTACCCCTAGCGCCTTGAGACCCT
Source organism: Lissotriton vulgaris (assembly GCF_964263255.1). NCBI lineage: Eukaryota > Metazoa > Chordata > Amphibia > Caudata > Salamandridae > Lissotriton > Lissotriton vulgaris. The sequence continues at coordinate 887,943,254 of NC_141699.1, read as the reverse complement.
CCGGATGAGTAGCGCGCTATACAAATGCTTTGATTGATTGATTGATTGATGTTCTATTATGACATTGTGATTATTTGAAGATGTAACGTCAATGATAATATGCATAACTGTGACATGAGAACTTCTTCTTTGTGCTTGACCGAGAAAAAATAAATAGAATAAATAAAAAAAGTGTAAGTTAACTTTGTCCCTCACTTTCCTGATCTGAAAGTAAATCTCCACCAAGTCCACTGCCAGACCAGTTACAACCAGTCTGCTTCAAAAGCAGAATCTTTAGTACTCTTTGATGGTCCTCCGGTTGAGCCAACTGTGGGATCAAGCTTGATGCTGAAGCTTTTGTAGCATAAAATACACAAGTCTTAGTCAGGGTGGGTCACACTCCCAGCCACAGTACAGATAGATGTGATCCATCACCAAATCCTGCGCCATGCACACCTGCATGAGTTGTCTCTCTATCTGTCTCTTCATACTTCCAGCTTTGTTCCAGTCTGATCTCAGTGGCTATCCAAACATATACAACATTCCCCACCCCACACTTCGGAGAATCTATGGCCCCCATTAGAAAGGCGGGCAGACTTCAGTCCGCCCACCCCCCTAGCGGTGCTGGGACCAGCCGCCTGTGGTGTGGCGGTCCCACACCGCCAATTAGGATGCGACCGCCACCCTGGTGGTCGCATCCTGCATCTTTGACATTGCCGCAGGCGGTGCTGTAAGCAGCACCCGCCGCAATGCCAAAGAGGCATGTTGTGCATTGCCACGCACAACGTGACAGGCACCATGCGGTGCCTGCAACCTTGTGCATGGACCCCGCAGTGCAGCCACCCACCCCTCACCTCCCCTGTGTGCCCCCAAAGTCATTCTCCGCATGCCTTTCCATGACGGAGTCTCCGCCAACGAAAGGCATACCCACCGCAGTCATCATTATATGGATGGCGGTGCCTGGAATGCAACGCCACCATATTGTGGGTCTTTTCCGCCCGGTGGGCAATCGTGACGATACCCCCAGCCATGGTAATGGCGGGGCTAAATGGTGGTTGGGAGGGGAGTTATGGCATGCGGATCTCCACCGCTGGTCGGGCGGTGGCTATCCGCACACCATCATAATGACCCTCTATGTGTTTTGGAGTCTCTCAAGCAAAGGGTAGGGAGTAGCAGCCCGCCTGTCTCCAGTCCAATCCAAAGCTTCTCACTGAAACACCAAAAGACGAGGCACCGAACAAAGGTGGGAGACGAACATCCTGTTGTAATTCCCCACACTTCAATGTACAATAGTCTCTACTTTACAGCAAGATTCTGGCTATCACACTGATCAGTTCAATCTTTTTCAATGTTCACACTAGTAACAATCAGAAACGGAGCTTCTCTTATTTTAGCCCATTTACACTGATTTCCTCCCATTTAATACAAAGGCTAGCCTCACATAAGCTGGTTTGCTAACCTCTCATCCTAGGCTTCAGAGGGGGACAAAATTAAAATATATCCACCCCCTTCTCATATCCCAGCCCGGACAATCTCTTTGAAGATTCACTGAAATACATTCATTTTTTATCTTCAATTGGGCCTCTTATGAAAGTGGTCACCCCCTCCTTTCATCCTCTGCAGACCCTTGTTGGGTCTAGCAAATACAAAAAACAGCCCATCTGCAGTAACTCATTCAAATAACCAGCAGGCTGTGAGCCTGTGGCGGAGAAACTGAATGCAGTAAACGTTCACACCATAAAGGAAACATATGCACTGAGAAGCCAGTTAGTAGTTTCTTAATGAGCAGAGTCAACATCCAAGTAGGGTCTAGGAGAGGAAAAAGGACAAAAATAATGCTAAAAAGCAGATTTCTGACAAGATCCTTATACAAATATACATAGACACCTAATCCCCAACAAGAGTTCCCAGAATCTTCAAGTCAAGAAGAAATATGCAGTTATATTCAAAACAAATCTAGTGTGTGGTCAGTCACCAATGACTGAGAGTGGAAGGCTACAGGGCAGCAGCCTGGTACATAAAGGCCCTTTAAAACATGTTTTAGCTCTGCCTTGCCAGAGCACACATAAGCATTTGCACATACTCTTTCCAAGGAGAAAGTTTGACATTCATTATGTTATAAAGGGTCACAGGATTTAACATGTCCTCCAAAAACGGTCCAAGCATCAGAATTATATATTACATATGCCGAAAGAAACAACTGGGTGCATGGAATTTGGGATGATAAAAACACAAATTGTGAATGTATAACATGAAATGCTCAATATTGTGGCAGATTTACAAAGTCAAAATTGACAATTAAATCAGGGTCAGTGATTTGTGATCGGGCCCAATCACATCCCTCCAAACAAAGGAAAGCACAAAGATGTGAAAAACACAAGGTAAAGGATACAGCTATAAGGTAAAGGCTGTAGGCCAAACTTTAATTTAAGTAATCCCTAAATCCACATCTTGTATCACGTATCAAAACATCTAAATACTACAAAGCCTGCCTTGTGTTTATTTAACAGACATGACTTTAGTTTTTGTAGCTATCTTTTAGGTGAAATAAACCAAAGAAAGAAAGAAGAGCAGGATGGGTGGAAGGTTTTTACTCCATGTGAACACTGGTAATGGAACAGTAAAGTTTCGAGCCAAAGGCTCTTAAGTTTTACACATCATCTGGCCCTGCCCAGCAGGCTTTATGCATAAGGCATGGTCTTCCTTCTCTGACAGGCTCATGAAATACTCCATTTCGGAAAGCAGAAGAATTGTGGGGCATATTATCAAGGGGTTTATCTCTGCTTTTTTTGGCTTTAAAAGCCAAGAAAGCGGAGATAAAATTATCTCCCTATTACCTAGCTCTGGCTAACACCAGTTAGCGACAGCTAGTAGGAGATAGCGACCATCTTGGGCCCCACTTTGCATGTCAGTGATATTTATCACTAATGACATGCAAAGTGGGCGTGCCAAGATGTTAGCAGCTGAAAACAGTCGCTAACATCGCTATCTCCTATTACCAACTTTTGGAGATATTCACGCTAAGCGCGAATATCTTCAAAAGCTAACACCTGCCCTGAGCAGTTCTTAGCCATGTTATCCAATGGGAGGTGGATAACATGGCTAAGAGCATTAGCTCGGTAATGCATGAATATCGCTGACTTTTCAGCGATATTCATGCATTGCGGCGATTTTTATCGCATTTGCGATAAACCTTGGTAATACCAAGGTTTATTAGCGGTAAAAATCGCCGCAGCTCAGCGGTAAAATTTTGTCTCTAACCAAGCAATAGCGATAATTATCGCTATTGCTTGGTAATATGCCCCTGTGTTCTGCCAACATATTGTAAAAGGATATTGTGATGTCTGGAGTACAGAGAAGATTCTTTGCCCTTCCTAAGTACCAACCTGTCTCTTGAAGTAGTTTACCATAAGAGATTACGAGGTTTAATTTTCGAAGATGTATTGCAGTGTCTTTCCGTGATAGAATTTGAGCATGTTGACCTGAAAGACGGTCAAGATGCGTTGGATTGGTATTATAGGTGAACAAAGCAATTTTTAGATTACTTCAAAGTGTTAAAGGGGGGCCCTTGCTGAGATTGAACTGGGAATAGAAAACGTAACCTCCAAAGTCGAGCACTTTCCCTACTGTTTTGGATTGGAGTGGGAATAGTAACTCTAACTCGTTCAAAGTTCAAAACATTCCCTACTGTTACTTAAATTAGAGTGAGAATACTAAGTCTAACCCCTCCAAATACAACACATTTCCTGCTTTTGCTTGAATTGGAGTTGGGATAGTACATCCAGCCCTCCAAGGTCCAACCCGTTCCCTACGATTGTTTAGATTGGTGTGGAAATAGTAATTCTAACCCCTCCAAAGTCCAGCACTTTCCCTACTGTTGCCTAGATTTGATTGGCAATAGCAAATCTAGGGCCAGATGTAGGTATCCAAATACCGGTCGGTAACGGCCGAAAATACCGAATTTCGGCTGTTACCGACCGGTATTTGGATATTGAGATGTAGGGGTCAAAAAAACTTCAGAATCGGTAAATTTACCGAATTGGTAAATTTACCGAATTGGTAAAGTTACCAAATCTGTAAATTTACCGAATCAGTAACTTTACTGATTCGGTTAATAAGAAATGGAAAAAATGAGTTTTGAGATGTAGGGAACCTCTAAAATACTGAATTTGCATGAAATTTCGTATTTAATAGTCGGTATTTACCATGGATTGAAAGCAGGTGGTAACCAGGTGCAGGCTATGAAAAAGTGCCCAAATTGCAACAGTTTGACCAGAATGGCGGCATTCTACGTAATAGCGAGGCGGCTACGGCTACAGGCAGAAGGATAGAGGGTCTGGGGAAGGGAGGAGCAGGTCTACAGGCAGAGGATCACCCTATTCCAACCAACTGAGGCAGAGATCCTACAAAGGTACAGGCTACACCCCCAAACCATCCTGGACTTGATCAGGGACCTGCACCCACTTTTGGAGCACCCAACCCCAAGGGCGCACGCCATACCACCCCATGTGCAGGTGCTGTGTAGCCTACACCTGCTTGCCTCTGGGAGTTACCAGAGTGTGATTGCTGCAGTAGGTGGGGTGTCCCAGAGCTGCCTGTCTCGTTTCTTTTGGAAGTTCCTAGAGGCCATGATGTAGAGAATGCATCATTACATCAGCTTCCCTGAAACGCTTGCAGAACTGCTCAGGACCAAGACAGACTTCTATCAAATAGCACATTTCCCCAACATCATCGGCTGTATTGACGGCACCCACATCCCAATTTGCCCACCTGCTGCCACAGAGTACATGTACAGAAACAGGAAGTCAACCCACACAATACATGTACAGGTAATCTGTGATGCAAACTACATTATCACAGACATAGTGGCCAAGTTCCCAGGAAGTACCCACGACTCCTACATCTTTCAGAACAGTGGGATCTACACACGCCTGACAGCGGGGGAATTTGGCGAAGGATACCTGCTAGGTGACACACTGTGTGACACTTCCTTGATACATATTGCAGATGTATGTGTATGTGTGCATGTGAGTAATGTCTTTTTTATTTTCAAATAGGGGATAGTGCATATGCCGTCCGCTCCTTCATCCTGACACCCTACTTCAACCCTTCAACCCCCAGCCAGAGGCGATACAACAGGGCACACAAATCAACCAGGAACATTGTTGAGCACACCTTTGGGAGTTTGAAAAGCAGGTTCCGCTGCCTCCACAAAAGTGGAAGGGCACGCCAGTATACACTAATAACCTGCTGTAAGATTGTTGCAACTTGTGCAATGTTGCACAACCTTGTGACTAAGAAGGGCTCCGAGGTGGAATTGAGCGACTATGAGGACCATGATGATGAACATGCACTGCCTAAACCCAACACAGCAGGAGTTGTGACACCAACAGATGGCAGACACAGACGGGCAGAGATCACACGCAACTACTTTTAAGTAAGTAAAGATACACAGACAGGTGGAGTATGCACCCAACGTAGTTTAATATTTGGCACTACGCAGGTATTCAAAAGCACAAATGTGCAACACAAATGTCATCCATGTTATAATGGTAGTCCTAGGTCACTTCCCCATTAACAGAAAAAGTAATTTCCGCCCACGCCTACCAGTGCCAGATGTAAGTGGCTGGCTTTCTTTACTGTGTGTTTGGGCTGTTGGCTCACCATGGCGCCTGCTGCTCCTCCGTGTCTCCACAACAAGGGGGCTTGTCATGCTGCTCCTACTGGTGCTTTCCTCACTTTCTGGGACGTCCAGGGCAGCAGTTTGTGCTGTCTGTGCATTCATCATCAGCTCTACAGCACTGGTCAAACTAGCAATGCCCCTAGACACCACATTGCTGTTGTGGGTGAGTCCCTCCTGCATGTTAATGCATCGTCTGCATAGCAGGGAAGTGGCTGTGGCCAGGCAGTTTATTTCTTTACTTTGCTGCTGCGCACGCTGCCTCTCCTTGCGCCTTGCTAACATGTCCTGGTCCAGTTTGCTGCACAGAAGCTGCACTGATTGTGTCATGTCCTGCATCCCTGCAGCCATCTCCTTGTTAACATCGACCAGTTCTCTAATGCCCTTCCCTATATCTTCCAGATTTGTGTTCAGGTTCCTCATCTGGCATTGCACAGACAGGATGGCCTTCCCCTGCATCCTTTGGATTTTCACCATGCTACCCTCAAGGCCACGGAAGACACGGGGACCCTCCACATGAGCTGCTACAATGCTTTCTCTGTGCCTGCGGCGTCTGCTACCTGTACGGACAACCTCTGCACTGGATTGCTGTGTGGCAGGGCTACCTTCCCCAGGCAAGGTTGGTGTGTCATCCCTCTCCATGTCACCCACTGATGACTCCATTTGGACAAGTGGGCCAACTACATGCCTCCTACTCTTTTGTGATGCAGGAGTTGTCAGAGGCAGTGATGCAGGCAGTTCAGGTGAGCACAGTAGCAGAGGGGAAGCTGAACGTTCTCGGGACGCCTGCAGATGTGGAGACATTTCTGGGTCTTGGAATGGTGGCTGTGTAGTTGGTGCACCTGTGTCCTCTGTGACATTCTCTGCACTTGGCGCTGGCTCCTAGCTGTCATCCCTCTCTGGTGCCTTGCCTTCCGTCTCCCTGGTACGCCTGCGAGATGTCTTGCCTGTGGACATATAAGCATGAATTAGCTTGGTGCAACTGCCTCACAGCCACTACAATTAAATAAATTTTGCTTGTACAAAGTACATGTTGCCTGCGTTTCACTATGTCTGAAATGATTTGCCTAACTTTTTGCTTGCTGTGCTGTATGACATGGTGCTTCATTTACTGACTACATGTCCCAAAATGCATTGCTCCTGTATAGTGCAACCTCTACTGGACTGTGGTTGACTTTGCCACATAGGGTAAAGGGAAGGCTGATGGGGTGGGGGTGATTGCTGTGCATGCGTCTTACCTTTTCTGGTGGCAGCTCTGGCTGAGCTGTCTGCATCTTGTGTCTATGCCGAACGCGCAGCGAACACGCCAAAGGCAAGCCTGTCTGCGCCCGTCTGCGCCCGTCTGCGCCCGTCAGCGCTAAGGCAGGGCTCAGGGTGAGCCATGCTGCTGGATTTGCCCCCACTCATCTCAGTGGCACGTTCACTCAGTATTCTGGCACTGATTTAAGGTCCTTAAGAGTTCCGCGCTGCCCCTCTTACTGTACTAGTACTGCCAACTCCGAGAGTACCTTGGCGTGCCCGGACTGTGGCTTTTTGCCATCCATACAGCGCCCTTTTATTGCTCGGAGGGTCGACCCCTGCCCCCAGGGCTCTTTCAAAGCCTGCCTTATTAAATCCAAATCTCTGAAGCGGCATCATGCTGACATTGCCGACCTGGTGTTGGACAATGATCTTGATCTTTTGTTCATTACGGAGACTTAGCTTGGCGCGTTCTCTAATCCCATCGTTGCTCTTGCCACCCCCTCGGGTTACAAAATCCATCGGACTGACCACCCAGTGGGGAGAGGGGGGTGTTGCCATGATATATAGAGAACGCTGGGCTCTCCAGTGTGAGTCCTCCACTATATGGGGAGGCTGTGAGGCCATGGATTTCAACCTCCAAATGTCACCTCACTTCACTTTGGGGGGTTCATTATTATACCGCCCACCGGGCCCAGCGGGCGTCTTTTTGGATGCCTGTGGAGATGCTCTAGCTGATAGAGTCTTAAGGTTCTCCAACTACCTTCTCTTGGAGGATTTCAATCTACATCTTGACTCCTTGGAGTCTGCTGATTCTGCGGCCTTCATGGAAACCCTCCAGTTGGCGATGCTCTCTCAATGGGTGACGGATCCGACTCACAAGGGGGGTCACATTTTGGATCCTATTTGCTCCAACTTCCCGGTGCTTGTTAGAAAACCACTCCCGATCACCTGGTCGGACCACTTTCCTATATTTTTCGCATGGTTCGCCCAGAGCCAGCGTCAATCAGTTAACTGCCATCTCACCCCAACGGTCAGGAAGCTGGACGCAGGTCTTCTTGGTGCCCATCTGGCGGCCTCACGCCCTACCCTTCTAGGTGATCTGCAGGACAATGTCACCACATTCTCCAGTTGGATTAGTGGTTCAATCAGTGCCCTTTCGGTACCGGGTCCCTGCAAACTGGGGAGAGAGACCCCCTCTAAGCCTTGGTTCACCCTGGAGCTTAAGGCTCTTAAGCACGCCTGTAAGGTGTTGAAGAGAGTATGGCGGGTCAGCGGCTATTGCCACATTGCCAAACAGGCTCTTAGAGTCAAACAAAAAATCTATTATTCAGCCATCGCCACGGCTAAAGGCCAGCACTTTGCCACTCGCATTGATCGGGCGAATAACAATTCTAAGGAAATATTCGCCATTGTGCAGAGTTTTGTAACGCCCCGTGCCCAGGAGGCGGTGGTCCCCCCCTCTGACATCTGGTGCAACACCTTGGCAAAACACTTTAGGGATAAAATTATGGTCATTCAAGATTCCTTTCTGAAAAATCTTAAGCCGTCCCCGACTGTCCCATCGGGCTGTCCGGAGAGGGACTTGGTCCATTCTCTTTTGACTTTTAGCCCTATTGACCCTTTGGCCTCGCGCAGAATCCTTGGAGCACTGAAATTGGGCTCCCCCAAGGATCCTTGCGCGGCTAGGCTGTTGGCCGAGCTGTCCGACGTGATCAATCCGGAAGTCAATCTTCTGCTCAATCAGTCGCTTCGTGAGGCCTGCATTCCATTCTCCTGGAAGCAGGCTCTCATACTGCCCCTGCTTAAGAAGCCAACCCTGGATCCGTCGGTTCCCGCAATCTACCGACCTATTTCGCTCCTGCCTAGCTTGGCGAAGGTTTGCGAAAAGGCAGTTACCTCTCAGCTTACCAACTATGTTGAGAAGGCGGGTTTGTTGCACCCGGTACAATCGGGGTTTCGTGCTTTTTATAGCACAGAGTCAGCCTTGCTGGAGGTGGCGGAACCCATACGGGACTATTTGGATGCCGGCGGGAGAGCAGCCTTGGTGATGCTGGATCTCTCGGCAGCATTCGACATGGTGCCCCACTCTCTCCTTCTTGATCGTCTTACTGCTATTGGCATTGTGGGCTCAGCTTGGAGTTGGCTTAGATTCTTTTTGGAGGACAGATCACAGCAAGTTTTGCTGCCCCCTTGCGCTTCGGTGCCCACGCCTCTTTCCACCGGCGTCCCGCAAGGCTCCTCACTTAGCCCCCTATTGTTTAACATCTACGTGACTCCCCTGGTCTATCTGGCGGAGTCTTTGGGGGCTAAGGTGATGGCCTATGCGGATGACACGCAACTGCTGTTCTCCTGGAAACGTGGTGAGGAATCGGTCAGCTCGGCACAGCACTGCCTTGCTGCTGTGTTTCGCTGGTTGGCCAATGCACAGTTAAAGTGCAACGAAGAGAAATCGGAGGTTCTCTTGTTTGGCACGTTCCCGGTAGACTTCAGAGCTAGGCTGTGGCCACCTGACTTCCCGCCCCTCCTGTCCGATAGGGGTCTTGCAAAAAACCTGGGGGTTTGGTTTGAGGAATACTTAAATTTCGCGACACAAGTGAAGAAGTTAACAGGGACATGTTTTGGCACCCTGAAAATTCTGAGGAAATTCCTCCCCCTCTTGCCAGCCGCTGCTAAAGAGACGGTTGTCCGGGCGCTGATCCTTTCCCGCCTGGGCTATGCCAATGCTCTCCTGGTTGGATGTCCGGGCTATCTGACCAGGAAGCTGCAGGTAGTCCAGAATGAGGCAGCAAGACTCCTCCTGGGATTTTCTACCAGGCAGAGTGTGCGGGTCCATCTTCGTCACCTGCACTGGCTCCCAGTTGAGTCTTGTCTCAAATTTAAAATGCTGTCCATTGTCCAACGGGCTTTGTATGGGTTGGGCCCGCTCTATCTTCAGAAGCGCTTTGCCTTTTATAGACCTTCTAGGCAACTGCGATCCTCTGACCAACTCCTAATACAGACCCCCCGGTTCATTCGCCACAGGCTGGGTGGCTGCTCCTTTACCCGCAAAGCAGGTCTTGCCTGGAATGAGCTCCCGCTGGCCCTTCGGAGGGTGTCGGACCCTGTTGCTTTTAAGAAGAAATTAAAAACTCTGCTTTTCTGAGGTCTTTCTCTCTCGTCTCTCCTTTGGATAGTTATGCGGTGGTCTTTTTTCTTTGGATAGTTATGTGGTGGGTTTTTTCTTGGGAATTAGCGCCGGGATACTTTGAGTCGCTGAGTGCTTTACAAATGTAGTATAACATAACATAACATAACATCTTCCAGTCCACAGACGCTCTCTGGTTCAATGGTGGACCCCACCAGCTCCTCCAGGTCAGTCAGGGGGGTGCACAGTTCTTCCCTCCTCCAGTTTTGTTTGCCTGTTTGTGGAGCTCAGCAATTGTTTTCTTTGTCAGGCTCCTGAGGTCATACCACCTCTTTTCTTTTTCAGGTTGTCTATGTCCCTTGGAGTCACTCCTACAGCATTCACCTTTGCTTGAATGTCCAGCCAAATCTTCCTTTTGGCAGATTCAGCCACAGTCAGGGACAGCTTGCCAAACCATTTGTGGTGTTCCTTCACCACCTCCTCCACAAGGACCTGCTGCTCCATGTTGCTAAATTATATTTTTCTCTTCCTCTCTGGCTGTTCCTTTTCACTGCTGCTTGCCATTTTCACAGTTTAAAAGTGCAAAACTTTTTCTGTGGCTCAGGGACTCAGCCCAGCTCCAACTGCCTCTCCAGAAGCTTCTAATTACTTGCAGCTGCCTGTGTAGCCACTTCCTGGTAGGGAGGGGAAGGCTGGTAGCACCTGATTGGCTGCCTGATTCAGTTTCACTTTTATTTGCTTTCCGATTCGGTATTTACCGAATCGGTATTTACCGAATCGGTATTTCCCATTAATTCCTATGGGCCAAAAGGCCCATTGGAATGAATGGGAAATACCGATTCGGTAAAAAACGATTCAGTAATTACCGAATGGCAGATTCAGATTTTTACCGATTCAGGAAAAAATACAGAATTTTTACCTACATTGCATTTACCGATTCTAAAATACCGAATCGGTAAAATTCGGTATTATAGAGTTGGTACATTCCATTTACCTACATCTAGCCCCTAATGCCTCCAAAATCCAATATTTCACCTGCTTTTACTTACTTTGAAGTTAGAATAATAAATCTAACTCTTTCAACACTTAGCACGTTCCGTACTATTTGTTATGTTTGATTGTCATTATTATGGTTTTATCATTTGTAATTTTCTTTTTAGTTATTCAATTATTTATAAAAAGAAATTAATTTGTATTTTTTCATTTAATTTTTTTGGTGGCTTTGTTTTATTTGTATGTTTTTTATCTAAATTTGTTGAATAGTTCTGTTGAATAATTGTTTGTTCATTTTAATACTTAAATTGTTATGAATAGCTTTTTTTTTTTTTTTTTTTTATTAAAATCCATGAGTTCACAAACTGGCACAGAATATACAAATAAAATAGCATAATATTACACAGAAGTAAATCAAAAAGAAAAAAAGAGAAAACTAAATAAAAACTGCTGGTATCCCGCCTGTCCAATATATACATGGCTTAGAATGTACAAGGCTAATCCCTTCTTAGACATATTACAACTGCTGCTATTTAACAAAAAGAGAGGAAAAGGAAAAAACAAAGAAAAAAGAACATAGATTAATCCGTACAGCAAGACATTTATACCTCCATATAGGTCATAACGGCCCCCAAAATCTGACCTTCACTCTTCGTCTGCCTTTCAAAGCATAGAGGCTATATTCCATATTGAAGATTGATAAGAATCTTGCCCTCCATACTTCAAACGAAGGGGGGTCCTTTTGTAGCTACATTGATTCTATACATAACCTTGCGACGGCAGTGGCAAGAAAGATCAAATATACTGATTGAATAGATAGAGTATCCACTGCTGTTCCCTTTTCAACCCCCAGCACAACCTGAGTGGCAGATAATGGTATACTTGTACCCAAAATCTCAGTTAGAAATTTTTCTATATGGCCAAAAAGCGTGTTTAAATGTCTGCACGAATAAAAAATATGTACGATATCAGCAGCTACGGTCCCACAGCAAAAACACTTGCCCCCATTAATACAACCCAACTTCGATATTTTAACTGGTGTATAGTATAAATTAAAAATTATTTTGTAATGCTGAGTATATAGATTTGTAGGCATAAATAATAGCCCTGCCATCTCTATGGAAGTCTCCACTTGTATACCCTGGCACCCTAATCGACTATCCCATTTCTGGTTTTGGTCTTCCAAATCATTATTCAATGTGCCTAGTATTAGAGTATTTTTCCCTACTGCCTCGATAAGATGATTAGCTTGAATTTTCCAGCGGGTTCTAAAAAAATAGTCACGTAGTTGTAGATATTTTAAAAAATCAGTCCTCGACAGATGAAATTGGTCTCTTAACTGACCAAAAGACTTCATATCATCACCTGAAAATAAGTCACTAACTATATACACCCCTTTATCCCTCCATTTATTAACCACTTTATCCCAAAAAAGTACTGGAAAAATAGTAGTTGCTGTTAATCGAGTATGCCATGATACTTTGTCCATACCATATCTTTTTTTTACTGCAGCCCATACTTTGTATGCAGCAATAAGAAGCTTAAATCGAGTGCGCTTGTAGTAACTCCCATCCAAATTGATAAACAAACGATTTTTAACCTCACTACCTAGGAGCATTTGATAAATAGCAGAGGATTCAGCGCTAGTAGTTGGCTCAATACCAGTCAAAAGTATGTTCATATGCTGCAACATACATGCATAATAGTACAGCGTAAAATCTGGCACGGCCCATCCCCCTTGTTCCCTAGGTAACACCATGTACCGCATCGCTCTTCGTGCTTTACCCTGACTCCATATAAATCTAGCGCATATTGATTGTAATAAAACGAGGTTAACGCGTGAGATCTCTAAGGGAAGTGCTCTAAAAAAATATAATATTTTTGGCAAAATGAACATTTTGAGAACGTTACATCTTCCCATCATTGTCAGATGTAGGCACTCTAAACGATCCAACTGCTTACGGGTCTCTGATACCAACCACCACCAATTTGACTCAACCGTTGCCTTCAAACAAGCCCGGATCCTGATCCCCAAATAAATCATCTCCTGGACTACCCTTTAGTCATCAAACACATGCAAATTAACACATAAAATTTGAGTTTTTGTCTAATTAAATTTATAACCAGATGTCGCCCCATATAGTGCTGCCAATTGCTCTATTTCACATATTGCCATAGCTGGATTAGATGTCACGACTGCCACATCGTCAGCATATGCCAAAACGCGAAATTGATCTTTCTGGAGCCTAACTGAGGTTATCATAGGGCTTTCTTCTAGCATTCTTAAAAATGGGTCGATATATAAAGAAAACAATAAGGGGGAGCAAGGGCATCCCTGCCTTGTACCACGGGTTATTAATAATGGCTCAGACTCAATATCCATTATACAAATCCTAGCTACTGGCTTGCGTTACAGTGTTTGTAGTGCCAAAATATATTGTTGTTTAAACTCACGTCGCCACATCACCGCCCACAAAAATCCCCACGAAACTCGATCTAAAGCCTTCTCGGCGTCTAATAAAATAAGGCTAAATGGTTCCCCTTTGCAATTAGCGTAGTCCAGAAGCGTTAACACTCTACTAACATGATTCGTCGTTCCCCACTTAGGAATAAAACCATGCTGCCGATTTGATACCAGTGGTGTTATAACCTCCGCGAGTCAAGTAGCTAGGATTTTTGAATAGATTTTACTATCTGCATTCAGCAGAGAAATGGGGCGGTATGATGCCGGGAACTCAGGAGGTTTATCTTTCTTCCCAAAAACAACAATGCTTGCCTCATCCCAAGTTGCAGGAGATAAGCCAGCCTGGACCAGTCTAAATGTCGCCAACATGTCCTCCTGTAGAACACCAAAGAAGATCTTATAGACCTCTAATGGTAATCTATCTGGCTCTGCAGCCTTTCCAATTGCTAATTCCTTTACAGCCCTTTCTAATTCCCCCATAGTTATAGGGGCCTCCAATTGCGCTGCCTCCGAATCATCCAAGCTCTGATCACAAAAGCGCTGTAGCAAAGTCTCAGAATTTGGATGATTATATTCTTCACTGGTGTACAATGCTTTGTAATAGTCTTCGAATACTGTTAGGATCCCAGCCTCAGTCTCCACCCGATTCCCCCTTACATCAAAGATTGAGCTAATTTTCTGTGTCGCTTCTTTAGCTCTCACTTTTTGTGCCAAACACCTACCACTTGCCTCCCTGTACTCATAATTCAACTGTTTATTCTCTAGATATTTTTTAGCTGCCTCTTGGGTCCAGTGTAAATTTATTTTGACCGTGCACTTAGAGACTTTTGCTGTGATGCCTCCTATATTTAATCCACCCTGTATGGCCAACGTAAGCTTTTCTTCTGCACACCTCAATGCATGGAACAGCTCCTATAGAGTGCTCCTAAGTTGTTTTTGTCGGTATAAACCATCGCTGAGGACTTACCCCCTAAATGCAGCTTTAAAAGCATCACACACAAAACCGGCAGTTGTACTGCCATGGTTAATCCGAAAGAAAGCTGTGATCCATTCATTCATGTGAGAAACACATTTTTCGTCGAATAACAATTTTCTATCAAAAGAGAAGCCACGTGGCCTGGGTGTTGTTCGAATACCAGCTAGATTCAATACCAAAGGGCCATGATCTGACGTAGCTCTTGGATATACTTGAATTTTGGCATCCTTCAAGAACTGGACCGGGGCCAAAAAAATAATCTAACCGCACGAGTTTTTGATGTGGGCATGAAAAAAAAGTAACCTGACTCCTCCCCTCTCAGAGTAGCCCAGACATCGGCCAAGCTGTGCGCTTCAATAAAAGATTGAAGAGCCCTATATACTTTTGGCTTTCTGCCAGTATAACGATAATTCACATTTCCTATAGAATTGGGTGTAAGGTGAATGTTGAAGTCCCCACACACTATAAGTGGAGTTTGCCATAGTGCTAATTCGACATTAATTCTAATACTGATGTCTCATCAAAGTTCGAGCCATAAATAGAACACATTGTAAAATTTGATGCCCCACTAACACATTCAACTATGGCCCATTTTCCATACTTATCAGTTGTTTTTCTGCCTGTACTGACAATATGATTTTTTGCCAAAATTGCAACCCCCCTTAATGTGATTGATTGTTCCATACATGATAAAACATTGTACCCAAGTTCCCCTAACACTTTTCTCTTAGCCCATGCTATATGGGTCTCTTGGAGACAATTTAAGTTGCACTGAAGCATCTGTAATTCACTCACAACACGCTGCCTTTTATTAACACCTTGGCTGCTAGCAGTTTTCCCGTCCTGTGCTGGAAATTGCCATTTTGCTGGTGTCATGACGAGCTCAGCTCGTCATCAGCACAGCTCAACCGTGCATCATGACGAGCTGAGCTCGTCATCAGCATCGAAAGGGTTAAGGTGATTTAGTCCCCTAACATTCAGAGAGCCGAGTCTAATACTTTTACCCGCCATCTCCACTCCCTGCATTGTACCACTGTGCCATGATCTGTTGTTGCTCAAATATCACAAAAAAAGTCAACTCATGGATTATTTTACTTTTTTTCCCCAACCCCCACCCAAACTCCGTCCCCCCCACATGCCCCCCATCCAAACCCATACCCATACCTAAACCCCCCCACCCAAAATGAGGCGTAAGGACAATGTCCTCAGTGATGGAGAGTGCTTAAGGACTGGTCCACGTAGCCCCCACCCGCGACCCACCCGTCCTGAGTACATACACCCTTTCAGTTACTTTCAAAACTATGCATAATAATTACATCACTTTTACCAGATTCCCTCAAACTACACCTAGCATGCTACATGCTATATAACCAAGTAATACACATAACTGTATATCCTAATATTGTTCCCATATTAGTAGTATACTGAAAGGGCAAAACAAAAGAAAACAGCATTTTACCGGGACGAAAAAAAAAAAATTCTTATACATCTGCTGATATTTTACTGGTGCTAGCTACTTCCCCATGGATTTCAAAAGCTCTTGCGCGGAAATTCTGATGTAAAAAGTAGAGTTGTGCCCATGTGAATCCCCTTTAGCTTGGCGGGATTTAGCAAGAAAGCCTGTGCTTCTTTAGCCTGAAAAGCTGGTAATAGCTGCCGTAATCTCCACCTTAACTGCACCGTAGCCGGGCAGAAATCAGGGTGCACAAAAAATTCGCACCCCTGACTCGACCGGCGTCGATCTGGCCGAGCGAGATCAAATAGTGCCTCTCGTAGCAGATAATTGTTCAAGCAAATTGAGATTGCACGGGGTGCACATTGAGCTCTCGCCCAGACCCACCCACTTTTGTACATATAATTAAGAGGAATATGTGGGCCCTGATAACCTGAGTCTCCCAATTCCAATCTTTTAACTCCGGGAAGGCTTCCTTAAACATCTCCACAACAAATTGTCTAACATCCTGTCCCTCCAGTTTTTCAGGGACCCCCAGAATACGCAAATTGTTCCGTCTTGATCTGTTTTCCATATCTGTGAGCTTCCAGTCAATTTCCTCACAAGTCTTTTGTAAGTCTGTAATAGACGACTGCTGTTTTACCAACGCGTCTTCAACCCCAGAAATACGTTCTTCCACCTCCACGACCTTTGTAGTTGTTTCAGCACAAGCCTTTGCAATACGACGAACCGTATTCTGTAATTTACATACAGCCCGGTGTGCGTAGGCCTTCCGCCCTTGTCTCCTCCCTATGGGCCATTATGACTTTATAGATTGTGTTCAATTTCACCTCTCCACAATCCTCACCAGAGTTCACAACATCGGTTTCAGCAGACTGGCTACTAGGTGTACCGACCCATACCGGCTGTACCAGTGGAGTCTTCCTCCCATTCAACATATTAACCCCACATTCTTGCGTCTTCTTCACTGTCTCTTTATTAATGGATTGATCCAAGCAGGAGCCTTCTTCCCCTAAATGTGAGTCTATTTCATCCCCCCAGTCGCCAACTGTACTCAGATTGTCATTATCATTGTCATTGTCATCATTCTCTGAGACAATTGAAAGATCCGACATGGAATAAAACTTCCCACCTGACCCTGCAGATTCTGCATCATTCATTTTTTCTGGCATATTGACCACATCCAACCCATCTGGTAGATCAGCACCTACAGTTTGAGGGGTCTCCATATTAATTACCGTGCTATTAGCTGATGCATCCTCTGCAACAACACAGGTCACTCCGATCTCTACAGTCTCTACCACAGAGGCGTTATCGCCAGGAACATTGCCACCCATAGACCCATCCAATATCACAGGTTGCATCACTGGTGGATTCGCTTGCTTTACCTGGGTTACTTGACTCCCTGCCGGCTTGCCGTTAAGTGTTGATTTCTTTTGAAAAACTGCAGGTACAATGCGATCTTTTTTAGAAATATCATGTTTCGGGTTCTTAGCCTCTTGCCCACTCTCAAGTCCCAAAGTTTCAGGTTCAATGTTCCCAGCTGCACTCGTCAAATTCGACTCCACCACTGCAGACCCCCGCCTATTTTCAACATTGCTCAGCACAGGTGTCACTCTGTTCATATTTAAATTCGGATTAAGGGCATTATTAGGGGTTCTGCCCCCACTGATCAGACCCCCCGCAGTTGCAGAAGACGAGTTGACTGCCACCCCCGCCGCTCAGCGGGTTTTTGCTCCCCTGCCTTTGGGGAGCCATTACCGGTTAGCCACCAAGTCCAGCTCCCTCACCTGCCCAATCAAACTTAGCTCCAATCTGCTCCTTCGAGCTGGTACAGAACTACAGGCTCCCGATCGGCCGCCCCGCTTCTCCAGTGCTCCGCTCCGCTGACTCCGCACCGCACAGGTGCTCCACTCCGCTGCCTCCGCTCCCTTCCCGGCTCCACCTTCTACATTGAAACCAGCTGCCCAGAACGCCACCGAGGACGCCACAGCCAGAGCCTCAGCACCGCTATCCCCACCAATCGAGATCCAGAGAGATCCAGTCGCTGCCGAAAAACTCTCCACCAGAAACAACCAGCAGACGCTTCACGGACGAGTGCAGTTGGTCATCGGTAAGAAGCCACGTTGAGCAGTCCGAAAGCTACTCAAACGGCCACAACATCAGCCGCCATCTTGCCTCACACTCTCCCAATCGTTATGAATAGCTTTAATGCAATTTTTAAATGATTTAAATTGTATTGTAAAATGTACACACATTAATTTTCCTTAATAATGAAAACAATCTATGTTGACTTATTTTTTTTAATTAAATTAAATAAATTGCATATTATGTTCCACATGTAAATTTCAATATACATAATTTTTTGATAATATTCTGTTTTTCACAATAATTTTTCTTCAGTATTTTTGTAATTTACATACAAAGGGACCTATTACAATGTTGGGCGGATGTCTCGGAAACAGGACTGACCGACCTCCGGTCGGCAGTCACGACCGCCTCATCATGATGCGACCGAACACTGTTCGGTCACATTCGCCCATTCCCCTATCGGAGCTTGTGCTACAGCCTTAAATTGGCCGTACCACAAGCTCCCATAGAGGAATGGGAGTTTGTGTTCATCCCTGCACCATGTGGAAGGACCCTCAGGGTGCCTGATACATGATTCAGGGATGAACAGGGGGGTGACACCCAACCGGAGGCAGCAGAGGCAAGAGGGCCCTGCTAGGGGTCCCCTTACTCACTCTCCGACAGGCTTTCCATGTTGGAAAGCCTGACATGGAAAGCCTGCCGCAGACCGAGTATCGTAATCCCAAGGGTGTAAAGGTCACCCTTTGGGATTGCAGGCCAACTTCCGACTGGCCGACGAGCTCCTTGAGCTCGTCGGAATGACCTGCCAGTTTAATTTCCGACCACCAGCATTGTAATGCGGCGGTTGGACATTAAACCGAGATGCGGCCACAAAAGGGTCCGACCAACGGTCAGAGCATTTTCAGGTGGCATTGTAATCTGCCCTTAAGTTTGTAAACTTTATATTTGTGATGGCAATATTTATGACATGATATTCGGGTGTCACTATATTTTTGTAGGTTATAGTTTGCCATACAACCAGAAGAACAAAAAAATGGTAAGAGGAAAACAACATGCTTAGGGGTAGGAAGCATATTTCCTCCCTAAACTACCCAAACAAGCTGATGCAATGCCCTTGGAAGAGAAAAAGACCCCAGAACCAAACGCAAGAGGTGGTCAGGAATCACATACTCTGCAGAAGGGCACTTTTACCTACTCTTATCACAAAAGAAACTTACTGGGATTACAAAAGACCAAGACTTATTATAGCCACCTGATAACATTCTGAGTATCATTAACAAATAGCTTGCTATAAATAAACAGTTGGGTGCATATAACTTTAGATTGTAAAAGACGAATTGTGGATAGCATGATATAGTGCCACACAGTGCTTCATTTGTAAAAAAGAAATACGTGCAAGGGCTTTCTCAGGAGGCCATTACAGCTTGCACCACACATTGCACCTGCACAGCTGCCAATGAAAGTAAAACAACTACTAACCAACTATTTCAGGCCCCCAAAGCTTTAAGAATGACTTGGGCAGCAGGTAATAGCAATTTGTAATGTACATTGAATTAATAATGACTGTTGTTGTGCTAATCTCTAAATTAGACAGACAGCGCCAACTTGTGTCAGACTATCACAGGCGATGATGTTGACAAATAGGTGCAGGTGCGAAGCACCTGAAACCAGTGGCTCAAATTAAGCACTAGTGCTAAATATTTCCAAAATTAAGATTAAAGCCACAATCAGAGAGGGATACATTTTTTCGAGCCTCTGCACATTCCTACCAGTAATGTGAGCAAACCAGGAATACAGCTAAAGGGATATGACTTATAGACAAAACTTCACCTCAAGCCAGCCCTAAACTCACATACAGTATTACATTAAACAAATTATTTCTAATTCACTGAAAGTGCCATGTATATGAATAGCAAACTTGTGTTGCATTGATATCCTAGGAATTAGGCATGAGTAAGGCTGTAGCAGATTAACTTTGTTCAGCTGGAGTGTAGGTCGGAAATATCGAGTGTGGAAAACTGTTATTCCGTAATAACATAGCCATAATATTGAGGGTCAAAAATATCAACTGGTAAGTATGTATAGACTTACAATACCAAACTCTACTTATATGTTCCTTGACTACATATATCTCCAAGGTACATGTATGTGGATTTAAGAATAGTAAATCTATCTTTCCCTAGCTGCGCCTACCTTTTGATATTTTGGCTACAATATTAAGGTATCACAATATTCCCTCCTTGATATTCCAGACTACAACCATGGTCTTACTTGAATCAATACACATTGCAATACATGAACTGTGTAAATGTAATTAGCGGTGCTTCCAATGAGACAGATTACAGAGCTGTTAATCCTCTGGTGCGAGGTATAAAGATGACCTGGGTAAAGCGCCCTGTAACGCGCCTTGAAGATTAGCAGAAGGACTCAGCATGGGGCTTGTGGCGACCGGTGATATGGTCTCTAAGGCGAGCCTGCTCAGGCAGAATAAATAGCTTTCAAGCTGGTGACTGCTCAAGAATCTCTTCAATTTGATGAGAAGCATTTTGCCAGAGCTGCACACAGAAGTGATGCAGTTACCCGAATCACAACAAAAACATGTTGATCACTTTGTATGAGGGATGGGAGTACTCTGCAAGAGGGAAAGAGCATCCCGGAAGAAAACAATTCATCTACGCCTGACACACTGCATTCAGGTCAGTATAATCTGTACAAAATACCGATAACGTGCTGTACGTGCACAAAAACACACCCGTAATGAACTGCCGGGCATATTATCAAGACAAGCGATAAAATTATCGCCGTTTTAGCAGCAGAAACCTGACACTAAAACGGCGATAATGGGCTTGATAATATGCTCTATGGAATTCCAATCGAAGCCCATGTTAAATGTGAAGGACATCTAGCATGGACTTCAATTGGAATTCCATAGAGCATATTATCAAGCCCAATATCGCCGTTTTAGCGGCAGTTGTTCTGCTGCTAAAACGGCGATAATTGTATCTCCTGTCTTGATAATATGCCCCTGCATTCAATGCAGCTTTAAAAATAATGGGGCATATTATCAAGAACAGGCGATAAAATTATCGCCGCTTTATCGGCAGGAAACTGCCGCTAAAGCGGCGATAATGGGCTTGATACTATGCCCTTGTGAATTCCCATAGCAGCCCAGGTTAACACCAGAACCTGGGCTGATATGGGAATTCACAAGGCCATATTATCAAGCCCATTATCGCCGCTTTAGCGGCAGTTTCCTGTCGATAAAACGGCGCTTTAGCGGCAGTTTCCTGTCGATAAAGCGGCGATAATGTTATCGCCTGTTCTTGATAATATGGCCCAATGTGCTGTCACAATTAAATAAGATAAGACATTTGCAGCTAAGGGTAGCACCGAGCTCGAGCCTTTGCTTAATTTGTGCTAGCAGTACGGGTGATGGGCACAACCACTCTTATTTGGGGACCAGGATTTTTTTCCCTCCATTAAAACATGACACACAGCAGGAGGAAACAAGCAATGGCAAAGCCAATAGGTCACGCTTTTTGGATCCATGCCTTTTTTCTATGCTACGTAGCACACACAAGCTGATCTGCAGCAGTCAAGAGAAAAATAAAAAAACATTTTGTAATTGAGCGAGAGCGCATGCCCACAAAGTGGCAGAGGCACCATTTTATTTGTTTACCAATCCGAGATGGAGAGTTAATTTAAAAAATAAAAAAAAAAATGCACAGAAATAGCATGGAAGCGTTTTTTTAAGGTGTAGGGTCTGGCAGCGATTTGCTGCCTGGCCCTCCCAAACAAAATATTGAAAAAAATATGTGGTGGGGGCAACAGAGGAGCAGGTGGGGGGGGTAGCAATATGAGGTGGGTGTGAGATGTGGAAAACTACAACAGTAGTTGAAACGGGGGCGAAGCACATGAATGAGACACCAAAACGGAGAGTGGGGGAGGGGACAGTTAGGAGAGGTGTGTAGTAAATGTCCTCTCCACTGTTCTTCTCTGGCTAGACTGTACTATGTTATCTATGACATCATAGAATGCCAGGGTGTCCCTCTAGCTCACTGTGCCTTTCTATTACTTACTGTGGCAGTTGGTCATCTCAGGTTGAGCTGCTAACAGCTGGCTCCTGGTGGGGTTTACCTTACATCTTAACCTGTCTATCTACCTGGAAGGAACCTGCAATAAAGGATCTTAACTTATCAAGTGGACTCTGCATCATCATTTACCACAACTTGGCGACGTTTTCAAGAGGATGAACTTACCTGTGCACTAAGGAAGCTACTTCAAGAAAAGGAACTAAAGAAAGGAACTAAAGACATTGTGAAAATTATTCATAAACCAGAAGGTAACGCCCAGCTGACCCCACCAGTGTCCTATCACACCTGGACAGCCTACACCCTGGGCGTGTGTCTTTTCTTGGTATCTGTTCCTGTGTTGTCAGCCTACAACCTGGCGTTTGTTGTGTTGGCTGACTCTGCTGTCATCTCTAAACTCTTTTGTCTGGAGAAGCGTGCGTATGGGGATCACTGTTGTGTTCTACAATTTGAGGAAAGACATCGGTCTGGTGTGAGACGTCACATTTACTTATCTGGCTTGGCAGCGCTGGTCTAGGTGAGCCCATTCGGTGACCGGCGCAATTATTTTTGCCAGGTTACTGCTTACTGGTGGAAACTCTTAACTCTGCCTTAAACTTTGGAGGAAACGGCGCTGCTGCATTCAAGGTCTGGTGAACAACAGACACGGGGCAGTCACTCTGGCTGTGACTGCGTGGCCTGGAGAATTATATTATGGTATGGCGCATGTTGGAATTCTGTGCGGCGTAGCGGTTTGATCTCAAGACGCAGCGGGAGCTGTACTTTTCAAATATCCGCATTCATACCACAGCGCGCGCATGCTTTTAGCTGTGTGTGAAGACTGGACAGCCTCAGCTTTCTGTGCCTTTCCATACTTGTCTACTCACCGTCCTGGTTGCCGATGTCTCTTGGTTGACGGTTGGCCAGCAGCGATCTTCCTTCTTCTCTTCTCCCGTCCATCTGATGACATGATAGAACTCTCAAAGGGAGTTGGTGGACTTCTTCATGACGCGTTGAACTCTGTCCAATCCCTGCGCTCCTGTGATGTTTCTGTTTTTTTTTTTGCATAGCGCTCCACAGATTCAGCCGCGTCAGCACGTCCTTTCACAATAACGTCTGCAAGCCATTTTGGTTGTTATGCCGACACCAGATTCACCTCCAGCAGCGTAACGTTTACTTCTACGACGATACGCTCGTCATTACTGATGTTCTGTGATTTTTCCTCTTCGAGTGTGAACTAGTGTTTCTTCGACGTTTCACACGTTAATTTGAAGCTGGGCAATTTTGGCAGAGAAGTTTCCCGAGCTGCTGTCTGCCTATGCATGAGTTCAGCCTCTGTCATTGATGTCAGTTCTCTTTCCTGTTGTGCTTGTGGACAGTCTGGGCAACGTGTGAAACCTGTGATGCATCGGCTTGAAAGCGAGTGGAGCCTGTGGCATTCCATAGTCTGTTTGACGCTTCATTCTTGTGGCGAAGTTCAGTGGCGACTGCGGAGAGCTGAGTATGAAGACCCCGGGTGAGAGATCGCTCACCGGAGCTAATGTCATTTATTTATTTATTTGTGTTGCAGTTATTTCATCTCTGCATTTTAGTTAATACTGTCTTTTTTCGGAATGTGGTGTGTGTTTTTAACATAGCAAATTTGTTGTGCTCCTATGAAAAGTGTGTATTCTG
Organism: Lissotriton vulgaris; assembly: GCF_964263255.1. Lineage (NCBI taxonomy): Eukaryota > Metazoa > Chordata > Amphibia > Caudata > Salamandridae > Lissotriton > Lissotriton vulgaris. The sequence continues at coordinate 887,919,508 of NC_141699.1, read as the reverse complement.
CGTTGGGGATGTAGTTTGGTGTTTTTGGGTAGTCAATGCCCATCTATGTTGTCAGGGTTGGTACCCTGAGGTGCCCCTTTCTAGGGAAGGTGGTTTTTGTGTGGGTAGTCCATGCCCATGTAGTGGTGTATGTTCATCCATGTTGTCAGGGTTGGTATCCTGAAGTGTACCCTATCTAGGTGAGGTGCTTTCTGTGTGGGTAGTCCATGCCCCATGTACTTGGTGTTTACGGGTAGTCCATGCCCCATCGTTTGTCCCAGGGTTATTGTCTTTATCCTGCGGTGTACCCTTTTCTGGGGAAGTTGGTGTTTGTGGGTAGTCCATGCCCCTTAGTTTGTCCCAGGGTTATTGTCTTCATCCTGCGGTGTACCCTTTTCTGGGGAAGTTGGGTGCTTGCGGGTAGTCCATGCCCCATGTCTTTTCCCAGGATTACTGTCCTGCGGTGTACCCTTTGAGGTTGAGTGTTTATGGGTAGTCCATGCCCATTTCCCAGGGTTATGTTACTTACCCTGCGGTGTACCCGTTTCAGGGGAGGTTGTGCGTTTTTGTGTAGTCAACGCCCATTTTTATTTTCAGGATTGCTGTCCTGCGGTGTACCCTTTTCAGGGGAGGTTCAGTGTCTATGGGTAGTCCACTCTCCATACTATGCACTGACCCCCTGCTTTTGGTGGAGATGGTTTGTGCACTATTTTCCTTTCGAAGTCTACCTTCTTGCTGCTACTGGCCAGGGCTTCATTTTGGTAAGATTTTGAGCTGTGAATTTATCATACGTTTAGTGTCGGCACATCTTTATCAGGGGTAGTTTTTTTTTTTTTTGTGTTCCTAGGGTGTCTACCCTGTGGTGTACCCATGTGTGGGGAGGTTATGAGTGTCTGCAGATAACTTAGCTGTTGCTCTTGTTTTTTTTCGAAACCTTGCTGTTTCGTTAAGGGAGGGGGATGTGGCATATTATGTCATAATGTCGTTTTCTTTGTTCTTTGCTCTGCTAATGATACCTCATGCTAACGTCATCTCATTGTACACTTTTACTTTTGGTTCTTCTTATTGGTGTACTTCCCTGCTGATTGTTGCACTTGAGGTATTGTTGCCGATCATTCCTTTATTCTGCTATTACTCCATAAGGGAAGAGGATGTGTAGTAAATGTCCTCTCCACTGTTCTTCTCTGGCTAGACTGTACTATGTTATCTATGACATCATAGAATGCCAGGGTGTCCCTCTAGCTCACTGTGCCTTTCTATTACTTACTGTGACAGTTGGTCATCTCAGGTTGAGCTGCTAACAGCTGGCTCCTGGTGGGGTTTACCTTACATATTAACCTGTCTATCTACCTGGAAGGAACCTGCAATAAAGGATCTTAACTTATCAAGTGGACTCTGCATCATCATTTACCACAAGGTGGCTAAGCACACAAGAGAAAACTTGCAATACAATGACGACAGGAAGACAGAACAGAAGGTAAATATTTGGCAGGGAGAAGAAGCACAAGAACGGCAGAGCTGAAAACCCTGTGCATTCTCATGGACTGCTTAAGCAAAAAGAAAAAAGTAGTTCCGCAAAAGTGAGCAGTTGAAGGATAGCAGTCCACCAAGCCAAAGGATGGTAGAGAGGATATGCTCTAGCAAAAGGAATCAACTGCAAAAAGCAACAAGGTGATGGATGGAATGCTTGAATTAATCTCAGCCGCTGGCTCTTGCTCAGGGTTGCATTCCAGTCCATCATGTTTACCCATCATGCAACTCTAGACAAAGGCCCACCTTATGCAAAATAGCACCGACCCTGCTCCTCAGGGGAACAGTCTGCCCTGAACTATCAGGCGAGACTCACTAGAAAAGGCATCACCACTAACCCCAGACCGAATTCTCCATATTTGAGGTCCATCAGTAGGGTTTAGCTTGAGTCTTATTTCTCAGTGAGCATGGGACACACTTCTGGAAATACATGTCGCATTTTTGGTGTTTATTGGAAAAAACAACAAGGTGATGGATGGAATGCTTGAAATCATCTCAGTTCCTTATGATCGCTTGGGCTGCATCCCAAATCGGTTATGCCCTAGTTGGTGCTCATCAGTATGGTATAGCTTGAGTCCTATGGCACAGTGAGCACAGGGCCTACATCTGGGCATACATGTAGCACTTAGGGCGTCAACTACAAACAGCAACAATGCCTGAATTAGTCTGAGCCACTGGCGATCACTGGGGGCCACAAGCCAGTCCATCATTTTTCACCCACCTTCCCGCTATTGCAAATGAGTACCGAGCTTTCTCTTCATGGGAACAGTCCATCCCAAGCTGTTTTTAGGTTTCGCCTGCACAGCGCTTGTGCTTTGCTTTTGAAATCTCGTGTATTTAATATATCATAAAAGGGGGCTCTTATCAGTTCCCAATGCTGAATTAGTGTGTTCATTTGCTTTTCTGCTGAACTTTTTTTTGTTGTTAACTGCTCCTAGCTGCACACATTTACAATATGTCTAAAAAGCTGTTCACACTGTTTAAGCCCTATTCACTGTAAAGATAAGATCTCTTCCTACGGAAAAGGCAGACAGGTTCTAACAGTATGCTGGAATGCTTGCTTTTTATTACCATGGGCCCGATTACGATGTCAGATGGACCTGAGTCCATCTGACACTGTTTGGGAACTGGGACGAACTACCTCCTGTTGTCGGTCCCAAACCAGCAATTAGGATGCGACCGAACACTGTTTGGTCACATTCCTACTCTTTACAATGGGAGCATGCATTCCAACGAGAATGCATGCTCTCATTGTAAAGAACTGAGGTGCAGTTCATCCCTGCACCCGGTGGCAGGCACCTTAATGTGCCTGCCAACTGGGTGCAGGGATCAACAGGGTGCACCCTAGGCCACCATCCAGAAGCCTTGCACCCATGGTGGCCCTGCCGGGGCCCTCAAAGTCCGATTCCTTCAGCAGTTCAGAGTCAAAAAGGTCGGCACAGAAAGGCTGTTGGAATCTGGCATCGTAATCCCTCGGGCGGAAAGAGCCGCCCAGGGATAACGGGAGGCTTTTGGAATGGCAGACGGGCTCTCTGAGTCTGTCGGAGGCCTTTCGAAAATCCGGCTTGGATTCCTTTCCCACCGACACCATCAAAATTGGTTGCTAGGAAAGGAATCCGAACAGCCGATTACGATGCCGTAGGAACGGCATCGTAATCGGGCCTTTAGTTGTGTAAAGCAGATGCTTTAGTCTTAGAACATTTGTGGCATTTCCTATTCCTACCTCAGTGCCTTTCCTTGCACAGTGTAGATTTTATCGGTTTGATTTTTTCAACGTGATTTATTTAGTCATGCACCTCCTGGTCCGTCATGGCTTATTTGGGTTTTGATATGCTGAGCAGGAGGTGCATGACTATGCAGGAGCGACTATGCATGACATTTAATATCCTTTGAAAGAACTTTGGATTGTTTGCCCACAGTAGCCACCCACATGGGTAAAGATCGAACTACCAGTTCCAGCATGCAATTTAATTGCTCACCTGAGCGTGAATGTAAAAAATTTAAATAAATAAAGGGAATTCACTAGTGCCTTCCAGTCTGCTGTTTGTCACAGGGAGAGTGTCCATGAAGAAGGGCGTTGGCACGAAACGTGTCGGACATCGAGATTTGCAAGGTGAGTGTCTGCGGTAATGGCTCCTGTTCTGTGCTTTACTCACCTGCTAGTGCCGTTCCACTCAAGGGTTCAAGTATTTTTCTTTGACTATATATATATATATATATATATATATATACATATATATATATATATATATATTCAATGAAAAAACCATAGGTTATAGACCATATATAGTTAGGAATTAGCATTTACAAAACCTTGAAAATTCACTGAAAAAACCATAGGTTATAGACCATATATAGTTAGGAATTAGCATTTACAAAACCTTATTTTACTCACACAAAACCATTGAAATTCCATATATAGTTAGTTGCACTAACTATATATCGCGCACCCGCAATCCACTGCTGATGATGTCACATATTACATCATTCATGACATGGTCAGTGACATCACTGATGACATCACTGATGACATCTCAAATGACATCACTGATGACATCACTGATGATATCTCAAATGACATCACTGATGACATCAATGATGACATCTCAAATGACATCACTGATGACATCACTGATGACATCTCATTTGACATTACTGATCACATCACTGATGACATCATTCATGTGATTATACGATGAACCTCTTCAGACTCTGATATAACCTTAGATACACTCAGTGTAAACAGACACTCACAGACTGTCACTCATCCATGGAGTTACTCACACACCAGTCATGCAAAGAATCAATCACACCTCCATTTCCTCAACTATACAGTTATACACATCTTACTTATTCAAACATATACTAACACATATTTACTCCCTTATACAATCCCTGATACAAGTTCACAATGATCCATACAGACACTCACACATTCACTGGCTCTTATACACAGTAATTTATATATGTGAACTCTCACATGTACTGTGTTTTACATATGTACTTACTTTGACATGTAGCACTGAGATATCCATTCACTCACCAATACACTCATGCACACAGTCAACCGACCATACAGCTGTTTCCACATGCACTTTTGAACCCATACATCTAGTGAATCAACTGCTCACACATCTATGCACAGAGTCATACACCTCCCAGCCACCCACACACACACTCAGTCTCCCATACAAATACTTGGGCAACCAATCAATAACCCATATAGTTACTCATATAGCTACTGGTCAACACATGCAGCAGTTTACAGAACAACAGACATAATAATGCACAAATTCAGACAGTTTAGTCACTAACCCATGCACTCAGTGAGACACATTTAATCACTCACTCATACAGTCAGTCATGCACCTACTAAATCCTTCATCCAGACACTTATACATGCACTCATTCTTCAATATGTAAGACATATTTTAACTTTACAGAAACATACAGTCACTGGATGTTGTCATCAGTGATGTCACTGACCATGTCATGAATGATGTAATATGTGACATCATCAGCAGTGGATTGCGGGTGCGCGATATATAGTTAGTGCAACTAACTATATATGGAATTTCAATGGTTTTGTGTGAGTAAAATAAGGTTTTGTAAATGCTAATTCCTAACTATATATGGTCTATAACCTATGGTTTTTTCAGTGAATTTTCAAGGTTTTGTAAATGCTAATTCCGAACTATATATGGTCTATAACCTATGGTTTTTCATTGAATTTCAATGGTTTTTTAAATGCTAATATCTGTAGCTGTAAAATGTATTCTTCTTTAAATCTTAAAATATATTTTACATGTTTTTTATCCATTTAAAAAAAAAAAAAATTATGTTTCGCTCCCAGTCCGCGAACCGGTCAGCTTCCCGTTAGCTCAATTTAAAGCCGCGGCGCGGTCCGCGAACCGGTAAACGTTCCTTTTAGCGTAACTGTTACGTTAGCATGACGTTTTGCGTTGTCGCGTAATACGTCATTGGACGCGCCAAGTTAGCGGACTCGGAAGCGGACCGGAAAGCGGAGCAAAGCGCGAAACGTAAACTCAGCAGGTCATGTGACTCGATAATAACACTTTTCATTGGTTCATTTCACTTTTGGTTTCCTAATGATGTAATACTAGGTCATGTGATCTAAAATTAACACTTTTCATTGGTTTAGAACTTTTGCTTTTCCCAAATGATGAAAACCCCTCCTTCTTTCCTCACTCTGACTTTCATCTTGGTGAGAGAAAGACCCTTTTTCATTGTTCACAAATGGCTTCAGTAGTTGCTTCAGCTAGTGTACCCCCACCACCACCTCCACCTCCTAATGGGAAGAGAGGACCACCTGCTCAAGTCTTCATAGAAGAAGAGGAAGATCAAGAAGAGGAGGAAGAGCAGGAAGAGCCTGAATATTTGCCAGAGGAGCCCAGGAGGTACAATAGAAAAGAAAACTATATCTGGCAATTTTTCAAATTTCCAGAAGGACAAAAAAAAGTCAATGCCAGATATGTGTATTGCCGTATTTGCGGTGAACGACTTTCAAGGGGCACTGACAAGAAATACTCCTTCGGAAATTACACAATGCACAGGCATATGAGTAGGTGGCACCCAAACAATTATAGTGCTGCCCAGCTTCGCGATGAACAGCAAAATCCCCCGGCAATGGCGAGAAGATCTGTTGTGCAAGAAGTATCGGGACCAGAGGCGAGGGAGGTGATCCCGAACATTCAAATGGACTTTGGGGAAGTAAAGCAAGTGTGCGTGTGGTGCAGCCAATTAATATGCTATAGAGAAAGTAGCATTACTCTTATAGTGAAAGCTATCCAAAATCATGTTTGCCCGAAACGCCCCAAAAAATACATTCTTTTTTTCGTTGCTCCTGTTGAGCCCTTTTCAATGAATCATTTTTGTTTCCCCCCTCCCCCCCAAAAAACAAAAAAATTACAAAATGTTCAAAAAATACAAAAAAAATATAAAAAATGTTCAGAAAAATAATAAAAAAAATTTAAAACAACAAAAACCAAAAAAAAAGTTCTTTTCAAAACTACCTCCCCATTATAAAAAAAATTGGTAGAATTTTTGAAACTCTGCCAACCTCTATTTCTTTTAGTTCGCTCCCAGTTCGCACTCCGGTACGCGAACCGGGAGCGACCCCAAAAAATTTTTTTAAAAAAAGAACAGTAAGTATAAGGGATGGAAACAGGCAGTTATGTTACAAAAAAGACAGCTATAGGGAGTAAAGAAAAGATACTGTTACACGCAATCCACTTCTGATCATATCACATATTACATCATTTTTGACATGGTAGTGACATCATCAGCAGTGGATTGCGAGTAACAGTATCTTTTGTTTACTTCCTATAGCTTTCTTTCTTGTAACATAACTGTCTGTTTCCTACCCTTATACTTACTGTTCTTGTTTTAAAAAATTTTATGAGATCATTCAGAAACAGTAACATTAATAGACACAGAATGAGTGAATAAGAATGAAGAAGTATGAGAAGAGAGGGACTGAGAAATATACTGGAAGGAGTAGAATAATTAAGTAATAGAGAAAGGAATAAGGGAAGTAGCAAACGCAGGAAAGTAAGGATTAAAGAAATGAAACAGTAGAACTAATAGATGTTAAATGTGATAGATTAAATGATTGATTCAGAATGACGATTAGGTGTGTCCTCTCCAAAAGTTTGTTTAAGGTGAGGCCTACTCAGGGTTGCATATCAAATTCATGCTTGTTGAAGAATACAAAGGAGATAATACATGTGAAGGCCTACCATTGAAGTAAAACATGTCCACTTCACTCTTGAACAACGGCTAGACCTCTTCTGTGTCCATAGACAGACCTAAACTTCATCTTCACAATGTCATTCGTAAACTTAGAAAACACAAGTAATGTGTATTTTAAACAAACAGTATCTTGATGCTGATGAAGTGAGGCCTATTTTGGAACATGGTGCATCTTTTGCACTGCTGATGTCTCACAATAGTGATGCAATAGCAGCGCAAAAAAAATGTAAAGCCATCATAAAATTGTGTCTAACATTTTAAATGATTGTTTCAGGATGCAAATAAGATGTGTCCTTTCAAGAGGTTTCTTTAAGGTGAGGCCTATTCAGTTTAAAAAAAAAAAACAGTACCCAGAAGTGCAGCACTGTAAGCATTAACTTTGACACTTACAGAAGCCTCAGTTTCTCCATATCTACCTCACATTTCTAAATGTATATCATAAGTACAAAAAGTAGAACATTAATTATACATGTTAAATGGTTTATTTTTGCTGTTCTCAGAATGTATCAAATTTCACTTAAATCAGTGACTTGAAGGTATTCATCATGTAACAGCGGGGAAAAAAAAACACAATCAAAATGATTGTGTTTAAAAAACCCATACAACCTAAGAAATCTGAATTCAAAACTCCTTAAAATTAACTTACTTTCCATAACGTCGAAGGATGTCCTATGAACAGCGTACACTCTGTTGTGCTATAAATATTTTCAGCCCGCCACTTTCTGAAAGAAAACCTCCATTGTTTTGAAAAATATGTTACATACAATAAAAGACTTCTCACTTTTTGCCACATGTTTCCCCTTGGCCAAATCATGTTGCAGCGTTTTTCAACTCTTGTAATTCTTATAATGAAATCCCGTCATTTTCTATTTTCGCAACTTTCAAAAAGAAAACATTTAAGATTACTTTCACAATCCTGGACTACTAATATCTTACCCTTCTTTCTCACTCATGTTCTCCTTTTCCTATGACACTGATTCAGCTTACTATGAAGCAGACTTACTTGCATCAGGTTTATATAGTTGGATTTTTAAATTGACATTATAATTAAAAGTTTTGGACCAATAATCTAGACAGCATTGCAGACTTACATTCCCTCTACTTCATGAACCTTTTGCAATTCCTCAGAGGAAATCCCGAGATTCTTTCCTTAAAATTTTGGTTTTAAAAACACCAGGTAAGAATTTTTAAGGTCAAACGGCAATTTTTTTTTAAAAGTTACAACAGAATCGTTGCAGAATGACCAGCCGTTTCTAGACTTTAAATAAGCTGTGTAATGTCCTGATGTTGTTGAAGGACCATCGTGATAGATAATTGCTACAGTTACAAAAGTCCTTCCTGATATTGACAGCTGAGAAGCAACAAGATTTTTTATTGAAGTTGACAATTTTGATCCATCAGGCCTACATCGTTGGATCATTAAAATGACATACTGGCCATATCTTCGTATAAATAATGTTGACATCATTTCAGATTTACATTGGCTACACTCCATGTTGTGATCAGCTGCATTTACTAGCTTATTAAAGGAGACTGATTTACTGTCTGGCAAAGTTAAATATATAAATCTTTCTGAGTCTACACTAGTAGTACTTGATACCATACAGTTCTCGCAATCATGCTGCCATTGATAAGAAAGCCCAAACAGGTGATCTACATCTACACCCTCATCTTGCAATACATCAAGCATATACATTAAAAACTCCTGACAATCCTGCTGATTATTTTCAGAGAAGTCTGTTTGACCTGAACATTCATCTAACAGATAACGAACTTCAGACACACTTTCTACTTTTGTTCGATCAGTGCTACATTTCTCTAACACAGAATTCAACAAACAGCATAAACTTTGTTCTGATTTGAACACAATCTGTTCTTTTAAACTCTCTAGTGAAAAGAGAACATTAACCACTACATTTGCATAGCAGTTGACACCAGAACTGTTTTCAAATTGAAAACCGACAACATCTTCAACAGAATCCACTTTCTTTCTGCTTACAATTTTCGGTTCATCGACTTTTGGTCTTTTTGCTACAACCTCCCTACTATTACTGATATTTCTTCGTTTCCGGCCTACCACACGTTTCTCAAACAAAGGATATTGAGGCAAATGTGGCGCATACTCTTTTCTTAACCTATTGTATTCCTTAACACAATCTAGATCCGCACAAATGTTTGTGACATCACAGTCAATCAAGTACAATCCAGATAAAGTTCTAACTCGTGACAATGCCACATATGCCATACCCTCCTTGAACACAGAACTGCCAATATTCACCAATGCACTATCTACACTTAAACCTTGCGATTTATGGATTGTCACCGCATATGCCAAGCAAACAGGAAACTGTTTACGGCGAACATATAAGTCTTTAACAAGCAAAAACCTAGCAGAACAACGACCAATTAGCTGTACTTCCTCAATACCATCAAATTTAATTTTTAAAAATTCAATTCCATCTCTATTTCGGTATTTCTCAAAATCCACAACATTACCCATTGATCCATTTACCAGACCTCTTTCAACATGTAAATTCCTTCTCAAAATGATTCGGCAATTTAAACACACATTCAAAGTCTTTTCAAAACCCGCTGTTTTAGATATAGTCTTCTCTAATGAATCCAATTTTGATTTCAAATTCTCAGACAAAATAATTGTTGATCCCATATGCTCTATTCTGTCAATAGCTTCAAGTTTCACAATCTCTTGCTTTTCTAAATTCAACATTTTGTTGTTGAAGATGGCACATTCTGCAAGAGTTGGCATCAAACATATTCCGGATTTCTTCTCAGTAATTTTCTGAAAAATATTCTCAGGCACAATGTCTTGTTCGGGATATAAATTTGAAAGTAATCGTGCATTTAAAGCTTCTTTCCCATGCTCGGTCACTTTTCCAATTCTAATATCTTGTAGAATATTCTTGTAATCTTCATCCTTCGCCTGACGCATATTTTCATGCAGTTCAGCATAATTGAAGTTTAACCATATATTGACGTTGCCAATGCTCCCTAGGCACTTCCTGGTATCTTCATGCGTGAGTATTTTGAACACAGGTTGACCTTTTACTGGTGTCAGCTGCAGAAGATCTCCGAAAACAATGATGTGTTTGCCACCAAATAACACATCATACTCAGTTTTAAGAACTTCTTGCATTCTCAAATGCACAAAGGCAAGCATGACATTGGAAACCATGCTTACTTCATCAATGATAAGAAGTTTCATTTTCCTCAAGACTCTTGAAACTTCACAACAAGCATCCCCAGATAACTTGTGGTATTGTAATTTGTTGTCATGCTCCACTGGCAGCATCAGTAGATGATGCAAAGTAATACCTTTAATGTTATGTGCTGCCAGTCCAGTAGGAGCGGTAACAACACAAGACAACGATGTCTTAGTCCTTTCCTGCAAATAACAAGAAATTGCTTTAATAAGGAAACTTTTTCCAGTTCCCGCTTCTCCACTCACGTACAGTCGGACAGGCTTCAACGATGTACATGAGCACTCTTTCTTCTCATGACTTAATCCATGCTCAATTTGCTTGGTAACTTCATCATATATTTTCCTCTGCTCAACGTTGAGTTCTTTTTCCAAGTCTTCTAAGTTAACTGCATCCTCCTGAGCATGTGCCATGGCTCTTTCCACTTCATTCATAGCAGTGGCAGCTTCATTTTCGATAATAGGTCCTCCTAGTGGATCCTGACTCAATGAAACAGAACTCTGACTGTCCTGAGAACTGTCTCTGGCAATTTCGGCTGCAATCGTTGCTTCCTGCTCAATTTCCAAAGTCAACATTTCTTGATATTTGGGAAAAGCAGGACATTCTATGGTCTCCTTAGCAGCAGTGAAAGAGTCTTCGTAACAGAGGAAATCTCCAAGCAGTTCCTCTTCTGCACGCCAAGGCTTGAAAAGTTGCAAAAGTGCTAAATAGAAAAACTCCTTTTTTTCTGGAGATTCGCCACTCAATTTTCGATGGTTTACTAATTGGCATTTTCTTTGCTTGACCAGACATCCCTCACTTCCAATTACAGCATACACTCCTTTCTCAATATCTTCTTTGATGTTCCTCTTGAATATATAATTTTGGAGAACCTCATATAGACAAACATTCTCAAGGTGACTGCTTCGATTTGGATAATATGTATCCAACATGTTGGTCTTCAAAATGTCGGTACTGTTTGGTTCCTTTTCTGCCAAATACTCAATTTCCCGGACAGGTTTTAGAACTCGATTTCGCGTTGCAGCAAGACCAAGACTCGCCCAAACGATACTCCTGGATTTGGCATAGAGACTTGCTGAAGACAACCGGTCAGAACATTCGTAAGCTCCGATTTCTCGATGCGACAACATCTTCAGACTGAAACTGTACAACTTCTTGCTGAGGCTCTTTTCATGGGAAATGTCCTCCCACATATCCTTCAATTCTGTCTTTTCTTTTTTGGTGATGTAAGATGTCACATACCGAGCCACAGCCATACAGTTGTCAGCCACAAACTGTATATCCATGTTAGCATTCCACATGGACAAAATCACTGGGTTGTAGTCGTTGATGTACTTGGACTCTTCGTTCCTTTTCAAATTGTATGTATTTTTGGGTGATTTCCTCGTCACATTATGTCGCAGCGAAGACATCAAACTGTTCACTCTTCCTTTAGAAATCACCGGTCGTGGAAAGTTGAAACGACATTTGGTGTGGAACTTGTCCTTGTTTCTGAATTTACGACGACAGTACTTTCCACAACGATGGCTTTGGAAACGTAGAACTTGTTCTCTTAGGCTTTTCTTCTCCGTTGCGTTTGGAACAGCACACGTAGAATACTGTTCTATGAAGTTCATCACTAAGTCATCCGGATCTGTTCCAAATTTAGGTGCATCCTTGATCCACAGCAACATATGTATATGAGGAGCACCTCTTGCTTGGTACTCCTTTCTCCAGAAGAAATCCAACACCTCTCCAAGAGGTGGATTCTTCTTATTTGTGATGAAAGACAGCATAGCTTCAAATCTATGATTGAAGTACCTGCATACATTCACTGGATCCAAAGAACACAGTTCTCCAGGTGTCTTGAATTCAATGTTTTCAATATTTCCATTTGCCTCTCGTAGAAATTCAAGTAAGTCTTCCCAGCCATACTCGGCACAGCTCAGAGTAAGGAACCATGTTGGAGTTCCTAAGTTCCTCAGCATACATTTTAAATCACCATGACGACGGTACCAGTACTCATTAGTACCACGCTGACACGCCATGAGATTAATTAGGTGAGAATCCAAAATACTGTCTTGGACATTGACTTTATGCATAAAGTCACTTGCCGAGATGTTTCGCATCTGTATACCACTTTTTAAGATGTGGTTCACTGCATATGACAGTCCAGACAGATCGCTTTCAAACAGGAGATGAAACAAATAGGGAATGCATTGACGAAACCTAGGATCTTCTGCATACAATCGTAAAGTCCGGTATTCAGACGCAGAAATTTGATGAGGTCGCTCATCATATCTTCCTCCTTGACCTGTTGGAAATAGCTGTGGGAAACACCGAGCTTCTAAACTTTCCTCCCAAACACTAATGGGACTCCCTTTGGCTTGTTTCATTTGAAACAACTCAATTGCATTCCCCATGACTTCCTTGGAATGCAAAGGATGAACACTATAATGTTCATATATTTCTTCACTTTTAGAGGCCTCTACTTTCTCAATTTGGCCAGCACACAAATCGCTATCCTCTTCATCACTTACTTCCTCTTCTGCAACATATACATTTATATAGTACTTATTATTTTTCTTCAAATACAATGTTGCCTTTTTGACTTTCCTAACATCCACTAAATCTTGCCATATTTTCTTATTCTTTGTCGGAACCCCATTAACTATGATAACTAGAGGTTCCTCTTCCACTTTCTCTACTCCAATTGTGTTAATGTTTTTGTTCAAATCTAGAGGCAAATAAACAACTCTTCCCTTTAATCCTCTCTGTAAATCTGATGGAGGCAACTTCCCTGTCTTTGGCTCCATTCTTACAATAGCTTGAAAGGGATGCACACTTTGAATCAAAATAGATTCATAAGTATTTAAATCCTTCAATTCAGAAGGAATCTCTACCAATTCCAGATTATTATGAACCGCCCTAGCAGGCATCTGGTTTTGGTTTAATTTGTTAAAACAATAAGTACACATACGTTGGTCCGCTCCCAAATCAAAACAATTTTCTACCATCAAGTATGTGGCGAAATCCTTCCATTCACTATTATTTTCCCTTTCACTTTTTGCATATAAATCCACTAACTTAGTCTGATTCTTATAATAAGTGCGTCGACAACACACACAAGTGAAATTAGGCCTCTCACTTGATTTCATCTGAAACGTGGCAATTTCCTTCTGAAATTTATCTGTACTAGAAACCTGTACATTATCTTCAACATTACCCTCTACTTCTGGGTCAATTTGAACATTCTCATCTTTACTACCAAAGTAACAAAACTCAATTTCTTCACAAATATTCTTGACATCTATTTCAGAACCATGCAAAAGAGCAGCACATAATTGTTTAAGCATAATTGCTGGACTCTTAGCATAATACAACATTCTCACTAATTTTCTCACTTTATTATGATGCACTGCTAGCATCCTGAAATGATGAAAAACACTCTGGCATACTCTCCTGGAAAGACAAGCCAGTGAATGACCACGCAAACCTGTCATTTGTCTCACTCTGCAAGGATCTAAATCTTGCAACAACTTCATTTTCTGCTTCAAACTTTTCTTATTAAATGTCCGTATAAAATCACAAAGCAAATTGATGGAAACCTGTCGCACACTGCAAATAGAACTACACTTCCAAATGTACACAGGACCCTTAGGACGTCTTCCTAAAACCTCATTACCTAACACCTCGTCTGTCTCTGGTGTCACAAGTTTTTCTTTTTCAACTGGACAACCATCCTTCACTTCATAAGCTCGACCACTGGTGTCAACTGCAAACACCAAATCATTATCCTGAAAATAACTCTCCTCATTAAAAAATGCCTCACAACTTGAACTATGCATCCATTCTCCGGAAAAAACTTCACAAAAGTTACTACGATTTACTACTCTCTTCCATCTACTATTTGATTTGAAATCAGAAATTACCTTGTTTAGTTTCCTAATTCTATTGATTACCAAAATAAACAACTTTCGCTTAATTTCAAAAGCATGATCAATAATTTTCTCTACATTTTTCTTCTTCTTATAAAATGCCACTTTCTGTTGGCCTTTCTTAATATTTTTTAATAAATTAACTATTATCCTGTTGCGGAACATTCGTTTTCGAATGTCCCTAAACTGTTGTTTCCTTCTACTATCATGCACAGAGTTATCTCTTGCTCTACCAGTAACATTTTTGATGGGTCTTTCCTTTCCATTTAAATTGCTTTTCTTTTTCTGGACTGAAACATTTTTTGGAGAAATACTTTTTTTACTACAAATATTTCTTATGAATGATTTCGTGCTCTTACCCGGAGCTTTCTTGGTGATTTCACGAGTATTTTGGGTAGAGGACTGCTGCAATATTAGATGATCTTGCTGTCTTTGACATTTTCTCGCCTTTCTAATTCGATTCTTAGTTGGCATTTTTAAAATTTTGAAATGATGTGCAGTTGAATCTGTGGAAAAATATAATAAAAAATGTTATTAACCACTATTACCAAACAGTAAATGAATAACAGTCATCAAAAACTTAACACCCTACTTATTATTTAACATAGCAAATCTTTTGCACCGCCACTGCGTCACAAAAATGACACACAGTGGTACAAAACAGGCATACAACAATCATAAATCTCTCCCTAACATTTTAAATGATTTATTCAGGTTGACGATAAGGTGTGGCCTATCTAGAGGTTTGTTTGGACCCAGATCTTTGGACTGGGGTAAATGGGTGTCATTGATCCACATTCGGTCCATCACCTGTTTTGTTTGTTTGAGGTGAGGCCGACACATGGTTGCAGATGAGATTTTCACTTGTTTAAGAAAACAAAGGAGATAATACATGTGAAGGCCTAGCAATGAAGTAAGTCATGTCCACTTCACTCTTGAACAAAGGGCAGACATCTTTTGAATCGGTGGTCACACCTAAACTTCATCTGCACAATGTCATTCATAAACTTAGGAAACACTAGTGATGTAATTGAAAAATGTGAAGTTTCTTTTCCTCATTTCAGAATTACATCACCTGTGTTTCCTCATTGACTTAAAATGTCCTTAATGCACATGAAAGCGTTTTTTAGATTGCCCTTGCACCATTTTTGGGTCATTTTGAACATGGCTATGTTACTCCCATAATCAAAATCTAAATTTGCCAAGCACAGGTGGGAGCGTATTTACAAGAAACTTGCCCCATGAAGAACGCTTTCCATTTAAAAAGGGAAAAATAACATCATAGACACTCAAATGCCTTCTAAATATGGCCCAAACAACCTATAAAGCTCTAGCAGTACATATCCAGAAATGTAATTGATTTCAAAAATCGTTTTTAAACACAGCATATAAATCAATTGTATACCTACATTCAAGAGGAAATGACTGAAAATGTCCTTGAGACACATGAAAGCGTTTTTTTGAATGCCCTGGCACCATTTTTGGGACATTTTTAACATGACTATGTAACTCCCATAATCAAAATCTAAATTTGCCAACCACAGGTTGGAGCGTATTTACAAGAAACTTGCCCCATGAGGAACGCTTTCCATTTAAAAAGGGAAAAATAACATCATAGACACTCAAATGCTTTATAAATATGACCCAAACAACCTATGAAGCTCTAGCAGTACATATCCAGAAATGTAATTGATTTCAAAAAATCGTTTTTAAACACAGCAAATAAATCAATTGTATACCTACATTCAAGAGGAAATGATTAAAAATGTCCTTGAAACACATGACAGGGTTTTTTTGAATGCCCTGGCACCATTTTTGGGACATTATTAACATGGCTATTTAACTCCCATAATCAAAATCTAAATTTGCCAACCACAGGTGGGAGCGTATTTACAAGAAACTTGCCCCATGAGGAACGCTTTCCATTTAAAAAGGGAAAAATAACATCATAGACACTCAAATGCCTTATAAATATGACCCAAAACAACCTAGGAAGCTTTAGCAGTACATATCCAGAAATGTAATTGATTTAAAAAAATCGTTTTTAAACACAGCATATAAATCAATTGTATACCTACATTCAAGAGAAAATGACTGAAAATGTCCTTGAGACACATGAAAGCGTTTTTTTGAATGCCCTGACATCATTTTTGGGACATTATTAACATGGCTATGTAACTCCCATAATCAAAATCTAAATTTGCGAAGCACAGGTGGGAGCGTATTTACAAGAAACTTGCCCCATGAAGAACGCTTTCCATTTAAAAAGGGAAAAATAACATCATAGACACTCAAATGCCTTATAAATATGACCCAAACAACCTATGAAGCTCTAGCAGTACATATCCAGAAATGTAATTGTTTTCAAAAATCGTTTTTAAAAACAACATATCTGTTTCAGCTTACATGAAAGACCATGGAATGGGCTCCATGTACAACAATAACTTGTGTTACTGCATGCCAGAATGCTAAACCGAATATGCAATTACAATTTCTCAAAGAAACAAAATCTATTTGTATATCACTTGAGACAAAGCCACATTTTAAAAACACAGCTTTCTTCATCATTTTCTCCTTAAATCATACTATTCTCTATCTAAATTAAATAAATCTTTTCTCACCTTAGCAAATACTTTTTGAGTTTCAAAACAGTCTCAAAAATACACCAAATTGTCTTCAGCAGAACAAAGAGGATGCACTCCAGAGGCTGCAGCTATTGAAAGCACAGAAATACAGATATTCATTACACATATCTCTCATATAAGCCAATCATAACTCTTCCCTCACTTTTTTTAAATCAAAACCCTTCCCCCATCTGCCCTCTCTGCCTTTTTTGCTTAGCAACCACCTCCTGAAAGACCTCTCATGTTTGCAAGTTCACACAACAATGTTTCAATTGAACTCTGAACTCTCAGTGCACCTGCGTATCCAGTGCAATCTTTCATTAAATGTTTCTTCCTTGACCATTCAAATTACATCTTTCAAAGAACACATCCATGCACCCTAACTTTCTGTTTTCACAAATGGAAATGCACCAATCACTGCTAATGAATCATTAGGACTGGAAATCCACAGTTTTTTTTCTTTACAAACTCCTACTGTTTCAACTGCCCTTTCATTACCACACTTCATCTGACTGCAGCCCAACCTTCTCTCACCATGTTTAATGTCTGGATTGTTGGACATAGTTACATCTACTGGGCTCAAATGTATGCTGAGAACAGAAATTTACCTAACCTCAATTTACAAGATGTGGAAATTAAGTGGTTGGGCCAAAGAGGATTAAAATGTCACCAATTGATACCATTGGTGAAAACCTTTATGCATTTGCCAAAACCTGACCTGTTAATAGTGCACTGTGGAGGTAATGATTTGGGCACTTTGACTGGGGTAGGTCTGGAAATGCTTTTAAAGGACACCTTTGAGCAATTAATGGCACTTTTTCCTCAAACTGCCTTGGTATATTCCAATATATGCCAAAGACAGAAATGGAGGTGGTCCAACCAATTTTGTCCACAAATTGAGAAAGCGAGGAAGCATGTAAACAAATTTGTGTCAGCTTACATGAGAGACCATGGAATGGGCTCCTTGTACAACAATAACTTGCGTTACTACATGCAAGATATCTACAGAGGAGATGGAGTTCACTTCTCAGATGAGGGCAACAGAATTTTCATTTTGAATTTAAGACTGTGCATTGGTACCTACTTATAAGTACCAAAATGTACCATAAACCCAAAAGCTCTTCTCAGAGCTACCCTACATCTGATCACTCACAATTATTATTTTTCTCTAACTTTTTTCTGTAATTTTCAACAAACTACGCTCAAAGAGCGCTACCCGGTACGCGAACTGGAAGCTAACCGCGCAAAATTTTAAAAAAAAATGTTTTTTCCCCGCACATATGGTCCTCCTCAGCCACCCTCAGAAAACCTAGGGGGTCAAAATACTTGTACCTTGCCCCCTTCTACCCATTCTGAACATTATTTGCCCTCCATTTTATATCTTAATTCAACCGAAACACAAAATGGTAGACTCCCGTTACGCTCCTAGTTCGCGGACCGGACCGCTTCCCGGGAAGCGGTCCCAAAAAAAAGGTGGGAAAGTAATTCACAGAAAAACGACTGGAGACACTGTCACCAAATATAGATTAGCTCATACTACATAACAATCCCTTTCATTTTCACAAATTTGATTGAAATTCCATTTAGTCATTAAGCCTGTAGACCTCTTTAAATACCGTGAGGTAAATTACTTCACAAAACACATCTGAAGTATTGGAATTGACAACCAATGAAAATGTTACTTTCATTTTCTACTTATATTACCTGACATTTGATTGGTTATATACCTGAATATATATAAAGGAAGAGAAGAAAACACAGCCATTTTGACTGCTACTTCTTGTTGTACATTACATTTGAATAGCTACTAAACACTTCAACTTGTTTGTGAAGGTAAGTTGTTATTTTTAAAACTGAAGTATATTTTGCACTATAACTTAATATGGTAGACTTTTTCTGATAGATATATACTATACCTCTGTAGTAGTTATGGATTTAGATAGACTTCTCTGTTATAGTTATGAATGGAGTTAGGCTTGTCTTGGTTAAATCACATACACTTTTTTATAGTCCTATTTCCACTCTGATACTATACACTGCCAAAAGATAAATTCACTGATAAAAACTGCCTATCTAAAATTAATCCCAACAGTGCCCTATCTCTACTAATATATATTTTTTTAATCCAAATTTCAGGCAAAATGGAAGGCGAGCAGCAAGTTCAATTTGAAATTGTACTGGAAGAGAGCAGCCAAGGAAAGATTGATGAATTTATGGATCAAAGTAGAGACCAGGAACTACTACAATGTGTTGAAGCAGTGGATAACCTGCTTAAAAATGAGGACATGTTACACCCTCATAGAATACAAAAAATATTCAATGACAATTTAGAAATTTCTGACAATGAAATGTTAGAAAGTTTAATGAATTATGAAACACAATCAAAATAAAAAAAAATACTTTAAAAATAAAGAAAACAAAAAAAATCAACAAAATCAACAAACAATTAACATACAGTATTAGAAAAGTCTATCATTCTTTTATCCTTATAGTACGCTGCCCAGAACGCTTTCCGGCTCGCGTACTAGGCGCTCACCACGCAAAAAAAAAAAAAAATTTTTTTTTTGCCCTGCTGGGCCCTTTTAAAACCTCCACATAAAACCTAGGGGTCAAGGAGGATCTACTATGCCCCCTTATGGTAATTTCCCCCTTTGTTTTGGCCTCCTCTTGTCTCTCGATCCTACCGAGAGACAAGATGGCGGCCGCTCCAGACTGTTTAGAATGTTGACAGACACCGGAGAGCCAACCAGCTTCGCATCGCAAAGTTCCGTTACGCGAAAAGTACGCGAACCGGAGCGCTACCCGGAGCGCTGTTACAGATATATATCTTATTTTGAACGTTAATTTCTCAAAATCCACTGGAGCACATATATTGAGACCTAGCAAAGGCACATCGGGTTAACAGTCCCTACAATTTTGCCAAGTTTCGTGCAAATCCATTCAGCCGTTCGGGCTAAAAGTGAGGCCAACCGCCCTATGGAAATTAACATGGGAAAAACGCGTTTTGGGACCCCCCTTTTATCTCAGCTCCCCCTTGCCGAACACCCCCCAAATTTTCAGGGGCTGCTCAGAAACAGAATGTGCCATTTTCCTGAAAATTTCAGCCAATTCCGTCCACAAACGCCAAAGTTATTAGACATAGAATTTTCAGAAATCCCATAGGGAAAAAATCCTAACTATATATACCTACTGGATATATATTCACTGAAAAAAAACATAAGTTTCAGGCCTTATATAGTTAGGAATTCGAATTTAAAATACCTTTGAAATTCACTGAAAAAACCATAGGTTTCAGGCCCTATATAGTTAGAAATTAGCATTTAAAAAACCTTTAAAATTCACTCAAAAAACTATAAGTTTTAGGGGTGTTATAGTTAGCTGGACATTTCACTCATGCAAAACCATTGAAATTGCTCCTATATAGTTAGTTGTACTAACTATATTTCGTGCACCCACAATCCATTGCTGATGATGTCACATGTTACATCATTCATTACATGGTCAGTGACATCACTGATGACATCTCAAATGACATCCCTGATGACATCACTGATGACATCATCCAGTGAATGTGGTTTGCTTCGTTATTTAAATATGCATTATATATATAGCAATTTGCATTGAAGAATGAGTGGATATATAAAAATAAATATTTGGATGGAGGATTTAGTAGCAGTGTAATTGACTGTTTATTTGACCAATTTATAGTGTCTCACTAAATATAGTGGATAGTGACTAAACTGTTTGAATATCTGTATCACTTTGTCAGTTGTTGTGTAAACTGGTTCTCCAGTTGGTTACTAGCTATGTGAAAGTCTATATTAGTTATTGATTAGTTAACTGAGTATTTGTATGGGAGAGTGAATGTGTGTGTGGTTCCGGGGGGGGGGTGTGACTGCCCAAAGATGTGTGAATAGTTGATTCACTAGATATATGAAGTTAAAACTACATGTTCTAACAGTTGTTTGGGTGAGTGAATATCTTTATGCGTGTGGTGATGAGCAAATATATTTCTCATTGGTACATGTCCAACAAACTAGAAAAATAAAAGGCAGTGCATGTGTCAGTTGTTGTATGTAAATAAGTATACATAAGACTCAATGATTGTGTGAGTGACTGTACGGATAACTTTATACTTGTAATAATGATTTTATAATTCACTAAGTATGACTTACTATCTAAATGAATAGATGAAGTTGTGTTTTTATAAGTGTGTAGCTAAGTAAATATGTAAGTATGATCCATTGTTTGCATAAGTGAATAGGATGACTTCATATGTGAATAGGATGTGTGCTGGTGTGTAATGTCGATTTAGGTGTATAAGTATTTTTGATAGTGTTCTATTGTTCATTGACAGCATGTATGAGTGAATCTACAGGTACGTTATTAGATGTGTCTATACATCTATATGAATCACTGAGTGGGTTTTTAGATACTTGTATTGCTGTAACAATGGATTCAAATATGATACTCTGTATTTTACAAAGAGTGATGAAAGATTTTACTAGTGTATGAAAAGGTGTATGTGATTGTCACGTGGATGATGTCATCAGTGATGTCATTAGTGATGTCATTTGAGATGTCATCAGTGATGTTACTGACCATGTCATGAATGATTTAATATGTGACATCATCAGCAGAGGATTGCGGGTGCGCGAAATATAGTTAGTACAACTAACTATATAGGAGCAATTTCAATGGTTTTGCATGAGTGAAATGTCCAGCTAACTATAACACCCCTAAAACTTATAGTTTTTTGAGTGAATTTTAAAGGTTTTTTAAATGCTAATTCCTAACTATATAGGGCTTGAAACCTATGGTTTTTTCAGTGAATTTCAAAGGTTTTTTAAATGCTAATTCCTAACTATATAAGGCCTGAAACCTATGTTTTTTTTACTGAATTTGCAAGGTTTTTAAATGCTAATTCCTAACTATATAAGGCCTGAATCCAATGTTTTTTTCAGTGAATTTCAAAGGTTTTTTTAATGCTAATTCCTAACTATATAAGACCTGAAATCCCACCAGGAATCTCCAGTATGCGCCGGGGGACTGCATTGCAGAGAGGTGTAATGAAGCCACGCCCCTTTTTACACCTCTCTGCAACGCAGCCCCGTGCATGTTTGAAGAGGGGGAACTAAATCCCCTTGCATACTGGGGGCCCCTGGGGGCCAGCTAGCCCACCTGGAACCTCCAGTATGCGCCAGGGAGCTGCATTGCAGAGGTGTAATGAGCATATGCCCCTTGTTACACCTCTCTGCAACGAAGCCCCCTGGCGTGTTTGCAGAGGTGGAACTAATTCCCCTTGCATACGGGGGGTCCCTGGGAGCCAACTAGCCCACCAGGAGCCTCCAGTATGCGCCAGGGGGCTGCATTGCAGAGAGGTGTAATGAGGCCACACCCTTTTTTACACCTCTCTGCAACGCAGCCCCGTGCATGTTTGAAGAGGGGGAACTAATTCCCCTTGCATACTGGGGGTCCCTGGTGGCCAACTAGCCCACCTGGAACCTCCAGTATGCGCCAGGGGGCTGCATTGCACAGAGGTGTCATGAGGCTATGCCCCTTTTTACACCTCTCTGCAACGCAGGCCACTGGTGCGTTTGCAGAGGGGGAACTAATTCCCCTTGCATACTGGGGGTCCCTGGGTCATATCTGCCCAAACGCCGATATTCCGAACGATTGAAAATGACTTTTCACGAGAAACATTTGGATTTGGATTATCATGTCCTATACTTTGGAATTTTTGAAAGACTGACTTTGAGGATGCTATAAATTACTCAAGTCTGCCCGAATTGTGTGTGAAAAATTGATACCTAGTTACTTTGAATAAGAATGTACTTACATCTCGTCTAACATTTGAAATAAATATCTAGTTATATGACAACAGGATACCGACATAACTTGAAGAAAATAGGAACGCCCTGAAGAAGTTCTGTTGTACAGAACGAAACGCGTCGGCTGGCTGTGGTACATAAACTTAAGGAAAATAAAAGCATTTGGATATACACCAAGATTCAGCGCTTCAATAAGGACTCTAAGTGATATGATTTGATTCGACTTATTGTGCAAGTGGTGCTGTGCCAAACTTTGGAATATTCTCCACTACTCTCTACTAATTACTCTCTACTACTCCACTACTCTCTAATACTCACTCTCTACTACTTATTCTCTACTACTCTACTACCCTCTCTCTACTACTCACTCCGTACTACTCACTATCTACTACTCTCTACATCTAGGTGATATTTGGGCTACATTTGGGCTCTTTTGTCTCTGGTGGCCATCTTGGGAGACTGCATGTCGGAATTTTTTTATGAAATAGAAGAAGATTTGTGAAGTCACTCAAAATGATCCCTAATTTTTCTTTCTGCAGCACTAATCATACTTTCTATGGCAAAATATACCCCCTCATTTTGTTCCTTTTTAAATTAAATGTTTTCATACTTACCACTTCATTCCAATCAAGATGGCTTCTGGTGTGCCATACTTTTGTCATAAGTAAGACTGTTAGCGCTCTAGTTATTCTTTAGAACACTCTGGGACATTCTGTCATTGGGCTATACTTGGGCTACATCTGGGTGATATTTGGGCTACATTTGGGCTCTTTTGTCTCTGGTGGCCATCTTGGGAGACTGCATGTCAGAATTCTTTTAATGAAATAGAAGAGGATTTGAGAAGTCCTCAAAATGTGCCCTATTTTTTCTTTCTGAAGCACTAATCATACTTTCTATGGCAAAATGAACCCCCTCATTTTGTTCCTTTTTAACTTAAATGTTTTCAGACTTACCACTTCATTCCAATCAAGATCGCTTCTGGTGTGCCATACTTTTGTCATAAGTAAGACTGTTAGCGCTCTAGTTGTCCTTTAGAACACTCTGGGACATTCTGTCATTGGGCTATACTTGGGCTACATCTGGGTGATATGTGGGCTACATTTGGGCTCTTTTGTCTCTGGTGGCCATCTTGGGAGACTGCATGTCAGAATTTTTTAAAGAAATAGAAGAGGATTTGAGAATTCACTCATAATGTGCCCACATTTTTTTTCTGCAGCACTAATCATACTTTCTATGGCAAAATATACCCCCTCATTTTGTCCCTTTTTAAATTAAATGTTTTAAGAGTTACCACTTTATTCCAATCAAGATGGCTTCAGGTGTGCCATACCTTTGTAATAAGTAGGACTGTTAGCGCTCTAGTTGTTCTTTAGAACACTCTAGGAGGCTGCAGTAGAACACAAAGGAATCAACTGACAGTCTCTGTCCTTGTTGTATGTACATGTTTTACTGAGAATGTCAGACTTCATTCTCACATGACTGAGAAAGATAATGTGAATTTACAGAAAATATGCTTTCGGTTTAGCTTATAGATCCCCTTCCAAACCACTGTGGGAAAAGCATGAGATAATAGTTTTCTTTCAAACATGATTCATGATATCCCAGCAGAAGGCTTTTTCACATGGTAAATTCACCTTAGAACACACCACAATTCCTAAAATGAGTATGGTACCATCAACAAATGATTTATAATGTAACTATTAACTACAATTCTTTTTAATGAGGTGCTATCATGTATATTGGTCCCAAGATGGCTGCCAACACTTCTTGGATGAAGTGCTGACAGCCAATCAGATCTCACGATGAGATGTGTGGTTAGGCTCTTTCCAGATATATATGTGTTTTTGAAGTTAATTTTCATACAAACCACTGGAGTAATTTTCACCAAATATAGAAAAGGCACTTCTGCGTACCAGTCCCTACAATTTTGCAAAGTTTGGTGTAATTCCATTCAGCAGGTCGGGCTGTAGCCTTGTCTATTCGTCCTATGTAAATTAACATGGGGAAAACACGTTTTGGGACCCCCCTTTTTTCTCGGCCCCTGCATGACGAATCCCCCCGAAACTTCCAGGGAAGAAGCGGAGCGGAGCTGACCTAAATTTTGGAAAATTACATACAAATTCCTCAACCGGCGCCAAAGTTATTCCCAATAGAATGTTGCGGATTTCCTATGGTAGCTAGGTCCTAACTATATATACCTACTGGCTATCGCCAGTAGGTAATATATATATATATATATATATATATATATATATATATATATATATATATATATATATATATATATATATATATATATATATATACTACTATTATAAAGAGAGAACTTGCACCTTTGAGCCAGGTAAACTCAAAAACTACACCACCAATCTGAACACCCAAGACATCTTCGAAAACCTCAGGGCAAGCAGAAGGACACAGGCTACATAAAAATAAAACATTGTTTAAAATATTTAGAAATAAAAATAAAGTAGTCCCTTGCAAGTAGCGCCGGCCGCGACGTATGCGTGAGGGGAGTAGCGTCGTTCACTAGCAACAGGAAGAGCGAGGACATGAGCGCCGGGAGGAGCGTCTGCGTGAGGGGAGGAGCGGAGTTCACCAGCAACAGGAAGATTGGAGAACATGAGCGCAGGGAGGAGCTGCGGAGCAGCGAGAAGCGGAGGAGCAGTGGCAGCGCAGGGAGGAGCAGCGGATGAGGTAGCTGACAAGCGGTCAAGCAGTGGAGAGGTAAACACTCCAGCGTAGGGAGGAGCGGCGGATGAAGTAAGTCGGGACCGGGGGGGTTACAAAGCCGGGGTGGGAGGCGCAAGGCGCGAGGCGGGAGGCGGGAGGCGGTAGGCGCTATGCCCAATGTCGGGGCGGGGGGGCGGGAGGCTCAAGGCACAAGGCTCAAGGCGAGAGGCGGGAGGCGGTATGGCCAATGTCGGGGCGGGAGGCGGGAGGGATGCGGACTGGGCAATGTCGAGGGGTGCACAGAGGCTTAATATGCTGCCCCCAGCCCCCTTCTGCCCCGGGCAAAGCCGGGGCGGGCTGCTAGTATATATATATATATATATATATATATATATATATATATATATATATATATATATATATATATATATATATTACCTACTGGCTATCGCCAGTAGGTATATATAGTTAGGATTTATTCCCTATGGGATTTTTGAAAATTCTATGTCTAATAACTTTGGCGTTTGTGGACGGAATCGGCTGAAATTTTCAGGAAAATGGCACATTTTGTTTCTGAGCAGCCCTTGAAAATTTGGGAGGGTTTTGTCGAGGGGGGGCCGAGAAAAAAGGGGGGTCCCAAAACGCATTCTTCCCATGTTAATTTCCATAGGGCGGTTGGACTCACTTTTAGCTCGAACGGCTGAATGGATTTGCACGAAACTTGGCAAAATTGTAGGGACTGTTAGCCCGATGTGCCTTTGCTAGGTCTCAATATATGTGCTCCAGTAGTTTTTGAGAAATTAACGTTCAAAACAAGATATATATCTGTAACAGCGCTCCGGGCTGCGCTCCGGTTCGCTTACTTTTCGCGAAACGGAACTTTGCGCGCAGAAAGCTGATTGGCTCTCCGGTGTCTGTCAACATTCTAAACAGTCCGGAGCGGCCGCCATCTTATCTCTCGGTAGGATCGAGAGAGAAGAAGAGGTGAAAAACGAAGGGGGAATTTAATGAAAGGGGGCAAGGTATACCCCTCTTGACCCCCTAGGAATGTTGTTGGGGTTATTAAAGGGTCCCGTGGGGAAAATAAAAAAAAAAAGATTTTTCACGGTAGAAGCGCTTCACGGGCCGCGAACTGGGCTGCAAACTGGTAGCGAAACGGGAATTCGCCATTTTGTGCTTTGTTTTAATTAAATTACTAGGTATAAGGGGGTGCGGGAGACGTATCCTAATCCCCTATGTTTCCTGAGGGTGGCTGAGGAGGCTCATATATGTTGATACATCTCTTCCAGCGGCTGTGCGTGAGCTTTTTTTTTTTTTTGCTGCGTGACGTCTGTTAACGTTCGATTCAATGGAAATCAGGAAGTGTTGACCGCCAATTTGTCACTGCGATAAAATATTTTGTTATAAATGAATCCTTATTGATAAACATTGTCTGCGCCATCTTGCCTTTTTTCCAATGCCACAATTTTGTCGTGCACGGCAGCCATTTTAGATGCCAGGCTGGTCCCAGGCTATCACCTACCCCTGCGGATGTAGTTTATGGCCCCAGCTGTAGAGAATCCAGACATGCCAACCCTCCCGATTCAGGCGTGAGACTACTGATTTCAGTGCTAGTCTCCCGCCTCCCGATTTCTGCAAGCAAAAACCCGGGGGCATATTACCAACAACTAGCGATAATTTTTGTCTCTAACTTGTTTAGAGACAAAAATTATCGCCGCACATCGGCGATTTTTATCGCAGATAAACCTTGCTATTAGCAAGGTTTATCGCAAATGCGATAAAAAACGGCCGCAATGCATGAATATCGCAGAAAAGTCAGCGATATTCATGTATTATCGAGCAAATGCTCTTAGCCATGTTATCCACCTCCCATTGGATAACATGGCTAAGAACTGCTCAGGTCAGGTGTTAGCTTTTGGAGATATTCGCGCTTAGCGCGAATATCTCCAAAAGTTGGTAATAGGAGATAGCGATGTTAGGGACTGTTTCCAGTCGCTAACATCTTGGCACGCCCACTTTGCATGTCATTAGTGATAAATATCACTGACATGCAAAGCGGGGCCCAAGATGGTCGCTATCTCCTTTTAGCTGTCACTAACTGGTGTTAGCGACAGCTTGGTAATAGGGAGATAATTTTATCTCCGCTTTCTTGGCTTTTAAAGCCAAAAAAGCGGAGATAAACCCCCTTGATAATATGCCCCACGATTCCTCGGGGGTTTCAGTTGACAAGGCTTGGTATTGTGTTACGTGGTAATTCTTCCAGGAAACGTCAGAGGGTCGATGCAGGGGTTCTAGAAGGGGTGATAAACCATTTAAGCCTCATGAACAAGCGCATGGTCTTTTAAAGATCTGTGAAGTACTCGGGGCGGCGGTGTGTGTGTGTCCTCTTTCAGGAGCGCGCGGGGGGGGGGGGCACTGCCAGCAACTTCCAGGCCAGGCAGTGTTCAACACTTGCATCACCCTTTCTCTGCCTGCTATTGCGCTCCATGCTTCGGAAAGGTAAGAAAAAGAACGTGCATTTGAGTTTGAAATGTCCGATCCTGTAGCAGTACACTTGCAAAGCCCACACATGACAATAACCCGATTCAAGGCCCCATTCACCCGTTTTAAAAAAAATATATAACACTTCAACAAAGTGGGATTATAAAACTTTATTAACTTTTAAATATAACGAACGGAACAAAAACTGTAAAAACATTTAAACATTTTTCACAAAAAAAAGCAACAATGGTCAGAAGCTGTCTTTTGTGCGAATAGTCCCAAGGCAGCACAACGTGCTGAGTTCTGGACGGCACCCAGGTGATGTCATCTGGGTGCCGCACTGGTTTTTGGGATCCTACAATGCAGCAAAGAAAAACAGCGTTGGGAGTCCAGGGTGTTGCGGAGGGAGGCCTCGTCAGTAGCGGTCTGTTGTGCGAATAGTCCCAAGGCAGCAGAACGCGCTGAGATGTTGATGGCACCCAGGTGATGTCCAGTAAACTGCCGCACTGGTTTTGGTATCCTACAATGCTGCTCCGAAAATTGGCGTGGGGCGGCCCGGGGGGGGGGGGCGTGGGGGAGGCGGCGTGAACGGGCCTCCCCAGGTGGCGGCCATCCAGCTGAGTTGCGCCCGCTCTTGCGGCTACAGCGTCTCGCTCACCATGTTGTTGAGTTGCTCCCACTCTTGCAGTGCAGCGATAGGCGGCTGCCACATGACTCTTAAAATGGCGGACGGCTCTTCGGTTTTGAGCCTGGTCCACTAAAATGGCCCTGGGACACCTTGGAACTCGGACGCTTGCCTGCTAGGGCTTGGGCTCCATTCTCGAAAAGCGTCCCCTCAGCCGTGAAGATTCTACAAAAGTCTTGGGGGCCCTCGACTCCTGCAGGCTTCCGGTGGGGAGCGGCTGCCATGATTGCTCGCGGAATGACCACGACGGAGCCACGAGATGGTGGTGCTCTCATGCTGACGCCAGCTTCAGTCTGAATCATCCAGAAACAAGGTGGGGCTTTCATCGTTTGGGAAAAAAAAATGTTCTAAACCAATGAAAAGTGTTATTTTTAGGTCATATGACCAAGCCTTCCATCTTTAGGAAACCAAAAGTAAAATGAACCAATGAAAAGTTTTATAAACAAGTCACATGACCTGTTATGCGGCATAGGGCTACAAAAAGCGTAGAAAATCCGTTGGCACGTGAGGCGGCGTCAGTAGCCGATCGATGTGCGAATAGGCCGAAGGCAGCACAACGCGCCGAGATCCGGATGGCACCGAGGTTGTGTCCAGCAAGTTGCCGCACTGGTGTGGCCCTCCTACAATGCTGTGTCGAAAGTCGGCGTGGGGTGCCCCGTTGGCTTATGAGGTGATGTCAGTAGTGGACCGATGTGTGAATAGGTCGGAACCAGCACAAGGCGCCAAGATCCGAATGGCAAGTCCTGGATGTTGAGTGCCATAGTTGAGAGTTCTGAGCAGTGCTTGTAAGACTATCTGAAGCTTATTTGCACCTGCTGCAGCTTCACTATTGCCCAAGGTGGTGTCCAGCAAATTGCTGCACTGGTGTGGCCATCCTACAATGCTGCGCCGAAAGACGGCGTGTTCAGCTGAGTTCCGGTCACTCTTGCGGTACAGTGACTCGAACGCGCCGAGATCCGGATGGCACCGAGGTGGTGTCCAGCAAGTTGCCGCACTGGTATGGCCATCCTACAATGCTGCGCCGAAAGACGGCATGACCAGCTGAGTTCCGGTCACTCTTGCGGTACAGTGACTCGAACGCGCCGAGATCCGGATGGCACCGAGGTGGTGTCCAGCAAGTTGCCGCACTGGTGTGGCCATCCTACAATGCTGCGCCGAAAGTCAGTGTGGGGTGCCCCGTTGGCTTATGAGGTGATGTCAGTAGTGGACCGATGTGTGAATAGGTCGGAACCAGCACAAGGCGCCCTGCACTGTTGAGCTTTTTTCAATGCCTGTTTTTTGTTGTTTCCCCTCCATCAAAAACAAAAAAGAAATATAAAACTGTGCAAAAATACAAAAAAATGTTTAGAAAAGCAGTGCTTGTAAGACTGTCTGAAGCTCTTTTGCACCTGCTGCAGCTTCACTATTGCCCTGGTGTGGCCAAAGATCGCCCATGACATAGGCGGCCGGCTCCCGAGGTCCGGCGGAACTTTTTTCCTTTTCCTTTCTGCTTGTCCCACAATCCGTTTCACCTGAAGACACGACCAGGTTCCTGAATGAGTGCAGGGGGACGCTATTGATTGAATGAAAATGGCGGCTTGACACAAAGCTGACTCAAGCGTTGCTGTTGATGCTATACAGACAAAAATTGGTTTTCAGTTTGTACATTCTTCAGGATTTTTTTTTCCATCCAAGGCTGATTGAGAGTTTGTAGAAAAATGGCTTCAGATTTTCCACATATTACTCTTCAACATTCTTCCTAAATGTAACAATGTGAGACTCACTAGGAGAACGGCTGTTTATCTTTCCTTTCAAAATGCTGCCAACAATATTTTCTGAATGGAAGACACCATCTTGTAGCATAAAGGGCCGAAAGGGGTTCTGGTCTGGCCGATTGTTGGTGGAGACATTTTGACTATATCTTGGACCTGCCCGGCCTCGCCCAAAATGGCGCCGGTATAAATGGGACTCGTAACTCCTTGCCCGCAAATGTATATCTAGAAAATTTTATTGTAAGTGGCCCTGTCTTATTTTAATTACAAAATGTACGTCCACCGATTCCGCAACTGTTAGACACCTTAGTTCTTGCAACCTAATGGCCCGCTCGTTACGTTCCTCTACAGTGTAAATGTCTCCTCATCATATACGATTTCAGTTTGCTCCGTGGCCGGCCCACGTGGTTATAGGCCCGTATTTGTATACTGACATTTTCACAATAAAGGTTTTTAAAACAAAACACGGTAGTAGTATTTACATTGGTAAAGTTTTTACTTTTAGTCACTGTTTTCGAATCAGTAAAAGGCAAGTGAAATAAAGCAGTCCAATTACATGACGGATAAAAGGTATAATATGTAGGAACGCAGTAAAGATAAATGGTCAAGGGCAGTTGTGTTTTCCACTCCTGCAACATAAAGTGATCGATAAGAATCTGATAATCAGGCGTATCGGCGACTAAGACAGCAGGCCGAGTCTCTTTTACTCAACGGCTCCGTCATGGAACGAAGAAACGCCCTTTTTCTCGAAAAAGGAATATATTTTACTTGCAGGACAGTTGTAAATTTTCCGGGAAAGTACATTAGCCTGGAATATTATGACATATATGTTTAAAAAAAAATAATGTTCGAAAACAATAAAAAGCGTAATTTTTAGGTCATATGACCAAGCTTTTCATCATTAAAATAACAAAAGTAAAATGAACCAATGAAAAGTTTTATTAACAAGTCACATGACCTGTTATGCTTACGTTACGCGCTGCGCGCCGCGCCCCGGATCACTTCCGGGTGCGCTAACGCGGCGTGTCATATAACGCATTACGCGACAACGTAGGTCAAGAATATAGTCAAAATGTCTCCACCAACCAGCGTTCGGAACACAACCCCTTTCAGCAGTCCAAAAAGTTCTGTTAAATGACAACAGAGGGGACAGGCAACAAGAACCATCAGTCAAAGAGGGGAGGGCAAGTTCTTCTCTTCCGGGTCATGTTGGGGCGCTACCGGAACTGATCGAATTGGTAGTCTACAGTGTTTCTGGATGTTTCAGACTAAAGCTGGCGTCAGCATGAGAGCACTAAAATCTCGTAGCTCCGTCGTGGCCATTCCACGAGCAGACATGGCAGCCGCTCCCCACCAGAAGCCTGCGGGAGTCGGGGGCCCCCAAGACTTTTGTAGAATCTTCACGGCTGAGGGGACGCTTTCGAGAATGGGACCCAAGCCCTATCAGGGAAGCGTCCGAGTTCCAAGGTGTCCCAGGGCCATTTTAGTGGACCAGGCCCAAAACCGAAGAGCCGGCCGCCATTTTGAGAGTCCTGTGGCAGCCGCCTATCGCTGCACCGCAAGAGCGGGAGCAACTTAACTACATGGTGAGCGAGACGCTGTAGTCGCAAGAGCGGGCGGTAAACAGCTGAATGGCGGAAGAGGCACAGTGTAGCAAAAGCGGGCGGAATGGCAACTAAAACGGTAAAGGGGCGCCCCACTACAGCGTGTCTTCAGGTCAAACGGATTGTGGGACAAAGTCCAGAATAGAAGAGTCATCAAAAGGCAAAAAGTTCCGCCGGACCCCGGGAGCCGGCCGCCTATGTCGGGGGCGATCTCAGGCTACACCAGTGCTATAAGACTTGGGGAGGGGGTCGGAGCCAAGCGTCTTCTCCGAGTCCGTGCCATCTTACCGCCCCTCGGGGGCCTCCATCAAGCGGTTTAGGGAGGTACCATATAACATTGTTTTCAAATGCAGTCATGTCCACAAACGACCCTCACTTACTTTGAGAATAGTGAAGCTGCAGTAGGTGGAAATAAGCTTCAGACAGTCTTACAAGCACTGCTTTTGTAAACATTTTTTGATTTTTTTGTATTTTTGCACAGTTTTATATTTTTTTTTTGTTTTTGATGGAGGGGAAACAACAAAGCACAGGCATTGAAAAAGGCTCAAACTCAGAACTCTGAACTATGGCACCCAACATCCAGGACTTGCCATCCGGATCTTGGCGCCTTGTGCTGCTTCCGACCTATTCACACATCGGTCCACTACTGACATCATCTTATAAACCAACGTTATGTAAATAGTTATTTAATAAAATGTTTTACCCTGTTTCTTTGCTGGTGTGTTGTCTATATTTTTAATATTTGCATAGGGGTTGTCGTTATTTTGGGCGGGATGGGTGACGGAGCCGAGCTGTCTTGCAGCCCTCATGGTGTGGAGCTCAGTTCATCTCACTAGTTTCGTATTTCTCATGAGGGGTTGTGGTTAATGTTTCTATTTTAGCGAGGTCAAAAAGAGATCCCATTAGTGGCCTACTGATTTTGCTCGATTCCATTTGTTTTTTTAAACGATTTTTCACTATCTGCAAAGACTAAACAGAGTATTGCGACTCTGTGCCTGTTTGTAAATAGAGAATGAACCAAAGAGAACCAATTCTAAAACAGTAAATGCTTGGATAACAATCAATCAAATGGAGAGAGAAGCAGGCACGACGGATTACAACGGGGCAAAGGCCTGCGTTAACTACCCTTCACTATCTACAAAGAGAGAGTACTCCTAAGAGAAAAGAGAGGGGAAGGGGGGTGCAGCATTCAAAGCACATCAGCGTGCATAAATACGAAAATGTTTTTATCTATCACGTACTTGACATTTTAAAGCTTTTCATATTTGCTATTAAAAAACCATTGAAATTCACTGAAAAAACCATAGGTTATAGTCGATATATAGTTAGGAATTTGCATTTACAAAACCTTGAAAATTCAATGAAAAAACCATTGGTTTTAGGCCATATATAGTTAGGGATTTGCATTTACAAAACCTTATTTTACTCGCATAAAACCATTGAAATTCCATATATAGTTAGATGCGCTAACTATATATCGCGCACCCGCAATCCACTGCTGATGATGTCACATATTACATCATTCATGACATGGTCAGTGACATCACTGATGACATCACTGATGACAACTCAAATGACATCACTGATGACATCTCAAATGACATCACTGATGACAACTCAAATGACATCACTGACAACATCACAGATGACATCATTCATGTGTTAATACGATGAACCTCTACAGACTCTGATATATCCTTAGATACACTCAGTGAAAACAGACACTCACAGATTGTCACTCATCCATGGAGTTACTCATACACCTAGACAGTCATGCAAAGAATCAAACACACCTCCAATTCCTCAACTATACAGTTATACACACCTTACTTATTGAAACATATTCTAACACATATTTACTCTCTTATATAATCCCTAATAAAAGTTCACAATGATCCATACAGCCACTCACACATTCACTGGCTCTAATGCACAGTTATTTATATATGTTAACTCTCATATGTACTGTGTTTTACATATGTACTTACTTTGACATGTAGCACTGAGATATCCATTCACTCACCAATACACTCATGCACACAGTCAACCGCCCATACAGCTGTTTCCACATGCACTTTTGAAACCATACATCTAGTGAATCAACTGCTCACACATCTATGCACAGAGTCACACACCTCCCAGCCACTCACACACATACTCAGTCTCCCATACAAATACTTGAGCAACCAATCAATAACCCATATAGTTATTCATATAGCTACTGATCAACACATGCAGCAGTTTACAGAACAACAGATATAATGATGCACAAATTAATACAGTTTAATCACTAACCCATGCATTCAGTGAAACACATTTAATCACTCCCTCATACAATCAGTCATGCACCTACTAAATCCTTCATCCAGACATTTATACATCCACTCATTCTTCAATATGTAAGACATATTTTAACTTTACAGAAACATACAGTTACTGGATGTTGTGATCAGTGATGTCATCAGTGATGTCACTGACCATGTCATGAATGATGTAATATGTGACATCATCAGCAGTGGATTGCGGGTGCGCGATATATAGTTAGCGCATCTAACTATATATGGAATTTCAATGGTTTTATGCG
This sequence comes from Lissotriton vulgaris, assembly GCF_964263255.1. Taxonomy (NCBI): domain Eukaryota; kingdom Metazoa; phylum Chordata; class Amphibia; order Caudata; family Salamandridae; genus Lissotriton; species Lissotriton vulgaris. The sequence goes on along the minus strand of NC_141699.1, from coordinate 887,884,859 downwards.
AGTAAAATAAGGTTTTGTAAATGCAAATCCCTAACTATATATGGCCTAAAACCAATGGTTTTTTCATTGAATATATATATATATATATATATATATATATATATTTACATATATATATATATATATATTTATATACATATCCATAAAAGCTCATGCGCTGCTACTGCGACGCAATCCAGGCCACACCAGCACTTCTCTTCAGGTTGCATTTTATTAAAATGAATATTTCAGGCATAACGCGTTTTGAGTCTCATGACTCTTTGTCAAATGCCAGTTACTTCTACACCAGTGGGCTTGTTACAGGTTTAAAAAACGTAGCTTCATAAACGCTGAGAAGGGACCAAGTCCAAAATTCTTCCAGCTTTAAGGAGACAGTTCAATCACCAATCTTTGATGTTTTAAACAATTATATTTCATCCCAACTGCAAGGGTAAGTACCAACAATGTCTTTGGTTAACAGTAACTCCCAAATAGTTCGTTTTCAAGGTTCCCATTGCTGTAATGTCTCGTGGGTTTCTCCTTCAATTTTATGGGACTACAGTTCCCAGAGTGCACTTTGCCTGTCCCCCATTTCTTTTACCTGGATTTCAGTGTCGATATTGGTAAAACCTCACTTTTCACAGCGTGTGCCGAGTGCGAATCACGCATTTACAAGGAAAGTTCCATACCTCGGCCACAGTGTGCAGGTACAGCTTTAAGACCACTGATGCAGCTTTCATCTTTCCTGGAACATAGAGGTTGCCGTGCTTCAGACTGTTCCTCCGCATACCCTAGCTGCTGCAAAATTCCATTCCCCTAATCGAGGCGGGCCTTACTTGTGGCCTCTTCCATCCAATTTGTCTCCTGTAATTCTCGCAACCGGGGGGCACTCTTTAAATATATATGTATAATGTTTTTTCTTTTTTATATACATATATATCGCTCGAGAACTCCTGTCTGCCACTCAATCTGGCAGAACCTCCAGGCACGGACCTCTAACACTCCCAATAACTTAAAAAGACCCACGCAGTGTTGGTGGATGCAGCAGTGAAGTTTATTAATAAAAAGTCCACAAATTAAACAAGCATAATGCCTGCCATGACGCGTTTCATTCCTCACAGGGAGCTTGGTCACTTAATGCTCCTCCTTTCAAGGAACTTGTTAGACCTGGCATCTTTGGCGTGGTTTTCCCCTATCTTTTTTGCCTCTACCTCCTGTATTTTTGATGCTGTGCTGGATTTCGTTTTTGCTGGTTTAGATGCTTCAAACACTCTGCCACTGCTGATCAGTGCCAGAGTGTAAGTGCTCCCTAGGTAAATTGCTATTCTGATTGGATATACATGTTTGGCATATTTGTATCACCATGAAGTCCCTAGTAAAAGACAACGGGTGTGCCAGGGCTGGTGATGACAAATGCTACTAGTGGGCCTGCAGCACTGATTGTGCCACCCACAGGAGTAGCTCTAAAATGGTGTCTCAGGCCTGCCACTGCAGTGCCTATGGGCAGTTTAGAAACTGCCATGTCCTCCTGGTCAGTGTCCCCACTGACCAGGCCTAACCCTTCCCTTTTTGTGCACATCAGTCTCCCCTATTGAAGGCCCAAGGTACCCCTGTGGGCAGGGTGCAGTGTATGTGAAAGGTAGAGCATGTACTGGTGCAGGTGACATGCTCTGGTAGTGAATTACAGCCATTTTCGTTTTTCACTACTGTATGGCTATCTTGGGGGATGCTGGCTACAGAGGCTTCCAGCATTTCTTCTCATAGGAAAAAGATAGGACATAAGTATCTAGTATCCCTGAACTCAGAATTTAATAACACATCTTTTAGGAAAGGTTGTTTTTAAATCCTGTGTTTGAGAACAGCACTTTTAGAAAGTTGCTGTTCTCTTGTCTGACCCTTCTGTGTGCCTTGGCCTGTTTGTGTACTGACTGTCTGGTTTGAGAGTGACAGGGGCTGGGGATTCCCCAGGAGGCTGGCTGAGTCAGCCCTAGGCTAAATGACTGCATTTGCAACTGGAGTGGTGGGAGGAGCTAGCACCTGGGCCTGAATAGGGCTGTGCCTGCCTTCCACAATGCTGGCTCCACCTCTTGCTGGGCAGCTGACGACCCTGCCCCTCACTCTGAAAGGAAAGGAGCAGCCAGGAAAACAAAAGTACTCAGGAGACACCCAGAACTGGTTCAGACCGGGCTCAGTGCCCACTTGCACAAAGAGAACAAAGACTTTTAGGGGTATAAGTACAGGACTCCTACAACAGAAAATTAGATCATCCTGGAATCAAGAAGGAACTTCTGCCAAGGAGAAAGCTGAATCTGAAGAAGGAAGACTATCCTGCTGTTGCTCTGTTGGACTGACCAGTTGATTTGCTGCCAAGGAGAGGGAAGGACTTTGCTGTTGTGCTGTGTCCCCTGTCTTGAAGGAATCTCCAAGGGCCTGAGTAGAGCTGGCTCCCTGTTCTGAAGTCCCAGGAAAAAAAGGACTTCACCCCCAACTTCCCTGAACTCTGCTGAGAGAGTTCTGTCCTTTCTAGAGTGCTTGATTCAGTTGTGGGGCCTCTGGAAGTTGTACCTGTGCTGGGAAGCTTGAAACTAAGCTTGAGAGACTTTTGCAATTGAAAAGTGTCGCAGCGCTCGCTTGCGGAGCGCTTCCCTGACAGTGCGAGAAGTTTCCCACCGCTACGAAGGTCGAGATCGTTGCAGCGCCTGTTGCCGCTGTCAGAGGTGTCGCATCCTTCGTTTGCGGGACGCACCCGATCGGTGCGGGAAAGCCGAACATCACTGCGAGTGTCGTTGCAGAGCCTGACGCCGCTGGGTGAGATCGCCGCACTGCTTGCTTGCGGATCGCATCACGTCGTTGCGAGTGTCATTGCAGAAACCATCGCATCGAGGAGCTGCGAAAGAGGAGATCACCGCTGGTCCGCGCATCGTCGCCCCAGAGATCGTCGCAACTCCAAAGATCGTTGCATCGTGCCTTTGCGAGAACAAACTTCCTACGGAACCTCCGCACCGGAATCCATACAAGTGGCCTTCCTCCCCATACAGACCGGATTCGTCGCAACACGCCCGCTGCTGCAGCGGGGCTGTCGCATCGCCTCCCCAGGGTCTCAGGAGCAACGCATCGCTTGTTTTCCACCGCACCAGCTTCTACTTTTGGAACTTTGTCGCAACTAAATGGTACTGTGAGTAAACATGACGCAACTGTGAACTTTTCACGCATCTGTGGATTATTCTATCGCAACCTAAAGAACTTACATTACAACCTTAAGAACTCTTTCGAAACCATATTCTTGAACTGTGTATGTTGGATTTTTGTCGTTTTGGTCTTGTGTCGTTTAGATTAAATACCTTTATTTTTCTAAACTGTTGTGGAGTCAGTTTGTGGTGTTTTCACTGTGTTACTGTCAGTGTTGGTACAAATACTTTACGCATTGTCTCTGGTTAGCCAAGACTGCTCGTGCCAAGCTACCTAGAGGGTGAGCAGGGGTTATCTCAGAGGGTGATCTCTTTGCCCTGACTAGAATCAAGGGTCCCTATTTGGACAGTGGTACCTACCTCTGCCAACTAGAGACCCCCAGTTCTAACAGAACTCATTAAAAAACATGGAAGTGCGCAATTGCCTGTAAAAACAAGCTCACCCGGTTTATGTGCATGGTAAACAGACTATAACTTATTCGTAGTTACTCATAATTGAGTGTACATCCAATAAATTATGAATTAAAATGCAATGAGGTAAAAAATATGTATATAAATAATACTATTCACATTGTAAAACTAAAATTATAATGCTATACAATGAAACAGATTACAACCAGTCATAATATAGACAACCTTGATAGCACTCAATATTACTATCACGATGGAAGATGCAAATGCCTCTACAGATTGAAGCATGGAGTAACACCTCACTACTAAGCATCTAATAAAATCGTATCAGATCTAGGAATTTGTTGTGCAAAATAGGCAAGATGTTGTGCAAATAGGCAATGTGAGAACAGTATAACAAAGTTATACATAAATTCAGGTACTCAAATGGGCTAAAAATGAACCATAGATCCCCTTAGCAGCACAAAGACCAAATACTCCTACAATAAATTGTGGTCTATGATTATCAGAATTGAATATTTTTCGAATTTATGAAAGAAAAATATTTTTCAAATACATAAACACGAGTCGTAGAACGAAAAATCATTCATCAATAAAGTGCAAGTGCAAAAAGACCCTTAAGGCCAAGTTCAATATAAAATGCTGCTAAAACATTCTAAAGTCAAATAATTCAAATGTCACAAAATTGCTTAATACAATTCATATGTCTAATAATGATAATTAGTCCATTCAAAAAAAGTGCAAGGTGACAGTATTAATTGTGCAAAATAGTGCTGTGCAAAATTGAAGTTCCCTATCAGCTTTGGAAAAACCTATATCATTTAAGCCTAATATATATATATATATATATATTACCTACTGGCGGTCGCCAGTAGGTAGTTATAGTTAGGATTTTTTTCAATGTTAAATCTCAAAATTCTATTTTGAATAACTTTGGCACCGGTTGACGAATCTGCCTGAAAATTTCATGAAAATGGCCTCGTCGAGCTCCGGTCCTTCCCTGAAAGTTTGGGGGGGATACAATAAGCGGGGGCCGAGATAAAAGGGGGGTCCCAAAACGCGTTTTTCCCATGTTAATTTCCATAGGGCGGTCGATTTCACTTTTAGCCCGAACGGCTGAATGGATTTACACCAAACTTGGCAAAATTGTAGGGACTGGTAGCCCGATGTGCCTTTGCTATGTCTCAAGATATGTGCTCCAGTGGATTTTGAGTAATTTAGGTTCCAAAAAATATATATATCTATAGCAGCGCACCGGTGCGCGCACCAGGGAGCGCTCCGGGCGCGTGACGCGAGGTGCGCATGGAAAGCTGATTGGCTCTCGGGTGTCTGTAAACATTCGAAACAGTCCAGAGCGGTCGCCATCTTGTGTCTCGGTAAAATCGAGACATAAGAGGTGGCTAAAACAAAGTGGGAACTGACCATAAGGCGTCAGGGATAGACCCCTTTGACCCCCTAGGTTTGATGTGGGGGCTATAAAAGGGCCCCGCGGGGCATTTAAATTATTTTTTTTTTTTTCGTTTTGCGCGGGGGAAGCGCACGGTGCGCGCACCGGGGAGCGGCCCTGGGAGCGCACTATGATGAAAAAAGGTGACAGAGTGTTTAAAAAATGAAGTTTTGATTTAGAAATTGGAGGTAGTTCTAAAAAGAACTTTTTTTTCTTCTTCTTTTTGTTGTTTTATATTTTTTTTGTGTTTTTTGAACTTTTTGTACTTTTTTTGGCTTTTCAAAACAGTTTTATATATTTTTTTGTATTTTTTTGGGGGAGAAACAAAAAAAGGGAATTGAAACTGGCTCAACTGGAGCAAAAAAACAAAAAACCCAAAAAATTACTTCTTTTTGGGGCACTTGTGATTATCACCTGCAAGGACGATGAGTTTCACACTTTTTTCCCCATAGGAGATAAGTTTGCCACAAGCAGTGCAAGTAATTTTAAAATCAGCAAATCTCGGCTGAATGCAAGGCATCACCTCAGATGTTTCTGGTTGCGAGGAAGTGGGTTGGTTTCTTTGGGAGGGGGTCCTTGATGACTGGGGGAGGTTACTGGCCATTTCCCGGAACTCTGCACGAGAGTAGTTGTTTGGATGCTTTCTTGTCATGTGCCGAATCATGGTATAGTTACCAAAAGAATATTTCTTATTTGGGTTGCCCCGTGAAAGTTCATCATTGCAGATGAGGCAAGTGACTTTGGCCGCATTCACCTTTTTTTTCCCCTCTGGAAGTGAAAAAAACTGCCAAATAATGTGTGGTTTAGGTTTATAAGGTGTATTTTCTTCTGGCAGCCATCTTCTTCTCCCCTCCTCCTCTTCCTCTTCCTCTTCCTCCTCCTGTTCTTGACCACCAACATAATTTGGAGCTGGTCCTCTTGGTGGTTGTGGTGGTGGTGGTGGGGCAGATGCACCAGCTGATGCTACTAATGAAGCCATTTTATAGTACAAAATATTACTCAAAGAGCAAAAAAGTAGACAGAGCAACAAACAGGTCTTCCTCAGTCAAAGGACAAAGTCAGAATAAGGAAAAAAGGTGGGGTCTTTCATCATTTAGAAAAAAAAACTGTCCTGAACCAATGAGAAGTGTTATTTTCAGGTCACAAGACCAGGGGCTTCATCATTATGAAACCAAAACTGTTATGAACCAATGAAAAGTGTTATTTTCTGCTCACATGACCCGACGCGCTTACGCTACGCGCCCGGGGCGCGCCCGGGGGCGCGCCCCGGGTCGCGCAGCGTAAGCGCGTCGGAAGTTTACGTTGTGCGATCGTATTCGCTCGAGTACTTCCGGGTGCGCTTACGCCGTGCGTATCACGCGGTCGCGGCTACGCGATACGTCACGATTATGTTTTCGTTTGCGATATTGGCGCTCACGGGACGCTCCCCGGAGCGCGCCCCGGGGCGCTTTGTAAAAATACGCTTTTCGGGGCGCTCCCCGGGGGGCGCTCCGGGAGCGCTCCCCAAAATAATTTTTAAAAAAAAAATTGGGAAAATTGTAGGGACAGGTAGCTCTATTCTGAAGTGGTTTGTAAAAAACATTAACTTTAGAAAAATATGTATTGTGCTACATTGGGCTTAATATATGTTAGAGCCAAAATGTAGCCCAAATGTAGCCCAAAGTAGCCCAATGTAGCCCAAAGATGGCCACCAGAGATCAAAAATTGAAAATGTAGCCCAAAATTCAACTAGATGTAGCCCAACTGTAGCCCAATGAGAAAATGTACCAGAGTGTTAAAAAGAACAACTAGAGTGCTAACAGTCTTATTTATAAAGTGAAACTTATAGTTAGGAATTAGCATTAAAAAAACCTTTGAAATTCACTGAAAAAACCATAGGTTTCACACCAGTTATAGTTAGGAATTAGCATTTAAAAAACCTATTAAATTCACTGAAAAAACCATAGGTTTCACACCAGTTATAGTTAGCTGGAAATTTTACTGATATAAAACCATTGAAATTCCCACGTTATAGTTAGTCGGACTCACTATAACTTGCGCGTGCAATGCACTGCTGATGACATCACATATTACATCACTCATGACATGGTCAGTGACATCACTCATGACATCACTGATGACACCATCCAGTGAATATGTGTCTTTCTGAAAAATAAATATTAGTGAGTTATGTTTAAATATTTAAATATATATATTAGTGTTTCACTTTGTGTATAAGTGGCTACATGTGTTGGTAAGTAGCTACATGCGTATGTATATGGGTTATTAGATATTTTTATTAGTATCAGTATGACTGTCTATATGGTTTAGTGGGGGTATTACTTAGCACATAGATGCATGAGTGACTGACTCTTTGTTTGTATGTGTTTTGAAGACAGCATATGTACAGGACTGTATGGGTGGATGAGTGTCTATATGTGTTTGTTAGTGAGTGAATGACTGTCTCACTAGTGTCTTTATCAGTACCTACATATGTTTTAATCTAGTATATATGAATATTGATGTATATAAGTGAGTATATGTGAGAGTAAGAGATTGTAAGAGTTCCTGTTTAAATAAGTATGTGTTTCTATAAGTGATTGTTTAAGAGAATAAATATGTGTAATTTTAAATAGAAGTAAGGTGGAAGTGTGTGTATAACTCTATATTCAAATAAATGGATGTTCAATAGTTTATTTGCACGTGTGAATATGTGTGTGAGTAACTTTTGGATGAATGTCGGTGTGTAACAGGATGTATAGGTGTATCACTTCATATGATGAGTGAGTATATGTATGAGTGACTATATAGAACTGTTGGTGAAAGAGTGGATGTGTATATAGATAGTGGAATTACTGAATTGCTTGTTGTAACTGATATAGGTATCTCCATTTTTTTAAAAATTTCAGTTTCTATTTTTGAATATGTGTCTCAAGGGTTACATTATAGTGAAAGGAGGTCTGTCACTATGTCACAAGGATGGTGTCATGAGTGATGTCACTGACCATGTCATGAGTGATGTAATATGTGATGTCATCAGCAGTGCATTGCACGCGCAAGTTATAGTGAGTCCGACTAACTATAACGTGGGAATTTCAATGGTTTTATATCAGTAAAATTTCCAGCTAACTATAACTGGTGTGAAACCTATGGTTTTTTCAGTGAATTTAATAGGTTTTTTAAATGCTAATTCCTAACTATAACTGGTGTGAAACCTATGGTTTTTTCAGTGAATATATATATATATTCAATGAAAAAACCATAGGTTATAGACCATATATAGTTAGGGATTTGCATTTACAAAACCTTATTTTACTCGCATAAAACCATTGAAATTCCATATATAGTTAGTTGCGCTAACTATATATCGCGCACCCGCAATCCACTGCTGATGATGTCACATATTACATCATTCATGACATGGTCAGTGACATCACTGATGACATCACTGATGACATCTCAAATGACATCACTGATGACATCACTGATGACAACATCCAGTGACTGTATGTTTCTGTAAAGTTAAAATATGTCTTACATATTGAAGAATGAGTGGATGTATAAGTGTCTGGATGAAGGATTTAGTAGGTGCATGACTGACTGTATGAGTGAGTGATTAAATGTGTCTCACTGAGTGCATGGGTTAGTGACTAAACTGTCTTAATTTGTGCATCATTATGTCTGTTGTTCTGTAAACTGTTGCATGTGTTGATAAGTAGCTATATGAGTAACTATATGGGTTATTGATTGGTTGCCCAAGTATTTGTATGGGAGACTGAGTGTCTGTGTGTGTGGCTGGGAGGTGTATGACTCTGTGCATGGATGTGTGAGCAGTTGATTCACTAGATGTATGGGTTCAAAAGTGCATGTGGAAACAGCTGTATGGGCGGTTGACTGTGTGCATGAGTGTATTGGTGAGTGAATGGATATCTCAGTGCTACATGTCAAAGTAAGTACATATGTAAAACACAGTACATGTGAGAGTTGACATATATAAATAACTGTGCATAAGAGCCAGTGAATGTGTGAGTGGCTGTATGGATCATTGTGAACTTGTATCAGGGATTGTATAAGAGAGTAAATATGTGTTAGTATATGTTTGAATAAGTAAAGTTTGTATAACTGTACAGTTGAGGAAATGGAGGTGTGATTGATTCTTTGCATGACTGACTAGGTGTGTGAGTAACTCCATGGATGAGTGGCAGTCTGTGAGTGTCTGTTTACACTGATTTTATCTAAGGTTATATTAGAGTCTGAAGAGGTTCATCGTATTATCACATGAATGATATCATCAGTGATGTGATCAGTAATGTCAAATGAGATGTCATCAGTGATGTCATCAGTGATATCATTTGAGATGTCATCAGTGATGTCATTTGAGATGTCATCAGTGATGTCATCAGTGATGTCACTGACCATGTCATGAATGATGTAATATGTGACATCATCAGCAGTGGATTGCGGGTGCGCGATATATAGTTAGCGCAACTAACCATATATGGAATTTCAATGGTTTTATGCGAGTAAAATAAGGTTTTGTAAATGCAAATCCCTAACTATATATGGTCTATAACCTATGGTTTTTTCATTGAATTTCAATGGTTTTTTAAATGCAAATTTCTAACTATATATGGTCTATAACCTATGGTTTTTTCTGTGAATTTCATTGGTTTTTTAAAAGCTAACATCTGTAGCTGTAAAATGTATTATTCTTTAAATCCCAAAATATATTTAGATGTTTATTGATAATTTTTTTTTAAATATTTTTTTCTTCGCTTCTAGTTCGCGAACCGGGAAGCTTTCCGTTAGCTCATCTTGATGCCGCGATCTAGTCCGCGAACCGGTCAACGTTACGTTAGCGGAACAGTGACGCGTCGCGGAAGCGCGACGTATCACGTTATCGCGTAATGCGTCTAATGACGCGTCGCGTTAGCGCTCCCGGAAGTGCTCCGGACCGCGAACCGGAAGCGATCTGGGACGCGGCGCGCGCCGCGTAACGTAAGCGGAACAGGTCATGTGACTTGTTTATCAAACTTTTCATTGGTTCATTTCACTTTTGGTTTCCAAATGATGTATGACTAGGTCATGTGACCTAAAAATAACACTTTTCATTGGTTCAGAACTTTTGCTTTCCCCTAATCATGTAAACCCCTCCTTATTTCCTCACTCTGACTTTCATCTTGGTGAGAGAAAGACCATTTAGCTAGAATTGAACAATGGCTTCTGTACTTGCTGCAGCTGGTGGAACCCCACCTCCACCTCCTCATAAGAAGAGAGGACCACCTAGTCAATTTATCACTAACAGAGAGGAGGAAGAGGAGGAAGAAGAAGAAGAGGACAGAGAGGAACAACAATTTGTCGAAGAGTTGCCCCGGGTTTCTAAGCGAAAAACAAGTTTCATCTGGCAGTTTTTCTCCATCCCTCCTGGATCAAAGAAGGTGAATGCTAAATATGCCACCTGCCTCATCTGTGATTACAGATTGTCGAGAGGCACAGAAAAGAAATACAGTATGGGCAACTATACGATGCATCGACACATGAGCAGGTGGCATCCCTTAAACTACAGCCGGGCTGAGTTAAGGGATCTTCAAGACAATCCCACGACAACTCCTGTGGCCAGATCTACCTCCACAATGTCTTTGACGGGAAGAGAGGCACAAGAAACTGTGCCAAACATTCAACCCAACTTCCAGCATATGAAGTTATCTTGTATATACTGTGGTGGTATGCTGTCATATGGCAACATGAGCGTCAACCTGATGAACATGGCGTTCGAAAATCATAAATGCCCTAATGCACCCAAGAAGTAATTTTTTTTTTTTGCTCCAGTTGAGCCGTTTTCAATGCCTGTTTTTTGTTGTCTCCCCTCCATAAAAAACACAAAAAAAACATAAAACAGTTCTAAAAATACAAAAAAATCAAAAAATGTTCAAAAAAAAAAATAAATAAATAAAACAACAAAAACAAAAAAAAAACAGTTCTTTTCAGAACTACCTCCCCTTTCAAACAAAATTGCTAGAATGTTTATCACTCTGGCAAGCTCTATTTCTTTTGGTTCGCTTCAAGTTCGCTGACCGGTTCGCGAACTTTAAGCGAACTAAAAAAATATTTTTTTAAAAAAAAGAAGAGTTAGTATAAGGGAAGTAAACAGAGAATAATGTAAAAAGAAAGACAGCTATAGAGAGTAAATGAGAGATACTGTCAATGACATCATCAGCAGTGCATTGCGGGTAAAAAGAGTAGAAAACATTTACCTTATAATTCTTGTTACCTTTTTTAAATATTTTTTCATACTTTCAATCTGTAAAACAAAGAACAAACATTTCCAAAAATATTAAAACATGTATTTAAAAATTAGAAAAGACAAGGGAAAAGGTTCAAAAACAAACAGTTTTTCAACAACTTTGACATTTACAGAAGTCTCTGCTTCTCTACGTCCCCTACACAATCCTAAAGATATATATTCGAAAGAAACTGTATCTTGATGTTGATGAACTGAGGCCTATTTTGGAACATGATGTTTTTCTTGCACTGCTAATGTCTCACAATAGTGATGCAATAGCAGCGCAAAAAAGATGTAAAGCCATCATAAAATTGTGTCTAACATTGTAAATGCTTGATTTAGGATGCAAATAAGATGTGTGCTTTCAAGAGCTTTCTTTGAGGTGAGGCCTCTTTTCTTTTTTTGAAAAAAACACTACCCAGAAGTACAGCACTGAAAGCATTAAAATTGATATTTACAGAACTCAGCTTACCCATATGTACCTCACATTTCTAAATGTATATCATAAGGACAAAAAGCATAACATTAATTATACATGTTAAATGGTTTCTTTTTGCTGTTCTCAGAATGTATCAAATTTCACTTAAATCAGTGACTTGAAGGTATTCATCATGTAACAGCGGGGAAAAAAAAACACAATCAAAATGACTGTGTTTAAAAAACCCATACAACCTAAGAAATCTGATTTCAAAACTCCTTAAAATTAACTTACTTTCAATGACGTCGAACGATCTCCTATGAACAGCATCCACTCTGTTGTGCTACAAATATTTTCAGCCCGCCACTTTCTGAAAGAAAACCTCCATCGATACGTAAAATATGTTACATAGAAAAAAAGACTTCTCTCATTATATCACATGTTTCCACTAGGCCAAATCATGTTGCCGCGATTCGCAAGTCTTGTTATTCTTCCAATCAAATCCCGACATTTTCTATTTTCGCAACTTTCAAAAATAAAATATTTGAGATTATTTTCACAATCCTGGACTACTAATAACTTACTCTTCTTTGTCACTCATGTTCTCCTTTTCCTATGACACTGATACTGCTTACTATGAAGCAGACTTACTTGCATCAGGTTTATATAGTTGGATTTTTAATCTAGACAGCATTGCAGACTTACATTCCCTCTACTTAAAATTTTGGTTTTAAAAACACCAGGTAAGAATTTTTAAGGTCAAACGGCAATTTTTTTTTGAACGTTACAACGGAATCATTACAGAATGACCAGCCGTTTCCAGACTTTAAGTAAGCTGTATAATGTCCTGATGTTGTTGATGGACCATCGTGATAGATAATTGCTACAGTAACAAAAGTCCTCCCTGATATTGACAGCTGAGAAGCCACAAAATTTTTTATTAAAGTTGACAATTTTGATCCATCAGGCCTACAACGTTGGATCATTAAAATGACATACTGGCCATATCTACGTATAAATAATGTTGACATCATATCACATTTACATTGGCTACACTCCATGTTGTGATCCGCTGCATTTACTAGCTTATTAAAGGACACTGATTTACTGTCTGGCAAAGTTAAATATATAAATCTTTCTGAGTCTACACTAGTAGTACTTGATACCATACAGTTCTCGCAGTCATGCTGCCATTGATAAGAAAGCCCAAACAGGTGATCTACATCTACACCCTCATCTTGCAATACATCAAGTATATAAATTAAAAACTCCTGACAATCTTGCTGATTATTTTCAGAGAAGTCTGTTTGACCTGAACATTCATCTAACAGATAACGAACTTCAGACACACTTTCTACTTTTGTTCGATCAGTGCTACATTTCTCTAACACAGAATTCAACAAGCAGCATAAACTTTGTTCTGAATTGAACACAATCTGTTCTTTTAAACTCTCTAGTGAAAAGAGAACATTAACAACTACATTTGCATAGCAGTTGACACCAGAACTGTTTTCAAATTGAAAACCAACAATATCTTCAACAGAATCCACTTTCTTTCTGCTAACAACTTTCGGTTCATTGACTTTTAGTCTTTTTCCAACAACCTCCCTACTGTTACTGATATTTCTACGTTTCTGGCCTACCACACGTTTCTCAAACAAAGGATATTGAGGCAAATGTGGCGCATACTCTCTTCTTAACCTATTGTATTCCTTAACACAATCTAGATCCGCACAAATGTGTGTGACATCACAGTCAATCAAGTACAATCCCGATAAAGTTCTAACTCGTGACAATGCCACATATGCCATACCCTCCTTGAACACAGAACTGCCAATATTCACCAATGCACAGTCTACACTTAAACCTTGCGATTTATGGATTGTCACCGCATATGCCAAGCAAACAGGAAACTGTTTACGGCGAACATATAAGTCTTTAACAAGCAAAAACCTAGCAGAACAACAACCAATTTGCTGTACTTCCTCAATGCCATCAAATTTAATTCTTAAAAATTCTATTCCATCTCTATTTTTGTATTTCTCAAAATCAACAACATTACCCATTGATCCATTTACCAGACCTCTTTCTACATGTAAATTCCTTCTCAAAATGATTCGGCAATTTAAACACACATTCAAAGTCTTTTCAAAACCCGCTGTCTTAGATATAGTCTTCTCTAATGAATCCAATTTTGATTTCAAATTGTCTGACAAAATAATTGTTGATCCCATATGCTCTAATTTGTCGATAGCTTCAAGTTTCACAATCTCTTGCTTTTCTAAATTCAACATTTTGTTGTTGAAGATGGCACATTCTGCAAGAGTTGGCATGAGACATATCCCAGATTTCTTCTCAGTAATTTTCTGAAAAATATTCTCAGGCTCAATCTCTTGTTTGGGATATAAATTTGACAGTAATCGTGCATTTAAAGCTTCTTTCCCATACTCGCTCACTTTTCCAATTCTAATATCTTGTAGAATATTCTTGTAATCTTCATCCTTTGCCTGACGCATATTTTGATGCAGTTCAGCATAATTGAAGTTTAACCATATATTGACGTTGCCAATGCTCCCTAGGCACTTCCTGGTATCTTCATGCGTGAGTATTTTGAACACAGGTTGACCTTTTACTGGTGTCAGCTGCAGAAGATCTCCGAAAACAATGATGTGTTTCCCACCAAATAACACATCATATTCAGTTTTAAGTACTTCTTGCATTCTCAAATGCACAAAGGCAAGCATGACATTTGAAACCATGCTTACTTCGTCAATGATAAGTAGTTTCATTTTCCTCAAGACTCTTGAAACTTCACAGCATGCATCTCCAGATAACTTGTTGTATTGTAATTTGTTGTCATGCTCCACCGGCAGCATCAATAGACGATGCAAAGTAATACCTTTAATGTTATGTGCTGCCAGTCCAGTAGGAGCGGTGACAACACAAGACAGCGATGACTGAGTCCTTTCCTGCAAATAACAAGAGATTGCTTTAATGAGGAAACTTTTTCCAGTTCCCGCTTCTCCACTCACGTACAGTCGGACAGGCTTCAACGATGTACATGAGCACTTGTTCTTCTCATGACTTAATCCGTGCTCAATTTCCTTGGTAACTTCATCATATATTTTCCTCTGCTCAACGTTGAGTTGTTTTTCCAAGTCTTCTAAGTTAACTGAATCCTCCTGAGCATGTGCCATGGCTCTTTCTACTTCATTCATAGCAGTGGCAGCTTCATTTTCGATAATAGGTCCTCCAAGTGGATCTTGACTCAATGAAACAGAACTCTGACTGTCCTGAGAACTGTCTCTGGCAATCTCGACTGCAATCGTTGCTTCCTGCTCAATTTCCAAAGTTAGCATTTCTTGATATTTAGAAAAAGCAGGACATTCTATGGACTCCTTGGCTGCATTGAAAGAGTCTTCGTAACAGAGGAAATCTCCAAGCAGTTCCTCTTCTGCACGCCAAGGCTTGAAAAGTTGCAAAAGTGCTAAATAGAAAAACTCCTTTTTTTCTGGAGATTCACCACTCAATTTTCGATGGTTTACTAATTGGCATTTTCTTTGCTTGACCAGGCATCCTTCACTTCCAATTACAGCATACACTCCTTTCTCAATATCTTCTTTGATGTTCCTCTTGAATATATAATTTTGGAGAACCTCATATAAACAAACATTCTCAAGGTGACTGCTTCGATTTGGATAATATGTATCCAACATGTTGGTCTTCAAAATGTCGGTACTGTTTGGTTCCTGTTCTGCCAAATACTCAATTTCCCGGACAGGTTTTAGAACTCGATTTCGCGTTGCAGCAAGACCAAGACTCGCCCAAACGAGACTCCTGGATTTGGCATAGAGACTTGCTGAAGACAATCGATCAGAACATTCGTAAGCTCCGATTTCTCGATGCGACAACATCTTCAGACTGAAACTGTACAACTTCTTGCTGAGGCTCTTTTCATGGGAAATGTCCTCCCACATATCCTTCAGTTCGGTCTTTTCTTTTTTGGTGATGTAAGATGTCACATACCGAGCCACAGCCATACAGTTGTCAGCCACAAACTGTATATCCATGTTGGCATTCCACATGGACAAAATCACTGGGTTGTAGTCATTGATGTACTTGGACTCTTCGTTCCTTTTCAAATTGTATGTATTCTTGGGTGATTTCCTCGTCACATTATGTCGCAGCGAAGACATCAAACTGTTCACTCTTCCTTTAGAAATCACCGGTCGTGGAAAGTTGAAACGACATTTGGTGTAGAACTTCTCCTTGTTTCTGAATTTACGACGACAGTACTTTCCACAACGATGGCTTTGGAAACGTAAAACTTGTTCTCTTAGACTTTTCTTCTCCGTTGCGTTTGGAACAGCACACGTAGAATACTGTTCGATGAAATTCATCACTAAGTCATCCGGATCTGTTCCAAATTTAGGTGCATCCTTGATCCACAACAACATATGTATATGAGGGGCACCTCTTGCTTGGTACTCCTTTCTCCAGAAGAAATCCAACACCTCTCCAAGAGGTGGATTCTTTTTATTTGTGATGAAAGACATCATAGCTTCAAATCTATGATTGAAGTACCTGCATACATTCACTGGATCCAAAGAACACAGTTCTCCAGGTGTCTTGAATTCAATGTTTTCAATATTTCCATTTGCCTCTCGTAGAAATTCAAGTAAGTCTTCCCAGCCATACTCGGCACAGCTCAGAGTGAGGAACCATGTTGGAGTTCCTAAGTTCCTCAGCATACATTTTAAATCACCATGACGACGGTACCAGTACTCATTAGTACCACGCTGACACGCCATGAGATTAATTAAGTGAGAATCCAAAATACTGTCTTGGACATTGACTTTATGCATAAAGTCACTTGCCGAGATGTTTCGCATCTGTATACCACTTTTTAAGATGTGGTTCACTGCATATGACAGTCCAGACAGATCGCTTTCAAACAGGAGATGAAACAAATAGGGAATGCATTGCCGAAACCTAGGATCTTCTGCATACAATCGTAAAGTCCGGTATTCAGACGCAGGAATTTGATGAGGTCGCTCATCATATCTTCCTCCTTGACCTGTGGGAAATAGCTGTGGGAAACACCGAGCTTCCAAACTTTCCTCCCAAACACTAATGGGACTCCCTTTGACTTGTTTCATTTGAAACAACTCAATAGCATTCCCCATGACTTCCTTGGAATGCAAAGGATGAACACTATAATGTTCATATATTTCTTCACTTTTAGAGGCCTCTACTTTCTCAATTTGGCCAGCACACAAATCGCTATCCTCTTCATCACTTACTTCCTCTTCTGCAACATATACATTCTTATAGTACTTATTATTTTTCTTCAAATACACTGTTGCCTTTTTGACTTTCCTAACATCCACTAAATCTTGCCATATTTTCTTATTCTTTGTCGGAACCCCATTAACCAAGATAACCAGAGGTTCCTCTTCCACTTTTTCTATTCCAATTGTGTTAATGTTTTTCTTCAAATCTAGAGGCAAATAAACAACTCTTCCCTTTAATCCTCTCTGTAAATCTGCTGGAGGCAACTTCCCTGTCTTTGGCTCCATTCTTACAATAGCCTGAAAGGGATGGATACTTTGAATCAAAATAGATTCATAAGTATTTAAATCCTTCAATTCAGAAGGAATCTCAACCAATTCCAGATTATTTTGAACTGCCCTAGCAGGCATCTGGTTTTGGTTTAATTTATTACAACAATAAGTACACACACGTTGATCCGATCCCAAATCAAAATAATTTTCTACCATCAAGTATGTGGCAAAATCCTTCCATTCACTATTATTTTCGCTTTCACTTTTTGCATATAAATCCACTACCTTAGTCTGATTCTTATAATAAGTGCGTCGACAACATACACAAGTGAAATTAGGCCTCTCACTTGATTTCATCTGAAACGTGGCAATTTCCTTCTGAAAATTATCTGTACTGGAAACCTGTACATTATCTTCCACATTACCCTCTACTTCAGGGTCAATTTGAACATTCTCATCTTTACTACCAAAGTAACAAAACTCAATTTCTTCACAAATATTTTTCACATCTATTTCAGAACCATGCAAAAGAGCAGCACATAATTGTTTAAGCATAATTGCTGGACTCTTAGCATAATACAACATTCTCACTAATTTTCTCACTTTATTATGATGCACTGCTAGCATCCTGAAATGATGAAAAACACTCTGGCATACTCTCCTGGAAAGACAAGCCAGTGAATGACCACGCAAACCTGTCATTTGTCTCACTCTGCAAGGATCTAAATTTTGCAACAACTTCATTTTCTGCTTCAAACTTTTCTTATTAAATGTCCGTATAAAATCACAAAGCAAATTGATGGAAACCTGTCGCACACTGCAAATAGAACTACACTTCCAAATGTACACAGGACCCTTAGGACGTCTTCCTAAAACCTCATCACTTAGCGCCTCTTCTGTCTCTGTTGTCACAAGTTGTTCTTTTTCAACTGGACAACCATCCTTCACTTCATAAGCTCGACCACTGATGTCAACTGCATGCACCAAATCATTATCCTGAAAATAAGTCTCCTCATTAAAAAATGCCTCAGAACTTGAACTATGCATCCATTCTCCGGAAAAAACTTCACAAAAGTTAGTACGATTTACTACTCTCTTCCATCTACTTTTTGTTTTGAAATCAGAAATTACCTTGCTTAGTTTCCTAATTCTACTGATTACCAAAATAAATAACTTTCGCTTAATTTCAAAAGCATGATCAATAATTTTCTCTACATTTTTCTTCTTCTTATAAAATGCCGCTTTCTGTTGGCCTTTCTTTTTAATACTTTTCAATAAATTAACTAATATCCTATTACGGAACATTCGATTTCGAATGTCCCTAAACTGTTGTTTCCTTCTACTATCATGCACAAAGTTATCTCTTCCTCTACCAGTAACATTTGTGATGGGTCTCTCCTTTCCATTTAAATTACTTTTCTTTTTGTGAACTGAAACATTTTTTTGAGCAAAACTTTTTTTACTACAAATATTTCTTAAGAATGATTTCGTGCTCTTACCCGGACCTTTCTTGGTGTTTTGACAAGTATTTGGGGAAGAGGACTGCTGCAATAAAACATCATCCTGCTGTCTTTGACGTTTTCTAGCCTTTCGTATTCGACTTTTGGAAGGCATTTTCCAAACTATGAAAGAATCTGCAGTTGAATCTGTGGAAAAATATAATATAAAATGTTATTAACCACTATTACCAAACAGTAAATAAATAACAGTCATCTAAAACGTAATGCCGTACTAATTATTTAACATAGCAAATGTTTTCCACCAGCACTGCATCACAAAAATGACACTCAATGGTACAAAAAAGGCATACAACACTCATAAATCACTCCCTAATATTTTAAATCATTAATTCAGGATGACGATAAGATGTAGCCTATCTAAAGATTTGTTTAGGCCCTGATCTTTAGACTGGGGTAAATGTGTGTCATTGATCCACATTCAGTCCATCACCTGTTTTGTTTATTTGAGGTGAGGCCAACACATGGTTGCAGATAAGATTTTCACTGAAAAATATCAAAATAAAAAA
The DNA here is from genome assembly GCF_964263255.1 of Lissotriton vulgaris. Classification (NCBI taxonomy): domain Eukaryota; kingdom Metazoa; phylum Chordata; class Amphibia; order Caudata; family Salamandridae; genus Lissotriton; species Lissotriton vulgaris. Next base: position 887,865,564 of record NC_141699.1, on the reverse strand, counting down.
ACATGTGAAGGCCTACCAATGAAGTAAATCATTAAATGAAAACCAATACATTTCTGGAAATATGCACTACTAATGCTTCATAAGATGTTTTGGGTCATATTTATAATGCATTTGAGTATCTAGTATGCTATTTTACGTTCTTCCTGGTGCAAATTTATTGTAAATATGCTCCCACCTGCGGTTGGCAAATTTAGATTTTGATTATGGGAGTTAGATAGGCATGTTACTAATTTCCCAAAAATGGTGTATAACCCCAAACAACCTTTGAAGCAAATGCTCTTAGCCATGTTATCCACCTCCCATTGGATAACATGGCTAAGAAGTGCTTGCAAATGTGAAAAAAACGGCCGCAATGCATGAATATCGCAGAAAAATCAGCGATATTCATACATTTTCCAGCAAATGCTCTTAGCCATGTTATCCACTTCCTATTAAATAACATGGCTAAGAACTGCTCTGGGCCTCATGAGGAACGCTTTCCATTTAAAAAGGGAAAAATAACATCAAAAACACTAAAATGCCTTCTAAATATGACCCCAAACAACCTATGAAGCTCTAACAGTACATATCCTGAAATTTAATTGATTTCAAAATTCGATTTTTAAACACAGCATATAAATCAATTGTATACCTGCATTCATGAATAAATGACTAAAAATGTCCTCGAGACACATGATTGTGTTTTCTGGAATGCCCTAGCACCATTTTTGAGACACTATTAACATGGCTAGGTAACTCCCATAATCAAAATTTAAATTTGCCAAGCGCAAGTGAGAGCGTATTTACAAGACACTTGCCCCAAGAGGAACACTTTCCATTTAAAAAGGGAAAAATAACATCGCAGAAAAGTCAGCAATATTCATGCACTTTCCAGCAAATGCTCTTAGCCATGTTATCCACTTCCTATTAAATAACATGGCTAAATTTGCCAAGCACAAGTGGGAGCGTATTTACAAGACACTTGCCCCATGAGGAACACTTTACATTTTAAAAGGAAAACATAACATCTTAGACACTCAAATACCTTATAAATATGGCTCAAAACAACCTATGAAGCTCTAGCAGTACATATCCAGAAATGAAATTGATTTCTTAAATCGTTTTTAAAAGCAACATCTCTGTTTCAACTTACATAACAGACCATAAAATGGGCTCCATGTACCACAATAACTTGTGTTACTGCATGCCAGAATGTTACACCAAATATGCAATTACAATTTCTCTATGAAACTAATTCTATTAGTATATCACTAGAGACAAAACCACATTTTAAAAACACAGCTTTCTTCATCATTTTCTCCTTAAATCATACTATTCTCTATCTAAATTAAATAAATCTTTTCTCACCTTAGCAAATATTTTTTGAGTTTTGAAAACAGTCTAAGAAATACACCAAATTGTCTTCAGCAGAAGAAAAAGGATGCACTCCAAAGGCTGCAGCTATTGAAAGCACAGAAATACAGATATTCTTTTCACATATCTCTCATATTAGCCAATCATACCTCTTCCCTCACTTTTTTCAAATCAAAACCCTTCCCCCCTCTGCCCTGTCTGCCTTGTTTCCATAGCAACCACCTCCTGGAAGACCTCTCATGTTTGCAAATTCACACAACAATGTTTCAATTGAACTCTGAACTCTCAGTGCACCTGCGTATCCAGTGCAATCTTTCATTAAATGTTTCTTCCTTGACCATTCAAATTACATCTTTCAAAGAACACATCCATGCACCCTAACTTTCTGTTTTCAGAAATGGAAATGCACCAATCACTGCTAATGAATCATTAGCATTGTAAATCCACAGTTTTTTTTCTTTTGAAACTCCTACTGTTTCAACTGCCCTTTCATTACCACACTTCATCTGACTGCAGAACAACCTTCTCCCACCATGTTTAAGGTCTGGATTGTTGGACATAGTTACATCCACTGGGCTCAAAGGTATGCTGAGAGCAGAAATTTACCTAACCTCAATTTACAAGATGTGGAAATTAAGTGGTTGGGCCAAAGAGGATTAAAATGTCACCAATTGATACCATTGGTGAAAACCTTTATGCATTTGCCAAAACCTGACCTGTTAATAGTGCACTGTGGAGGTAATGATTTGGGCACTTTGACAGGGATAGGTCTGGAAATGCTTTTAAAGGACACCTTTGAGCAATTAATGGCACTTTTTCCTCAAACTGCCTTGGTATATTCCAATATATGCCAAAGACAGAAATGGAGGTGGTCCAACCAATTTTGTCCACAAATTGAGAAAGCGAGGAAGCATGTAAACAAATCTGTTTCAGCTTACATGAGAGACCATGGAATGGGCTCTCTGTACAACAATAACTTGCGTTACTACATGCAAGATATCTACAGAGGAGATGGAGTTCACTTCTCAGATGAGGGCAACAGAATTTTCATTCTGAATTTAAGACTGTGCATTGGTACCTACTTATAAGTACCTAAATGTACCATAAACTCAAAAGCTCTTCTCAGAGCTACCCTACATCTGATCACTCACAATTATTATTTTTCTCTAATTTTTTTCACTAATTTTCCACAAAATTCGCTCCCCGGAGCGCTACCCGGTTCGCTAACCGAAAGCTAACCTCGCGGAATTTTTTTAAAAAAAGTTTTTTTTTCCGCACATATAAGCCTCCTCAGCCACGCTCAGAAAACCTAGGGGCTCAAGATAAGTCTACCATGACCCCTTCTACCCATTCTAAACATTATTTGCCCTCCATCTTGTATCTTAATGCGACCGAAACACAAAATGGTGGACTCCCGTGACGCTTAAGGTTCGCTAACCGGGCCGCTTCCCGGAAAGCGGTCCTAAAAAAAGGCGGGAAAGTAATTTACAGAAAAACGACTAGAGACACTCTCACCAAATATAGATTAGCTCATACTACATAACAATCCCTTCCATTCTCACAAATTTCATTGAAATTCCATTTAGCCATTTAGCCTGTAGACCTCTCCAAGTACCGTGAGGTAAATTACTTCACAAAACACATCTGAATTGTTGGAATTGACAACCAATGAAAATGTTACTTTCATTTTCTACTTTTATTACCTGACATTTGATTGGTTATATACCTGTATATATATAAAGGGAGAGAAGGAAACACAGCCATTTTGACTACTACTTGTTGTTGTATATATCATTTAGAATATCACTAATAACATCAACTTGTTTCTAAAGGTAAGTTGTTATTTTTAAAACTGAAGTATATTGTGCACTATAAGTAAATATGGTAAACTTTTTCAGATAGTTATATACTATCCCTCTGTAAGAGTTAGACATTGAGAAAGGCTTCTTTATTATAATTATGGACTGATTTAGGTTTCTGTGGTATAATTATGAATTTACTTAGGCTTCTTCACAGGCACTTTTTAATAGTACTACTTCACGCCTGAAACCATACAGTGCCCATAGATTACTTCTCTGTTATAAACTCACAAGTGCCTGTCTGAACTTAAACCCAACAGTGCCCTATCTCTACTGATATATTTATTTTTTATGCAAATTACAGCAATAAAATGGAAGGTGAGCAGAATGTTTCCTTCGAAATTGTTCTGGAGACCAACACAGAAAAAGAAATTGAGGACAATGATGACTCTGATTTCATGGATGAATCACGGGACCATGAATTAGTTCAATGTGTGGAATCAGTGGATCATTTACTTCATTATGATGACGGTCAAATGTTTGAACTTATGTTCACTGAACAAGAACACATATCAGACAGTGAAATGCTAGACGTTGTATTAAATTTCGAAAAACAATCCGAAAAATAAAATTATATGTAATATTAAAAAATTGTTTGAGTCTTTAATCATTTTTATATGTAATTCATAAAGTAGTTAAATGTTATAAATGTTATTAAATTTTGAAACACAATCACAACAATAAAAAATTGCTGAAAAAATAAAAATATTAAAAAATAATCAACAAAACCAACAAATAATTAACATACAGTATTAGAAAAGTCTTTCATTCTTTTATCCATAAAGTTCGCTGCCCAGAACGCTTTCCGGTTCGCGAACTTGGCGCTTACCACGCAAAAAAAAAAATTTTTTTTTTTTTTTTTTTTGGACCCTCCTAGGCCCTTTTAAAACCTCCACATAAAACCTAGGGGGTCAACGAGGATCTACTATGCCCCCTTATGGTAATTTCCCCCTTTGTTTTGGCCTCCTCTTGTCTCTCGATCCTACCGAGAGACAAGATGGCGGCCGCTCTGGACTGTTTAGAATGTTGACAGACACCGGAGGGCCAATCAGCTTCGCATCGCAAAGTTCCGATACGCGAAAGGTTCGCTAACCGGATCGCTGCCCGGAGCGCTGTTACAGATATATATCTTGATTTAAACGTTAATTTCTCAAAATCCACTGAAGCACATATATTGAGACCTAGCAAAGGCACATCGGGCTAACAGTCCCTACAATTTTGCCAAGTTTCGTGAAAATCCATTCAGCCGTTCGGGCTAAAAGTGAGTCCAACCGCCCTATGGAAAACTCAATGCAAAAAACGCGTTTTGGGACCCCCCTTTTTTCTCAGCCCCCCCTTGACGAAACCCCACCAAATTTTCAGGGGCTGCTCAGAAACAAAATGTGCCATTTTCCTGAAAATTTCAGCCAATTCCGTCCACAAACGCAAAAGTTATTAGGCATAGAATTTTCAGAAATCCCATAGGGAAAAAATCCTAACTATATATACCTACTGGCGACCGCCAGTAGGTAATATATATATATATATATATATATATATATATATATATATATATATATATATATATATATATATTGTGCTAATATGTTTTTATTAGTTTAGTCTGTAATCACAGTATAACACTTTGAAATATCTTTTCTATATCATACAAATATAGATAATAAAATATGTTCTCAAGGATATATAGCAGTCTAAAATTACAAGGGAACTTTGCATTTCTCCAGCATTGTGTCTTATACATATTGCATTGTACTGAAGTTTATACTGATCAATTGTATCCGAAAAGAACATCACAACAGAACATTAACTACCCCGTCCCCCCCCGAGTCCCTGAAGGAAGTCCACTCTCCTGTTGTTAGGATTGCAAGTCAGATACTAGGTATGACCATGAATTTTTTACACTACGTCCTGAGTGTGCGGGGCCTGGGACCCGGCTCCCTCCTCAGAGTTACCTTCTCCATTACTATGTTCTTCTGGTATTGGAGATGAACGATCCTCCCCCGTACCTTTGTAATCATGGTATACCAAGCTGTCTCATCCTCTTCTAGTTTATCATCCATGCGGACCCGCCTCATCCGTATTACTTCAGCTGTCGCGCATTCCCTTAAATCACCCAGCTACTGCTGCACTGTAGGGGGCTTTGCACTTATCCAACTGATCGCTATCCTCCTCTTAGCCAAGACCAACCCCAACTGGATACATTTATGTGTATGCTTTTTCCCTTTAGGTCTAGGGAGCAGCCCAAGCAACACCCCCTTGATAGATTGAGGTAGTATCCACCCGACACTCGGCGAAGAGTTTCCAGTATTAACTGACAAAAAGGACCGAACTCTGAGCAGCCCCATATTGTATGTAAAACCTGGGCCTCATCGTGCCCACACCTAGGACATCCAGCAGGACGATCTGGGTATATATTGTGTAGTACACTTTGTGTCAGGTAAGTTCGATGTCACTATATTAAATTGTGTAAGTTTGAATCTAGTATTTGAACTTATAGTTTTAACCCCTTCGTGTACCTTTCACCATTCTGAGTCTGTCAGGGGCTCCTCCAGCTCCGCATCCCATTTAGTCTAAATAGGGAGCAGAGGCATATTCGAATCTCCTCTCAGTGCCTTATAAATATGTGATACCAGCCTTCAGCCCCGCCAATGTCATGAGAGCTTGGAGCGTAGCAGGAATAGGTGGTTCCTCCGGGAATGAAGGCCACACCTCTTGTGCTACCGGTGAGATCTTGGCATACTGAAGGTACTGCCCCCCACCCAGGTCAAATATGGTTTACGCCTCCTCTCTAGTAATGAACTTTTGTCCCAAATAAAGATCTCCCATCGTAGAGCAGCCCCCCTCCGTCCATCTAAGAATGGATATGGTCCGGTTTATTTGTTTAAAAGCCACCACCGCCCATAGCGGAGCCCCCCCAGCATAGGGCGCGCTCTTCCCCACTATTTTAATTGTGAGTTCCTAGATTGCGGCCACTTATCGTATTATATATGGGAGGTGTTCCGGTACTCGAGATCCCATCATAAGAAGGTCCGGCAAGAAGGTCCCCCCATATGTGCCCTCCAGCAACTGCCTCTCCCAGTTTTCATCCCCATCTAGCCCTTGAATGGCATGCTGCAACTGTGTCGCCACATTTAACAAAAGCCCAGTCTGGGAACTTCTAGAACTCCCCTATCCCACATCCTCTGCAATTTGACCTATTTCCTTTTGGACCCACATAAAAGATCCACCAGTATATGATCAAGCTTCCAAAAGTATATCCATGGGATATGATAAAGGGAGTTCTGCATAGTATACAAACAACGTAGGAGTATCACCATTTTTGTTAACGCTACTCGCCCCATCAAGGACAAGGGTAGATCCCTCCAGAATTCAATAGATTTGGGAATACCTTCCACACAAGTCCCATATTACGCTCCAGGTAGGTCTCCCGTGGGTGTGATAGCGTAATCCCAAGGTAGCGTATTGAGTCCCTAATCCAGGCCATCCTCATCCTAGGTAGCTCAGCCTCCTCTTGCCCACCAGGCTACCCATTGGATACAGCTTAGACTTCCCAGGGTTAAGGGAAAGCCCCGACAATTGTCCAACATTATTGAGCTCTCTAAGAAGCTCTGGTACCGCATCTTTTGGGCGCCTAAGAAATATCAAGGTATCATCGGCATACATTGACACCAAGTGAAGTGTTGCCCCAAGCCGGATCCCCCTATGCGCCATTCTCCCTCTAAGGGACGCCGCAAAGGGCTCCATCTCGAGGGGCAAAAGGAGCGGCAACAGAGGGCAGCTCTGTCGAGTGCCCCTTTGTGGCTCTGAACTTTCTGACACCTGATTGCAAAGGCGGATCCGGGCCATAGGCCTATTATACAGCAGTTTGAGCCATCTCAACCAGCTATCTACTAGCCCCTTCTGCCCAAGTTCCGACCACATATAGTCTCATTCAACCGAGTTAAAGGCCTGTCAGATGTCAAGGAGACACAGAGCCCAGTCCCCCTCACACAAGTGTGGCGCTTGCCAGACATGTGCAAGCCTGCGGAGGTTATGTGTTGTATTGCTACCAGGGACAAACGCAGCCTGATCTGGATGGATCAAGCGGGTCATATATGGCAAGAGTCGTGCCACCAACACTCCGCTCAGGATTTTTTCATTTAGATTTAATCGAGAAATGGGTCTGTAAGAGCTTTTTAAAATCATAGTGACTAGCGCCTCCCTCATGGTGACAGGAAGGGCCCCCGCCTCCAGAGCCTCTATATATACCACCAGTAAATGGTCCACCAGCTGCGGAGCAAACTGCTTATAAAATTCAGCAAGGAGACCATCACTTCCTGGACACTTTCTAGATTGTAACTTTTTAATTGCTACCAGTATTTCCTCTTTAGTGAGTGGCACCCCCAATATGTCGGTGGCATCCTCAAGCCTAGGAAGTGTTGTGTTCCCAAAAAAATGCGTCAGCGGCTGTGGCTGAGTCTGTGCCCCAGTTAAACAGGTCTGGCGTAAGTGCATCGAAAATTCCTGTATAATCACTGCTTGGATGTATATCTTATTCCCCATGGTGTTGCAAAGCTTCAACACCGGAGTTTGTACTGTCTCAGTGTGGATAAGTCGTGCCAAGAGCGCTCTCGATCTATCCCCTTCATGTGCAAACGTTGCCTATAAGTGGTGTAGTTGTGTTTTTCTAATCGCGACCAAGCCTCAACAAGGTCACCCCGAAGTCTTGTCCACTCTGTCATATGAGCAGGAGTCTTATATAGCATATGTTCTAGGGACTGTAGTCGCTTTTCTAAAGTGTCAATATCGACTGGGAGTTGCTGTCGGACTCCATAAATAGTTTCCATGCAAACCCCCTAATAACGCCCTTCATGGCCTCCCACTCCGTGGATCTTGAGGCCGTGGATCCTCAGCTCTCCCCAAAGTAATGACCCAGTGCTTCTTTTACCATTTGCACATATGGGGGGTCTATAAGGGCCTCAACTCGGAGTCTCCACAGCAGAATAGGCTGGTGTCCCTACCCGCTGGTGAGGACCAGCAACATTGGAGCATGATCGGAAAGGTATATCGGCAAGTATGAAATAGCCTGCCTGACCGCAGACAGGCCCATAGAGAGACAACAATGATCGATGCAGGAGAAGGTGTGGGCTGCGGGGTATAGCAGGAAAACTCCTGTTTAACTGGATTGCGAGCTCTCCATTCGTGCTGGAGTTGCATACCATTAAGGTTACCCGTGAGGGATCTCAGCATACAAGGTTTACCGGGATCTCTAGGGGGTTACCTATCTAGATTTCCATCAAATATGCAATTAAAATCTCCAAAAAGAAGGACCACAGCCCTCAAGTAAGGAGTGGCCACTTTTAGGACAAGTGGGAAGAAGTCAGGACAATCCAGGTTGGTGACATAGACATTAATCATACATAGTTGTCTCCCTTCCCACCTCCCAATTAGGATAACATATCGCCCATCGGGGTCTAGAACATGATGGAGGTGTTGGAATGGGACCCCAGGTGCCACCCAAATAAGTGCCCCTTGTGCAAAACCAGAGTATGATGTGACATAGATCTGTCCCCTCCATCTCTTCCGTAGACTCTGTATTGCAGTCCCCCAAATATGTGTTTCCTGTAGTCCTGCTATTGATATTTTATATCTCTTCAAGAAGGCGTGTATCCACCCTTGTTTATCTAGGCCCACCATTCCACGGACGTTCTAATTAAGAACATACAATGTTTGTACTGCCTTAACAATAGGGCAATAAGCACCTACCACATAAATCCATGGGGCCAGTGCACTGCCCATGCTGATTCCCCAGCCCGTATACCCAAGTGTATTCCTGCTGACTCTATTAGTTCCCTCGTAACAACAACATGTGAAAAATAAACAACTGCTTACCCCCTCCCTCCCACGGGCAATAGTATGAACTGGAGTTCGCACCTTCCTCTCCCCATACCAAGCAATACATACCGCCCCAAACCACCCTCCTACACCCTCCCATAAACATTTCAAAAACAGTATATCATATTTAAGACATTGTCCCAAGCATTCGTTGTCTAATATGACAAAAATTGCGTCTACGAAATGCTGTGCAAGAGAGTCGGTGATGCCGGGGCGCCAGATTCCTCTCAAACTTCCCTGACAACCCTGGTCTCTAGTGGGGGGTGTCGCTGCTCCCACAGCCGCCTGCGATCCCATCAGAACAAACGTATCATCTGGCCCCCAACTTGCAATTTTTAAACATTAAGCAGAGCCCACAGAGGAGCAACACAGTGGAGCAATCATAGATATCGCTCCCCAGTTGGAGAATAAGGATCTCCTATGGACCCAGTCTGTTACTGTTCAGACAGAAATATAAATTGGCATTATATCGGCAACACACCCAGGACTTATCTTTACATGACAGCAGGTAGTATTCAGTTTGTGAAGATCATTCGTGCCCACTGCCGGGTCCATTGACCCCCTGCTCTATGTCCAGAGTCGGGTCCACCGAATCCGGTATCACTTCGGTATTGGAAACCTGCAACGTGCCATCCTGTCTGACTATGACCCGACCCAGACTCATAGTCCTCTTCTGTGGTTCCCGATGCGTAGGTTGTCTCCAGCCCCTCGAGGAGGACAGGGAAGATAATGTCTCGATGGAGCTTGTAGAAGGGACCGGGTGCCTTCCGTCGGGGGCCCTGGTATCCAGCCAGCCACTCACTTTTCCGGCCGAGAAAAAAAGCATTGCCCGCCCTTTAATTTCCACACTGAGTTTTTCCAGGAACATGAAACTGTATTATAGGGTTAAGTCCCTGAGTCTCCATTTCACTACAGTGAAAGTTTTCCACTGTTCCTGAACCCTTTGAGTATAATCTGGGAATATTGCTATAGAATGTCCCTCAAAGAAGTATTGTTTTCCGCAGCGTGAAATCTGAAGCAAAAGGTCCCTGTCCCAAAAGTTAAACAGTTTTGCAATTATGGCTCGGGGTGGCGCACCCGGTCATGGAGGAGCCGCCAACACCCTGTGTGCCTGTTCCACACTGATAAACCTTGATGGTTGCTTGGGAGCTACTTCTTCCTTGATCCAGTCCTCCAAGAACAGGCCCACATCCGGCCCCTCTGCTTTCTCTGGAAATCCTACGATTCGTAGGTTCCCCCACCTGGAGCGACCTTCAGCGTCTTCCGCCCAATCATCAAGCTTGATCACCTGACGCTTCAATTCCACCACCATTTCCCTAAGGTTCTTAACCTCAGTCTTAAGGGCCTCTGTGTCCTTTTCCGTGGTCTTCACCCTAGCAGAGACTTTCCTGATGTCCTACTGTAATAGATTAACATCTATGGCCACAGCGTCGATCTTCGTCATCATATCGTCTCTGGTGGATTGGACGTCCCTAATAACATCCATCAGCATCGGAGAATCCCCAGCTGCTTCAGCTATTGTACCCTTATCCACTGGGGGGGACCTCATTCCTGTCCTCTGGACCATGGGATACTGGTTGAGCGTAGTTTGAGATCTTGGTGGTTTGTGATTTCACAGGTTTATCTTTCCCCATGGTGTCCTGTGGGATGCAATAAGGTTGTTTTATGGTCCTTTCCACGGGAGATAAAACCAGTCTGTGCACCTCTCAACAACTCGTCTTCCGGGGTGACTCGCATACCTCCACACACAAAGTACTGATTTTCTCAGATCCTAAATGTGTACACGATTCTGAAACGGCCGTCATTACGATTCATAGTTAGCGAAGCGGGGGCCCTTCACCCACCACACCCCTACGTCGTCTCCAATGAGTTCAAACTGGCCCCCTGTCACCATCCACATAGGTTACTCCGGGGGGCCTCTCCTGACCCTCCGTCTCGTTGTCAAACCCCAAGGTTGGGATCCCAGACTGTCACAATCACCGCCCAGACCCTCTTCTATCAGGCACCACTGTTATTTACTGCCCTGGAGTCACTTTTCCCAAGGGTATGTCTGTACTACATCATGCTCACCACCTATGACAGCCACCAGTGATGTGACCATGCGCATCACTAAAATCTCCCCAGTAGACCTGCAGCACCCAATTCCTCAGTCACTTGCTGGGGTCCACCCTGCATGAGGTATAATTTGACACTTATGTTCAAACTATATGGTGCCCCTCTAAATTCCAAAAAGGGGGTGGTACCGTGGCCTGTAGTCCCTTCACACAGCCAGGCAAAGACTGCTGTAGAGCAATGCCCAGGAAATCTGCTCAGTACTCACTTTCCCCAGTGCTGCCCCGGTGCGTCGCCATTAGTGGGCCGGCCGGCGTAGGGCACCCACCCCTAGGCACTCTTGTCCCTGATCTCCTTCCACGCAATCCACTCAACTGGTGTAAACATCCGAGGCCCAGGGGGCATCCTCCCTCCCCTCAGGGGCCCAGTCAGAGGTGCCCCACCGCTCGGCCCGGTGCAGGAGGGGGCACTCAGTGTCTCCTCACTGGGTCCGGGCCACCCCACGCCAGGCCCCAGTCTGCAGAAGCAGCACCCGTCCCATCACAGGGGCAGAGTCCGCAGGGTCCTCCTGCATCACGTCACAGGGATCCACCTCAAGGCTCCAGCAGGCAGCCGGTGTCCCAGCCTCGACTCCGGCACAGCTCCGGAATCGGGATCTGCACATTGGACCTCTGGATCTGCCCCCGGTACCTCAGCGCTGTTCATAAGCGAGTACAGGTGGCATCCAGGCATCCCCCTCTCTTTAGCTCCACATCTCAGGTACTCCCACAGCAAAATGGCACCGCTGCGCAGCCCTGGCAGTCCGCTTCTCCGGGCTGTACAGTGTTGTGTGCACCCCCGCAGTCGGGATCAATAGATGCATGGGGGTCTGTGGGATATCAGGGTGCAGTCCGGGATCTAAGGAAACCAGGATATTGCAGGATTCATAAAGACATCAGGCGGCCGCACGGAGCTCGCCTAATACACGTCTAGGCCATGATGTCAGGCCATGCCCCCCATATATATATATATCGTGATCAAGCCTGCTGGGTCAGGTGAAAAGCGTAGAAAGCGGCAATAAATGAAATATATTTTTCACCACATTTGCGTTGTCTCCTCTGACTATCCTGTGTCGAGGTTGAGTTTTGAATATATATATATATATGGACGTTTCTAATCTTTATACGTCAAATAGATAGAATAGATATGAAGATGGTTTGAGAGCTCTGTGCTATTATTTAGGCAATAGGCCCATAGAGTTCTACACGCACAACAAAATGCGACTGGATTTAACAAGATTCTGTTTAGAGAATAACTACTTCATGGTTGATAAAAACATTTACCACCAAGTAAGAGGCATAACTATGGGGGCTAGCTTATCCTCTAGCTACGCCTGCTTACATATGGGTTGGTGGGAATGCATGATCCTCGCAACAGAATATGATGAACATCTCTCTAAGAATATAATTAAGTGGGTCAGATACATCGATGACCTTTTCGTAGTTTGGCATGGTGACAGAAAGAGTGCAGATGAATTTGTGGCTTAATTAAATGTCAATGATTTGAATTTACACTTTACCCATGATATTAGTAATATCTCTATTACGTTTTTAGATGTGGAGGTTTTCGTAGCCAATGACATACTTGAAACTAGGTTACACCACAAAATAACAGCTGGCAATTCCATACTGCACTCCACTCATCAAGTTTTCATCCGAAGCACACAATATGCAGCATCCCCTATGGGGAGATGTTATGGATTCAGAGAATCTGTAGTCGGGATGAGGACTTGGTGGTAGCTCAGCAACAATGTAAGGACAGATTCCTTGAGAGGGGATATGCTGAGCACATCCTTGATGATGCAATAAAACGTACTAGAAACATGTTCCGCACTGAATTATTAATTAAAACAACTAAGGGACCAATGAGCACTTCCCCTATACCCTCACAAACTAAGGTGGATAAAAAGAGCAATAGCCCTAGACTTATATTAACCTATAACAGACAAAAAGATTGTCTGTACAGAATTCTAAAGAAGAGTTGGTATTTGATCTTGAGGGACTCAATTTTGGGTGAGATGTTACCACTTATAGAAGGGCACCCAGTACCAGGGACCTGGTAGTTGAAAATAGTTCAGAAACAAAATCCAAGAGCAGTTGGCTAACTGATTGAAAAGGGTTTTTTAAGTCTCAGTCATGTAGAGCCTGTAAATATGGAATTACTAAAACAACATACTCAACACCATTCAAAGATAAGCCTTGTAGTATTGACAAGTGGCTAACGTGCAAGTCTGAATATACAATATATTTGCTGGAGTGCTCGTGTGGTCTGCAGTATTTGGGCAGCACTAAGCTGCTGGTTCACAGGAGAGTGCTCCAGCATCTAAGGGCCATTACCAACTCAGACGAGTCCTATCCTGTCGCACGACATTTTAAGGAAGTACATTCAAATGAATTATAACATCTAAAGTACTTTGTTATTGATAGTGTTCTGTTCCCCAAGCATGGTGGTAATAGGGAGGCAACTCTCAGACTCTTGGAGACCAACTACATCTAGGAATTGGATAGTAAAAATCCAAAGGGATTGAACACATCAGAGGACTTGCACACATGGCTTTAGGAACAATCTCTGCATATTGGAACTATGGAAATTCATGAATTGATTGCATTGGTTTTTCTTATCAGTATGTTTGAGCTGTTTATAGTTAGGTTTATTACATTGCAGAATTGAAATAAGAACATATTTAGGATTTGATCCTTAGTATTATTAGGCCTGCTTTAACCATTATGTTGTTTACAACTTTGGTCACATAGGATAACTGGGTTTTAAAGCTCCTGTGTGGACCATAGATTTTTTACATTTTGCTTTTTAAAGGGGTCCATAGATTGAGGGTCAACCGAAGGGACATCAGTAACATGCACTTTATAGCACCAGGCACTTTTATTATGAATTTTATGATACGGCAGTTGTTCCCTGACTCATCTTCAAGTTACATCTGATAGATGAATAATAGGATCCAGACAAGTGAAGAAAGCAACATATAAAGGCGATCATATGGGAGTTGGAGTTGTATAGCATAAGAATAAGATGATGGCAAACAATGTGAACATCCAATTCGAAATTTAAGTGAAGCCAGACTCAATGGAAAACATTTTCTGGTTCCTATCAGTCCCAAGTTGGGGTAGGAAGTATATATTATGTCATTTGCAAGTTTGCACTATTCAAAAGCGTCCTTTGCACAGATCTATGCGATATTTGCACAAAAATTCAAGGATCAATCAATGAATCAATGATTTGTAAAGCGCACTACATACCAGCGAGAGTCTCAAAGCGCTGGGGGGGGGGGGCGCTACTGATTGAGAAGCCAGGTCTTGAGTATCCGGCTGAAGGTCAGCAGATCTTGGGTCTGTTGTAGGCTCAGTGGGAGGATGTTCCATGTCTTGGGGGCGAAGTGGGAGAAGGATCTCCCACCAGTGGTTGTTCTTCAGATGCGCAGGATGGTGGCGAGTGAGAGGTTGACAGAGCGTAGCTGGCGGTTGGGGATGTAGAAGGAGAGCCGTCTGTTGAGGTAGGCTGGGCCGGTCTTGGGAAGTGCCTTTTGTGAGTGGGTGAGGAGCTTGAAGGATATCCTCTTGTTGACGGGGAGCCAGTGCAGGTTTCTCAGATGGGGGGTGATGTGGCTGTGGCGTGGTACATCAAGGATCAGTCGTGCCGAGACCTTTTGGATGCGTTGTAGTCGTTTGATGAGCTTGGTAGGGGCTCCTGCGTAGAGGGCGTTTCCGTAGTTGAGTTATGTTATGTTATGCTATGTTATGTTGTTTGTGCTTGTATAGCGCACGACTGTCCCAGCAAAGGGGCGTCCCAGCGCTTTCAACAACGGAGACTGATCATGGATGCCACAGCTGAGAGACTCTAATACAGAACAGACGGCTGAAAAAAACTATTGTGATGGAAAGAGATAGGTTTTAATAGCTCTCCTGAAATCCGACAGACCCTCCAGGCCACGAATCTGAACAGGCAGGGAGTTCCATAGTTTGGCCGCCAAACAATGGAAGGAACATCCTCCTGCTCGACAGCACTTCACACGGGGAACGGTGACCAGGTGCTGCCCAAAGGAGCTCAGCGCTCGAGATGGAATATACGGGGACAGAAAGGATCTGAACCATTCCAAAGCCAGGCCCATAATACCTGCTTCCTCTAGTTGTTGTATCAGTATGCCATGTGAGACCGTGTCAAAGGTGGCACTGAGATCCAACAGGATCAGTGCCGCTGTCTGACCCGCATCAAGAATGATCCGCAGATGCTCAGTCATGGCCAGGAGAGCAGTCTCGGTACTGTGGACAGATCGGAAGCCATTTTGCGACATATCCAGAATGTCATTGGAATGCAAAAAGTTAGTTAGTGTGGTGCTAACATGTGACTCCGCCACTTTCGCCACCCAAGGAAGGAGAGATATGGGCCTAAAGTTTTCAGGTTTGGCCGAGTCCAACGCTGTTTTCTTAAGGATGGTGGACACCAATGCCTGTTTCCACTGTGTCGGCACCATGGTTGAGAAAAAGAAAGAATGAATTATCTGGCAAAGAGGGGCTAAGAAAAGCGAAAGAGACTCTTTAAAATGAGCAGGCTTTAAAAGGTCAGCTGGGGAGCCTGATTTAATTTTCGTGCTTAAACCAATCAGCTCCTCTTGAGAAATCTCAGGGATATCCATGAGACTGGAGCTCAGGCCTGGTCTTGAAGGAATCGGTCTGACGAGAAAACTCGTAGAAGGAAAGGACCTATAAATAGCATGCACTTTTTCCACGAAGAAGGAGGCCAATTCTTCACACTGCAATTCCAATGTAATTGCAGGTGCTGTATTTTTCCTGACTCTGAGGTCTTTTAAAATCTTGAGGATGCATTTAGCAGGGTTAGAGCTGAGCTTAATCTCATTGGTATAATTGGCCATCCAAGCTTTACAGACATCTCTATGATAGGATTTAAGTTCGGCCAGGTGCTGTGCTTTTATTCTGGGCTCATAGTCTTTCCTCCATGCACGTTCTGTTCTTTTGCAAGCCTTCCTCAACATGGACAAGGCGTCGTTATACCAAGGACTAGACTCATGGGTGCGACCCTTGCACCAGCGTGCCGGAATAAGGGAATCTAATGCCTGGGTGGTCCAGTCTCCAGTCACAAAACATCTCATAGCCTAACTCAGCATTATTAAAAGGACCCAGAGGGTCAGCACTAAAGAGTGCATGAAAGTCCTCTAGTTTCAATTTCCGTCAAGGGCGTTTAAGAGCAGGTCGAGGAGCGGCTTTGCAAAATTGCTCTGATATAGGGAAGGACATTTCTACCAACGAATGGTCTGACCAGCCCACGGGGATAGGGGTTGCCACCGTAGCAGACTCAATGTTAGAGAAAATAGGGTCTAGCAGATGGCCACCCACATGCGTGGGACTAGGGACCAGTTGGTTTAGTTGAAATGCGGTAAGGCCCTCGTCAGTCTGCTGCTGACGAGGGCCTGGGTGACTGTCTTTCTTGTATCTGTTGGGATCCATCTGTAGATCTTGCGGAGCATGCGGAGGGTGTTAAAGCAGGAGGAGAGACGGCGTTGACTTGCTTGGTCATTGAGAGTGTTGAGTCGACGATGATTCCCAGATTGCGTGCGTGGTCGGTGGGTGTCGGGCTGCCCCCAGTGTCGTCGGCCACCAGGAGTCGTCCCAGGCTGAAGGGTTGGATGGCTGGTCTTCATCCAGTCGGCGACGGCCTTCATTCCTTCGTGGAGGTTGGCTTTGGCAGTGATGGGGTCCTTGGTGAGGGAGAGGATCAGCTGAGTGGCATCGGCGTAGGAGAGTATGTTGAGGTTGTGCTGTCGGGCTACGTGTACGAGCGGGTCCATGTAAATGTTGAACAGCATCGGGCTGAGGGAGGATCCCTGGGTTACGCCGCAGATGATCTTGGAGGCTTTGGAACGGAGCGGAAGGTGGACGCTCTGGGTTCTGCTGGAGAGGAAGAAGGTGATCCATTCCAGAACCTTGTCTCGGATCCCTGCGGCGTGGAGGCATAAGCGAAGTGTGCAGTGGCAGGCGGTGTTGAAGGCGGCAGAGAGGTCTAGGAGGAAAAGTGCTGTGGTCTCGCCGTTGTCCAGCAGGGTCCTGATGTCATCGGTGGCGGCGATGAGGGCAGTCTCGGTGCTGTGGAACCCTGACTGGGAAGGGTCCAGGATTCTGTTTTCTTCGAGGTATCGGGTTAGCTGTCTGTTGACGGTTTTCTCGATGACCTTGGATGGGAAGGGGAGCAGAGAGATGGGCTGGAAGTTCTTGAGGTCTCTTGAGTCTGCCTTAGGTTTTTTGAGTAGGGCGTTGATCTCGGGGGGTTTCCATGTCTCTGGGAAGGTCGAGATTTCTAGGGAGAGATTGATGACGTTGCACAGGTGGGGTGTGATGGAGCTGCTTGCTCTGTTGAAGACGTGGTGTGGGAATGGGTCTGACGGAGAGTTGGAGTGGATTGTGTGCATGGTCTTAATGGTGTCATCAATGCTCACGCTGGCCCAGGCTAGTAGGGGGTCATGGTCGATAGTGTGCGGAGGGTCTGTTGTGTTGCTGTCTGTTGGGGCTGTCTGGGTGTTGAAGCTGTCGTGGATGTCTGCTATCTTGCGGTGGAAGAAGGTGGCTGTCCGGAGTTTGTTCACTGTGCCATTTCTTCTCTAGCTTCCGGCAGGCTTGCTTGGAGGCTAGGAGTTCTGGGGTGAACCAGCTGGCCCTCTTGCTGGCGTCTCTGTGGGGTGGTTTCTTCAGTGGGCGCGGGTGTTGGCGCGATCCTCGATCCAGCGTCTGAGGCTGTGGGCAGTGTCATCGGTGTTGGAGGGTTCGGTGGGTAGGCTAAGAGCGAGGTTTGCTTGTAGTTGGTCTTCGGTAATTTTGCACCAGCAGTGGTGGGGGGGATCTGTTGGGTGCGGAGGTGTGTGGTGGGCCTCTGGAAGGCAAAGTGGATGCAGTGGTGGTTGGTCAAGAGGAGTTAATGGTGCGGCTGAAAAAGACGTGCGGGCTTGAGGAGAAGACGGTGCTGAGTGCGTCGTCGGTGCTAGTCGAAACCCTGATGCTATTCTTGTGGACGGTGGCGATTCCTCCTCCGACTCCATTGGTGCGGTCTCTGCGGGTGATCTTGTAGCCGTCTGGGATGGCTATGGCAATGTCGGGTGCGGAGGAGTCGTTAAACCAGGTCTCTGTCAGGAAGGCGACGTCCGAGGATGTTGTGTCGAGCAGGTCCCAGAGCTCGACGGCATGCTTGTGGGCGGGGTGGGTGTTCAGTAGTATGCATCAGAGGTGGTTGGGGTCTTTCTTGGCGGGTGGTTCGTTGGCCCTGAGGCTGGTGTAGCTGCAGGTCCGGCAGGTGAAGGGGCCGTGTGTGCGTTTCGGGCGGCCTTGAAGCAGGTGTGGCTCTGTCCAGAGTTGAGAGCATGCAGAGTGCTGGTGTGGTAGTGGCGGCGGTCGGCATGGCTGGTGCGGGGGCCAGGGGTTCTGGCACTGGGCGCGGTCCAGCACAGACGGGCGCAGATGGGCTTGCCTTAGGCACGCCTTAGGCACGCCTTCGGCATGCCAGCGGTGGGGGCATGCAGCGGCCAGCATATGGGGAGGTGGGAGGGAGGAGCCGATGTGAGGTGGGGGGAGGGGGCAGCGAATAGGCAGTGGCCCGTCAGGGGGCGGGCCGCAGGGGATGCAGCGGCGAGGGCGTAAGGGACAACGAAGGTAGCAGAAGGAAAAAGGGGCACAAAATCGAGGGAAAAACGAGTGGCACAGAAGGCAAAAGGGCACAAAAAACAAGTGGAATAGAAGGCAAAAGGGGCACAGAAACAAGGGAAAAATGAGTGGCACAGATGGCATAAGGGCACAAAAAACGAGTGGAACAGAGGGCAGAAGTGTACAAAAGACGAGTGGAACAGAAGGCCAAAGGGGCACAAAACAAGGGAAAAACGAGTGGCACAGAGGGCAGAAGGGCACAAAAAACGAGTGGAACAGAGGGCAGAAGGGCACAAAAAATGAGTGGAACAGAAGGCAAAAGGGGCACAAAAACAAGGGAAAAACGAGTGGCACAGAAGGCAGAAGGGCACAAAAAATGAGTGGTACAGAAGGCAAAAGGGACACAAAACGAGGGAAAAACTAATGGCACAGAGGGCAGAAGGGCACTAAATAACGAGTGGAACAGAGGGCAGAAGGGCACAAAGAATAAGTGGAACAGAAGGCAAAAGGGGCACAAAAATGAGGGAAAAAACAAGTGGCACAGAAGGCAGACGTGCACAAAAAATGAGTGGAACAGAAGGCAAAAGGGGCCCAAAAACGAGGGAAAAATGAGTGGCACAGAAGGCAAAAGGGCACAGAAATACCGGAAAAACGAGTGGCACAGAGGCAAAATACAGAACAAAGATATACAGGGGCAGCTAAGAAGAGAAGGCAGAACAGGCAGAGAGGCACGGGGCAGCTAGGAGAACAGAAAAGAAAACCAGGCAAAGACACAGGGGCAGCGAGGGGAACAGAATGAAAGACCGGGCAGAGAGAGCACGGGGACAGCAAGGGTAACAGAGGGAAGAAGAAGGGACACAGACCACGTACAGGCAGCAGGGGAAGACAGACAACAGCAGTCACAGACACAATAATGAAATTACAGGCAATACAATAAAAGCAAAAAAGCGGAGGATGAACAAACCTACCTACGGCCGTCCACTGGCCACCAGGGATGAGGCTCAGGTGGTATTCTGCGGGTGGTGGAGAACCTCGAACTTCCTCAGCAGCGGCAGCTGGGGCAGGGAGACACAGGCGGAGCTGTGCGGAGGGGGAGAGACCTACCTGGCTTGAGTGATGATGTATATGTATGTATTTATTTATTTATATATTTATATGTATTTTTATGTATTTATATATTCATTTAAATGTGGTATTATCCATGTCATAGGATGATAACAACAACACCACATTAGAAGTATATTTGGGATTGGAGTTGACAAACAGAGATTTAAATGTATGAATTTGCCATCACAATGGATTAAGCCATGAGAATTTTCTTCCGCTCTCTGAATGCCTACTTGTGAATGTCTGAGTATTCAGTAATTTTGGATTGTGTGGAAAAATTTGAAAGGGTTAACAATTATGTATTATGCAGTATAATGAATTTTCTCTTTTTTCAATGTACATAACAGTATTTAAACTGCAACAATATTAATGAATATACAATGAATTGAATTGTATAATCAGCACAATCACTGCCGAGGAAAAACAGAGGGATAGTTTTTTTTCTAATGTTTTGATGCACTGTCACTTTAAATAAGAAAGGAAACACAAGTACGTCATGCGATCAAGGCCTCTTGGGGCTGAAATGCATCATGGCGGAATATATATTACCTACTGGCGGTTGCCAGTAGGTAGTTATAGTTAGGACCTAGTTTCCATAGGAAATCTGCAACATTCTATTGGGAATAACTTTGGCGCTGGTTGATGAATCTTTGTGAATTTCTCAAAGAAGATGGCCCGCTCCGCTCCTTCCCTGAAAGTTTGGGGGGGATTCGTCAAGAGGGGGCTGAGATAAAAGGGGGGTCCCAAAACGTGTTTTCCCCATGTTATTTTCCATAGGACGATTAGACACGGCTACAGCCCAAATGGCTGAATGGAATTTTAAGAAATTTAGCAAAAAAGTAGAGTCTGGTTCGCAGATTACGCTTTTCTTTAAATGGTGTAAATCTCTCCAGTAGTTGCTGAGAAATCAATTCTATATCTGCGCGCGAGCGGAATTTTGATTTGCTGTTTGACGTCTGTCAACATTCGATTCGGTGGAAATCAGGAAGTGCTGACCGCCATTTTGTCGGTGCGAGTCAACATATTGTAGAGAACAAAGGGGCAGAACGAGGAAAGGGGGCAGGGTGGAGACTCCCTGCCCCCATAGGTTTTCTTAGGGGGTCCATTAAGGAAATAGAAATACATATTTTTTTTTTACAAAATCGCGCGGTGCGCGCACCCGGTTGCGCACCTCAATTTACAAGAGTGTGAAAAACTATAGTGGAGATCGTGGAAATGGGGCAAGGTAGAGACTCCCTGACCCCCTAGGTTTTCTCAGGGGGTCCATTAAGGACCCCCAAGGTCAAAAAGAAAATATGTTTTTTTCAAAAAAAGTTTTGAGGTGCGCGCACCCGGTCGCGCACCTCGATTTACAAGAGTGTGAAAAACTATAGTGGAGATTGTGGAAATGGGGCAAGATAGAGACTCCCTGACCCCCTAGGTTTTCTCAGGGGGTCCATTAAGGACCCCAACAGGCAAAATGAAATATTTTTCCAGAAATAAATTCTGCGAGGTGCGCGCACCGTGCGCGCATGGCAACAAACAAACACCAAAAAAAAATAGGTAAATAACATGTTTGTGAGTTTAGATGTTGGTTGGCTCTAAAATGAGCCGTTGTGTTTATAAAGTGTTTTTGATACCTACAAGTAAGTACCGATGCAGAGTCGTAAATTCAAAAGAAAGACTCTGTTTCCGTCATCTGTGAAATGTACACTGTCTCTTCTATAAATGCCTTGCATGTTGTAACGCAAGTTGTTGTGGTATATAGAACCCATTAAATAATCTCTGAGGAAAGCAGAAACAGACTCATTCACATGTTTCCTTGCTTTCTCAATCTGTGGACAATATTGGTTGGACCAATTCCATTTTTGTCTTTGGCATATATTTGAATATACCAAGGCAGTTTGTGGAAAAAGTGACATCAATTGCCCAAAGGTGTCCTTTAAAAGCATTTCCAGACCTACCCCAGTCAAAGTGTCCAGGTCATTTCTACCACAGTGCACAATAATGAGGTCAGGGTGTGGCAGATGTAAAAAGGATTTTACCAATGGCATCAATTGGTGACATTTTAATCCTCTCTGGCCAATCCACATAATATCCACATTTGGTAAATCAAGGTTGTGAAAGCATCTATTTTCTACATACCTTTCACTCCAGAAAATATAGCTATGTCCTATAATCCAAACTTTAAGCATGTTGAAGGCAGATTCAGTAGTACTCAGATGGGTTCTGGAAGTGAAATGACAGAAGCTGAGAGTTTTGAAAAAAATGTGGTTGAGGTTCAGTGCAATTGAAAAAATAGAAATGATTGGTTGTTTCTTACTATTCAAGATTAAAAAATAGGGTGCATGCTAATGTTTTTTTTAAAGGAAAAATGTTATTGGTTGAGCAAAAATCATCATAACTAACAAAGCAGTGGATAAGCAGGTGTATTTGAAGGTCAAACAGCCTTGCTGGTTTCTTTTTGCAACATTGAGATATGAACTTCTGACCTGTGTCTTCAGCCAGGTACAGTATGAGGTGTTACCATGGTAACAGGCAGAGAGGGCAGAGGGGGATGGTTGAACTTTGTGTGACTTTGAAAATATTGAAAGGTAGAACTAATTGAAATGTTAGTTTGATTTTGAATTTGTGTGGGAAGAAATGTGATTGGTTATGAACATGAATCTGGGTCTGAAATGAGAGGGAATCTGTGCCATTATTCTGAGGCTGCAGTGACAGAAGCATTATTCAGACATTCTGCATAAGAAAATTCTGGTTTGTGACTGCCACTGTTGTAAATCTTCAAAAGTATTTTTTAAGGTGAGCCTCTCACTCTTTTTCACTGTATTTCTCCTTTTATTTTGCCTTAGTCACTATAACTGTTTCACTCCCTCACAGTCTGTCACTATCCTTATTTTTCTCTTACTGTTTTATTTTATTTCCACTACTCTTCCTTTTCTTACCTCTCTGTTTCTTTAAATGATTTTGTCTCACTTACTACTTTCTAAGATCAGACTGTGAGTGAAGCTTGATTTTAAATGAATCTGGGTGAATAATTTCTTTAGTTGATGTTTTTAAAAATATGTGAATACATCTATTCTTGAAGTTAGTTAGGCTTTAGGATATGTACTGCTAGAGAATCTTAGGCAGCATACCTGGCAGGCCTCTTAGTGCTCAAATAGGCTCTATGCTGTGCAATAAAGATCCAGGGTGTGCTTTTGAAATGAAAAAGGAATGTTATGTCTTGCTTATATATATACATATGGTCTGTTTTTTGCCAGTAGAGACAGTGAGATGGTGCGAGCAGAGACACACATAGTTGAAGGAGAGACAGACATGGTAGATTGCATGTATCATCCTGGTCATGTGTCTAAGATCACACTCTGAGTGAAGCTTGATTTTAAATGAAACTGGGTGAATAATTTGATTAGTTGATGTGTTTCTAAAAATATGTGAATACATGTATTCTTGAAGTCCGTTAGGCTTTAGGATATGTACTGCTAGAGAATCTTAGGCAGCATGTCTGTCAGGCCTCATGGTGCCCAAATAGGCTCTATGCTATGCAATAAAGATCCAGGGTGTGCTGTTGAAATGAAAAAGGATTTTTCTGTCTTGCTTATATATACATATGGTCTGTTTTTTGCCAGTAGAGACAGTGAGATGATGTGAGCACAGACACAGATAGTGCAAGCAGACACAGACGTGGTAGATTACAAGTAAAATCCTGGTGTAAAACTTTAAAAGTGCTCATTTTACTAAAACTATTTATCACAGTCATTTCTTTAAGACAGAGAACACAGCCCATGTGTTGAATATTAGACAGATTTGTTGGCATGAGCTGGAAGCCATTTTGTATTTCTGGCACCCATTTTGTTTCCCATGTGCTCTCTCCTACTTTTCTGTTAACTGTCTTTGCAGCCCGTCTAGAGACAAAGTATGTTTAACATAGTCCACTTCACTCATGTCCAGAAGGGCCTAACTAACAGAATGCTCCTACTTCTCTAGTATAACTCTCAGACTATTTTGTCCAGGATCACAGAGAGTGTCTGGGTGAAAGAAAGAGTTATATTTGCAAGTTTTTCTGTAATCTGTAAAGATGGTGCAGAGAGATGGTGACATGTTTTGAGCAGAGACACACAAAGTGGAAGCAGAGACAGACATGGAAAATTGTTTTGATTTGGGTTTTGATCAACGTGTTTGTAAATATTGTTATCATAAATTGAATGAAAATAGAATGCTTGCTAGAGCTGTACATAATATTCTTGAGTTGGTAAAAATTCCATCTGAACTGATGAATTTAAATACCTATGAAACTATTCTGATTCAATGTGTGCATCCATTTCAGGCTATTGTTCGTATGGAGCCTAAGACAGGGAAATTGAATCCTTCAGATTTACCAATAGGATTAAAGGGAAGAGTTGTATATTTGCCTCTTGATTTAAAGAAAAACATTGAGACAATTGGTGTTAGAAATGTGTAAGAAGAACCTTTAGTTATTCTAGTTAATGGTGTGCCTACAAAGAGTAAGAAAATCTGGCAAGATTTAGTGGATGTTACAAAAGTCAAAAAGGCAAACAATCTTTACTATAAAAATGTATATGTAGGAGAAGAGGAAACAACTGTAGAAGAGGATAACGATTTGTCAGCTGGACACATTGAAAAAGTGGATGTGTCCAGATGTGAAGAAATTTATGAACTTTATAGTGTTCATCCATTGCATTCCAAAGAAGCAATGGGGAATGCTATTGAATTGTTTCAGATGAAAAAAGCAAAAGGATGTCCTATTAGTGTATGGGCTCGTTGTTTTCCTTAGCTATTTCCAACAGGTCAAGGTGCTCGATATGATGACCGACCTATGCAGATTCCTGCATCTGAATACCGGACATCAAGATTATATGCTGAAGATCTGAGGTTTCATCAATGTATTCCACATTTGTTTCATCTTCTGTTTGAGAGTGACTTGTCTGGACTTTTTTATGCAGTGAACCATATACTAAAAAGTGGAGTACATCTGCAAAATATTTCGGCAAAGGACTTTATGGATAAAGTCCAACAGAAAGACAGTGTTTTGGAATCTCAGCTAATTAATCTCATGGCATGTCAGCGTGTTACTAACGAGTATTGGTACCGTCGTCATGGGGATTTGAAATGTATGCTAAGAAACTTAGGAACTCCTACATGGTTTCTTACTCTAAGCTGTGCTGAGTATACTTGGGAAGATTTACTTGAATTTCTTCGAGGCGCAAATGCAAACATACAAAATATAGAATACAAGACACCTGGAGAACTATGCTCTTTGGATCCAGTTAATTTATGCAGGTATTTTAATCATAGATTTTAAGCTATGATGTCTTTTATTACAAACAAAAAAAATCCTCCTCTTGGCGAGGTTCTGGATTTCTTCTGGAGAAAAGAGTATCAAGCGAGAGGTGCTCCTCATATTCATATGTTTTTATGGATCAAAGATGCTCCCAAATTTGGAACAGACTCAAATGATAATGTAATGTCTTTCATTGAAGAATATGCAACAATGTGATATACCCAAAAGTACAAAAGATAAAGACTTAAGAGGAAAAGTCTTACGATTTCAAAGCCATTGTTGTGGCAAATATTGTCGTCGAAAGTTCAAATCAAAGGATGAATTCTATACCAAATGTCGTTTTGGATTGCCACGACCAGTAATTTCAAAAGGAAAAGTGAACAATTTTATGTCATCTTTGCGACATACTGTCACAAGAAGATCTCCCAAAAATACCTACAATTTAAGAAGAAGTGAAGAATCAAAATACATAAATGACTATAACCCAGTCATTTTATCCATATTGGAATGCTAATATGGATATTCAATATGTTGCAGACAACTCTATTGCTGTGGCTCGATATGTATCGTCTTACATCACCAAATCTGAAAAGACGGAACAAAAGGAAATGTGGGAAGAAATTTCTCATGAAAAGAGCCTAAGTATAAAATTGTATAGCTACAGTTTGAAGATGTTGTCTCATCGAGAAATTGGAGCATATGAATGTTCTGAGCGATTATCATCTGCAAGTCTATATGCGAAATCAAGAACAATCATTTGGGTGAGTTTAGGTCTTGCAAAAGCACGAAACCGAGTTTTGAAACCTGTTCAAGAAGTTTTATATTTAGCAGAGAAAGAACCAAACAGTACAGACATTCTGAAGACAAAAATGTTGGATACATACTATCCAAATAGAAGTAATCAGCTTGAAAACATTTGTCTGTATGAAATACTGCAAAGCAACATTTTTAAAAGAAATATTACAAAAGATATCGATAAAGGTGTATATGCTGTGATTGGTTCTGAAGGATGTCTAGTGAAACAAAGAAAAGGACATTTGATTAATCACCGAAAACTGAGTTACGAAACTCTTGAGAAAAGGGAATTTTACTATTTAGCTCTTTTGCAACTCTTTAAGCCATGGCATACAGAAGAGGAATTACTTGGAGATTTTGACAGTTATGAAGATTCATCTAATGCAACTAAAGATATTATCGAATGTCCTATTTTTGCTACTTATTTGAAAATGTTAAATTATGAAATACAGCAAGAAGCTACAATTGCAGCAGAGATTGCTAGAGACAGTTCTCAAGACAGTCAAAGTTCTGCTTCGTTGAGTCAAGATCCACTAGGAGAACCAATTATCCAAAATGAAGCAGCCACTGCCATGGATGAGGTGGAAAGAGCAATGGAACAAGCTCAAGAGGATGTAATAAACTTAGAAGAATTTGAAAAACAACTAAATCTTGAGCAAAAACAAATATATGATGAAGTGACAGAGCAGATTGAGCATGGCTTATGTCATGAGAAAAAAGAATGCTCATATATGTCATTCCAACCTGTCCGACTATACGTGAGTGGAGAAGCCGGAACTGGTAAAAGTTTTCTAATGAAAGGAATAGCAACATATCTACAGCAAAGAATTGAGTCATCACCCTCCTGTGTTGTCACTGCTCCAACTGGGTTGGCAGCACACAATATTAAATGGATTACTTTACATCATTTATTGATGCTGCCAGTTGAACATGAAAATAAATTAGAATACCACAAGCTATCTGGAGAAGCTTGTTGTGAAGTTTCTAGAGTCCTTAAAATAATGAAACTTCTCATTATTGATGAGGTAAGCATGGTATCAAATGTAATGCTTGCCTTTGTGCATTTAAGAATGCAACAGATTCTTAAAACAGACTATGATGTGTTATTTGGAGGCAAACATGTCATCGTCTTTGGAGATCTACTGCAGTTAACTCCTGTGAAAGGCCAACCTGTGTTTAAAACTGTTACACATGAAGACACCAGAAAGTGCTTAGGAAGTATTGGAAATGTTAATATATGGTCGCATTTCAAATATACAGAACTCATTCAAAATATGCGACAGGCAAAGGATGTGGATTATGGAAATATTCTTCAAGATATAAGAATTGGAAAACTGAGTGAATATGGCAAAGAAACCTTACAGTCAAGATTACTTTCAAATTTGTTTCCAAATGAAAATGTTGTAGCAGAGAATATATATAGTAATGTTGCAGAAGAGAAGTCAATTATATGCTTGATGCCAACTCTACAAGAATGTTCAATTTTCAATGAAAAAATGTTAAAGTTAGAAAAACAAGAAATTAAGAAACTGGAAGCTAAAGATAGAATAGAGCATGAAGGAAGTACAATTATTTTGTCAGAAAGGTTGAAGTTAAAATTGAATTCTTTAGAGAAATCAATATCTAAAACTGCTGGTTTAGAAAAGAATCTATATTAGGGGTGGGCGTAGTTTGCGAAGTAGCGCTACGCGAAGCTACGCGAAGTGCACTTCGCACTACGCAAACTTCACGTAGCACTACGCGAGCTGCGTAGTAGCATGTTCGCACTGTGCAAGATGTGTTTTCAATGATTGCACAGTGCGGACAAGCATCCGGCACTGTGCAATCATTGAAAACGGCATCTTGCACAGTGCGAGCTGTAGTTTTCTGCTGCTCGAGTAGATTATTACTCGAGCTGCAGCTTTCTCAATGCGAACTGCTAGTTTCTCATTGAGAGCGGTCGCGAGCATGCGCAACCACTCACAATGAGAAACCTTACCTCCCCGCGTTGAGAATCTCGCCGGGATGTCATTTTGCTTGCTCGCGGTCACGAACATGACGTTCAGGACCGCGAACAAGCAAAAAATGAGCGCTGCACTACACTACACTGCACTACGCGTGTTCGCACTGTGCTACGTGCAGCTCGCGTAGTGCGAAGTTGCGCAAACTTCGCAAACTCCGCGAGCGTAGCGTAGTGCTTCGCCCAAGCCTAATCTATATGTATGTTTAAATTGTCGGATTATTTTACGAAGAAATTTACATGTGAAAAGAGGTTTGGTGAATGGAGCAATGGGTAATGTTGTTTGTTTTGTGAATTACCCAAATAGAGATGAGATTGAATTTTTGAAAATTAAATTTGATAAAATAGAAGAAGTACAACAATTGAGTTGTTGTTCAGCTCGATTTTTGCTTGTAAAAGATTTATATGTCCGACGAAAACAATTTCCTATTTGTTTGGCATATGCGGTGACTATTCATAAATCTCAAGGTTTAAGTGTAGATTGTGCTTTGGTGAATATTGGAAGTACTGTGTTCAAAGAGGATATGGCCTATGTTGCTTTATCTCGAGTCAGATCTTTATCTGTGTGGTAGATCGAAAAAGAAGATATGAGAAAAAATGTAGTGAAGTGGTAGAGAAAAGAAAAAAAGTAAATGAACCTGTGATTGGAAGCAAAAAGAAAAAGGATACTACTGAAGAGGTTGTTGGATTTCAGTTTCAAAACAGTTCAGGTGTCAACTGCTATGCAAATGTAGTGGTTAATGTTGTTTTTTCTTGAAACTTTACAGCAACAGATTTTTGAAAATTGAGACCAAACATTTTGTTGTTTATTGAATTCTGTGTTTGAGAAATGTAGCAGTGATAACACTAAAATAGAAAATGTTTCTGATATTCGAAATGTTTTAGACATATGAGCTACACTAAATCAATGTTCTCAGAATATTCAACAAGATCGTCAGGAATTTATTATGTATATGCTTGCTGTTTTACAAGATGAAGGTGTAGATATTGATACTCTTTTTGGTCTTTCATATAAATGGCAACATGACTGCGACAATTGTTTGTTTTCAGGTAGTACTGACATACACACTGAAAGATTTATATATTTAACATTACCAGACTGTAAAGCAGTGTCCTTCAATAATCTAGCTAGAGAAGCAAATCAAAACATGGTCTGTTCTCAATGTAACTCTGAAATGTTATCAACATTATTTATACGAAGATATGGACAGTATATAATTGTAATGCTCCAACGATGCAGACCTGATGGAACAAAATTGTCAACTTCAATTAAAAATGTTGTGGCTTCTCAACTATCAATTTCTGGAAGAACTTTTGTAACTGTAGTAATTATCTTCCATGATGGTCCTTCTACAACATCAGGACATTACACAGCTTATTTAAAATCTCTAAAAGGCTGGACACACTGTAATGATACTTAATTGACTTTTAAAAAATGTTTGCCTTTTGACTTACCAAATTCTTACCTAGTGTTTCTGCAACCCAAATTTTAGGAAAATTATTTGGGCTAGGAAGATTACTGCTATTAAGAAAGGATACTCTGTTGTTCAGAATTACTTTGTGAGTAAGGGTGAGCAAATTATAAAAGAAAACTTGTATTTGAGAAAATTATAGCATTAGGTAGAGATTTTAATAATCTTAGATGGTAGAGAACATGTTGAAACTTTTGATTCTAAAGGTCGGGAAAATAAAGGTTAAGAGTACAATTAAGTAATTTGCAAACTAAACACTTTACAGATACTATTTGGCCGTGTGGAGAAGTATCTCAGAACAAAATGACTACTTCGGGAAAATGTTGTTAGAACATGCTTGTATGGAAGTTTATTTAGAGGGTATAAAAAATAAGTGATATTGTTTTATTACTTTGTGATTGTTGGTGATGTAGCATACTTAAACAAGAAATTGCGAATTAAAGAAAAACATTTAAGATATGTTTTTTTCGAATATTTACATTATGTATTCAAATGTTGTATGTTTTTTTTTAGACACAATCTTTTTGATTGTGTTTTTTTTACCCGCTGTCATATGATGAGTAGTATTGCGCTCACTGTTTTAAGTGAAATTCAATACATTCTGAGAAGAGCAAAATAAAATAATTAAAATATTGTACAAATTATTTTGTATTTTTTATTGCGAAATATACATTATAACTGAATTGTTTCTTCTCTTCCACATATATTATATTTATAAGGTAAGTACGACAAACAAACAAAAACTTCTTTAAGAATCTCTTACTTATCTTTCTCTCTTTCCTCACCCATCTATCACTTCTGCCACTGTCACTGCCTTTCACTCAATCTAAGTCATATTCTACCACTTCCATTGTCTGTTTCTTACTTATGTTTCCTTTTTCCTTAATCACTTCTTTGTGTTGCTGTATCGCTCAATCTCTTCTCACTCCCCCCTAACTTTCTTTCTATTACATCATCCCTCAGTGACCTTCAGTCACTCCACTTCCTTCATTCCTTCACTCCATTTTGTTCACTACCCTTCCTTAATTCCCTTTCTCACTATCTTTTGCTTCATCCATTTCTAAATCTCTTCCACAATTTTATTAACTATAACTCAATTTTACTCTCACTCACTCACCACTTCTCAGTTTCACTTACCACCATTTTAACATCCGCATACCCCTTCCCTCACCATCACTCCACTTCTCTTAATATTCACTCCCCTTACCCTACTTCACTCGCTCCATACCTTACACTCCTTCTCTATTTCTGCCCCGCTCCCCTTCTCTCACTCACCCTCCCTTACTCTCTTTCCCTTAGTACCCTTCCCTTATTTTTTCACTACTCTTAACTCACTCCCCTACCCTTAGTCTTTTTGTTTTAGTCACTGTTTGTCTCACCTTTCCTCACTCATCATACTCTCCTTTCCTCACTCACCATACTCTCCTTTCCACACTCATTCCCTCAGTCCCTTCGTCTCCTTC
The DNA here is from genome assembly GCF_964263255.1 of Lissotriton vulgaris. Lineage (NCBI taxonomy): Eukaryota > Metazoa > Chordata > Amphibia > Caudata > Salamandridae > Lissotriton > Lissotriton vulgaris. The sequence continues at coordinate 887,834,612 of NC_141699.1, read as the reverse complement.
ACTCAGTCATGCTAACTCCCTTTCGTTTAATTCTCTGACTTCTTTCACTTCATTTCTCTCTCTCTCTCTCCCTTTGTCTCACTTAGTCTAATCACTTCATTTCCTGTAAGTCATTTGCTCTCCCTCTCTTTCTTTGTCACTTTCTCTCTCTCTTTCTTTCTCCCTCACCCTTCCTCACTTTCCGTTTCTGTTTCCTTCATTTCTCCTTTTTTTTCTATTATGAAATATATATAAGAACTACATTTTTTCTTTTCTTCCACAGATAGTATATATATTTTTAAAATATACCATAAAGTTGTTATTATTTTTAAGGTAAGTTTGACAAACAAAAAATACTTTTTCATCACTCACTTTTCTTTGTGTCTTTCTCATTGTTTAATATTTCTCTTAGTAACCTTCCTTTACTCATGTTACTCACCTTTTCTCGTTGTGATTACTGCCCTTCATTCACTTCTACACTCCTTTTCTCACCAAAAATACTCTTTGCTCACCATAACTGACCTCGTGTAACTCTCTTTTTCCTCTGCCTGTATCTCACTTCTCTTTCCTATCTTCCTCAATCACTACCTTGTGTTGCTGTATTGCTCAATCTATTTTCACTTCCCCCTTACATCTTTATATTACATCATCTCTCACTGACCTTCAATCACTCCACTTCTCTCACTCTTTCTTTTCCTTTTCTACACTCCCCTTCCTTTATTACAATTTCTCTATCTAAACCTACCTTAGTTATACCATTTCGAGGTCAATGTACCACCCCTAAATGGTGCAAATCTATGTGTTCCCATTCAGTGATTAGTTAGAAAGACGAGGAGAGGTCATCACACCATATCAAGATGAGATCATCTAAATTTACTTGAATTGATCAAGTTCTCACCCACAATTTACTTTCTCACGTTTTTATTCCGCCCACCAATATTGGCATACAAATTATATACATTGTATTTATTTGAGTCTATTTACTTCCTCTTTAGAGGTCAGTAGAGCAGGTTCCCAGGAACATTGTGGTATGAAAGGTGTTGGCAGCTATTCAATGCCAATGCTTCAGCAATTTCGGAGTCTGAGTGCGCTTGCGCTGCATCGCCAAAGATGGAGGATGTGACAGTATTCAGGCCCAAAGTACGAGATATCAACAAAGTCAAAAAGAAACATTTTAGAATACAAAAATAAATGAATGCACTGTATACCACTTATCTCTACTCTAACCCCATTTCTTTATTTTAACTTTTGCATTTAATGGTTAAGCAAGACAAACAAGCTTAGTACAAGCTGCAGCATAAGCGTGAGCATGTGAGGTTTGAAGCGGCCATTTCTGGCACTAGTGCGCAGAAGCAAAGATTTCCCACCAAAGCAGAAAAGACGTCACGCCACGTGAGTGTTGCAAACGCAAGCGCAGTGAAATTCCCACGTTGCAGCTGCCATTTTAATGCATTTGAGTTACTGTTTGTAAAAGCACATAAGCAAGCTTCCCCTAGATACTGGAAATGTCATGAAATGCAAATATTAGTTAACAAAACACATTAGTTAATATATTACAGGTTATTTCAAGAGGGTTGAGTACAAGCAAGTTTCTGTACGTATGAAACCTTGCTCCATCAGAGATGTTCATTAGAGCACAACGGAAGTGAGAGGCGAGGAGAGAATGTGGTCAGTTTCATTATGCCAGTTATTGATATAGGTTTGTCTCTCTTCATGATAGCAGTTAGGCTGTCAGGAGTTGTTTTTTAAGGGAAGTTATTGTGGGATATTAGCGATCAGCTGGGTATATGGGGTGAGGATTTTGGAAGGTTAAGAAAGGGAGCGGGAGAACAAATCAGGTGGCCGATAACTGTTGAAGCAGATGGTGCCAGCTTTAGGAGCAGTATTTAGGGATGGTAAGGGGGTGGTGTTTTAGTTGCAACAATGGATATTGATGCTTTATGGGGATTTCTAGATATCAGATATTTTAGGTGTAGGCAGGCAGAGGGTATTGTGGAGAGGTGAGGTGAAAGAATAAGGTAACACAATTGAGGTTAGTATGAGGAAGTCAAAAATGAATAAAAAAAGTAGAGAGTTGGTTGGTTTTGTTAAGGAAATATCCAGTTGCTCACATTGACACTGTGTATTGGTGGCTGTTTTTTGTGGGTGTGGGTTGGGAGATGAAGAAGGGGTTTTCGGCATTGCAAGGGGTCAAAGTCATCTAGTTTTCTTCTTGTTTGTGTGGTGCCTAAGGTTTTGAAATATCTTTACTTGCCAGTAGAGTATTTTGCTGTGCATTCATTTAGGATAGGTGCAGCATCAGAGGAGGAGGTGGGAGGGTGTTCAGCAAATAGGACAAAAAGACTGAAGCAAATAGAGGTCAAATTGGTGGGTGGGGCAGAATTGGTTATTCTAGTGATGTTCTATGCATTTGTTTATTGTTGCTGGTTGTGCTCTGAGGTTGTGTTCCTGGTCTCACGTGGGGTTACGTTACAGTCGGGATATGTGGTAATTTATTTAAAAAGCTGTCACTTCGGCAGGCAGAGCAGAGACATTTTTGACAAGCCAGATGTTGCTGACATTGGCACAGGTGCATCATGATTGGGGATGCCCAGACGTTGTCATTGTGCACTTTGGGAGAATGATCTTGTGCAACTAAAAAGTTTGATGTTTCTTAAACATAGTATGAGAGGCTTGAGGAAGCTGATGCGGTTGCGGTCGGATACCTCTTTAAAGTGGACAAAGATGGTCCACAGAAAGGAAGAGCATAGAGCAAGGAGGCCAGTAAAAATTGAAATGGTAAGAAGGAAAGTCAATCAGGAGATAAGACATTTCTGTATTGTATTGAGGATGGTTTACGTAGAATTGCATGCCCAGGCCTCCACTTATCGGTGCTAGGAATGTAATTATAGCTTATGCAGTTGTCGATGGTTCAGAAAAGTTGCTAGGGGACATTTGTGGTGGTGATTTTGAGTTAGGGCAGAAAAACTCTTTTACTGGGTGTTTTTTTGAGTGCCAGGTTTAGAGATTGTTTAGGACACAATTGAGAACACATACTGTTATTCCATGAATTACCGTAGCATTGTTTTACATATGTATAACAAATTGTGTTGCAATATATTTTATCAACACATATGGATGTCCTTTATTGACTTGAAGTATACATTAGCCTCAAATATATTTGATAATTTTCATAGCTCTATTAACACCTTCGATGCTGATGACAGAACCGCTCCGTCATCAGCCGCGGTAGCGCTGTGCTGATGATGAAGCGGTTCCGTCATGGCCCGCTCGCCGCGCCTGTGCGGCGCAGATTCCGCGCCTGCGCTGGGCGTTCCATTGAGCGGGCGGGGCCATGACGGAACCGCTCCGTCATGAGCACAGCTCAACCGAGGCTGGTGACGGAGCGGTTCCGTCACCAGCATGGGCGCGCCGCGCGGCCCCCCCGCCCCCTTAGCGCTGCGGCGGAATAGCCGCCGCAGCGAAGGTGTTAAGCCCAGAAGTCATGTTGGTCCAAGTTGTATATTTGCACATTTATGGAAAGCATGATCTCTCTTCCAGTTATGAGAACTAGAAGCAGGATTTTGGGAAAATAATCAGCTCAGTACTGTATTCATGAATGATATCTGCTCCTCAACGACGTCTTCCTCTGGGAGAAGATCCTGCCACCTGCTCATTAAAGACATTTCTGCTAAAATTAACACGTTTCTGACATATGATTAGGTTACATATCCTTGTATTGAGAGAAAACCTGTATCAACCGTTCTAAAATGTATCTGTTTTACAATTATGTTCAAACTGACCCTTTTCTAGCAAGACATCTGTTCAGTTGAAATGACAATTGTCTTTAACTTATTTTGATGTGCTGCTTCTAATTTGCATTAAATGCAAGTTAGACTTTGGGCTTAACTATGTATTCAGTTTAATTTTACCAGATGCTGCTTGTGGCATCGGGAATCGCCTTAACAGAAAGAAGGCGGTAGCACTGAACCAAACTCCACACAACAAGACCTGGATCTGACCTGGGATGAGACCTGGTAAGGGAGATGTTTCTCCAGGGATTTTGGGGTGGAGAAGGCCCAGCACTTAACCTGGTGGATTGGCTAAAAGTATGAGCATGAATTAAAACAAAACTTTTGGTAAAGTCTACCATTCTTGTATTATTTTGTAGCTAAGATATTGTCAAATCGAGTGTGCGCAAATGTCATCAGGGTAGGAGATGCCTGAGAATATCAAAAAGGACAATGGTTGCGCAGGTAGATCTGGAAGCATCTGGTTAGAACCTAGTTTCCAGAGGAAAAGCATTTTTTGATTTGCTAATAACTTTAGCGTCTTTTGACAAATCTTTTGATATTCTCCCCAAAAAAGTCTATCCAGGTCAGCTCCTAACCTAAAAGTTTGGGGTTGATTCGTCAAGTGGGGGCTGAGAAAAAAGGGGGTCCCAAAACTCGTTTTTTCCATGTTAATTTCCATAGGAAATTTTGTGACTAGCTACAACCCGAACTGCTGAACGGAATTACCCCAAATTTGGCAGAAAGGCAGAGCTTGGTTCAGAAAGCAACCTTTTTTTAAATGGTGTAAATCCGTTTAGTAGTTGCTGAGAAATTAGAAAAATAAAAGTTCTGATATCTGGGCAGGGCCTAAGTTGCGTGCGCGGGCTTCACTGTGATTGGCTGCTAGCACTCCAAAAGAGGAAGTGTTGGCAGCCATCTTGTGGCTTGGTAGAAGCGAGTCACTGGAAAACAGAGAAACAAAGGTAGAAAACAAGGGAAGGGGGCATGGTAGAATCACCCTGACCCCCTAGGCCTGCTGAGGGGTTCCTAGAAGGACCCCTAGGGCCCAAAAAAGTATTTATTTATTTTTTAAATCGGCGGAATTCACACTAGGGTCGCACATTTAAATTTAATGAGGCTCTTGGGTTGCCTAGGTTAGCGGAGCATTTCTTAAAAAATAATAGCGGGGGCTCGCAGGGGTTGTGTTGGCCCGCTAGGGTTCGCGCAGCCCCGGGGCTTCAGTCATGTTGGGAGGGGGGTTGCGCGGCCTACCTCCTGGAGGCCTGTATGTGCTTATAACTTTGGCCTCGTTTGAAAAAAATTTATGAAATTATCCAAAAAGTATCTCTTTTTTTGATTAGGTCCTATATTGAAAATTCGGGGGTGAATGGTGTAGGATGGGGCTGAGAAAAAAGGGGGTCCCAAAACATATTTTCTCCATGCAGTTTCGATATAAAACTTTACAGAAGACTACAGGTGAAAGTGCAGAACGGAATTACGGCATATTTGGCATAGACAGGTGATGGTCCAGAAAGCATGCTTTTGTTTAAATGGTGTAAATCTGTTCAGTAGTTTTTAAGAAATATCACATTTTAAAGATATCGATATTTGGAAATTCTGACGTCATTGGCTGAGGGGTTACAAGCATGAGCGTGCTGCTCATTGGCTGTGAACTGTTGAAACCAGGAAGGGTTAGCAGCCATTTTGTGATATACTCCGTCAGTTCGCATATCTCCGTGTAGAAGCCATCGGATCCACAGCACTGGCATCTATGCGAGATATGCCTTTCACGCTGCCTCTCCTCATATCACTAGGTCGCGGTTATGGCTTTAGAAGCCCGTTTGTCGGCTCCCACCTCTGTACGTTTGCAAGCTAGCTAGTACGTTGCTGTGGGGTGCAGGTGTTCCTTTGCGAGACTGGGTGCGAACTGTTGATAAGTCACACTCTATGAGCATTGAAAAGCCATTTTGTGATTGGGTCTGTCAGCTTGCATCTGTCCGACGCAACTCTGAAAACATACCAGAGCTCTGACTGTGACAGATACCCCTTTCACACTGCTTCTCCCCACATCAGTAGGTAACGCCCCCTGTTCCCATATCACCAGCATACCCCCAACAGCCTTATTGGGCCCACAAGTCTGCCTCTGCGAACTAGTGGTGGGCTTGCAGCTGTTCCGGTGGGACTTCTCTGGGCTGCAGTTGTATCTATGAAGTCAAGACTGGAAATATACAGCAGGTCCCCCTCTGTGAGATACCCTCTTCACGCTCCCTCTGCCCAACATCACCACTTCGCAGGTATGCCTTTAGAAGCCAGTGCGTTGGCTCACAGCTCTCTACCTTTGCAAGCTACCACGCTGCTGTGCCTTTACCTCTGAGAGCTACCACTCTGCTGTTCCTTTGGGAGTGGATGGCCCGTAGTTCTCCCTCTGCGAGTCGAGCCGACGGGCCGCAGCTGTCCCTCTGCGAGCCTGGGTGCGGACTGTGCATAAGTCACACTACATGAGTATTGAAAAGCCATTTTGTGATTCAGTCTGTCAGCTGACATCTGTCTGAGGCATTTCTGAAAACATACCGGAGTTCTTTCTCTGAGAGATACCCCTTTCATGCTGCATCTCCCCACATTTGCAGGTAACACACCCTCTTCCCACATCACCAGCATACCCCCAACAACCTTCTTGGACCTGGAAGTGTCCCTGTGCGGTTGGCAAATAAGAATCTTAGTCATGTATAGATTTACATATAAAACATTTTATTTAAACAACAACAGATAAAACTATGTACTGCTGTGACGTGCCATCGCTGGTCCATTTGTGAAATACAGCCTCCAAGACAAAAAAAAAAGATAAGATGGTGCATCATGCATCCAGGAAAGGAGAGAGAGAAAGCGTGAGAGAGAGATGGAGAAGAAGAGAGAAAGAGTGAGAGAGAGGAAGATAGAGAAAGAGAGAAAGAGTGAGAGAGAGAAAGAGTATGATACAAGGAAGAGAGGAAGAGAAACAGTGTGAGAGAGAGGAACACAGAGAGAGAAAGAGTGAAAGAGAAGAAGAGAGAAAGAGTGAGCTACAAGGAAGAGAGAAACAGTGTGAGAGAGAGGAAGTGAGAAAGAATGAGATGCAAGGAAGAGAGAAAGAGAATCAGTGTGAGAGAGAGGAAGAGAGAGAGAAAGAGTGAGAGAGGAAGAGAGAAAGAGTGAGAGAGAAGAAGCCAGCCAAAGAGAGAAAGAGTGAGACAGAGAGGAAGATAATGAGAGAATCACTGTGAGAGACAGTAAGAGAGAGCGATAAGGAGAGAAGCAGTATGAGAGAGAGAGGAAGAGAGAGAGATGAAGAGTAATGGAGAAGAGGAGAGAAAGAAAGAATGAGACAGAGAAAAAGAGAAAGTGTGAGAGAGAGAAAGGTACAGATGGAAAGGGAGTTTTGAGACTGGAAAAATCTTTGCAGCTCACCCTCCAGTGGGTCTCCAACCACGTGGTGGGCTTGATTTTTGCCTGAGGGTCTGTTTCTGCTGCCTTTTGCTGTTACGCTGTTTGGTATTGTTCTTTCATGTCACGCTCCTGACACTGCACTGCGTTTGGCCTTTTCTGCTGACTGTAGCCTCCAGAACACATTGCATTATGTTAGGGCTGGTCCCCTAGCCTTGCGACTGGAACGCTCGCTACCTTTGTGGGATGCAGTTGAGTGCGGCACTTGGTCCACCCCCCTACGTGCCTTGTCCTCTAGCCCCCACTCCACCGCCTTGGGGGTTACCAAATCCTCTTCAGGGGTCTTCCTGATGGCCTTCTCACTCGTGCAGGCACCTCCACATTGCGGCGCTCCTCCCCTGCGCTGCACCTTGCCACACTTACCGTCCCTCCCTCATGTCTGACACGACTTGCTGGACCTGGAATGTCCGTGGCCTAAACGACCACTGCAAGGCATGGCTAATACACTCACACCTGCAGAGGCATTGGGTCATCATTTGCATGTTGCAGGAGACGCACCTTCTGCCCTCCTTCCTATCCCGTCTCCAGGCTCGCTATTAGGGCGAAACTCAATCTTCCACCTACTCCTCCCACGCTAGGGGAGTCTCCATTATAATACGTTGTGGTCTTCCCTGCCACACACACACCGACCCCGAGGGCAGGTATGTCATAAAGCACGCGTCTCTGTTGGCCCAACCTGTTACACTCGTTGCGGTATATGGTCCTAAAACTGATGATCCGGTTTTCTTTAATCACGTCTGGTACCTCATCTCCTCCTGCGGTCCTGCTGCGGTCATCTGGGGGGGATTTCAATGTTGCTCTATCTGCTGCACTAGATAGGTCTGGCCTCCAGGTGTTCCACCCTCGTGCCACTTCGGCCCTCTCCTCCATTATTCTCAAGATCTCCCTCTATGACGCATGGCGCCACCTACGCTCCGATGGCCGGGAGGGCACCTGTGTGTCCGGCGCGAGGGGTTGCTGGTCGCGCATTGATTTCTGGCTTACCTCTCCGGACGTCCTTCTCCGGCTCACTGATGCCACACATATGGCACACACTTTTTCAGACCGCTCGCCGGTCCAGACCCGCCTCCGCCTTCCCCAATCTCCAAAGCGTGCCTTCTCCTGGCGTCTTCCACCAAATGCCTTAAGAGACTCAGTATTTTTCGCAGAAATCCAAACTGCTATAGTTAATTATTTCGAACTTAACTCGGGTTCCGTGGACTCTGTGTCCGTCCTTTGGGAGAGTTTTAAAACGGTATTCCTGGGGGAGTGTATATCCAAACAATCTTGTGTGCTCTGATCCCTCCGCTCTACTCTTGCCGAGCTTGAGGGTGAGATCCGGGAGCTGGACGCTGCCCACTCTGTGTCCCCCGGTCCTGACAATCTAGCTCGTATATGCCAAAAACACACCGAGTTCACTGAGGCGGTGGATTGTGAGCTCTCCTTTTTAGGTCGTGAGAGACAGGTGCGTCGTTTCGGTGAGTGTGATCACCCGGGCCGTATTCTTGCTAATCTTCTCCGCCCACCTCACGCGGCCTCCTATGTAATAGCCCTTGAGGATGGGGGCCCTTCTAGAACCACTGCCCCGGAGGAGATCAGCTCCCACTTCTTGGAATTCTACACACAGCTATACTCGGCAAGCGTTCCCCCGTTGCGTGAGGCCTTTGATCAATACTTTGACTCCTTTCACTGGTCTGGCTGGAGGACTACCACCGGGAATTCTCGGACATACCCTTTACTAGGGAGGAAATCCTTGTGGCCATTAGCAGCTTACCAGGGGACAAAGCCCTGGGGCTTGATGGCCTCCCGGCCTCCTTCTATAAAATGTATGCTGACTTCCTGGAGACGCGTTTGGCAGCCATGTACAATGAGACTTTCGACACTGGTCTTTTTCCGCAGTCTCTCCGGGAAGCTCTGATCACCTTGCTCCTCAAACCTGGGAAACCCGCTGATCATCGTGATTCCTATCGCCCCCCTCTCCCTTATTAATACTGATAATGAAATCTTTGCCAAACTCATCGCTTCTCGCCATCTGCTCCTTATGCCAGTCATCGCTCTCCCGGATCAATCCGGCTTCATCCCCGGGAGGGCAGATCGCATAACCTTTGCACCATTTTCTCGGTCCTCCACCAAATTAATCCTAACCTCCCCGCCGTGGCTGCTCTGCTGGAAGCAACGAAAGCGTTCGATACCCTCAAGTGGCTCTTTATTTTTTATCTTTTACCCCGTGCAGGCAAAATCAGGCTAGTCTACGCTGCCCCTTTGGCCCATTTTCGTGTTAACGGACAGACCACTGACCCCATTAGCATCAGCTGTGGCACCCGGCAGGGGTGTTCTTTATCACCTATGCTTTTTGCCATCGTGATGGAGCTCAGACAGCAGCATACGCATAGGGGAATTGGCTTCTCTTCTCACTCCCTCCTTTTCTCCATGTATGTGGACGATGTGAGTCTGTATGTCCGCCACCCTCAGGACAACCTCAGCTCCTTGGTTAGGGTGGTCATATGATTTAGCGGTCTCTCTGGCGTACAAATAAATTGGAGTAAGTCGGTCCTGTTTCCTCTGACGGATGCCACTCCCTCATTCACTCCTGATTTCCCATTTGTGTGGGTGGCTGGCACAACACGCTATTTGGGTATTTGGTTGAGCAGAGACCTTGACGAATTGTGGAGGTCAAACTTTGGTTGCTTGGTGGATTATCTGGAATCTAAGATTCCCGTTTGGGGCAGTCTTCCACTGTCTTTAGCTGGTCGGATCGCCATCGCCAAGATGGTCGTGCTGCCGAAATTCCTCTATTTATTTCTGAACATCCCGATCCTCCTCACCGCCCATTTCTTTCGTAAGCTACATTCTCTGATCATCTCACTTGTTTGGGCAGGTAGGCAACCGAGGGTGGCGTATGATATTCTCACCTTCCCCATGTCCGCTCGTGGTCTGGGTGCTCTGGATTTCAAGATATATGTTCTCTGTGCACAGGCCAGTTTTCTGCATTTCTGGGTCCATCCCACTCCTTATCAGCCCCATGTGGTGGTTGAGGCTGATGTAGCCTCTCCTTGGCCCCTGACCACGGTGCTCTTTGCACCTACGGTCCGCCCCCTGGCGGAGGTGGATACTGTTGAGACGCTGCGCTGGGCTTGGACTGATCTTTGTCAGCTTTCGAATTTCATTTTACTCTCCGCAAACGCTGTGCCAATAGTGAATCACCCTGCCTTCCCTCCGCTTCAGCCCTCTGATATGTCTAAGCATGCGTCGCATCTGGGATTGCGGACGATTACTGACCTCTATCCCGGGGACACTTTCTACTCTCTCCCGGAGTCATCTGGTCCCCTGGACATACTTTTATTCTACCAGCTGCGCTCCATTTGCCGGACCCTGCACCCCACATTCCCTCAGCCCCCTCCTACCATGCCGGCCCTCGACCTAGTGTACATGTACCAGTCTCCGCATAATCTGGTCACCAAATTATACGCTCTTACACTACTTGCGACCTCCACCTCCACTGACCGTGCGCGTGTGGCGTGGGGTACGGATTTCAGCATCGACATAGCACAGGCAGACTGGCTTTACTGTTGTAACCAGACGAAGAAGCTGTCGCCCAACTACCGTCTTCGTCTGATTCATTTCAAATTCCTGCACAGGATGTACCGAACCCCTGCCCAGCTTCACAAGCTGGGTCTCATACCTAATGATGCCTGCATGCGCTGCGGTGCCCCGGCTGCAGACTTTGCGCACCTGGCATGGCTGTGCCAGAGGGTCTCCGAGTTCTGGCAGGATGCGTGTTCCACAATAACGGCAATTACCAGTACCTTGGTCTCCCCTGACCCCACCTTGTGCCTACTTGGGTTTGTCAAATTTTGCCCAGATGCTTCCCGCCACCCTCTTGCTATGCTGCTAGTTCTTGCCCGTCGCAGGAAGGCTATGTGCTGGGGCAGAAGGCCCGCTCCTAAGGTTAAAAGTTGGCTGGAGGACGCTGCGCTGTGCCAGACTCCGCTATCAGAATTTTGTGATCTTATGCCTTCCAACTCCTGGCCAGTCGATATTTGGGGTCCCTTGGTGTCTTACCTTCATTCCCATCTGCCCTCTAGCAGTGCCGCCTCTCCCGCGCTACCTGCCAGCTTATCGCCCGCGGCGGCCGCCTGTGCTGGTCGGTCCCCGCCCTTCTCCCTAGGTTCCCCCTGTATCCCTCTCAGCGCTAATTAAGGAGCAGTAGAGGTGCCCCCCTGTTTCGTGGACTTCTCTTGCACTCTATGTTGTACCTGACATCTATTCTTGTGCCTCAGACTCCTGCTAGTGGAATAGTTGCGGTTTCCATTCAATATGTATGGAAAGGATGCCAATGTATTAATTCATTTTCAATCGCCTCACAGTGCAATGTACTTGATTTGTAGATCTTAATACAGTTTTTTTGAAGAAAAAAAAAAAAGATATCCATACACTCAGTTACACACCCATACACACACTGACCCACCCATTGAGCTGTTTCCACATGCACTCTTCAACCAGTACACACTGAATCAACCCCTCAAACATCTATGCACAGACTCACACACCTCCCACGCACTCACACACACCCAGGCACCCATACAGATACTCAGACAATGAATCAATAACCCATATAGATCCTCATTTAGCTACTCACAAACTCATGCAACCGCTTACACACCAACTGACAAACTAAACTGTGTGATTGTCTGTATCAGTCACTAACCCATGCATTCAGTAAGACACATTAATCACTCACTTAAACAGTCAGTCACACAGCTAATAAATCCTCCATCCAGACACTTACACACCCACTCATTCTTCAATACACCTAGACATATATATAATACATATTTAAACTTTACAGAAACACACATTCACTGGATGATGTCATCAGTGATGTCATCAGTGATGTAATTTGAAATGTCATCAGTGACGTCATCTGTGATGTCACTGACCATGTCATTAATGATGTAATATGTGACGTCATTAGCAGAGCATTGCGGGGGCGCGAGTTATAGTTAGCAGAACTAACTATAACAGGGGAATTTCTATGGTTTTGTACGAGTGAAATGTCCAACTAACTATAACATGTCTGAAACCTATGGTTTTTTCAGGGAATTTCTAAGGTTTTTTAAATGCTAATTTCTAACTGTAACATGCCTGAAACCTATCTGTTTTTTAGTGAATATATATATATATATATATATATTCACTGAAAAAACCATTGGTTATAGACCATATATAGTTAGGGATTAGCCTTTTCAAAACCTTATTTTACTCACACAAAACCATTGAAATTTCATATATAGTTAGTTCCACTAACTATATATCGTGCACCCGCAATCCACTGCTGATGATGTCACATATTACATCATTCATGACATGGTTAGTGACATCACTGATCACTGATGACATCTCAAATGATATCACTGATGACATCACTGATGGCAACATCCAGTGACTGTGTGTTTCTGTAAAGTTAAAATATGTCTTACATATTGAAGAATGAGTGGATGTATAAGTGTCTGGATGAAGGATTTAGTAGGTGCATGACTGACTGTATGAGTGAGTGATTAGATGTGTCTCACTGAGTGCATGGGTGAGTGACTAAACTGTCTTAATTTGTGCATGATTATGTCTGTTGTTCTTTAAACTGCTGCATGTGTTGATCAGTAGCTATATGAGTAACTATATGGGTTATTGATTGGTTGCCCAAGTATTTGTATGGGAGACTGAGTGTGTGTGTGGGTGGCTGGGAGGTGTTTGACTGTGTGCATAGATGTGTGAGCAGTTGATTCACTAGATGTATGGGTTCAAAAGTGCATGTGAAAACAGCTGTATGGGCGGTTGACTGTGTGCATGAGTGTATTGGTGAGTGAATGGATATCTCAGTGCTACATGTCAAAGTAAGTACATATGTAAAACACAGTACATGTGAGAGTTGACATATATAAATAACTGTGCATAAGAGCCAGTGAATGTGTGAGTGGCTGTATGGATCATTGTGAACATGTATCAGGGATTGTATAAGAGAGTAAAGTAAATATGTGTTAGTATATGTTTGAATAAGTAAGGTGTGTATAACTGTATAGTTGAGAAAATGGAGGTGTGATTGATTTTGTGCATAACTGACTAGGTGTGTGAGTAACTCCATGGATGAGTGACAGTCTGTGACTGTCTGTTTACACTGATTGTATCTAAGGTTATATTAGAGTCTGAAGAGGTTCATGGTATTATCACATGAATGATATCATCAGTGATGTGATCAGTCATGTCAAATGAGATGTTATCAGTGATTTTATCAGTGATGTCATTTGAGATGTCATCAGTGATGTCATCAGTGATGTCATTTGAGATGTCATCAGTGATGTCATCAGTGATGTCACTAACCATTTCATGAATGATGTAATATGTGACATCATCAGCAGTGGATTGTGGGTGCGCGATATATAGTTAGTGGAACTAACTATATATGAAATTTCAATGGTTTTGTGTGAGTAAAATAAGGTTTTGAAAAGGCTAATCCCTAACAATATATGGTCTATAACCAATGGTTTTTTCAGTGAATTTTCAAGGTTTTGTAAATGCAAATTCCTAACTATATATGGCCTATAACCTATGGTTTTTTCAGTGAATTTCATTGGTTTTTTAATAGCAAATATCAAAAGCTGTAAAATGTCAAGTACGTGATAGGTAAAAACTTTTTCGTGTTTATGCACGCTGATGTGCTTTGAACGCTGCCCCCCTCCCCTCTTTTCTCTTAGTAGTACTCTCTCTTTGCAGATAGTGAAGAGTAGTTAACGCAGGCCTTTACCCCCGTTGTAATCCGTCGTGCCTGCTTGTCTCTCCATTTGATTGATTGTTATCCAAGCATTTACTGTTTTACAATTGATTCTCTTTGGTTCATTCTCTATTTACAAACAAGCACAAAGTCGCAATACTCTGTTTAGTCTTTGCAGATAGTGAAAAATCGTGAAAAATCGTGTAAAAAAATAAAAGTAATCGAGCAAAATCAGTAGGCCACTAATTGGATCTCTTTTTGACCACGCTAAAATAGAAACATTAGGAACAACCCTTCATGAGAAATACGAAAATAGTGAGATGAACTGAGCTCCACACCATGAGGGCTGCAAGACAGCTCGGCTCCGTCACCCACCCCGCCCAAAATAACGACAAACCCTATGCAAATATTAAAAATATAGACAACACACCAGCAAAGTAACAGGGTAAAATATTTTATTAAATAACTATTTACATTACGTTGGTTTATGAGATGATGTCAGTAGTGGACCGATGTGTGAATAGGTCGGAAGCAGCACAAGGCGCCAAGATCCGGATGGCAAGTCCTGGATGTTGGGTGCCATAGTTCAGAGTACTGAGTTTGAGCCTTTTTCAATGCCTGTGCTTTGTTGTTTCCCCTCCATCAAAAACAAAAAAAATATATAAAACTGTGCAAAAATACAAAAAAATCAAAAAATGTTTAGAAAAGCAGTGCTTGTAAGACTGTCTGAAGCTTATTTCCACCTACTGCAGCTTCACTATTCTCAAAGTAAGTGAGGGTCGTTTGTGGACCTGACTGCATTTGAAAACAATGTTATATGGTACCTCCCTAAACCGCTTGACGGAGGCCCCCGAGGGGCGGTGTGATGGCACGGACTCGGAGAAGACGCTTGGCTCCGACCCCCTCCCCAAGTCTTATAGCACTGGTGTAGCCTGAGATCGCCCCCGACATAGGCGGCCGGCTCCCGGGGTCCGGCGGAACTTTTTGCCTTTTGATGACTCTTCTATTCTGGACTTTGTCCCACAATCCGTTTGACCTGAAGACACGCTGTAGTGGGGCGCCCCTTTACCGTTTTGGTTGCCATTCCGCCCGCTTTTGCTACACTGTGCCTCTTCCGCCATTCAGCTGTTTACCGCCCGCTCTTGCGACTACAGCGTCTCGCTCACCATGTAGTTGAGTTGCTCCCGCTCTTGCGGTGCAGCGATAGGCGACTGCCACAGGACTCTCAAAATGGCGGCCGGCTCTTCGGTTTTGGGCCTGGTCCACTAAAATGGCCCTGGGACACCTTGGAACTCGGACGCTTCCCTGATAGGGCTTGGGTCCCATTCTCGAAAGCGTCCCCTCAGCCGTGAAGATTCTACAAAAGTCTTGGGGGCCCCCGACTCCCGCAGGCTTCTGGTGGGGAGCGGCTGCCATGTCTGCTCGTGGAATGGCCACGACGGAGCTACGAGATGGTAGTGCTCTCATGCTGACGCCAGCTTTAGTCTGAAACATCCAGAAACACTGTAGACTACCAATTCGATCAGTTCCGGTAGCGCCCCAACATGACCCGGTAGAGAAGAACTTGCCCTCGCCCTCTTTGACTGATGGTTCTTGTTATCTGTCCCCTCTGTTGTCATTTAACAGAACATTTTGGACTGCTGAAAGGGGTTGTGTTCCGAACGCTGGTTGGTGGAGACATTTTGACTATATTCTTGACCTACGTTGTCGCGTAATGCGTTATATGACACGCCGCGTTAGCGCACCCGGAAGTGATCCGGGGAGCGGCGCGCAGCGCGTAACGTAAGCATAACAGGTCATGTGACTTGTTAATAAAACTTTTCATTGGTTCATTTTACTTTTGTTATTTTAATGATGAAAAGCTTGGTCATATGACCTAAAAATTACGCTTTTTATTGGTTTCGAACATTATTTTTTTTTAAACATATATGTTAAAATATTCCAGGCTAATGTACTTTCCCGGAAAATTTACAACTGTCCTGCAAGTAAAATATATTCCTTTTTCGAGAAAAAGGGCGTTTCTTCGTTCCATGACGGAGCCGTTGAGTAAAAGAGACTCGGCCTGCTGTCTTAGTCGCCGATACGCCTGATTATCAGATTCTTATCGATCACTTTATGTTGCAGGAGTGGAAAACACAACTGCCCTTGACCATTTATCTTTACTGCGTCCCTACATATTATACCTTTTATCCGTCATGTAATTGGACTGCTTTATTTCACTTGCCTTTTACTGATTCGAAAACAGTGACTAAAAGTAAAAACTTTACCAATGTAAATACTACTACCATGTTTTGTTTTAAAAACCTTTATTGTGAAAATGTCAGTATACAAATACGGGCCTATAACCACGTGGGCCGGCCACGGAGCAAACTGAAATCGTATATGATGAGGAGACATTTACATTATAGAGGAACGTAACGAGCGAGCCATTAGGTTGCAAGAACTAAGATGTCTAACAGTTGCGGAATCGGTGGACGTACATTTTGTAATTAAAATACGACAGGGCCACTTACAAAAAAGTTATCTAGATATACATTTGCGTGCAAGTACCATGAGTGACGTTAATTCGAACTTTCAATAGTACAGTAATCAATAACACATCAGAACTTAATATCAATAGGGATGTAGAAATATTCAATCAATTCTCGTCCCCGCCCGCCATGAGCATCAAAACTGCATTCATATCTCGTGATATCAAGGTTGTTCAACCAGTACACAACAAGGAGTTACGAGTCCCATTTATACCGGCGCCATTTTGGGCGAGGCCGGGCAGGTCCAAGATATAGTCAAAATGTCTCCACCAACAATCGGCCAGACCAGAACCCCTTTCGGCCCTTTATGCTACAAGATGGTGTCTTCCATTCAGAAAATATTGTTGGCAGCATTTTGAAAGGAAAGATAAACAGCCGTTTTCCTAGTGAGTCTCACATTGTTACATTTAGGAAGAATGTTGAAGAGTAATATGTGGAAAATCTGAAGCCATTTTTCTACAAACTCTCAATCAGCCTTGGATGGAAAAAAAAATCCTGAAGAATGTACAAACTGAAAACCAATTTTTGTCTGTATAGCATCAACAGCAACGCTTGAGTCAGCTTTGTGTCAAGCCGCCATTTTCATTCAATCAATAGCGTCCCCCTGCACACATTCAGGAACCTGGTCGTGTCTTCAGGTGAAATGGATTGTGGGACAAGAAGCAGAAAGGAAAAGGAAAAAAGTTCCGCCGGACCTCGGGAGCCGGCCGCCTATGTCATGGGCGATCTTTGGCCACACCAGGGCAATAGTGAAGCTGCAGCAGGTGCAAAAGAGCTTCAGACAGTCTTACAAGCACTGCTTTTCTAAACTTTTTTTATTTTTTTGTATTTTTGCACAGTTTTATATTTTTTTTTTGTTTTTGATGGAGGGGAAACAACAAAAAACAGGCATTGAAAAAGGCTCAACAGTGCAGGGCGCCTTGTGCTGGTTCCGACCTATTCACACATCGGTCCACTACTGACATCACCTCATAAGCCAACGGGGCACCCCACGCTGACTTTCGGCGCAGCATTGTAGGATGGCCACACCAGTGCGGCAACTTGCTGGACACCACCTCGGTGCCATCCGGATCTCGGCGCGTTCGAGTCACTGTACCGCAAAAGTGACCGGAACTCAGCTGGACACGCCGTCTTTCGGCACAGCATTGTAGGATAGCCACACCAGTGCAGCAACTTGCTGGACACTAACTCGGTGCCATCCGGATCTCGGCGCGTTGTGCTGCCTTCGGCCTATTCGCACACCGGTCCGCTACTGACGCCGCCTCACGTGCCAACAGATTTTCTACGCTTTTTGTAGCCCTATGCCGCATAACAGGTCATGTGACTTGTTTATAAAACTTTTCATTGGTTCATTTTACTTTTGGTTTCCTAAAGATGGAAGGCTTGGTCATATGACCTAAAAATAACACTTTTCATTGGTTTAGAACATTTTTTTTTCCCAAACTATGAAAGCCCCACCTTGTTTCTGGATGATTCAGACTGAAGCTGGCGTCACCATGAGAGCAACACCATCTCGTGGCTCCGTCGTGGTCATTCCGCGAGCAATCATGGCAGCCGCTCCCCACCGGAAGCCTGCAGGAGTCGAGGGCCCCCAAGACTTTTGTAGAATCTTCACGGCTGAGGGGACGCTTTCGAGAATGGAGCCCAAGCCCTAGCAGGCAAGCGTCCGAGTTCCAAGGTGTCCCAGGGCCATTTTAGTGGACCAGGCCCAAAACCGAAGAGCCGGCCGCGATTTTAAGAGTCCTGTGGCAGCCGCCTATCGCTGCACTGCAAGAGTGGGAGCAACTCAACTACATGGTGAGCGAGACGCTGTAGCCACAAGAGCGGGCGCAACTCAGCTGGATGGCCGCCACCTGGGGAGGCCCGTTCACGCCGCCTCCCCCACGCCCCCCCCCGGGCCGCCCCATGCCAATTTTCGGAGCAGCATTGTAGGATACCAAAACCAGTGCGGCAGTTTACTGGACATCACCTGGGTGCCATCCACATCTCAGCGCGTTCTGCTGCCTTGGGACTATTCGCACAACAGACCGCTACTGACGAGGCCTCCCCCCGCACCACCCGGGACGCCCCACGCTGTTTTTCTGAGCTGCATTGTAGGATCCCAAAAACCAGTGCGGCACCCAGGTGACATCACCTGGGTGCCGTCCAGAACTCAGCACGTTGTGCTGCCTTGGGACTATTCGCACAAAAGACAGCTTCTGACCATTGTTGCTTTTTTTTGTCAAAAATGTTTAAATGTTTGTTACAGTTTTTGTTCCGTTCGTTATATTTAAAAGTTAATAAAGTTTTATAATCCCACTTTGTTGGAGTGCTATATATTTTAAAAAAATCGGGTGAATGGGGCCTTGAATCGGGTTATTGTCATGTGTGGGCTTTGCAAGTGTACTGCTACAGGATCGGACATTTCAAACTCAAATGCACGTTCTTTTTCTTACCTTTCCGAAGCATGGAGCGCAATAGCAGGCAGAGAAAGGGTGATGCAAGTGTTGAACACTGCCTGGCCTGGCAAGTTGCTGGCAGTGCCCCCCCCCCCCCGCCCGCTCCTGAAAGAGGACACACACACACCGCCGCCCGAGTACTTCACAGATCTTTAAAAGACCATGCACTTGTTCATGAGGCTTAAATGGTTTATCACCCCTTCTAGAACCCCTGCATCGACCCTCTGACGTTTCCTGGAAAAATTACCACGTAACACAATACCAAGCCTTGTCAGCTAAAACCCCCGAGGAATCGTGGGGCATATTATCAAGGGGGTTTATCTCCGCTTTTTTGGCTTTAAAAGCCAAGAAAGCGGAGATAAAATTATCTCCCTATTACCAAGCTGTCGCTAACACCAGTTAGTGACAGCTAAAAGGAGATAGCGACCATCTTGGGCCCCGCTTTGCATGTCAGTGATATTTATCACTAATGACATGCAAAGTGGGCGTGCCAAGATGTTAGCGACTGGAAACAGTCCCTAACATCGCTATCTCCTATTACCAACTTTTGGAGATATTCGCGCTAAGCGCGAATATCTCCAAAAGCTAACACCTGACCTGAGCAGTTCTTAGCCATGTTATCCAATGGGAGGTGGATAACATGGCTAAGAGCATTTGCTCGATAATGCATGAATATCGCTGACTTTTCAGCGATATTCATGCATTGCGGCCGTTTTTTATCGCATTTGCGATAAACCTTGCTAATAGCAAGGTTTATCTGCGATAAAAATCGCCGATGTGCGGCGATGATTTTTGTCTCTAAACAAGTTAGAGACAAAAATTATCGCTAGTTGTTGGTAATATGCCCCCGGGTTTTTGCTTGCAGAAATCGGGAGGCGGGAGACTAGCACTGAAATCAGTAGTCTCACGCCTGAATCGGGAGGGTTGGCATGTCTGGATTCTCTACAGCTGGGGCCATAAACTACATCCGCAGGGCTAGGTGATAGCCTGGGACCGGCCTGGCATCTAAAATGGCTGCCGTGCACGACAAAATTGTGGCATTGGAAAAAAGGCAAGATGGCGCAGACAATGTTTATCAATAAGGATTCATTTATAACAAAATATTTTATCGCACTGACAAATTGGCGGTCAACACTTTGTCTAAGGGGGTGCGGGAGACGTATCCTAATCCCTTATGTTTTCTGAGGGTGGCTGAGGAGGCTCATATATGTTGATACATGTCTTCCAGCGGCTGTGCGTGAGCTTTTTTTTTTTTTGCTGCGTGACGTCTGTTAACGTTCGATTCGATGGAAATCAGGAAGTGTTGACCGCCAATTTGTCAGTGCGATAAAATATTTTGTTATAAATGAATCCTTATTGATAAACATTGTCTGCGCCATCTTGCCTTTTTTCCAATGCCACAATTTTGTCGTGCACGGCAGCCATTTTAGATGCCAGACCGGTCCCAGGCTATCACCTAGCCCTGCGGATGTAGTTTATGGCCCCAGCTGTAGAGAATCCAGACATGCCAACCCTCCCGATTCAGGCGTGAGACTACTGATTTCAGTGCTAGTCTCCCGCCTCCCGATTTCTGCAAGCAAAAACCCGGGGGCATATTACCAACAACTAGCGATAATTTTTGTCTCTAACTTGTTTAGAGACAAAAATTATCGCCGCACATCGGCGATTTTTATCGCAGATAAACCTTGCTATTAGCAAGGTTTATCACAAATGCGATAAAAATTGGCCGCAATGCATGAATATCGCTGAAAAGTCAGCAATATTCATGCATTATCGAGCAAATGCTCTTAGCCATGTTATCCACCTCCCATTGGATAACATGGCTAAGAACTGCTCAGGTCAGGTGTTAACTTTTGGAGATATTCGCGCTTAGCGCGAATATCTCCAAAAGTTGGTAATAGGAGATAGCGATGTTAGGGACTGTTTCCAGTCGCTAACATCTTGGCACGCCCACTTTGCATGTCATTAGTGATAAATATCACTGACATGCAAAGCGGGGCCCAAGATGGTCGCTATCTCCTTTTAGCTGTCACTAACTGGTGTTAGCGACAGCTTGGTAATAGGGAGATAATTTTATCTCCGCTTTCTTGGCTTTTAAAGCCAAAAAAGCGGAGATAAACCCCCTTGATAATATGCCCCATGATTCCTCGGGGGTTTTAGCTGACAAGGCTTGGTATTGTGTTACGTGGTAATTTTTCCAGGAAACGTCAGAGGGTCGATGCAGGGGTTCTAGAAGGGGTGATAAACCATTTAAGCCTCATGAACAAGCGCATGGTCTTTTAAAGATCTGTGAAGTACTCGGGGCGGCGGTGTATGTGTGTCCTCTTTCAGGAGCGGGCGGGGGGGGGCACTGCCAGCAACTTGCCAGGCCAGGCAGTGTTCAACACTTGCATCACCCTTTCTCTGCCTGCTATTGCGCTCCATGCTTCGGAAAGGTAAGAAAAAGAACGTGCATTTGAGTTTGAAATGTCCGATCCTGTAGCAGTACACTTGCAAAGCCCACACATGACAATAACCCGATTCAAGGCCCCATTCACCCGATTTTTTTAAAATATATAGCACTCCAACAAAGTGGGATTATAAAACTTTATTAACTTTTAAATATAACGAACGGAACAAAAACTGTAACAAACATTTAAACATTTTTGACAAAAAAAAGCAACAATGGTCAGAAGCTGTTTTTTGTGCGAATAGTCCCAAGGCAGCACAACGTGCTGAGTTTCGGACGGCACCCAGGTGATGTCACCTGGGTGCCGCACTGGTTTTTGGGATCCTACAATGCAGCTCAGAAAAACAGCGTGGGGCGTCCTGGGTGGTGCGGGGGGAGGCCTCGTCAATAGCGGTCTGTTGTGCGAATAGTCCCAAGGCAGCAGAACGCGCTGAGATGTGGATGGCACCCAGGTGATGTCCAGTAAACTGCTGCACTGGTTTTGGTATCCTACAATGCTGCTCCGAAAATTGGCGTGGGGCGGCCCGGGGGGGGCGTGGGGGAGGCGGCGTGAATGGGCTTCCCCAGGTGGCGGCCATCCAGCTGAGTTGCGCCCGCTCTTGCGGCTACAGCGTCTCGCTCACCATGTAGTTGAGTTGCTCCCACTCTTGCAGTGCAGCGATAGGCGGGTGCCACAGGACTCTTAAAATGGCGGACGGCTCTTCTGTTTTGGGCCTGGTCCACTAAAATTGCCCTAGGACACCTTGGAACTCGGACGCTTGCCTGCTAGGGCTTGGGCTCCATTCTCGAAAGCGTCCCCTCAGCCGTGAAGATTCTACAAAAGTCTTGGGGGCCCTCGACTCCTGCAGGCTTCCGGTGGGGAGCGGCTGCCATGATTGCTCGCGGAATGACCACGACGGAGCCACGAGATGGTGGTGCTCTCATGGTGACGCCAGCTTCAGTCTGAATCATCCAGAAACAAGGTGGGGCTTTCATCGTTTGGGAAAAAAAATGTTCTAAACCAATGAAAAGTGTTATTTTTAGGTCATATGACCAAGCCTTCCATCTTTAGGAAACCAAAAGTAAAATGAACCAATGAAAAGTTTTATAAACAAGTCACATGACCTGTTATGCGGTATAGGGCTACATAAAGCGTAGAAAATCCGTTGGCACGTGAGGCGGCGTCAGTAGCGGACCGGTGTGCGAATAGGCCGAAGGCAGCACAACGCGCCGAGATCCGGATGGCACCGAGGTGGTGTCCAGCAAATTGCCGTACTGGTGTGGCCATCCTACAATGCTGCGCCGAAAGACGGCGTGTCCAGCTGAGTTTCGGTCACTCTTGCGGTACAGTGACTCGAACGCGCCGAGATCCGGATGGCACCGAGGTTGTGTCCAGCAAGTTGCCGCACTGGTGTGGCCATCCTACAATGCTGCGCCGAAAGACGGCGTGGGGTGCCCCGTTGGCTTATGAGGTGATGTCAGTAGTGGACCGATGTGTGAATAGGTCGGAACCAGCACAAGGCGCCAAGATCCGAATGGCAAGTCCTGGATGTTGAGTGCCATAGTTGAGAGTTCTGAGCAGTGCTTGTAAGACTATCTGAAGCTTATTTGCACCTGCTGCAGCTTCACTATTGCCCGAGGTGGTGTCCAGCAAATTGCCGCACTGGTGTGGCCATCCTACAATGCTGCGCCGAAAGACGGCGTGTTCAGCTGAGTTCCGGTCACTTTTGCGGTACAGTGACTCGAACGCGCCGAGATCCGGATGGCACCGAGGTTGTGTCCAGCAAGTTGCCGCACTGGTGTGGCCATCCTACAATGCTGCGCCGAAAGTCGGTGTGGGGTGCCCCGTTGGCTTATGAGGTGATGTCAGTAGTGGACCGATGTGTGAATAGGTCGGAACCAGCACAAGGCGCCAAGATCTGGATGGCAAGTCCTGGATGTTGAGTGCCATCGTTGAGAGTTCTGAGCAGTGCTTGTAAGACTGTCTGAAGCTTATTTGCACCTGCTGCAGCTTCACTATTGCCCTGGTGTGGCCAAAGATCGCCCATGACATAGGCGGCCGGCTCCCGAGGTCCGGCGGAACTTTTTTCCTTTTCCTTTCTGCTTGTCCCACAATCCGTTTCACCTGAAGACACGACCAGGTTCCTGAATGTGTGCAGGGGGACTCTATTGATTGAATGAAAATGGCGGCTTGACACAAAGCTGACTCAAGCGTTGCTGTTGATGCTATACAGACAAAAATTGGTTTTCAGTTTGTACATTCTTCAGGATTTTTTTTTCCATCCAAGGCTGATTGAGAGTTTGTAGAAAAATGGCTTCAGATTTTCCACATATTACTCTTCAACATTCTTCCTAAATGTAACAATGTGAGACTCACTAGGAGAACGGCTGTTTATCTTTCCTTTCAAAATGCTGCCAACAATATTTTCTGAATGGAAGACACCATCTTGTAGCATAAAGGGCCGAAAGGGGTTCTGGTCTGGCCGATTGTTGGAGGAGACATTTTGACTATATCTTGGACCTGCCCGGCCTCGCCCAAAATGGCGCCGGTATAAATGGGACTCGTAACTCCTTGCCCGCAAATGTATATCTAGAAAATTTTATTGTAAGTGGCCCTGTCTTATTTTAATTACAAAATGTACGTCCACCGATTCCGCAACTGTTAGACACCTTAGTTCTTGCAACCTAATGGCCCGCTCGTTACGTTCCTCTACAGTGTAAATGTCTCCTCATCATATACGATTTCAGTTTGCTCCGTGGCCGGCCCACGTGGTTATAGGCCCGTATTTGTATACTGACATTTTCACAATAAAGGTTTTTAAAACAAAACACGGTAGTAGTATTTACATTGGTAAAGTTTTTACTTTTAGGCACTGTTTTCGAATCAGTAAAAGGCAAGTGAAATAAAGCAGTCCAATTACATGACGGATAAAAGGTATAATATGTAGGAACGCAGTAAAGAT
The DNA here is from genome assembly GCF_964263255.1 of Lissotriton vulgaris. NCBI lineage: Eukaryota > Metazoa > Chordata > Amphibia > Caudata > Salamandridae > Lissotriton > Lissotriton vulgaris. The sequence continues at coordinate 887,810,296 of NC_141699.1, read as the reverse complement.
AAATGGTCAAGGGCAGTTGTGTTTTCCACTCCTGCAACATAAAGTGATCGATAAGAATCTGATAATCAGGCGTATCGGCGACTAAGACAGCAGGCCGAGTCTCTTTTACTCAACGGCTCCGTCATGGAACGAAGAAACGCCCTTTTTCTCGAAAAAGGAATATATTTTACTTGCAGGACAGTTGTGAATTTTCCGGGAAAGTACATTAGCCTGGAATATTATAACATATATGTTTAAAAAAAAATAATGTTCGAAAACAATAAAAAGCGTAATTTTTAGGTCATATGACCAAGCTTTTCATCATTAAAATAACAAAAGTAAAATGAACCAATGAAAAGTTTTATTAACAAGTCACATGACCTGTTATGCTTACGTTACGCGCTGCGCGCCGCGCCCCGGATCACTTCCGGGTGCGCTAACGCGGCGTGTCATATAACGCATTACGCGACAACGTAGGTCAAGAATATAGTCAAAATGTCTCCACCAACCAGCGTTCGGAACACAACCCCTTTCAGCAGTCCAAAAAGTTCTGTTAAATGACAACAGAGGGGACAGGCAACAAGAACCATCAGTCAAAGAGGGGAGGGCAAGTTCTTCTCTTCCGGGTCATGTTGGGGCGCTACCGGAACTGATCGAATTGGTAGTCTACAGTGTTTCTGGATGTTTCAGACTAAAGCTGGCGTCAGCATGAGAGCACTACCATCTCGTAGCTCCGTCGTGGCCATTCCATGAGCAGACATGGCAGCCGCTCCCCACCAGAAGCCTGCGGGAGTCGGGGGCCCCCAAGACTTTTGTAGAATCTTCACGGCTGAGGGGACGCTTTCAAGAATGGGACCCAAGCCCTATCAGGGAAGCGTCCGAGTTCCAAGGTGTCCCAGGGCCATTTTAGTGGACCAGGCCCAAAACCGAAGAGCCGGCCGCCATTTTGAGAGTCCTGTGGCAGCCGCCTATCGCTGCACCGCAAGAGCGGGAGCAACTTAACTACATGGTGAGCGAGACGCTGTAGTCGCAAGAGCGGGCGGTAAACAGCTGAATGGCGGAAGAGGCACAGTGTAGCAAAAGCGGGCGGAATGGCAACTAAAACGGTAAAGGGGCGCCCCACTACAGCGTGTCTTCAGGTCAAACGGATTGTGGGACAAAGTCCAGAATAGAAGAGTCATCAAAAGGCAAAAAGTTCCGCCGGACCCCGGGAGCCGGCCGCCTATGTCGGGGGCGATCTCAGGCTACACCAGTGCTATAAGACTTGGGGAGGGGGTCGGAGCCAAGCGTCTTCTCCGAGTCCGTGCCATCACACCGCCCCTCGGGGGCCTCCGTCAAGCGGTTTAGGGAGGTACCATATAACATTGTTTTCAAATGCAGTCAGGTCCACAAACGACCCTCACTTACTTTGAGAATAGTGAAGCTGCAGTAGGTGGAAATAAGCTTCAGACAGTCTTACAAGCACTGCTTTTGTAAACATTTTTTGATTTTTTTGTATTTTTGCACAGTTTTATATTTTTTTTTTGTTTTTGATGGAGGGGAAACAACAAAGCACAGGCATTGAAAAAGGCTCAAACTCAGAACTCTGAACTATGGCACCCAACATCCAGGACTTGCCATCCGGATCTTGGCGCCTTGTGCTGCTTCCGACCTATTCACACATCGGTCCACTACTGACATCATCTTATAAACCAACGTTATGTAAATAGTTATTTAATAAAATGTTTTACCCTGTTTCTTTGCTGGTGTGTTGTCTATATTTTTAATATTTGCATAGGGTTTGTCGTTATTTTGGGCGGGATGGGTGACGGAGCCGAGCTGTCTTGCAGCCCTCATGGTGTGGAGCTCAGTTCATCTCACTAGTTTCGTATTTCTCATGAGGGGTTGTGGGTAATGTTTCTATTTTAGCGAGGTCAAAAAGAGATCCCATTAGTGGCCTACTGATTTTGCTCGATTCCATTTGTTTTTTTAAACGATTTTTCACTATCTGCAAAGACTAAACAGAGTATTGCGACTCTGTGCTTGTTTGTAAATAGAGAATGAACCAAAGAGAACCAATTCTAAAACAGTAAATGCTTGGATAACAATCAATCAAATGGAGAGAGAAGCAGGCACGACGGATTACAACGGGGCAAAGGCCTGCGTTAACTACCCTTCACTATCTACAAAGAGAGAGTACTCCTAAGAGAAAAGAGAGGGGAAGGGGGGTGCAGCATTCAAAGCACATCAGCGTGCATAAATACGAAAATGTTTTTATCTATCACGTACTTGACATTTTAAAGCTTTTCATATTTGCTATTAAAAAACCATTGAAATTCACTGAAAAAACCATAGGTTATAGTCGATATATAGTTAGGAATTTGCATTTACAAAACCTTGAAAATTCAATGAAAAAACCATTGGTTTTAGGCCATATATAGTTAGGGATTTGCATTTACAAAACCTTATTTTACTCGCATAAAACCATTGAAATTCCATATATAGTTAGATGCGCTAACTATATATCGCGCACCCGCAATCCACTGCTGATGATGTCACATATTACATCATTCATGACATGGTCAGTGACATCACTGATGACATCACTGATGACAACTCAAATGACATCACTGATGACATCTCAAATGACATCACTGATGACAACTCAAATGACATCACTGACAACATCACAGATGACATCATTCATGTGTTAATACGATGAACCTCTACAGACTCTGATATATCCTTAGATACACTCAGTGAAAACAGACACTCACAGATTGTCACTCATCCATGGAGTTACTCATACACCTAGACAGTCATGCAAAGAATCAAACACACCTCCAATTCCTCAACTATACAGTTATACACACCTTACTTATTGAAACATATTCTAACACATATTTACTCTCTTATATAATCCCTAATAAAAGTTCACAATGATCCATACAGCCACTCACACATTCACTGGCTCTAATGCACAGTTATTTATATATGTTAACTCTCACATGTACTGTGTTTTACATATGTACTTACTTTGACATGTAGCACTGAGATATCCATTCACTCACCAATACACTCATGCACACAGTCAACCGCCCATACAGCTGTTTCCACATGCACTTTTGAAACCATACATCTAGTGAATCAACTGCTCACACATCTATGCACAGAGTCACACACCTCCCAGCCACTCACACACATACTCAGTCTCCCATACAAATACTTGAGCAACCAATCAATAACCCATATAGTTATTCATATAGCTACTGATCAACACATGCAGCAGTTTACAGAACAACAGATATAATGATGCACAAATTAATACAGTTTAATCACTAACCCATGCACTCAGTGAGACACATTTAATCACTCCCTCATACAATCAGTCATGCACCTACTAAATCCTTCATCCAGACATTTATACATCCACTCATTCTTCAATATGTAAGACATATTTTAACTTTACAGAAACATACAGTCACTGGATGTTGTGATCAGTGATGTCATCAGTGATGTCACTGACCATGTCATGAATGATGTAATATGTGACATCATCAGCAGTGGATTGCGGGTGCGCGATATATAGTTAGCGCATCTAACTATATATGGAATTTCAATGGTTTTATGCGAGTAAAATAAGGTTTTGTAAATGCAAATCCCTAACTATATATGGCCTAAAACCAATGGTTTTTTCATTGAATTTTCAAGGTTTTGTAAATGCAAATTCCTAACTATATATCGACTATAACCTATGGTTTTTTCAGTGAATATATATATATATATATATATATATATATATATATATATATATATATATATATATATATATATATATATATATATATATATATATATATATATATATATATATATGTCCACAAATGTTGGCTAGATCCCAAGCCACTTAGTTCGGCGGGCACACGTCAGGGGTAGCCACACCCAAAATACGAACACAAGGTTACCCAAGTTATCTGCCTTCGATCCAAGGAAAAGACAACACAGGAGGCCACGGCTCCTGTCTTGTCTTTTACTTGTATCGAAGGCAAACAACTTGGGTAACCTTGTGTTCATATATATATATATATATTCACTGAAAAAACCATAGGTTATAGACCATATATAGTTAGGGATTTGCATTTACAAAACCTTATTTTACTCGCATAAAACCATTGAAATTCCATATATAGTTAGTTGCGCTAACTATATATCGCGCACCCGCAATCCACTGCTGATGATGTCACATATTACATCATTCATGACATGGTCAGTGACATCACTGATGACATCACTGATGACAACATCCAGTGACTGTATGTTTCTGTAAAGTGTAAATATGTCTTACATATTGAAGAATGAGTGGATGTGTAAGTGTCTGGATGAAGGATTTAGTAGGTGCATGACTGACTGTATGAGTGAGTGATTAAATGTGTCTCACTGAGTGCATGGGTTAGTGACTAAACTGTCTTAATTTGTGCATTATTATGTCTGTTGTTCTGTAAACTGCTCCATGTGTTGATAAGTAGCTATATGAGTAACTATATGGGATATTCATTGGTTGCCCAAGTATTTGTATGGGAGACTGAGTGTGTGTGTGGGTGACTGGGAGGTGTATGACTCTGTGCATAGATGTGTGAGCAGTTGATTCACTAGATGTATGGGTTGAAAAGTGCATGTGGAAACAGCTGTATGGGCGGTTGACTGTGTGCATGAGTGTATTGGTGAGTGAATGGATATCTCAGTGCTACATGTCAAAGTAAGTACATATGTAAAACACAGTACATGTGAGAGTTGACATATATAAATAACTGTGCATAAGAGCCAGTGAATGTGTGAGTGGCTGTATGGATCATTGTGAACTTGTATCAAGGATTGTATAAGAGAGTAAATATGTGTTAGTATATGTTTGAATAAGTAAAGTTTGTATAACTGTATAGTTGAGGAAATGGAGGTGTTATTGATTCTTTGCATGACTGACTAGGTGTGTGAGTAACTCCATGGATGAGTGACAGTCTGTGAGTGTCTGTTTACACTGATTGTATCTAAGATTATATTAGAATCTGAAGAGGTTCATCGTATTATCACATGAATGATATCATCAGTGATGTGATCAGTAATATCAAATGAGATGTCATCAGTGATGTCATTTGAGATGTCATCAGTGATGTCATCAGTGACGTCATTTGAGATGTCATCAGTGATGTCATCAGTGATGTCACTGACCATGTCATGAATGATGTAATATGTGACATCATCAGCAGTGGATTGCGGGTGCGCGATATATAGTTAGCGCAACTAACTATATATGGAATTTCAATGGTTTTATGCGAGTAAAATAAGGTTTTGTAAATGCAAATCCCTAACTATATATGGTCTATAACCTATGGTTTTTTCAGTGAATTTCAATGGTTTTTTAAATGCAAATTCCTAACTATATATGGTCTATAACCTATGGTTTTTTCTGTGAATTTCATTGGTTTTTTAAAAGCTAACATCTGTAGCTGTAAAATGTATTCTTCTTTAAATCCCAAAATATATTTAGATGTTTATTGATAATTTTTTTTAAAATATTTTTTTTCTTCGCTTTCGGTTCGCGAACCGGGAAGCTTTCCGTTAGCTCATCTTGATGCCGCGATCTAGTCCGCAAACCGGTCAACGTTACGTTAGCGGAACTGTGACGCGTCGCGGAAGCGCGACGTATCACGTTATCGCGTAATGCGTCTAATGACGCGCCGCGTTAGCGCTCCCGGAAGTGCTCCGGACCGCGAACCGGAAGCGATCCGGGACGCGGCGCGCGCCGCGTAACGTAAGCGGAACAGGTCATGTGACTTGTTTATCAAACTTTTCATTGGTTCATTTCACTTTTGGTTTCCAAATGATGTATGACTAGGTCATGTGACCTAAAAATAACACTTTTCATTGGCTCAGAACTTTTGCTTTCCCCAAATCATGTAAACCCCTCCTTATTTCCTCACTCTGACTTTCATCTTGGTGAGAGAAAGACCATTTACCTAGAATTGAACAATGGCTTCTGTACTTGCTGCAGCTGGTGGACCCCCACCACCACCTCAACCTCCTCATAAGAAGAGAGGACCACCTAGTCAATTTATCTCTAACAGAGAGGAGGAAGAGGAGGAAGAAGAAGAAGAAGAGGACAGAGAGGAACAACAATTTATCCAAGAGTTGCCCCGGGTTTCAAAGAGAAAAACAAGTTTCATCTGGCAGTTTTTCTCCATCCCTCCTGGATCAAAGAAGGTGAATGCTAAATATGCCACCTGCCTCATCTGTGATTACAGATTGTCGAGAGGCACAGAAAAGAAATACAGTATGGGGAACTATACGATGCATCGACACATGAGCAGGTGGCATCCCTTAAACTACAGCCGGGCTGAGTTAAGGGATCTACAAGACAATCCCCCGACAACTCCTGTGGCCAGATCTACCTCCACAATGTCTTTGTCGGGAAGAGAGGCACAAGAAACTGTGCCAAACATTCAACCCAATTTTCAACATATGAAATTAACTTGTATATACTGTGGTGCTATGCTGTCCTATGGCAACATGAGCGTCAACCTGATTAATATGGCGTTCGAAAATCATAAATGCCCTAATGCACCCAAGAAGTAATTTTTTTTTTGCTCCTGTTGAGCCGTTTTCAATGCCTGTTTTTTGTTGTTTCCCCTCCATAAAAAACACAAAAAAAACATAAAACAGTTCTAAAAATACAAAAAAATCAAAAAATGTTCAAAAAAAAAAAAAATAATAATAAAACAACAAAAACAAAAAAAAACAGTTCTTTTCAGAACTACCTCCCCTTTCAAACAAAATTGCTAGAATGTTTATCACTCTGGCAAGCTCTATTTCTTTTGGTTCGCTTCAAGTTCGCTGACCGGTTCGCGAACTGGAAGCGAACCAAAAAAAATATTTTTTTAAAAAAAAGAAGAGTTAGTATAAGGGAAGTAAACAGAGAATAATGTAAAAAGAAAGACAGCTATAGAGAGTAAATGAGAGATAGTGTCAGTGACATCATCAGCAGTGCATTGCGGGTAAAAAGAGTAGAAAATATTTACCTTATAATTCTTGTTACCTTTTTAAAATATTTTTTCATACTTTCAATCTGTAAAACAAAGAACAAACATTTCCAAAAATATTAAAACATGTATTTAAAAATTAGAAAAGACAAGGGAAAAGGTTCAAAAACAAACAGTTTTACAACAACTTTGACATTTACAGAAGTCTCTGCTTCTCTACGTCCCCTACACAATCCTAAAGATATATATTTTAAAGAAACTGTATCTTGATGTTGATGAACTGAGGCCTATTTTGGAACATGGTGTTTTTCTTGCACTGCTAATGTCTCACAATAGTGATGCAATAGCAGCGCAAAAAAGATGTAAAGCCATCATAAAATTGTGTCTAACATTTTAAATGATTGTTTTAGGATGCAAATAAGATGTGTGCTTTCAAGAGCTTTCTTTGAGGTGAGGCCTCTTTTCTTTTTTTTAAAAAAACACTACCCAGAAGTACAGCACTGTAAGCATTAAAATTGATATTTACAGAACTCAGCTTACCCATATGTACCTCACATTTCTAAATGTATATCATAAGGACAAAAAGCATAACATTAATTATACATGTTAAATGGTTTATTTTTGCTGTTCTCAGAATGTATCAAATTTCACTTAAATCAGTGACTTGAAGGTATTCATCATGTAACAGCGGGGAAAAAAAAACACAATCAAAATGACTGTGTTTAAAAAACCCATACAACCTAAGAAATCTGATTTCAAAACTCCTTAAAATTAACTTACTTTCAATGACGTCGAACGATCTCCTATAAACAGCATCCACTCTGTTCTGCTATAAATATTTTCAGCCCGCCACTTTCTGAAAGAAAACCTCCATCGATACGTAAAATATGTTACATAGAAAAAAAACTTCTCTCATTATATTACATGTTTCCACTAGGCCAAATCATGTTGCCGCGATTCGCAAGTCTTGTAATTCTTCCAATCAAATCCCGACATTTTCTATTTTCGCAACTTTGAAAAATAAAATATTTGAGATTATTTTCACAATCCTGGACTACTAATATCTTACTCTTCTTTGTCACTCATGTTCTCCTTTTCCTATGACACTGATACTGCTTACTATGAAGCAGACTTAGTTGCATCAGGTTTATATAGTTGGATTTTTAATCTAGACAGCATTGCAGACTTACATTCCCTCTACTTAAAATTTTGGTTTTAAAAACACCAGGTAAGAATTTTTAAGGTCAAACGGCAATTTTTTTTTGAAAGTTACAACGGAATCATTACAGAATGACCAGCCGTTTCCAGACTTTAAGTAAGCTGTATAATGTCCTGATGTTGTTGATGGACCATCATGATAGATAATTGCTACAGTAACAAAAGTCCTCCCTGATATTGACAGCTGTGAAGCCACAAATTTTTTTATTAAAGTTGACAATTTTGATCCATCAGGCCTACAACGTTGGATCATTAAAATGACATACTGGCTATATCTACGTATAAATAATGTTGACATCATATCACATTTACATTGGCTACACTCCATGTTGTGATCCGCTGCATTTACTAGCTTATTAAAGGACACTGATTTACTGTCTGGCAAAGTTAAATATATAAATCTTTCTGAGTCTACACTAGTAGTACTTGATACCATACAGTTCTCGCAGTCATGCTGCCATTGATAAGAAAGCCCAAACAGGTGATCTACATCTACACCCTCATCTTGCAATACATCAAGCATATACATTAAAAACTCCTGACAATCTTGCTGATTATTTTCAGAGAAGTCTGTTTGACCTGAACATTCATCTAACAGATAACGAACTTCAGACACACTTTCTACTTTTGTTCGATCAGTGCTACATTTCTCTAACACAGAATTCAACAAGCAGCATAAACTTTGTTCTGAATTGAACACAATCTGCTCTTTTAAACTCTCTAGTGAAAAGAGAACATTAACAACTACATTTGCATAGCAGTTGACACCAGAACTGTTTTCAAATTGAAAACCAACAACATCTTCAACAGAATCCACTTTTTTTCTGCTAACAACTTTCGGTTCATTGACTTTTAGTCTTTTTGCAACAACCTCCCTACTATTACTGATATTTCTACGTTTCTGGCCTACCACACGTTTCTCAAACAAAGGATATTGAGGCAAATGTGGCGCATACTCTCTTCTTAACCTATTGTATTCCTTAACACAATCTAGATCCGCACAAATGTTTGTGACATCACGGTCAATCAAATACAATCCCGATAAAGTTCTAACTCGTGACAATGCCACATATGCCATACCCTCCTTGAACACAGAACTGCCAATATTCACCAATGCACAGTCTACACTTAAACCTTGCGATTTATGGATTGTCACCGCATATGCCAAGCAAACAGGAAACTGTTTACGGCGAACATATAAGTCTTTAACAAGCAAAAACCTAGCAGAACAACGACCAATTTGCTGTACTTCCTCAATGCCATCAAATTTAATTCTTAAAAATTCTATCCCATCTCTATTTTTGTATTTCTCAAAATCAACAACATTACCCATTGATCCATTTACCAGACCTCTTTCTACATGTAAATTCCTTCTCAAAATGATTCGGCAATTTAAACACACATTCAAAGTCTTTTCAAAACCCGCTGTCTTAGATATAGTCTTCTCTAATGAATCCAATTTTGATTTCAAATTGTCTGACAAAATAATTGTTGATCCCATATGCTCTAATTTGTCGATAGCTTCAAGTTTCACAATCTCTTGCTTTTCTAAATTCAACATTTTGTTGTTGAAGATGGCACATTCTGCAAGAGTTGGCATGAGACATATCCCGGATTTCTTCTCAGTAATTTTCTGAAAAATATTCTCAGGCACAATCTCTTGTTTGGGATATAAATTTGACAGTAATCGTGCATTTAAAGCTTCTTTCCCATGCTCGGTCACTTTTCCAATTCTAATATCTTGTAGAATATTCTTGTAATCTTCATCCTTTGCCTGACGCATATTTTGATGCAGTTCTGCATAATTGAAGTTTAACCATATATTGACGTTGCCAATGCTCCCTAGGCACTTCCTGGTATCTTCATGCGTGAGTATTTTGAACACAGGTTGACCTTTTACTGGTGTCAGCTGTAGAAGATCTCCGAAAACAATGATGTGTTTCCCACCAAATAAGACATCATATTCAGTTTTAAGTACTTCTTGCATTCTCAAATGCACAAAGGCAAGCATGACATTGGAAACCATGCTTACTTCGTCAATGATAAGTAGTTTCATTTTCCTCAAGACTCTTGAAACTTCACAGCAAGCATCTCCAGATAACTTGTTGTATTGTAATTTGTTGTCATGCTCCACCGGCAGCATCAGTAGACGATGCAAAGTAATACCTTTAATGTTATGTGCTGCCAGTCCAGTAGGAGCGGTGACAACACAAGACAGCGATGACTCAGTCCTTTCCTGCAAATAACAAGAGATTGCTTTAATGAGGAAACTTTTTCCAGTTCCCGCTTCTCCACTCACGTACAGTCGGACAGGCTTCAACGATGTACATGAGCACTTGTTCTTCTCATGACTTAATCCGTGCTCAATTTCCTTGGTAACTTCATCATATATTTTCCTCTGCTCAACGTTGAGTTGTTTTTCCAAGTCTTCTAAGTTAACTGAATCCTCCTGAGCATGTGCCATGGCTCTTTCTACTTCATTCATAGCAGTGGCAGCTTCATTTTCGATAATAGGTCCTCCAAGTGGATCTTGACTCAATGAAACAGAACTCTGACTGTCCTGAGAACTGTCTCTGGCAATCTCGGCTGCAATTGTTGCTTCCTGCTCAATTTCCAAAGTTAGCATTTCTTGATATTTAGAAAAAGCAGGACATTCTATGGACTCCTTGGCTGCATTGAAAGAGTCTTCGTAACAGAGGAAATCTCCAAGCAGTTCCTCTTCTGCACGCCAAGGCTTGAAAAGTTGCAAAAGTGCTAAATAGAAAAACTCCTTTTTTTCTGGAGATTCGCCACTCAATTTTCGATGGTTTACTAATTGGCATTTTCTTTGCTTGACCAGGCATCCCTCACTTCCAATTACAGCATACACTCCTTTCTCAATATCTTCTTTGATGTTCCTCTTGAATATATAATTTTGGAGAACCTCATATAGACAAACATTCTCAAGGTGACTGCTTCGATTTGGATAATATGTATCCAACATGTTGGTCTTCAAAATGTCGGTACTGTTTGGTTCCTTTTCTGCCAAATACTCAATTTCCCGGACAGGTTTTAGAACTCGATTTCGCGTTGCAGCAAGACCAAGACTCGCCCAAACGAGACTCCTGGATTTGGCATAGAGACTTGCTGAAGACAATCGATCAGAACATTCGTAAGCTCCGATTTCTCGATGCGACAACATCTTCAGACTGAAACTGTACAACTTCTTGCTGAGGCTCTTTTCATGGGAAATGTCCTCCCACATATCCTTCAGTTCGGTCTTTTCTTTTTTGGTGATGTAAGATGTCACATACCGAGCCACAGCCATACAGTTGTCAGCCACAAACTGTATATCCATGTTGGCATTCCACATGGACAAAATCACTGGGTTGTAGTCATTGATGTACTTGGACTCTTCATTCCTTTTCAAATTGTATGTATTCTTGGGTGATTTCCTCGTCACATTATGTCGCAGCGAAGACATCAAACTGTTCACTCTTCCTTTAGAAATCACCGGTCGTGGAAAGTTGAAACGACATTTGGTGTAGAACTTGTCCTTGTTTCTGAATTTACGACGACAGTACTTTCCACAACGATGGCTTTGGAAACGTAGAACTTGTTCTCTAAGACTTTTCTTCTCCGTTGCGTTTGGAACAGCACACGTAGAATACTGTTCGATGAAATTCATCACTAAGTCATCCGGATCTGTTCCAAATTTAGGTGCATCCTTGATCCACAGCAACATATGTATATGAGGGGCACCTCTTGCTTGGTACTCCTTTCTCCAGAAGAAATCCAACACCTCTCCAAGAGGTGGATTCTTTTTATTTGTGATGAAAGACATCATAGCTTCAAATCTATGATTGAAGTACCTGCATACATTCACTGGATCCAAAGAACACAGTTCTCCAGGTGTCTTGAATTCAATGTTTTCAATATTCCCATTTGCCTCTCGTAGAAATTCAAGTAAGTCTTCCCAGCCATACTCGGCACAGCTCAGAGTGAGGAACCATGTTGGAGTTCCTAAGTTCCTCAGCATACATTTTAAATCACCATGACGACGGTACCAGTACTCATTAGTACCACGCTGACACGCCATGAGATTAATTAAGTGAGAATCCAAAATACTGTCTTGGACATTGACTTTATGCATAAAGTCACTTGCCGAGATGTTTCGCATCTGTATACCACTTTTTAAGATGTGGTTCACTGCATATGACAGTCCAGACAGATCGCTTTCAAACAGGAGATGAAACAAATAGGGAATGCATTGCCGAAACCTAGGATCTTCTGCATACAATCGTAAAGTCCGGTATTCAGACGCAGGAATTTGATGAGGTCGCTCATCATATCTTCCTCCTTGACCTGTGGGAAATAGCTGTGGGAAACACCGAGCTTCCAAACTTTCCTCCCAAACACTAATGGGACTCCCTTTGGCTTGTTTCATTTGAAACAACTCAATAGCATTCCCCATGACTTCCTTGGAATGCAAAGGATGAACACTATAATGTTCATATATTTCTTCACTTTTAGAGGCCTCTACTTTCTCAATTTGGCCAGCACACAAATCGCTATCCTCTTCATCACTTACTTCCTCTTCTGCAACATATACATTCTTATAGTACTTATTATTTTTCTTCAAATACACTGTTGCCTTTTTGACTTTCCTAACATCCACTAAATCTTGCCATATTTTCTTATTCTTTGTCGGAACACCATTAACCAAGATAACCAGAGGTTCCTCTTCCACTTTTTCTATTCCAATTGTGTTAATGTTTTTCTTCAAATCTAGAGGCAAATAAACAACTCTTCCCTTTAATCCTCTCTGTAAATCTGCTGGAGGCAACTTCCCTGTCTTTGGCTCCATTCTTACAATAGCCTGAAAGGGATGGATACTTTGAATCAAAATAGATTCATAAGTATTTAAATCCTTCAATTCAGAAGGAATCTCAACCAATTCCAGATTATTATGAACTGCCCTAGCAGGCATCTGGTTTTGGTTTAATTTATTACAACAATAAGTACACACACGTTGATCCGATCCCAAATCAAAATAATTTTCTACCATCAAGTATGTGGCAAAATCCTTCCATTCACTATTATTTTCCCTTTCACTTTTTGCATATAAATCCACTACCTTAGTCTGATTCTTATAATAAGTGCGTCGACAACATACACAAGTGAAATTAGGCCTCTCACTTGATTTCATCTGAAACGTGGCAATTTCCTTCTGAAAATTATCTGTACTGGAAACCTGTACATTATCTTCCACATTACCCTCTACTTCAGGGCCAATTTGAACATTCTCATCTTTACTACCAAAGTAACAAAACTCAATTTCTTCACAAATATTCTTCACATCTATTTCAGAACCATGCAAAAGAGCAGCACATAATTGTTTAAGCATAATTGCTGGACTCTTAGCATAATACAACATTCTCACTAATTTTCTCACTTTATTATGATGCACTGCTAGCATCCTGAAATGATGAAAAACACTCTGGCATACTCTCCTGGAAAGACAAGCCAGTGAATGACCACGCAAACCTGTCATTTGTCTCACTCTGCAAGGATCTAAATCTTGCAACAACTTCATTTTCTGCTTCAAACTTTTCTTATTAAATGTCCGTATAAAATCACAAAGCAAATTGATGGAAACCTGTCGCACACTGCAAATAGAACTACACTTCCAAATGTACACAGGACCCTTAGGACATCTTCCTAAAACCTCATCACTTAGCGCCTCTTCTGTCTCTGTTGTCACAAGTTGTTCTTTTTCAACTGGACAACCATCCTTCACTTCATAAGCTCGACCACTGATGTCAACTGCATGCACCAAATCATTATCCTGAAAATAAGTCTCCTCATTAAAAAATGCCTCAGAACTTGAACTATGCATCCATTCTCCGGAAAAAACTTCACAAAAGTTAGTACGATTTACTACTCTCTTCCATCTACTTTTTGTTTTGAAATCAGAAATTACCTTGCTTAGTTTCCTAATTCTATTGATTACCAAAATAAACAACTTCCGCTTAATTTCAAAAGCATGATCAATAATTTTCTCTACATTTTTCTTCTTCTTATAAAATGCCACTTTCTGTTGGCCTTTCTTTTTAATATTTTTCAACAAATTAACTAATATCCTATTACGGAACATTCGATTTCGAATGTCCCTAAACTGTTGTTTCCTTCTACTATCATGCACAGAGTTATCTCTTCCTCTACCAGTAACATTTGTGATGGGTCTCTCCTTTCCATTTAAATTACTTTTCTTTTTGTGAACTGAAACATTTTTTTGAGCAAAACTTTTTTTACTACAAATATTTCTTAAGAATGATTTCGTGCTCTTACCCGGACCTTTCTTGGTGTTTTGACAAGTATTTGGGGAAGAGGACTGCTGCAATAAAACATCATCCTGCTGTCTTTGACGTTTTCTAGCCTTTCGTATTCTACTTTTGGAAGGCATTTTCCAAACTATGAAAGAATCTGCAGTTGAATCTGTGGATAAATATAATATAAAATGTTATTAACCACAATTACCAAACAGTAAATAAATAACAGTCATCTAAAACTTAATGCCATACTAATTATTTAACATAGCAAATATTTTCCACCAGCACTGCATCACAAAAATGACACTCAATGGTACAAAACAAGCATACAACACTCATAAATCACTCCCTAATATTTTAAATCATTAATTCAGGATGACGATAAGATGTAGCCTATCTAAAGATTTGTTTAGGCCCTGATCTTTAGACTGGGGTAAATGTGTGTCATTGATCCACATTCAGTCCATCCCCTGTTTTGTTTATTTGAGGTGAGGCCAACACATGGTTGCAGATAAGATTTTCACTGAAAAAGACCAAGGTAAAAAAACATGTGAAGCCCTACCAATGAAGTAAA
The DNA here is from genome assembly GCF_964263255.1 of Lissotriton vulgaris. Lineage (NCBI taxonomy): Eukaryota > Metazoa > Chordata > Amphibia > Caudata > Salamandridae > Lissotriton > Lissotriton vulgaris. The sequence goes on along the minus strand of NC_141699.1, from coordinate 887,795,204 downwards.
TCATTAAATGAAAACCAATACATTTCTGCAAATATGCACTACTAGTGCTTCATAAGATGTTTTGGGTCATATTTATAAGGCATTTGAGTATCTAGTATGCTATTTTACGTTCTTCATGGTGCAAATTTATTGTAAATACGCTCCCACCTGCGGTTGGCAAATTTAGATTTTGATTATGGGAGTTAGATAGGCATGTTAATAATTTCCCAAAAATGGTGTATAACCCCAAACAACCTTTAAAGCAAATGCTCTTAGCCATGTTATCCACCTCCCATTGGATAACATGGCTAAGAAGTGCTTGCAAATGTGAAAAAAAACGGCCGCAATGCATGAATATCGCAGAAAAATCAGCGATATTCATGCATTTTCCAGCAAATGCTCTTAGCCATGTTATCCACTTCCTATTAAATAACATGGCTAAGAACTGCTCAGGGCCCCATGAGGAACGCTTTCCATTTAAAAAGGGAAAAATAACATCAAAGACACTAAAATGCCTTCTAAATATGAACCCAAACAACCTATGAAGCAATGTGAAAAAAAACGGCCGCAATGCATGAATATAGCAGAAAAATCAGCGATATTCATGCACTTTCCAGCAAATGCTCTTAGCCATGTTATCCACTTCCTATTAAATAACATGGCTAAGAACTGCTCAGGGCCCCACGAGGAACGCTTTCCATTTAAAAAGGGAAAAATAACATCAAAGACACTAAAATGCCTTCTAAATATGACCCCAAACAACCTATGAAGCAATGTGAAAAAAAACGGCCGCAATGCATGAATATAGCAGAAAAATCAGCGATATTCATGCATTTTCCAGCAAATGCTCTTAGCCATGTTATCCACTTCCTATTAAATAACATGGCTAAGAACTGCTCAGGGCCCCATGAGGAACGCTTTCCATTTAAAAAGGGAAAAATAACATCAAAGACTCTAAAATGCCTTCTAAATATGACCCCAAACAACCTATGAAGCAATGTGAAAAAAAACGGCCGCAATGCATGAATATAGCAGAAAAATCAGCGATATTCATGCATTTTCCAGCAAATGCTCTTAGCCATGTTATCCACTTCCTATTAAATAACATGGCTAAGAACTGCTCAGGGCCCCATGAGGAACGCTTTCCATTTAAAAAGGGAAAAATAACATCAAAGACACTAAAATGCCTTCTAAATATGACCCCAAACAACCTATGAAGCTCTAACAGTACATATCCTGAAATTTAATTCATTTCAAAATTCGTTTTTAAACACAGCATATAAATCAATTGTATACCTGCATTCATGAAGAAATGACTAAAAATGTCCTTGAGACACATGAAAGTGTTTTCTGCAATTCCCTAGCACCATTTTTGGGACACTATTAACATGGCTAGGTAACTCCCATAATCAAAATCTGAATTTGCCAAGCACAAGTGGGAGCGTATTTACAAGACACTTGCCCCATGAGGAACACTTTACATTTTAAGAGGTAAACATAACATCGCAGAAAAGTCAGCGATATTCATGCATTTTCCAGCAAATGCTCTTAGCCATGTTATCCACTTCCTATTAAATAACATGGCTAAGAACTGCTCAGTGCCCCATGAGGAACGCTTTCCATTTAAAAAGGGAAAAATAACATCAAAGACACTAAAATGCCTTCTAAATATGACCCCAAACAACCTATGCAGCTCTAACAGTACATATCCTGAAATTTAATTCATTTCAAAATTCGTTTTTAAACACAGCATATAAATCAATTGTATACCTGCATTCATGAAGAAATGACTAACAATGTCCTTGAGACACATGAAAGTGTTTTCTGCAATTCCCTAGCACCTTTTTTTGGACACTATTAACATGGCTAGGTAACTCCCATAATCAAAATCTGAATTTGCCAAGCACAAGTGGGAGCGTATTTACAAGACACTTGCCCCATGAGGAACACTTTACATTTTAAAAGGAAAACATAATATCTTAGACACTCAAATACCTTATAAATATGGCTCAAAACAAGCTATGAAGCTCTAGCAGTACATATCCAGAAATGTAATTGATTTCTTAAATCGTTTTTAAAAGCAACATATCTGTTTCAGCTTACATAACAGACCATGGAATGGGCTCCATATATCACAATATCTTGTGTTACTGCATGCCAGAATGTTACACCAAATATGCAATTACAATTTCTCTATGAAACTAATTCTATTACTATATCACTAGAGACAAAACCACATTTTAAAAACACAGCTTTCTTCATCATTTTCTCCTTAAATCATACTATTCTCTATCTAAATTAAATAAATCTTTTCTCACCTTAGCAAATATTTTTTGAGTTTTGAAAACAGTCTCAGAAATACACCAAATTGTCTTCAGCAGAAGAAAAAGGATGCACTCCAAAGGCTGCAGCTATTGAAAGCACAGAAATACAGATATTCTTTTCACATATCTCTCATATTAGCCAATCATACCTCTTCCCTCACTTTTTTCAAATCAAAACCCTTCCCCCCTCTGCCCTATCTGCCTTGTTTCCATAGCAACCACCTCCTGGAAGACCTCTCATGTTTGCAAATTCACACAACAATGTTTCAATTGAACTGTGAACTCTCAGTGCACCTGCGTATCCAGTGCAATCTTTCATTAAATGTTTCTTCCTTGACCATTCAAATGACATGTTTCAAAGAACACATCCATGCACCCTAACTTTCTGTTTTCAGAAATGGAAATGCACCAATCACTGCTAATGAATCATTAGCATTGTAAATCCACAGTTTTTTTTCTTTAGAAACTCCTACTGTTTCAACTGCCCTTTCATTACCACACTTCATCTGACTGCAGAACAACCTTCTCCCACCATGTTTAAGGTCTGGATTGTTGGACATAGTTACATCCACTGGGCTCAAAGGTATGCTGAGAACAGAAATTTACCTAACCTCAATTTACAAGATGTGGAAATTAAGTGGTTGGGCCAAAGAGGATTAAAATGTCACCAATTGATACCATTGGTGAAAACCTTTATGCATTTGCCAAAACCTGACCTGTTAATAGTGCACTGTGGAGGTAATGATTTGGGCACTTTGACAGGGGTAGGTCTGGAAATGCTTTTAAAGGACACCTTTGAGCAATTAATGGCACTTTTTCCTCAAACTGCCTTGGTATACTCCAATATATGCCAAAGACAGAAATGGAAGTGGTCCAACCAATTTTGTCCACAAATTGAGAAAGCGAGGAAGCATGTAAACAAATCTGTTTCAGCTTTCATGAGAGACCATGGAATGGGCTCTCTGTACAACAATAACTTGCGTTACTACATGCAAGATATCTACAGAGGAGATGGAGTTCACTTCTCAGATGAGGGCAACAGAATTTTCATTCTGAATTTAAGACTGTGCATTGGTACCTACTTATAAGTACCTAAATGTACCATAAACCCAAAAGCTCTTCTCAGAGCTACCCTTCATCTGATCACTCACAATTATTATGTTTTTCTAATTTTTTTCATTATTTTTCCACAAAATTCGCTCCCCGGGGCGCTACCCGGTTCGCGAACCGAAAGCTAACCTCGCGGAATTTTTTAAAAAAATGTTTTTTTCCGCACATATAAGCCTCCTCAGCCACCCTCAGAAAACCTATAGGGTCAAGATAAGTCTACCATGACCCCTTCTACCCATTCTAAACATTATTTGCCCTCCATCTTGTATCTTAATGCGACCGAAACACAAAATGGTGGACTCCCGTGACGCTTAAGGTTCGCGAACCGGGCCGCTTCCCAGAAAGCGGTCCAAAAAAAAAGGTGGGAAAGTAATTTACAGAAAAACGACTAGAGACACTCTCACCAAATATAGATTAGCTCATACTACATAACAATCCCTTCCATTCTCACAAATTTCATTGAAATTTCATTTAGCCATTTAGCCTGTAGACCTCTCCAAGTACCATGAGGTAAATTACTTCACAAAACACATCTGAAGTGTTGGAATTGACAACCAATGAAAATGTTACTTACATTTTCTACTTTTATTACCTGACATTTGATTGGTTATATACCTGAATATATATAAAGGAAGAGAAGGAAACACAGCCATTTTGACTACTACTTGTTGTTGTATATATCATTTAGAATACCACTAATAACATCAACTTGTTTCTAAAGGTAAGTTGTTATTTTTAAAACTGAAGTATATTGTGCACTATAAGTAAATATGGTAAACTTTTTCAGATAGTTATATACTATCCCTCTGTAAGAGTTAGACATTGAGAAAGGCTTCTTTATTATAATTATGGACTGATTTAGGTTTCCGTGGTATAATTATGAATTTACTTAGGCTTCTTCACAGGCACTTTTTAATAGTACTACTTCACGCCTGAAACCATACAGTGCCCATAGATTACTTCTCTGTTATAAACTCACAAGTGCCTGTCTGAACTTAAACCCAACAGTGCCCTATCTCTACTGATATATGTATTTTTTATGCAAATTACAGCAATAAAATGGAAGGTGAGCAGAATGTTTCCTTCGAAATTGTTCTGGAGAACAACACAGAAAAAGTTAATGAGGACAATGATGACTCAGATTTCATGGATGAATCACGGGACCATGAATTAGTTCAATGTGTAGAATCTGTGGATCATTTACTTTATTATGATGACGGACAAATGTTGGAACTTATGTTCACTGAACAAGAACACATATCAGACAGTGAAATGCTAGACGTTGTATTAAATTTTGAAAAACAATCCGAAAAATAAAATTGTATGTAATATTAAAAAATTGTTTGAGTCTTTAATCATTTTTATATGTAATTCATAAACTAGTTAAATGTTAGAAATGTTATTAAATTTTGAAACACAATCACAATAATAAATAATTGCTTAAAAAATAAAAAAATTAAAAAATAATCAACAAAACCAACAAATAATTAACATACAGTATTAGAAAAGTCTTTCATTCTTTTATCCATAAAGTTCGCTGCCCAGAACGCTTTCTGGTTCGCGAACTTGGCGCTTACCACGCAAAAAAATTTTTTTTTTTTTTTTTTTTGGACCCTCCTAGGCCCTTTTAAAACCTCCACATAAAACCTAGGGGGTCAACGAGGATCTACTATGCCCCCTTATGGTAATTTCCCCCTTTGTTTTGGCCTCCTCTTGTCTCTCGATCCTACCGAGAGACAAGATGGCAGCCGCTCCGGACTGTTTAGAATGTTGACAGACACCAGAGGGCCAATCAGCTTCGCATCGCAAAGTTCCGATACGCGAAAGGTTCGCTAACCGGATCGCTGCCCGGAGCGCTGTTACAGATATATATCTTGATTTAAACGTTAATTTCTCAAAATCCACTGAAGCACATATATTGAGACCTAGCAAAGGCACATCGGGCTAACAGTCCCTACAATTTTGCCAAGTTTCGTGAAAATCCATTCAGCCGTTCGGGCTAAAAGTGAGTCCAACCGCCCTATGGAAAACTCAATGCAAAAAATGCGTTTTGGGACCCCCCTTTTTTCTCGGCCCCCCCTTGCCGAACACCCCCCAAATTTTCAGGGGCTGCTCAGAAACAAAATGTGCCATTTTCCTGAAAATTTCAGCCGATTCCGTCCACAAACGCCAAAGTTATTAGACATAGAATTTTCAGAAATCCCATAGGGAAAAAATCCTAACTATATATACCTACTGGCGACCGCCAGTAGGTAATATATATATATATATATATATATATATATATATATATATATATATAATTCACTGAAAAAACCATAGGTTTGACACATGTTATAGTTAGCTGGACATTTCACTCATATAAAACCAATGAAATTCCCCCGTTATAGTTACTTCAACTAACTATAACTCACGCGCCCGCAATGCACTGCTGATGATGTCACACATCACATCACTCATAACATCATCTATTAAATGGGTTAGTTTTGAAAATTACATATATTTTATATATGTACATCAGAAAGTTGGTTGAAAAAAAATTGTAGTATATAAGTGTATAAACGGTTGATTTTTTGGTGACAAATAGATTCTATAACTGGCTGATTAAATATATCTTAATGAGTACATGTGTTACTGAGTAATATTTAAATATATACCTATCTGTGTCTGTCTATCAGTTTCTATTTTAGTGGCTAAATGTGTTGATGAGTAGCTTTATCACTGATACATTATATCTATATAGGTTATTGTTTCTTTATTATTACCAAAAGTGTCTCAGTGTCTAAGTGTTAATATGCTACATTAGGAGATTTTACATATTCCATACATGCAAGAATTAGTGACGTACTATTCCTATATGTTGTAGGCAGCATATGTCAGATACTAGATATTATCAGTGATATCAAGAGTAATGTCACTAACCATGTGATGAGTGATGTAATATGTAACATCATCAGCAGTGCATTGCGGGCGCGCGAGTTATAGTTAGCTGACGTAACTATAACGGGGGAATTTCATTGGTTTTATATGAGTGAAATGTCCAGCTAACTATAACATGTGTCAAACCTATGGTTTTTTCAGTGAATTTCATAGGTTTTTCAAATGCTACTTCCTAACTATAACGTGTGTAAAACCTATGGTTTTTTCAGTGAATTTCATAGGTTTTTTAAATGCTACTTCCTAACTATATCGTGTGTAAAACCTATGGTTTTTTCAGTGAATTTCATAGGTTTTTTGAATGCTAGTTCCTAACTATAACGGATATACCTAAAATGAATATCGCCATACCAATCTTACGTGCGCGACCGGGTGCGCGCACCCGCCTATATATTTCGTGAAAGCTTTGCAATTTGAACCTAATGAATTTCTTCATAGATCAATGAAAGAACTTATAGTACGTTAAAGAGACTGAACCTAGGCTTTTTTTTTCTCATATGAACCTTTTAATTAAATGGAGCCGAATGTCTTTTTAATCTTTCATGCGTGACTGGATGTACACACCTTGATATTTTTTTAAAAAATATAAAAGGTTTTATAGTTTAACAATTGTATACTTAAATCGAGCTCTGAAGATATGTAAAATCTGTATGTGTTTGAATTTACTCCTTTTCACGTTTTAAAACTTCGCTGAAGAAGAATGCTACTTCCAAATCACGTACGTGACTAGATACTGTCACCGCGTACACGTCCTGAGAAGCGCATGTGAAGTCATGTGACTTGAAAACAACACTTCCAATTGGTTCTTAGTAGTTTCTATTCTGGAATTTACACGCAGCACTCCACCCATTTCCCTCACTATCTTTTCTACTCTCAAGAGAGAACAACGTCCAACATTTTTCCGAAGACTTTGCTGAAATGGCTGCCACTCCGCATTCATCTTCCGAATCTGAAGAAAATGTGCCACTACCTTTAAGAAGAAAAAAGGAATCTTTCATTTGGCAATTTTTCACTTATCCTGAAGATGAAAAGAAAGTGAATGCGCCAAAAGTAACCTGCACGATATGCAAATCGGAGCTCTCAAGAGGAAATCCAACAAAAAAATATTCCTTTTCCATACATACCATGAAGCGGCATGTCAAACAAAGGCAACCTATAGAGTTTGCAAAGGCATTGACAAGAGCCCTGGCCACGCTATTACCATCAGAAGTGGCCAGCACATCTTCTGCAGGACGACCTGTATCTCCATCGAGTGCTGAGATGGACTTGAGACCATATCTTGCGAAGGTGCACATGAAATGCAACGACTGTGGAGAAATTCTTCTATACGGAGAGCAGAGCCTCATTCTAATTAAACTCAAAATTGAGAGTCATAAATGCTCAGAGAAAAGATAAATTTCTTCATTTCATTTTGATCGTATGTCATACTTAAAAATGTCGTTGCAAGTTTAAAAAATCAAAAGCAACATAACACTTGTTTCCAAAAAAAAAAAAAAAAAGTTCTTTTCAGAACTAACTCTTTGTACCAAAACGAGCTCTAAGAGCATATTATAAAGGGAAGTTTATCGCCGCTTTTTAGTGCGCGACCGGGTGCGCGCACCCACCTATATATTTCGTGAAAAGTTTGCAATTTGAACCTATTGAATTTCTTCATAGACCCTTCAAAGAACTTATAGTACATGAAAGAGACTAAACCTAGGCTAATTTTGTATTATTATCAACATTTTCATTAAATAAAACCAAATGTCTTTTTAAACTTTGTACGTGACTGGATGTACACACCTTTGTATTTTTTTAAAGAAATATAAAAGGTTTTATAGTTTAATAATTGTATGCTTGAATCGAGCTTAAAAGATATACGAAATCCGGATTTGCTTGGATTTACTCCTTTTCACGTTTTGAAACTTTGCTGAATTAGACCGCTAGTTCAAAATAACGTACGTGACTAGATAGTATCATCGCGTACACGACCTGAGACGCGCATGTGAAGTCATGTGACTTGAAAACAACACTTCCAATTGGTTCTTAGTAGTTTCTATTCTGGAATTTACACGAAGCACTCCACCCACTTCCCTCACTTTCTTTTCTACTCTCAAGAGAGAACAACGTCCAACATCTTCCGGAAGACTTTGCTGAAATGGCTGCCGTTCCGCATTCATCTTCCGAATCTGAAGAAAATGAGCGACTACCTTTAAAAAGAAAAAAGGAATCTTTCATTTGGCAATTTTTCACTTATCCTGAAGATCAAAAGAAAGTGAATGCGCCAAAAGTAACCTGCACGATATGCAAATCGGAGCTCTCAAGGGGAAATCCAAGTAAAAAATATTCCTTTTCCATACATACCATGCAGCGGCATGTCAAACAAAGGCACCCTGAGCATTATGCAAAAGCATCGACAAGAGCCCTGGCCACGCTATTACCATCAGAGGTGGCCAGCACATCTTCTGGTGGACGACCTGTATCTCCATCGAGTGCTGAGATGGACTTGAGACCATATCTTGCGAAGGTGCACATGAAATGCAACGAGTGTGGAGAAATTCTTTTGTACGGTGAGCAGAGCCTCATTCTTATTAAACTCAAAATTGAGAGTCATAAATGCCCCAAGAAAAGATACATTTCTTCATTTCATTTTGATCCTGTGTTACACTTCAAAATGTCGTTGCAAGTTTAAAAAATCAAGAACATCATAACACTTGTTTCCCAAAAACAAAAAACAAAAAAAAAAGTTCTTTTCAGAACTAACTCTTTGTACCAAAACGAGCTCCAGGAGCATATTATAAAGGAAGTTTATCGCCGCTTTTTTTTCGTGCGCGACCGGGTGCGCGCACCCACCTATATATTTTGTGGGAGGTTTGAAATTTGAACCTATTGAATTTCTTCATAGACCCATCAAAGAACTTATAGTACGTGAAAAAGACTAAACCTAGGCTTATTTTTTATTATTATCAACATTTTCATTAAATATAACCGAATGTCTTTTTAAACTTTCGTGCGTGACTGGATGTACGCACCTATGTATTTTTTTTAAGAAATATAAAAGGTTTTATAGTTTATTAATTGTATGTTTGAATCGAGCTTAGAAGATATACAAAATCCGGATTTGTTTGGATTTACTCCTTTTCACGTTTTAAAACTACGCTGAATTAGACCGCTACTTCCAAATGACGTACGTGACCAGATACTGTCACCGCGTACACATCCTAAGACGCGCATGTGAAGTCATGTGACTTGAAACCAACACTTCCAATTGGTTCTTAGTAGTTTCTATTCTCCAATTTACACGGAACACTCCACCCACTTCCCTGGAGAAAAAGTTTATCGGAAAACTTTTAAACCCTCCTCTTATCAAACATTCGACATCGTTAACATAACAGTGTAGTAAATACAACTAGATCCACCCCGTCCCTTAATTACAAGGGACACATTACTGTGTGAAAACAACTTTTGTTTTCACGCGATAATGTGAAATACGGAGCCTGTTACAGGATTTTCTTTCACATATATGTTCCCATTGATCTTCAAGCACTGACACCGTGGAAAATACCACCGATAGCGGTGATATTTTTTAACGCCGAGAACGGGCGATTTTTATCGCTTAGAGCCCTTGCTATTATAAAGGTTTATCTCCTAAGTCTCTGATTCTCCAACTGTGCAACGCGGCTCCCCTGTGTGTCGTAATGAGGTGCTAGGGGCGCCGCGCACACTCTACTGTGACTAAGCATCCATAAATTCCACGGACATTACTACCCTGTTATCTGCAATTGTAAACATCAAAAGGAGCTGCGCTGCACCCCTCGGAGAGGCCTCACTCCCACTGCTACAGCGGCTTGGCAGTCGTCCAGATCCACAAGAACAGCGTCTCGGATCCATTGAACTTCTGTGACGGTCTCAATGAAAATAAGCACTGAAGAATATTCAAGTATGTAGTAGTCCTCCTGCTACAGCATACAGAATGCATTCTGTTAGGTATAAAAAAGGGAAACACCCACGCAACAATCATACAGAACACTTCCTGTAAAGAAGCCTGTGATTAACTTTAAAAGATCAGGTTAACCTTTTTTCACTCTCTCATCATTGTTAAAGATAAGTATTTATAATACTATATTAAACAATGCCATGGTGCTTGCTTTTTTATTTGAAGAATATTGCAATCATTCACAAATCCAATACTCATGGCTTCTTTTTCGTGAGAAAAATCTTGCAACATTATATATCTACATAGAATAACAGAACAAACATAACACTGCAAAGGCCGAAAACTCTACTAAATGCAGATTTGTAACATATAGGGCAGATTTATGTTAACTACTTCATACCCAGATATCCACCAGTTAATGTGCACCACAGTATGCTAGTGCTCCGTCACCCATGGTGTGCCACATTTAAAATGAGGCGCACCATGGCACAAAGACAGCATACATTCGTAACATATCTGTGCAGAAAAAATAATACATTACTAGAGTTGTATCGCAAATGTAATGCAGCTACAGCAAGGCTCACCAGTGCACTTTGGGGCATATTATCAAGCAATAGCGATAATTATCGCTATTGCTTGGTTAGAGACAAAAATTTACCGCAGCACTGCGGCGATTTTTACCGCAAATAAACCTTGGTATTACCAAGGTTTAATGCAAATGCGGTAAAAATCGTTGCAAAGCATGAATATCGCTGAAAAGTCAGCATTATTCATGCAATAGTGACCTAATGCTGTTAGCCATGTTATCCACCTCCCATTGGATAACATGGCTAAGAACTGCTCAGGGCAGGTGTTAGCTTTTAGAGATATTCCCGCTTAGCACAAATATCTCCAAAAGCTAGTAATAGGAGATAGCGATGTTAGCGACTGTTTTCAGTCGCTAACATCTTGGTACGCCCACTTTGCATCTCATTAGTGATAAATGTAACTGACATGCAGAGTGGAGCCCAAGATGGTCGCTATCTCCTACTAGCTGTCGCTAACTGGTGTTAGCGGCAGCTAGGTAATAGGGAGATAATTTTATCTCTGCTTTCTTGGCTTTTAAAGCCAAAAAACAGAGATAAACCCTCTTGATAATATACCCCTATATTCAAATTGCTGCATCAAGACCTACGCCTGCTTCAAGCACATGCACAGTTTTGAAACAGCATGGGCCTGAAAGTCACTGAGTAAAATCTCATGGATTACAGTCAGCCACTTTCAAGACGCATTACTTCAGAGGAACACTTCCTTATGATACAGGGCTTTAGAATGTCACATATCTCCTACATTCATTAATGTTGTATATATGATACATTATTTCCACTGTCATTATAAAAAAGTAAAGTGACGAAATTCTAGCGCAAAGAGACGCAACGTCAACATAAAGCTGCCACAATCTGTTTTAAAGTACCCTTTAAATTACAACTAACACTCTCTTTATAGAGACCCCTCAGGTTTTTTTAACACCTGTTAAATCCTTCCATACTCATCACAAAGCCGCTCCATCACGAGCATTGCCTCAGCTGTCCTCAGGACGGACCACATTTGTCATGGACTTGCCGCTGTGCTTGCGCAACACTAACATTGCACTTCCATGACACGTTCTATTGACTAAGCAGAACCATGACGGAACCACTCTATCATGAACACACCTCAACCATGGCGCGGAAAGGAGTAGCTCTATCATGACCATACAAGTACCACTCAGCCCCCCAGCCTCCTAATCCTGAGGCAGAATTACCACTGCAACACAGGATTTAACGTCCTGCAAAGAACACCATGTAACATTTAATATCATTTTCCACCAATATTTTCATATATCAGTATTGCTAAACTCACTCACTGAAATGTTGCTCATTTCAATAAATCACTTTTAAAGCATGCCTTATAACAATGCACCCAATCCTATCTGGATATGTTTATATAAAACATGACATTGCTTTAATGAGGATAGACAAAGAAATAACACAATTATGTAAAAGTTTCTTTATTTTATATACTTACCTAAAAAAAAAATAAAAAAATAAAGTACATTTCTTTTTAAAACGTAGTACCTGTGGAAGAAAATTAAAAATAAGATTATAAAGTACATTTTATTAAAGAAAAAACAATAGGAGACAATAAGAGAGAGGCAGAGAAAACTCTCGGATATTATTAGTTGTACTTACCTTATAAATATAATATCTGTGGAGGACAGTACAAAAAATCTGTTATAATACATATTTCTAAATGCAATGTAACAAAATAAGTCAAACAACATATTAAATGGTTTATTTTTGCTGTCCTCAGAATACATTGATTTTCACTATGAAGAGTGATTTCAATATTAATCATCATATAACAGCGGGGAAAACAAAACACAATCAAAATGATTGTGTTTAAAAAACCCATACAAAATCTCCATACATATTATAAATACCTGAAAAAAACATGTCTAAATGTTTTTCTCAAATTCGCAATTTCTTGAGTAAGCACACTACATCTTCCACAGTTACAAACTAATTAAAGTATACGACCTATTTTTCAAGATATCTCAACAAAGCCCCGTGCAAGTATCTCCTATAAAAAATCGATCTGAAGGACACATTTTCTTCTCTCATACCTTTCCGCGTGGCCAAATTGTATAAGCTAACTCATTATCTTTTAAATACCTCTCCCAAAAACTTGCGTCTATATAAGTTCAAAAATAATTATCTAAAGTACTCATTTTCTTCTGTCATATTTTTCCACGTGGCCAAATACTATGAGTTAAGAAGTTTTTTTCTGAAATTATTTAATCTTAGTCGTATCTATTGTTTTCTGAACCTTTACAATTAAAATTTGTAACATGTTTTATACCATCAAACATTAAGTAAATTTGTACCTGATGTTATCACTATGCCAAACACAAATTTCATTTATAGATTTGTACACCCTCAGTCACATGATATTTGTAAACTAGTAAGTTTCAGATCTTTACAGTATACATCTTCCTACAGCAAGTCATTCTACTGAAATTTGGGTTCCAAAAATAACAGATAAGAGTTAGTTAAGGCAAAAGGCAAACGTTTCTTAAAAGTCAATTGGCTATCATTGCAAAGCGTCCAGCCACTAGCACACTTCAAATAAGCTGTATAATGTCCTGATGATGTAGAAGGCCCTTCATGAAAAATAATGGCTACAGTTGCAAATGTTCTTCTAGAAATAGATACTTGAGAAGCCACAAAATTTTTAATTAAAGTTGACAATTTACTCCCATCAGCTCTGCATCGTTGAAACATTAAAATTACATATTGTCCGTATCTATGGATAAATAAAGTTGATAACATTTCAGACTTACATTGAGAACAGACCATGTTCTGATGCGCATCTTTAACTAGTTTATTAAAAGGCACTTCTTTGCAGTCTGGTAATGTTAAATATAAGAATCTTTCACTGTGTATGTCAGTACTACTTGAAAATGAGCAATTACCACAATTATGTTCCCATTTATAAGAAAGGCCAAAAAGACTATCAATATCTACACCTTCATCTTCCAACACTGTAAACATATACATGATAAATTCCTGACAATCTTGCTGAATATTCTGAGAAAATTGATTTACTCCTGCACATATGTCTAAAACATTCCTTAGTTCTGAAACACTTGCTACTTCACTATCACCACTACTACATATTTCAAATATAGAATTTAAAGAATAGCAAAATGTTTGCTCCTGAGTTTCTATAATCTTTTCCTTAACATTTTTCAGAAAGAAAACAACATTAACTACTACATTTGCATAGCAGTTGACACCAGACCTATTTTCAAACTTAAATCCAACAATCTCTTCAATACTAACAGTTTTCTTACGGCTACCAACAACAGCTACATCTTTCTTTCGTCGTTTCTCGACTACTTCAGCACATTTGTCCTCATTTTTCCTTTTCTGACCAACTATACGCCTTTCAATTAAAGGATATTGAGGTAAACTTGGAGCATATTCTCTTCTTAACCTATTATACTCCTTCACACAATTTAAATCTGCACTAATCTTTGTCTCATCATAATCAATTAGATAAAGTCCACTTAAAGTTCTAACTCGCGATAAAGCAACATATGCCATACCCTCTTTGAATACAGTGCTTCCAATATTTACCAAAGCACAATCTACACTTAAACCTTGAGATTTGTGTATAGTCACTGCATATGCCAAACAAATTGGAAATTGCTTACGACGGACATATAAGTCTTTCACAAGCAAAAAACGAGTTGGACATCGACTAATTTGTTGAACTTCCTCAATTCCATCAAATTTTATTCTCAAAAATTCAATCTCATCTCTATTTGTATAATTGACAAAACCAACAACATTACCCATTGCTCCATTTACCAATCCTCTTTCTACATGTAAATTTCTCCTTAAAATTATCCGACAATTTAAACATACATACAGATTTTTCTCTAAACCAGCAGTTTTAGATATAGTTTTTTGAAGAGAATCCAATTTTAACTTCAACTTTTCAGACAAAACAATAGTACTACCTTCATGCTCTATTCGATCTTTAGCTTCCAGTTTCTTAATTTCTTGATTTTCTAAATTCAACATTTTCTCATTAAAAACTGAACATTCTTTCAGAGTTGGCATCAAGCATATCACTGACTTATCTGCTACCTCTTTACTATATATTTTCTCAGGTACATTATCTTCATTAGGAAACAGCTTGGAAAGTAATCGTGTTCGTAGAGTGTGTTTCGCATCTTCAGTTAGTTTTCCAATCCTAATATCTTGAAGAATATTTCCATATTTAGTATCCTTTGCCTGTCGCATATTTTGAATCAGTTCAGTATATTTGAAATGTGACCATATATTTACATTTCCAATACTGCCCAGGCACGTTCTGGTCTCCTCATGTGTAACAGTTTCAAATACAGGTTGTCCTTTCACAGGAGTTAGCTGCAGTAGATCTCCAAAAACTATGACATGTTTACCTCCAAATAACACATCATACTCTGTCTTAAGTGTCTGTTGCATTCTTAAATGCACAAAAGCAAGCATTAAATTGGATACCATGCTTACTTCATCAATAATAAGAAGTTTCATTTTTTTAAGGACTCTAGAAACTTCAAAACAAGCTTCTCCAGATAGCTTCTGATATTCTAATTTATTTTCATGTTCAACTGGCAGCATCAGTAAACGATGTAAAGTAACACCTTTAATATTATGTGCTGCCAATCCAGTTGGAGCAGTAACAACACACGACAGTGTTGACTGAGTTGTTTGCTGTAAATATGTAGTAATTCCTTCAATTAGGAAACTTTTACCAGTCCCAGCTTCTCCACTTACATATAATCGAATAGGTTCAAATGACATACATGAGCAATCTTTTCTCTCATGACGAAAGCCATGCTCAATGTGCTCTGTCACTTCATCATATATCTGTCTTTGCTCAACATTAAACTGCTTCTTTAATTCTTCTAAGTCGATTACTTCCTCTTGACCTTGCTGCATTGCTCTTTCCACCTCATCCATGGTGGTGGCTGCTTCATTTTGGATAATTGGTTGTCCCAGTGGATCTTGACTTAATGAAGCCGAACTTTGACTACCTTGTGAACTATCTCTAGCAATCTCCGCTGCAATTGTCGCTTCTTGCTCTATTTCATCATTCAACATTTGGAGATAATACTAAAAACAGGACATTCAATACTACTTTTAGATGCGTTGAATGAATCTTCATAACTATCAAAGTCTCCAAGTAGTTCCTCTTCTCTACGCCATGGTTTAAAGAGTTGCAAAAGAGCAAAATAGTAAAATTCTCTTTTGTCAGGTGTTTCACAACTCAGTTTCCGATGATTAATCAAGTGTCCTTTTCTTTGTTTCACCAGACATCCTTCATGTCCAATTACAGCGTGTACACCTTTATCAATGTTCTCCGTAACATTCCTTTTAAAAGTATAATTTTGAAGTATTTCATACAGACAAATGTTTTCAAGCAGAGTACTTCTATTTGGATAGTATGTATCCAACATATTTGTTTGCAGAATGTCTGTACTGTTTGGTTCTTTCTGGGCTAAATATTCAATTTCTTGCACAGGTTTCAGAACACGGTTTCGTGTTTCTGCTAGGCCCAAACTCACCCAGAGAATAGTCCTTGATTTAGCATAAAGACTTGCTGATGATAATCGGTCACAACATTCATATGCTCCAATTGCTCGATGAGACAGCATCTTCAAACTGTACGTATACAATTTCTTGCTTAGGCTCTTTTCATGAGAAATGTCTTCCCACATCTCCTTCAATTCCGTCTTTTCAGATTTTGTAATGTAAGACGTGACATATCGAGCCACAGCAATAGAATTGTCTGCAACATATTGTATGTCCATGTTAGCATTCCACATGGACAAAATGACTGGGTTATAGTCATTTATATATTTGGATTCTTCACCTCTTCTTAAATTGTACGTATTTTTAGGTGACCTCCTTCTGATATTATGTCGCAAACATGACATCAAATTGTTGACTCTTCCTTTTGAAAGTACCGGTCGTGCAAATCCAAAACGACATTTGGTGTAGAATTTGCTCTTTGATTTGAATTTTCGCCGACAATATTTTCCACAACGATGACTTTGAAAACGTAACACTTTTCCTTATCAGTTGTACTATTAGGTATGTCACAAGTGGCATACTGTTCAATAAAAGACAGTACAGTCTCATCCGAGTCTGTTCCAAATTTAGGAGCATCCTTGATCCATAACAGCATATGAATATGAGGAGCACCTCTTGCTTGATATTCTTTTCTCCAAAAGAAATCCAGTACTTCACCAAGAGGCGGATTTTTCTTGTTTGTAATGAAAGACATCATAGCTTCAAATCTATGATTAAAATATCTGCAAACATTAACTGGATCTAATGAACACAGTTCTCCAGGTGTCTTGTAGTTTATGTTTTCTATGTTTGCATTCGCCTCCTGAAGAAATTCAAGTAAATCTTCCCAAGCATACTCTGCACAGCTTAGAGTTAAAAACCATGTTGGTGCTCCTAAGTTTCTAAGCATGCACTTCAAATCTCCATGACGACGGTACCAATACTCATTAGTACCCCGCTGACAAGCCATTAAATTAATTAGATGTGAATCCAAAACACTATCTTTCTGTTGCACTTTATCCATAAATTCCTTTGCTGAAATATTTTGCAGATGTACTCCACTTTTTAAGATATGATTTACTGCATAAGACAGACCAGATAAGTCACTTTCAAACAGAAGTTGAAACAAATATGGAATGCATTGGCGAAACCTCGGATCTTCTGCATATAATCTTGTTGTCCGGTATTCAGATGCAGGAATCTGCATAGGTCGATTATCATATCGTGTACCTTCACCTGTAGGGAATAACTGTGGAAAACAACGACCTTCCAAACTTTCTTCCCACACACTAATAGGATTTCCTTTCGCCTTTTTCATCTGAAATAATTCAATAGCATTCCCTATTGCTTCTTTGGAATGCAGTGGATGAACACTGTAATGTTCATAAATTTCTTCACTTCTGGATACATCAACTTTTTCAATTTGTCCACTAGACAAATCACTATCCTCTTCTTCACTTACATCTTCTTGTTCTACGTATACATCTTTGTAGTACTTATTGTTTTGCACTAAATACAACGTTGCCTTTTTCACTTTCCTAACATCCACTAAATCTTGCCAGATTTTCTTACTCTTTGTAGGTACACCATTAACTAGAATACCTAGAGGTTCCTCTTCTACATTTTCAACACCAATTGTTTCCATATTTTTTTTAAATCAAGTGGCAAATACACAACTCTACCCTTTAATCCTCTTTGTAAATCTGAAGGATTTAATTTACCAGTCTTAGGCTCCATACGAACAATAGCCTGAAAAGGATGTACACATTGAATCAGAATAGTCTCATAAGTATTTAAATCCATCAATTCTGATGGAATATTTATCAACTCTAGATTATTATGAACAGCTCTAGCAGGCATTTTATTTTCATTTAATTTATTATTACAATATTTACAAACACGTTGCTCAAAACCCAAATCAAAATAGTTTTCCACCAACAAATAAGTTGCAAAATCTTTCCATTGACCATTACTTTCATCTTCACTTTTTAAATATAAATCAACTAACCTAGTTTGACTTTTATAATGAATGCGTCGACAACAAACACAAGAAAAATTTGGTTTCTCACCTGCAATCACCTTAAACTTGATTATATCCTGTTCAAAATGTTCAATATTAACATGTCCAACATTTTCTAATACATTTCCTTCTATAATTATATCAGTTTCTGCATTGTCTTCCTCTGGACCAAAATAACTTACCTCAATTTCTGCACAAATCTTCTTAACATCTAATTGACATCCATGCAAAAGAGCACTATTTAACTGTTTAAGTTTAAGTGCTGGACTTTTTGCATAGTACAACTTTCTCACTAATTTTCTCATTTCAGTATGATGCACTGCTAACACCCTGAAGTGATGAAACACACTCTGGCATATTTTTTTAGAAAGACAAGCCAGTGAATGACCTTGCAGACCTATTTTTTCTCGCACTCTGCATTGATCTAATTCTTGCAACATTTTAATTTTTTTTTTTAGACTTTCTTTAGTGTACTTACGTAAGAAATTGCGAAAGAAATCAATTGAATCCTGTCGTACACTACAAATGCTACTACAATTCCAACTGTAAACAGGAGCATTAGGACGCCCCTCTAAAGCTTCTCCAGCCATAACCTCTTCTGCATTTCTAACCACAATTTTCTCTTTCTCAATTACAGAACCATCCTTCACCTCATACGCTCGACCACTGGTGTCAACTGCATGCAACAGATCGTTACTTTGAAAGTAACTCTCTTCATTGAAAAATGGCTCAGAAGTTGAAGTATGCATCCACTTCCCAGAAAACACTTTACAAAAATTACTCCTATTTATGTGTCTCTTCCATTTACTTTTACCTTTTAAAACTCGAATTGCCTTATTTAGAATATTTATTCTATTAAGTACTAAAATAAATAATTTTCTTTTTGTCTCAAATGCGCGCTCAACGATACCCTCTATATATTGTTTCTTCTTAAGAAAAGCAGATCTTCTTTTAGAAACTTTCTCCTTTTGTAATAAATTCGAAACTACTCTGTTGTAAAAGATACGCTTCCTGATTTGGCTAAATTGATTAGTCCGGGTTTTACTATATTCTTTTTCTTGTCTCCTAATTCCAGAAACATTTTTATCTTTGATTCCATATCTCCTTCTAGATACTGATATCGTTTTCTCCTTCTGGACTTCAATATTAACATTTTTCCTTCCCAAAATTCCTTTCAAAAACTTTTTAGTTTGCTTACCAGGAGCAATCTTCTTTGTATCCGTCCTCTCTTTCTTTGAAAATTGTTCGATTCCTTTCTTCTTCAAACTGTAAGTCCGTTTGTAGAGTTTGTTTTTTTCAATTCTGGCCGGCATCTTAATTTAAAATTTTGATGAAATTGTCAATCTGTAAAACACAAAAATAACAAATATTATAGTTCACTACTAGCATATACCGTACAAATTAAAACCACAGATTAATTTCCTAATAGAATACAGAAAATAACAGAAAATCTCTGAACAAAGTAGTAAATCCTGTAGTGAATGTTTGTTCTAAATTTATCACACTCCATATCTGTTTTAATATTATAGACAGTTTTTTATTCTAATTTTTAAAGCGTACACTTTTTTCAAGAACTATCGGTCATCGTAGGTGTTTTAATCTTTTTTACTACAATCTCTTTTACACTTCATGAGAACATATCTTATCACTCTCATAAAGCACATCATCGACGAATATATCAAGAAAACTGTCGTCACGAATGCTTTGCTATCAAATTTTTTTTATTTATTCAAAAGTTCATAATTTAGAAGAACTTCCAACATTAGTTCATCAGCGACTTCTTCAAGTCCATAGTCCTCATCTCCTTCTACCATCTCTAAATAAGCTGAATCTAAAGATATGTCCATGAAATCATTATTTTCATCTGTTTCCTCTCAAAACACCGCGTCTAAAATTTCCTCCATCACTTCGTTAATGATGTCAAAATGAATTTCATTGTCTTCTGACCAATTCTCCATAACTAGACTGTTTTTATTCTTCTGTATCCTTTTAAAAAAATATAGAGACTAAATTATATCTTTTTTCATAAGTGTATAACTGAATAGTACCTTTACTAATTTTTAAACTACATATATTTTTATAATCTCTAACTTATTAACTCTATATTTTGTAAGATACCACATTCCTCTTGTTTTGAAAAAGAAATTGGCAATATATCCCTAAACATATACACTGATCTTTTTTTTTCCATTAAATAATTACTGTTGTTAAAAGACATTTCACTGTAAAATTTATTTTTAGATTTTCTAGATATCAGAAATATTTATTACCTGTACAATAATTTTTAGAGACGCATTTTTTGAGTTCATCACTACAAAGTGCAATATAAATTTATGCACCCTGAAGAAAAGGATCACACTATACAAACCACTATACAACCATAGCATTCACTTAACAGATTACTACTTCCCACAGAGACAGTTCCTTTTATGTTTCAACAGCATACTCACCATGTAAATGTGATAGCATATGCAAAATGTCATACTAACCATGAAGAACCACCTCATAATAAAGCTCTGCATTAATATGTAAAACAGTGCCTATACATAGTATAATCACAGATATGCAGGAAAGATGCCCATCACATTTAGAACCATATCATAATACCTCTCTGTAAATAAAGGAGAAACACTGCCAAACATAATACAACAAGATTTCAAAAATAATGAGCACTTCACAATAATTAATTAAAGGAAACCTGAAAGAATTATACTCCAATGATCCGTAAATCTGAACTCCTTCCAAAAGAACACATGCACCAAGCTCATTTAAAGATAATTTGAACTGTCAATGGAGAACATCTCAAAATACATATCTAGTATAAGCAGATAGAACCAGATGTGAACAATTTAAGATAAAATCATGTTCCAAACATTTAAAAAAATATTCTTTATTATTTTCATCAGCACCCAAAGAAATTGCCAAAGCAAAAAAGTAACTCACCTGAAAAAAAGAATATATTCCCTCAAATTGTATAATTCAAAAGGCAGGTTGTTGCTTTCAGGCACCAAACACTATAAGAAAGGAAATATTAACATTTTATTAACTTATTACAAACTTATTTCCTACACAATATACAGCCATTATAGCATTGAACAAGCATAACTGATAAGTTCCCCAAAATCCTCTGTCATTAAAACAAGATACAAAATGTCTCATTTATAAAAGCATTGCGCCACAGATATGTCACTTTTTCCCATGTTAAAACTGACGCACCTGCAACAGTAGGCCTTCATAACTAAAAGCCCAAGTCACAAAAAAACAAAGGCCTTATTTATGAAGACCTTGTGCCGCCAGTGCGTCACTTTTAACATGGGAAAAAGTGACGCACCGGTGGCGCAAGGCCTTCATAAATAAGGCCCCATGTCCATAGACAAAAAATACAGGGCCAGCCTTAGACACATGCAAGCAGTACACTTGCACAGGACCACCAAACCCCAGGGGCCACCATGTTAATATATATCCTTAATATAATAATCCTCTGAGGATGGATACATATTTGCGTGGCGGCCCATACCAGAAATTTGGCGTCCTCTGACTCTGTTCCACTACCAAACACCCTGACCCCCCCCCCTCTTCACTGAACTCCGCACTCCACCCAGCCCGGACCCCCTGTTACAAACCCCCTACCTACCCTCCCTGCCCAAGCCCACCATGAGCCTAGAACCGCCCCTGGTAAATTTATAAGACACAGCAATAGTAAAACTCAAAGAATAGGCGACAGGCAGATAAACTAAATAGTACATAAAGACACATATTTTTTACATAATTCCATTGAAAAACATGTAGTAATTTTTTTTAATGTACCATGCATCTGCTTTAAACCTTTACATTTCATTTTTAAACCATACACTTTCAATTACATTTTTTATTTAATTACAATTCCTGTAATGTTACACACCTTTTCAAAAATACACCAGTCCCTGTTATTATAACGATTTTTTTTCATTCTTCATCAGTGATACTTTCTTAACATATAATGAAAATCACTATAACTTTATAAACGACAAAGCTAACGCGGTAAAAATAACTCTCCATTTGCTTTCCTTTAAGAATGTAGATTATCTACCCCACGCATGCGATCCTTGATACTTCCATCTGGCAGCGAATACCGACCTTGAATCAGAAGACATGAACAACAGCTCCATTGTCACATTTAGAACTTAACGTAGCATCTGCTCACACACATATCTTTCACTTAGCTAATATTCACAGAGAACAGCATTCGTTTAAAAAAAAAATTGACCTTCCTTTACAATTTGCTCAAATGACTCCCTTATTTTTTAACGCATCCTCCACTTCAAGACAGGCTATTTTTTTTGATAACTACTAAGCAATATTTAAGTGACTACTCTGCTAGAAAATTTATCAAGTCATTCTGCTACTCTTCACTCCATAGCCGGCGACCTATTTCTGTGGAGTTCCTGTTGAACTGGCAGTGCTGCGTCGTTTGCCTTACCATCTTGGTAAATTCAAAATGGATGTCCCTCCTGTCTTCGCAAACGAGCCGGACCACTTAGAACTATTTTGACAGAGGATGCTTCTCTACTACGGCACCTTAGCACTCTCGACTTTGAATACTTCATATCGATTATCATTTCGATATTCGTATTTCACCTGTGTGCAGCCTGTATTTCATTGCCTGAGCTGTGATTTCATGTGGGCCCTGGACTTATGTCTCTGCAACTTGGTACCTCCTGAAGCGAATTACAATCACCTCATGAATCCGTTAATTGATCATGAACAGCTTTGTTACAACGGAGGGTTTATGGCCTTTGCAGCGATACAAGGAGTTCTGGGTCATTGGAATAGATTCGCAGTGGCGCAAGATTTCCTAACAGAGAGCTACATCGAAAACCCACCGAGCTGTCCTCTGATGGTAAAAGAGGCTCCGATAATAACAGATCATGAATGCTGCTTTCCTCTTTTCAATTGGATGGCTGACATGTTTTCAGATGATAACAGTGATTTCCTGTTAGAAGCACTTGCTGCCTACTTTGCTTACACAATGGACGGATAACTCTTTCCTAACAGAGAGCTACATCGAAAACCCACCGAGCTGTCCTCTGATGGTAAAAGAGGCTCCGATAATAACAAATCAGGAATACTGCTTTTCTCTTTTCAATAGGATGGCTGACATGTTTTCAAATGATAACAGTGATTTCCTGTTAGAAGCAGAAGCTACCTACTTTGCCTACACAATGGTTCGATAACTCTTATGCAAACCATTGACGTCCACATTTCCTTTTGCCTCCCTATGTTCTTCACGTTCTTTTGGATATTTTCTTAACAAGAACAGACCTATTGGCTTTACTAACAGTGGACATTATGATTTCGTGCTGGTTAAATTTTGGTCTTTTATGTGGACTAAATGTTTTTCTTCAGCTACTCGATTTTCAACGTTATTTTTTTTTAAACTCTAATCTCAACAATTCTATTCCATATCTTATCTTATGTTATTTCAAACGTACTCGAAGCAAAACTCGCTAATATATGCTACATGTGCCCTGATTAATGTGTAAATATAGAACGAGTTTTTTATAACTGTAAATGCCATTTCGCCTTTCAACTGCTTATTTCCGCCTCACACGCCTCTGCTCCTTTAATTTTCCATAAAAATAATTTTTTTTAAATACATAAGAGAAAAATATGTTCTTTCAATAATATTTCCATTGTTTTTTGTGCTGTATTTCAAATGCAATACTGCAACCTTCAAAAGATATCTCAATACAGTAGTTCTTCTCAACAGTGATTTGCGAACCATCCAACAGATTACTTACATGCACCTCTCGCCATTTTGTCGCTTTTGGCGCCTTTTTTTCCCCTTACACAGTAACATAACACAAACTTGATAGTGCTTCGCATGTAGACAGCTGATTGATGAAGTGATGATGTATAACCACTAGCATTTTCATATATCGTTCCTAAACTGAAAGGCCAGAGACCTTCTTCCATTTATTAAAATATAATATACTTCCTTATAAGAGTGTACAATTAATTTTCCGAAACTATATTCATTTTTCATCAACTATAGCGTTTGTATTCCATGTACTACTGACTATACCGATTACTTTGTTTTTTGCAATGTCTGTACTCATATTACATAATGATTTGCCTTCAAAACAGTGCATTTCTGAATAAACATTTCAAATATACACGTTCTCTCTTTTAATCCATAATCTCAACTGAAATGATTATATATTGAAAGAGTATTCATGTGTTCCACGTAACCTCAGCTGTACTAACTTAATGTTTTCTTTTGTCGACCTCACTTACTCATACTAGAACCCGCAAGCCTATAACGGCCCGTGAACTCTTTCTTAGTAGGTCGCGCACCGTACAGACAGTTGTACCTCTGTTAAAAAAAATGTATTACTGTTACCAAGCACCGCCACAGTTCCTCTTGACTCAGAGTTAATCACTGCTCCCACGCTTCTACAGGCCAGACGCTATGTCGTATTTCACTCCTTATCACGCTTTCATCTCCACAATAACAAACAGTTCTCCGCCAGACACCCGAGAACAGACTGCAGATGCAGAGACACCAACAAGTAAAATACGACATACCCTCTGCTCTGTGAAAGCAACCAAGCGGTAATTGTGAAAGAAAACATTCACTAGCGCTTCAAAAAAGCAATGCAATTATATAATTATTTTTTAGAAAATGTCCCAACTACTTTGATAGGACTATCTGTGTGTGCCTCCACAGCAAACTTCCTCAGCCCGGACTGAAGGCAGACACAGACAGACACACACACAATAAGATAACACAGGGCAACGGAGACAGAAAACAGAAGGGACATGAAGATGCAGTCAAACAGCAGGACTGAGAGAGATATTTTTATACTCCGTTTGGTACCTCAATTTACGAACACATTTACTGCACAAATCTGTGTACAACCTCATGGTCAAAACTTTTAATTTTATTTCACTCGACCACCTCCCCTTCTCACCCCACCAGTGCAAACCGCGACCAGAAACCGCACTATAATTTTGTCGTCTAACAGAAACTTTGTGAATACCTTAATCATTACCACTTTGGCCCCCTTCCCCCTCCCTCTCGCCCCACCCCCACCAGTGCAGGCCACGGCCACCAACCACACTGTAATTTTGTCGTCTAACAGAAACTTTAAGAATTCATTAAGCATTACCACTTTTTCAAGACGGTATCACAAGTAATATACCAACTTTTCATTTTATTTCACTCAACTACCTGCCCCTCTCAAACTACGTCCACCAATGCAGGCTGCGTCCAGAAACCGCCCTGTAATTTTGTCGTCTGACAGAAAGTTTACGAATTCATTAACCATTAGCATTTTTTGACGATGGTATCACATGTAATTTACAATTTCTCTCTCTATCTGCATTATCTGTCTCTCTGCTATTATTTACGAACACATTTACTGCACAAATCTGTGTACAACCTCATATTCAAAACTTTGCATTTTATTTTACTCGACCACCTCCCCTTCTCACCCCACCAGTGCAAGCCGCAGCCAGAAACCGCACTATAATTTTGTCGTCTAACAGAAACTTTGTGAATACCTTAATCATTACCACTTTGGCCCCCTTCCCCCTCCCTCTCGCCCCACCCCCACCAGTGCAGGCCACGGCCACCAACCACCCTGAAATTTTGTCGACTGACAAAAAGTTTACGAATTCATTAACCATTAGCATTTTTTGACGACGGTATCACTAGTAATTTACCATTTCTCTCTCTATCTGCATTATCTGTCTCTCTACTAATATCATTTTTTCACTTCATGAACAACTTCTCTCATTATTTATAAACGCTTCAAAATCTCACAAATAATTACTCTCTATATTAAAAATATTTTATACTCCGTATTTTACATTTAAATGAAAAAATTAGTTTTAGAAATACAACACATTATGACAGCCAAAAATTAGTTTTCTTTCAGGCTACGAGGAAAATCAATCAATGTTTGTGACTGAACCATATTTTACGGTACATGATAAAACAAACTATTACAGACTTACCTTTACCAATGCTTTGTACGATGTACAACAGTGACAGACACAAAACAGATATTCGTTTGACGGAACTCTCTATTAAGCTTCTATCACTGCAACCAAAATTCAATGGCACAGATATCCAGTCAATAATAACTCTCTTCAGCCAATCATATTTTGTCACGCAAAATTGTAAAATCAAATTTACATTTCAATTGGTTGTCCCTCACAATATTTTTAATGTCACGTAAAAGTCACCCATCACCCACTGCCATCTCTGGCTGTTTCCATGGTAACACCTCATTCTGCACCTGGCTGAAGGCACAGGTCAAAAGTTCATATCTCAACGGCCTACAGCAAACTAACAAGACTGTTTTCCCTCCAGAAACACCTCCCAATCCACAGCTCTGTTACATGTCATTTTTTTCACACCCAATAGTACTTTTCCTTTTACATAAACATTAACATGCAACGTACTCTTCAATCTTGAGGTATTACAATCAACCAATCATTTTTATTTTTTCAACCACACCCAGCCTCATTTTTTTTTTTATCCTGACTTTTAGCTTCTAAGTACCATTCCACTTCCAGAACCCATCGCAGTACGACTGCATATCCCTTGAAAATGAAGGTTTGGCTTTTAGGACACAGTTATATTCACTGGAGTGGAGAATATGCATCAAACAGAGGTATTTCCAACCTTGATTTAGCAAATGTACACATAACGTGGATTGGCCAAAGAGGATTGAAATGTCACCAATTGATTCCATTGGTGAAAACTTGTATGCATCTCCCAGAACCAGACCTTATAATTATGCACTGTGGTGGGAACGATCTAGGCACAATGACTGGGGTAGGTCTGGAAATGCTTCTAAAAGACACCTTTCGACAATTGATGACACTTTTTCCTCGAACTGCCTTGGTATATTCCAATATATGCCAAAGACAGAAATGGAATTGGTCCAATCAATATTGTGCACAAATTGAGAAAGCAAGGAGACATGTAAATAAATCTGTTTCTGCTTTCCTCAGAGATTATAGCATGGGTTCTATTTACCACAACAACTTGCGTTACCACATGCAAGACGTCTATAGGAGAGACGGTGTTTATTTCACGGATGAGGGAAACAGAATCTTCCTCTGCAACATCAGGCTCTGCATCGGTACTTACTTATAAATGCAGAAAAAACTCAATTAACACAAGGGCTCTTTTCAGAGCCACCTTATATCTAAGCACTCAAACTTCTAATTTATCTCCATTTTCACACTCTTGTAAATAGGTGTGCGCGACCGGGTGCGCGCACCCCGCAACTTTTTTAAAAAAAAAATATATATCTTTTCGCGTTTAAGGGCCTTACTGCACATCCTGAGAAAACCTACGCAGCAAGACAATCTCTACCTTCTCCCCTTTCCATGTTCCAACGCTTTGAAATGAACAATATATTTACTTGCAGTGACAAAATGGCGGTCAACACTTCCTGATTTCCTTTGAATCGAACGTTAACAGACATCACGCAGCAAAAAAAAATTCCGCTCACGCGCAGCCGCTTGGGTGCGCGCGTATAGATATATAATTGACTTTAACTTTAATTTTCTCAGCAACTACTGAACGGATTTACACCATTCCAAAAAAAGCGTAATCTGCGAACCGGATTTTACAGTTTTGCCAAATTTCTTATAAATCCATTCAGCCGTTCGACCTGTAGCCGAGTCTAAACGTCCTATGGAAAATAACATGGAGAAAACACATTTTGGGACCCCCCTTTTATCTCAGCCCCCACTTGACCAATCCCCCCCAAACTTTCAGGGAAGGAGCGCAACGGACCGAGCCTCTTCTTTGAGAAATTCGCAAAGATTCATCCACCAGGGCCAAAGTTATTCCAAATAGAATGTTGAGGATGCATGACACAGTGTGGCCCACACTCGAGTAGGGTATATGAAAAGTTATTTTATTGTAGTCTCGTAGCTGAACAAACGCGTTTCGGTCATGACGACCTTCGTCAATGTTAGTACGACAATTGATTCATAGACTTAACTACACGTCAGTTGGTTAACGCTTGATCAGTATGGAAAAAGGACTTATTTAAAAGCATGTTATTTCATTGTAACAGTGGTGGCCATCTTAAAATGGATAAAAGAGAGATCCTATTTCACATGATTCATAGGTATTCATCTCCCAAAACCATACATATTATATCATGGCTGTGTGAAAGTCACACAATATCATTAAATAACCATAAATATCAATAAATATGAGTGGTTATCAATGCATATCAAAAAATATCCAATAATTAAAGAATATTAATAAATATTGATACAAATTCAAGTACAATCTAAATGTAAAATGTTTACAATATTATAAAAATATTTCCTCTCTATCAAAATTGAGCCCTGAGTGGGCAAAGACAATACGTCCAATAGTAAGATCAATAACAAGCCAATAGATAGCCGCAATAATGCCCTTGATGGGCTAAATATAGTTCACTTTATGCACCTGTTAACCCCTTTGCTACGGGGGTAATTCGCTCGCTGTGAGAGGGTATCCGCGGTCCGGCGGTGCTCATGACGAGCTCAGCTCGTCATGAGGCACAGTGGAGCTGTGCTCATGACTAGCTGAGCTCTTCACAGATCCGCCGACTGATTAATTGTCCCGCACAGACAGAGAATTAACTGCACATGGGCCGGCTCGTCATAAGCACAAGTCCACTGTGACCGAAGGTGTTAGACATGAAGTTATAATATTTAAATTATGCCTTCTATTGATACATGTATCTAATTCACGCTATTGTTACTTCACTATTGTCTTCTATTCTGGTGACATTAGCGGCAGGCTCATATGGTATTCACTCAAATAGAATCACAGTGTAGATTGGAATTGTCTTAACCTACATGTTGGTTGGTTGGTTGAAAGCTTTATTCGATATGCAAAGACATCTTACAAGCATAACATACATTATAAAAACAACATTACAAAAAGTGCAAGTATGTCATACATTTTAAGAGGATAAAATTGTAGGCCCCCCCCTAGAATAAATTAGCTAAAAAGAGATTAAACTGAAATAGACAATCTATTGCAACGTATCAGCCAACAACGTTTTAAAAATTTGGAGACACCACAAACTATAAAAGGGGAGGTATCAGTCAATAAAATTCGGAGAGCCACCGAATGCATGCGTGTTCCCAAGCGTTTGAAGAGGGGTTTCAGCCAGTATCTCCTTGGGTTGATATAGTCTGGACACTCAAAAAGTACATGTGCCACCGTCTCAAGCCTGGCTGGGCAGCGTGCACAAAAGGGGGATAAATGAGCATGGGACTTCCACTTAGAAACAATTGCTCCAAGCGGAAGAGTGCCAACTCTAAACTTGAAGTAGAGGGCCCTATCCGCTGGCATAGTAATTAAGTCCATGTAGGGTTCGTATAATACCATATCCTTTATTCTGAGGAACACTGCAGTCGAATTACAGTGATGTGGATTTCCAATTAATTGGCAAGCGACCCAGTCCCAATATCGTTTTTTGAGGACTGCCTTAGGAGGGGCAGATCTTGCGGTCCAACAATCTCCTAGGCCCAGTTCCCCCAAAAGGTTTTTTGTGTCCCTCAACCACTTGATCTTGTTCCAACCCCCCATGTTCATTACTTCTGATAAACCCTCAGCGTAAGATTTTAGTTCCGGGACCCTCCATATGCGGGACCATAGGAGCAATGGGCGAAGTCGGGCCTGGTCTTTGATACTTCTGCAGCCCAAGTCCAATAGCACCGGAACTGTAGGGGGTGCTCGAGGGGAGAGCTAGGAGGTCCTTCAGGAGCTTATTTTCGGCCTTGGAAGGGAATCCAAATTAGAGTGACCCCATAGCTCCACACCATAGAGGGCAGAAGTGACCCCCCTAGCCTTGTAGATCTCAATTACAGGCGCCACTGAAGATCTGGAGGATGCATGATATTCCTTTAGTAAGGCACCCCCTACCCTTTTGTGGCAGAGAACCATCTTATCGAAGTGGGAAGACCAATTAATTTTGTCATTCAAACGTAGACCCAAATAATCAAATTCGGACACTTTCTCCAGTGGGACCGAGTTCAGAGTGGGAGGACGACCTAGTTTCCTTGGTGGGCGTAGTATCAAATATTTCGTTTTTTCTACGTTTATCACCAGCCCTCTGGTTACACAAAAGTCCTGAAAACGGGTTAACAACTTCTGAAGCCCCAGGGGGGTCTTCGAGATGAGGAGAGTGTCATCCGCGAACAACAATGTTGGGGTCCGCACACCCCCCAGGCAGGGTGCGTCCACAGGTTCCTGAAGCAGATGCTCCACCACACCATTTACATATAGGGAAAAGAATGTGGGAGCTAACACGCAGCCCTGTCTAACACCCCTACAAACCGGGATCCTATCTGTTGTTTCGCCACTTCTCCCCCAACGAACCTGGGCAAAGTTGTTCATGTGAAGTTTGGTGAGGAGAAACAGGATATACGGGGGCAGGGCCAGACCGTGGAGAACCCTCCAGAGTTCCTCCCTGGGAACTAGGTCAAAGGCAGTCTTCAAGTCGATGAAAGCCAAATAGAGACTGCCCTTGCCAAGTTCCACCACCTTCCAGTAGAGGAGTGTTAACCTAAAGACCTGCTCAATTGTGCCTGTTCCTGAGCGAAAGCCTGCTTGGAAGTCCGATAGAACTTGGTTCTCATCCACCCATTGGGGGATTCTCCCCAGGATAACTTTTCCGGCTACTTTTTGTGTAGAGTCAATCAGGCTTATTGGTCTATAATTCCCTGGGATGTCTCTACTACCCTTTTTGTAAATGGGGCCTACCACTGCCCCTCTCCACGACTCTGGGATCGGGCCACCCTCCAAGATGGCATTCAAGAGGGCCGAGATCATGAGACCCCAGTCAGATGGGTAGGCCCGCAGTAAATCCCCTGGGAGCCCATCCGGGTCAGCAGCTTTCAATGGGACCACGGTCTTAATGGCGT
The DNA here is from genome assembly GCF_964263255.1 of Lissotriton vulgaris. Lineage (NCBI taxonomy): Eukaryota > Metazoa > Chordata > Amphibia > Caudata > Salamandridae > Lissotriton > Lissotriton vulgaris. The sequence goes on along the minus strand of NC_141699.1, from coordinate 887,763,833 downwards.
TCTCAACCTCCCGCGGTGTAAACAAACCAAGGGTGCTAGCCTCCATCGAAAAGGGAAATGCAGCTGGCTCATTTAGGGGCCCTTCTATCTCTGAATATAAGGCCTGGAAATGGTGAAACCAGCTCTGAGGTGGAATAGTACAGGTCCTCAGGGTATCATCGGGTCTACTACGGGAACCTATCAATTTCCAAAACCCCCTGGCGTCTTTACCTTTGCTGGCAGCAAGCAAATCATCCCAGAATTTCTCCTCCCATTCTTTCTTTGCTATCTGGATAGACTTGGAGTAGTCCTTCCTAGCCTCCCTTGTCCTGACTTGGGATTTTGCTTTTACTGCCTCAACTAGGTTTTTTTTCGCCTTCCTACAATTATGGGTGTACCAGCCCTCTCTTTTATTAGCCCTTTCTTTCACCCCAGTATGCCCCTGACGCACAGTGAACAGATTTGTCAGGCCCCCGGTTAGCTCACAAAATACTTCACATACCTCCCCCAAGCCTCCGTCGACTGTGCCTAAGTTATGATGGGCTAGGGCCAGAAGTTGGGACACAGCCTCAAGTTTTCCGGCAGACAAGAGAAGTTTTGACCACTTCAGGCGCCTACCGCAAAGAGATACCTCCGACTCACCTAGGTCAACCGTGGGGCTAGGTACAGGACCCCCACTGCTAACAGACCACCAGGGGGCTAGAGTGAGGGACAGCAGGTTGTGGTCACTTTCCACTGAAGGTACTATTACCATATCCCTCACTGAGCTCCATAGACACACATCAATCAAGATGTAATCGATTCTTGATGTGTGGTTGGGCCTATTATATGTATGGGAACCCCCCTTATCCGAGCTAGTCCTTCCATTTAGAGCCCTCAGGCCATACTCTATGCTAAGGGCATTTAGCTGTAGTGCCACCTCTGTCCACTTTTTAATCGGGGGCAGCTCTAGGACTGGTATCCCCCTCCTACCATCCTCCTCATCCTGGTCTTGGGTAACATCCGAGCCCAAGGGCTCGAACGTACAGTTCACATCACCTGCAACCAAGGTGCAGGCTTTGTATGGAGTTGCCCCTAATAAGTCCTCCAACAGTGCGATTGTGGGAGACTGCCTCCCCCCCTTAGTGCCTCTGGCATAAACATTGAATATATTCAGAACGACACAACCCCTGGCGTCCTTCAATGTGATGTTAAGCAAGTCTGGGATGTTAGTCTTGGTTTCCACTACCCTACAATTTAGGGATGAGGCTACCCAGATTAGGAGACCCCCCGAAGTTCGTCCCCTGCCCAGATCTGGGCACACCGCTGGGATGGCATGAGCAGAGTACCCCACCCTGTGTACTGGCTCCCTACTCCATGTCTCCTGGAAAATGCATATGGAATGCTCTTCCACTAATGCATTCCAGTCGGGCAATGCCAGTTTTCTGGCTATTCCAGCAACATTCCAGCTGAAGACCTTCAAGACTTGGTCCGTCACAGCTGGAGCGCATGGGGAAACTATCTCTTGGCATGGAGCTACCCTATCCGAGCAAGGCAGTGATCCCCTACAACCAATAGAAACCAGGTCCCCCGGAGAGTCCGAGGTAACCGGTGGTGTAGTTTGGGTTTTATTAGGGGAGGGAGAAATAGATGACATTACAGTGCCATGTGGGGACTCGCCCAGTTCCCCCTATCCAGTCCTCCCATTACCTCAAGTCAGTAGCTCCTAAGGCCACAATTTTGACCTGACCACCCGGTCTGGGGATAGAAAAGGGGCTCAAATGTACTACGTATTCCACCACTAGCACCCTTGCTCGTTTACCCCATTATAGGCCTAAAAATGGCGTGGTAAGCAGCCCCCGGGTAAAAATAGGTCAGGTCCACTGCGCTAATTCCAGGGCCACCCACCGCTTGGTCTTGGGTACAGATCGATCTGGCTACTCTGTTGTCCTGGAAGTTGATAATAACGCAGTCTCCCTCCAACTGCTTCTTGCCCTTTCCAACCCAACCCACCCTTCGGACACCGAGGATTAATCCGTCTATGCCCGCAGGGAGTGGTTTATTTGTTTTTAGCCAATGGAGGCTTTTATTTTTTAAGGCCTGGTGGGTCTCTAGTTGGTTATCTAACAAGTATGGAACCTTAACCAGCACAACGACATAAGGATGGCAGTCCGGGGGGAGATCAGCATAGGGAATGCGAGACACTTTCTTCAGGGCGGGTGCAGCTAAAGGAGGTACTGCCGAGTGGCTTTTGACAGGATTAGCTGACGGAGCTGCCCCATCTCCCTTGGTCTTAGTACTATCTGGGGGTGGTTGCTTAGGTTTAGAATTACACCCACCCGCTGGGGCCTTTGGTTGCATTGGTTTCTTATGCTCTTTAGAGACCTTAATGGGGTTCCCTTGAGTTGGAATAGAATGTACAGCGGGACCTGCTTTGGGCATAGGTGGGGCGGTGGTAATAAGAGTTGAGGCCAGACTAGATGCTGTTGGGGAAGCTACCTTTGGTGGAACTAAATCCTGCACCGGATCAGCAACAACTGTTGCTCCTTTACCCAAGCTGCCACATGTATGGTCCTCACTATTCCTAGTCTGATGTTTAATCAGAGTTCTGAGTGAAAAGAAGTTGTCAAGAGTCGACTGCTCAAGACTATTTACTCTGGCCTCCACCCTCTTAATTTGATCCATAAGCGGTGTCAGAAAGCGGTTAAGCACATCGGTAATTTGGTCCAGACAAACTGGGACTTGAATAGGGGGTGGTTTATCGTTGGTATCTCGTCCCATTTCCTGGGACGGAGGCTCTCCCAACCCAATCCAAATGCTCAGGGCTCTGACCATTTCCTAGTTTTGCACCCGTGGGCCTTAATCCTTGCTTCCTGGAGCGCTTAAAAAGTGTGGGATGGCTACCTTTACGTGTACTCAAAACCCTTTTCCTCTTAACTTGTTTCGGAGCACCCTGAAACACGCAGGGCAGTGTGAGACCCACAGGAGGAGCAGGGTTTGGCAGCTGGGAGTTTTGACCAGTTACAGGGGAAAGTAAAGGTACAACGCCCCCTCCCACAGTCTCGTCACTGGCAACACCTTGTGTTAACTGTGCTACTAAGTTCTCTAACCTGTCTATACTATCGCCTATTTCAGACAACCGGGGGTGCTCAGGCGCTTCTATAATGAGTGGGGGTGGAGCCATAATTGAGAGAGGTGACAAGGCTTTAGCCGCAGAGCCAAGGGAGGATCGTCTAACTGGCAGGAGATCCCCGGAGAGGCGACGTTCCGTCATCGCGATTCCTTTTCTATGACTGCCGCTACTCAAGTTATAAACCTATCCATGGTTCCTATTGTAGGATTCCCACCAGCCCCTTCCCCTCCAGTTCTGAGCAGTTTCCCAGAGCGAGTAGACATGGTTGGGGTTTTACCCTCTGGCAATGTCACAGTACCTTTCAGGGCCAGTGTAGGAGAAGTTAAGGACCTGGCCCAGCCCAGCCTCAGTCAGCCCCTGACTGCCACAGACTGCCCGACCTTTGCTCGGGCTTCGCTCGGCGTCCCGCTCTCGTCCCGCTACGCGGCTGTCACGCCTTAAAAGGGGGCATTGCGGGCGGGGGGCGTGTTGTCCAGTGGGTGTGGCGGTAACTCCTGGGGCTGCGCTGAGCCTTCTGGTCAGTGTAGTTCCAAACACTGACTGCTCCGCCTCCCGTAACTTCCTCGCTGTTTCTTTACTGCCGGCTTGCCCCTCGCTGACCGCGCGAAGCGGGTGCGGCGAGCGGTTGGGATGGTCAGCGGTAGCCCCTTAGGAGGGGGAAGAGCAAACCTCAGGTGAAGCCTCACAATGTCTCCCACAGGTATGGTGTCCCGCTTGAATGCTGAGAAGCGCTTGCTTTTCTGCACCTGGCCGGGCGGGGGGCGTGTTGTCCAGTGGGCGTGGCGGTAACTCCTGGGGCTGCGCTGAGCCTTCTGGTCAGTGTAGTTCCAAACACTGACTGCTCCGCCTCCCGTAACTTCCTCGCTGTTTCTTTACTGCCGGCTTGCCCCTCGCTGACCGCGCGAAGCGGGTGCGGCGAGCGGTTGGGACGGTCAGCGGTAGCCCCTTAGGAGGGGGAAGAGCAAACCTCAGGTGAAGCCTCACGATGTCTCCCACAGGTATGGTGTCCCGCTTGAATGCTGAGAAGCGCTTGCTTTTCTGCACCTGGCCGGGCGGGGGGCGTGTTGTCCAGTGGGCGTGGCGGTAACTCCTGGGGCTGCGCTGAGCCTTCTGGTCAGTGTAGTTCCAAACACTGACTGCTCCACCTCCCGTAACTTCCTCGCTGTTTCTTTACTGCCGGCTTGCCTCTCGCTGACCGCGCGAAGCGGCACCCGTGGAGCGGTTCGGACGGTCAGCGGTAGCCCCTTAGGAGGGGGAAGAGCAAACCTCAGGTGAAGCCTCACGATGTCCCCCACAGGTATGGTGTCCCTACATGTATCTATAGTTCCTCTTCATAGTTCAGACCATGGGGGGTACGAGTACACAGATCAACTATATACTTGGACTCCAACTGTCTCAACATTCTTACCCTGTCCTCTCCTCTTTTTGGCAAAGGAACATGATCTTTACAGAAAAATGTCAACTGTTGGCTATTGCTATTGTGGTGTTCTGCGAAATGTCTTGCAACAGGATAGCTGTTATCTTTTTGGGTAATCGCACGCACGTGCTGCAATATATATATATAGCAATAAGGCAACAATGTACATCATCCAACGCCATTGCAAAAATGGGCCCATGGTCAAGACTGATTTGCATAAGGCTGGGTCCAAACTGGAATGGCATGGTGAGCAAAAAAACAATGGATTTAGGCCCAGATCTCTGTACTGGGGTGAATGTATGACATTGTTCTGCATTCTGTCCATCAATAGTTCTTTTTGTATTTGTCATCCCAAGTGGGACAGGTATGCTCAGACGTGAGTCCCGTGCTCTCTATGCCACTGGAATCAAGCTATCCTGGCAGAAAAGGAGTGAAACCCCGAAACCGGTCCTAGGATGCTTGTTTCCAGTCCGGAGAGGACCTGGCCTGGCAGTTCGGGCTGGGCTGTTCCCATTGGGCGCAGTGTCAAGACTGATTTGCATATGGCTGGGTCCAAACTGGAATGGCATGGTGAGCAAAAAAACTATGGATTTAGGCCCAGATCTCTGTACTGGGGTGAATGTATGACATTGTTCTGCATTCTGTCCATCAATTGTTCTTTTTTTGCAATTGCAAAAATAAAGGCACTGCCAATACTTTTACTGTTCTCAAGGATAATGAGAAAAGCAACAGTTAAGATGTAAAAAAGGAAGTGTTGAGACTCCTTTTCGTTTAACTTTAGTAGAAGTTTTGTAACAAAAAAAGGGGGACTGTGAAAACCTAATCAGATTTTCCTAATTTTGGAAAGTTGCCCTTTCTGCAGGGTTACCCCAAATTTTTCCTTCTGCTGGTGAATTCATTTTTTGTTGGCCATAGCACTTTACCTCTGCTAACCAGTCGTAAAGTGCTTGTGCTCTCCCTTTAAAACATGGCAAACTGGTATGCAACCGTTTGACACATTTAACTTACTTGTAAGTCCCTAGTATATGATACTACATGTACCCAGGACATGTAAATTAAATACTGGTAGTGGGCTGAAGCACTCACTGTTCTTCTCACTAAAGTGGTCATAAAAAACCGTCTCCAGGACCACCCTGGCAGCTCTTGTGTACAGTTATAAATTGACATTTCGACCAAACCATATTAACCCTTTGCCAGACCTAAGGCCTCCTTTTCAGTATTTATAAGTCACCCCTAAGGTAGGCAGAAAATGCCCATAGGGCCGGGTGCATTGTATTTAAAACGTAGGACATGTATTTTTAAAGTTTTGCACGTCCAGGCAGTGAGAAACCTACAAAGTTGCTTTTTACTGTAGCAAGGCTGGGTCTCCCATTGAAAACACTGGGTTATTTTATAACCCCTTACATCTTTAGTTTTGGTAAAAGCTACAAAACTTTATGCAAGTACCCCTTTTAAGAGTAATTTGAAATCCAACTATGGAGGGTCTAAGCAGCCGATGATCATTAAGGGATGTGAAACTACCCCATAACATCAGTTGCAGACTCAGCAAGCATTTGTGTTTTTATTTTTTTTAAAGGGGAGTTGGTAGGGGGAATATAATTGCCTCTCAGCACCCAGGAGAACCTAGTGGTGCCTTGTCTTATTTCCAGAGGGTACCAGAGCTCTCAGCAACCCAGTAGGGGTATAAACCCCATCCTGGACTGTGACACGTGGCACTCTAGAATGCGACACATATCAGAGCATGTCATCGTTTTTTTTTGCATGTTGTTTCATGACTAACCATAAAAAATCTTCTCGTTCCATGCCAGTGGCTGATATTCAAAGAGATAATCCTTCATTTGATTACAACGGAATAACAAAAAGAAAAAACAAGCATTGGAAATGCAAGAGGTCTCGAATTAGGAAAGTTTGAGCTATTGGTATTGTAAATGACACTTTTTTTATTTATGTGTTGGTTTTGAAAGTAGCAAAATTAATAGCTTTGTCAGTTACAATGTCAATAGTTTTAACTTTTGCAAATGTGACACCTATAGCATTTGTAATGCAATGTGTGTTGTATTTACGTGACTTAGATGTATTGATATTACAAATAACAATGGCTTTTAATTTTGTAAATAATTAATACTTAAATAAAAGTTATTGTAATTTATAATGGCAATAGCTTAAACGTTTGTAAATACATTTTGTGAAGATTGTTCAGTGTATTTTATTGTGACGACAATCCAAGAACATTGCATTTGCACACACACACAGAGCCAGACACATGTAGATGTGGTGGTGGTGGTGGATGTGGGGGATATGGTGGTGGTGGATGTGGTGGTGGATGTGGTGGTGGTGGTGGATGTGGTGGTGGTGGTGGATGTGGTGGTGGATGTGGTGGATGTGGTGGTGGATGTGGTGGTGGTGGCGGATGTGGTGGTGGTGTTGGTGGAGGTTATCAATGTGGTGGTGGTGGTCGATGTGGTGGTGGTGGTGGTGGATGTGGTGGTGGTGGAGGTGGAGGTGGTCGATGTGGTGGTGATGTGGTGGATGTGGTGGTGGTGGATGTGGTGGTGGTGGATGTGGTGGTTGTGGATGAGGTGAAAGTGGTGGTGGATGTGGTGGTGGAAGTGATGGTGGTGGGTGTGGTGGTGGTGGATGCGGTGGTGGATGAGGTGGTGGATGAGATGGTGGATGTGGTGGTGGTGGATGCGGTGATGGATGTGGTGGTGGTGGTGAATGTGGTGGTGGTGGTGGATGCGGTGGTGGTGGATGTGGTGGTGGATGTGGTGGTGGTGGATGCGGTAGAAGTGGTGGATGTGTTGGTGGATGTGTTGGTGGATGTGGTGGTGGATGTGGTGGTGGATGTGGTGGTGGATGTGGTGGTGGATGTGGTGGTGGTGGATGTGGCGGTGGATGTCATGGTGGATGTGGTGATGGTGGATGTGGTGGTGGAAGTGATGGTGGTGGGTGTGGTGGTGGTGGATGTGGTGGTGGATGTCATGGTGGATGTGGTGACGGTGGATGTGGTGGTGGAAGTGATGGTGGTGGGTGTGGTGGTGGTGGATGTGGTGGTGGATGAGGTGGTGGATGAGGTGGTGGATGTGGTGGTGGATGTGGTGGTGGTGGATGCGGTGATGGATGTGGTGGTGGTGGTGGTGAATGTGGTGGTGGTGGTGGATGCGGTGGTGGTGGATGTGGTGGTGGTGGATGCGGTGGAAGTGGTGGATGTGGTGGTGGATGTGGTGGTGGTGGTGGTGGTGGTGGTTGTGGTGGTTGTGGTGGATGTGGTGGATGTGGTGGTAGTGGTGGATGTGGCGGTGGTGGATGTGGCGGTGGTGGATGTGGTGGTGGTGGATGTGGTGGTGGATGTGGTGGTGGATGTGGTGGTGGATGTGTTAGTGGATGTGATGGTGGATGTGATGGTGGATGTGATGGTGGATGTGGTGTTGATGGTGGATGCGGTGGTGGTGGATGTGGTGATGGTGAATGCGGTGGTGGTGGATGCGGTGGTAGTGGTGGTGGATGCGGTGGTGGTCGTGGTGGATGGGGTGGTGGTGGTGGTGGATGGGGTGGTGGTGGATGTGGTGGTGGATGTGGATGTCATGGTGGATGTGGATGTCATGGTGGATGTGGAGGTGATGGTGGATGTGATGGTGGATGCGGTGGTGGTGGATGCGGTGGTGGTGGTGGATGGGGTGGTGGTGGTGGATGGGGTGGTGGTGGTGGATGTGGTGGTGGATGTGGTGGTGGATGCGGTGGATGTGGTGGTGGTGGTGGATGTGGTGGTGGTGGATGCGGTGGTGGTGGAAGTGGTGGTGGATGGGCGGTGGTGGTGGATGTGGCGGTGGTGGATGTGGCGGTGGTGGATGTGGCAGTGGTGGATGTGGCGCTGGTGGATGTGGCGGTGGTGGATGTGGTGGTGGATGTGATGGTGGATGTGGTGTTGATGGTGGATGCGGTGGTGGTGGTGGATGCGGTGGTGGTGGTGGATGGGGTGGTGGTGGTGGATGGGGTGGTGGTGGTGGTGGATGTGGTGGTGGATGTCATGGTGGATGTCATGGTGGATGTGGAGGTGATGGTGGATGTGGTGGTGGTGGTGGATGTGATGGTGGATGTGGTGGTGATGGTGGATGCAGTGGTGGTGGATGTGGTGATGGTGGATGCAGTGGTGGATGTGGTGGTGGTGGTGGATGGGGTGGTGGTGGTGGTGGTGTTGGTGGATGGGGTGGTGGTGGATGTGGTGGTGGTGGTGGATGGGGTGGTGGATGTAGTGGTGGTGGGTGTGGTGGATGTGGTGGTGGATGTGGTGGATGTGGTGGTGATGGTGGATGTGGTGGTGATGGTGGATGTGGTGGTGGATGTGGTGGTGGATGCGGTGGTGGATGCGGTGGATGTGGTGGTGGATGCAGTGGTGGTGGTGGATGCAGTGGTGGTGGTGGATGGGGTGGTGGTGGTGGATGGGGTGGTGGATGTGGCGGTGGATGTCATGGTGGATGTGGAGGTGATGGTGGATGTGGATGTGGTGGTGGATGTGGTGGTGATGTTGGATGTGGTGGTGGATGTGGTGGTGGATGCGGTGGTGGATGCGGTGGATGTGGTTGTGGTGGATGCGGTGGTGGTGGTGGATGCGGTGGATGTGGTGGTGGATGTGGTGGTGATGGTGGATGTGGTGGTGTTCAGTGGGAATTTGCCGGACAATTTACATTAAGATGTTTTATACTTCATGGACATTTTTTAGGGTTGTCTTTGCTTTGTTGTGAAAACTAAAGGGCAGACCGAAACGAAGATCTGAACCCATCTACCCTTGAACAACCAACATAGTACCATGGCACTCGTGCACTGCAATGCTTGCACCAAAATCTGCACAGAATGAGCAATGCAAACACATTTGCACCGATTGCTGCAGAAGCCCGTTTTGTGCAGCCATCCATCTGTGAAAATATTATATTTGCACTTAGAAGGTTGATGCAAAAAAAGCTCATGCAAAATTCACTGCACTTGTACAAAGTTTGCATAGTCTGGCCACACTCAGAAGTTTTTCGTTGTCAAGGCTGCAGTTACACGTGTGCTTACAAGCATCTTTCTGAGCGTGTACGTGTGTGTTTGAGAGAGAAAAACAGAGCGAGAGAGAGAGAGGGGCATAATATGAGAGAGAAACAGAGACAGTCATGAAGACAGATAGGCTGCGGAAAGAGTGACTGAAAGAAAAAGAGTAAAAGAAGGGGAACAGCAGAGAGAGTAATGAAAGCTGAGAGCAAAAAAAAAAATTTGCATGCAAAAGGGAGAACGAGAGTGCCACGGAGGCTAAGAGTAAATGTGTGTGTGTTTGAGCGTGCGAGTGAGAGAATACAAGAGACGAGTGAAATGTAAATGCGGGGGCCTTTGAAGTGAAGCTTCACTTGTGTGTGAGAGGTGTGGGAGGAGTGCGGCTCGACTGAGCCAGAGCGCACGCTGGGGGAAGCTTGTGGGACGGAGCTGCTGGGGAACAGAGGGCAGATGGCTGGCGATTTGATGCTGTGCACGAGCATTTCACAGGCACAGCACCAAATCGCCAGCTAGTTAAACATCTGTTTAAGCCCCTTTATATCGAGCTCCCGCTCTCAATGCGCATGTGCGCATTGAGATAGGTCGCTCGACCTAAAAAAGTATATATAGAAGTTAGCCAGAGGCTTGAATTTTAGTCAAAAAGGATAGAAGTATACATCATTGTCCACCACACTAACTTCCTTGCTACGTATGAAACTTGGATGAAAGTTTACTTGACACATTCATTTTGCATTGATCCTCCTTCTATTACTATGATGAATTTCTTTAGTATGCAACAAATTCACATTTTTTTTCATGCCTCAAAAACATTCCTCTCTTTCACTGTGCCACTAGCCCCCACACATTTCTGCTTCCCCCAGACTCTTCCATTATAGCTAATTTCATCACTTGATGATTTCCTTTCACGACAAACCACCAATCACTTATCCTCTGCATGCCACAGTATGTTTTACAAATTTTCTACACATGGTTTCATGCCTAATCATGTTAATAGCTTCTCAGACAGTGCCAGTAAGTGATTTGCATAGGGATCCACATTCATTTGTTTGAAACTGAATAATTCTAAATCAAACACCCACAGGCGGAACTTGGACTATTGTCACTTGAGGAGTAGACTATTGCATTATTCATTTCACCAACTATACTCTCTTGTTTTAGAGTTGGCTAAAAGTTATTTTATTTTATTTATGTTTTATTTTATTTTAACTAATTGGTAGTATATGATATAGTATGAGTCTTTCTTCTATTACTATGCTGAGTTCCCATTCACAGTCCAAATTCACATGTAGTTTGCATGACTCAAAACAATCTAACCATTCAGCTCTTTCACTGTGCCACTAACCCACATATTTCAGGTTCTCCCAGACTTTCTGTTACGTGACCCCCATGCTGAAGGATTTGAATGCAACAGTATGAATTTAGCAATCTGCTTTTAAATCTCGACAATGTGAATAATAAAATGCTATTAATTTTTCTCAATGTGTAATATAGAATTTAGGAGGTAAATATTTTCAATAATTAAAAAAAAGTATATTCCACAGGTTGATGGAGAGCGTCCAACAAAGGAGACAATATCCCAGCCCCTAACCATTTAAGGGAGCAGCATCTTAGTTCTTGTATTTATTCAAAAGGACCTTTTATCCAACAACCCAACTGTTACCGTTTTAAGAATTAGATGAATCTATTTATAATCCTTCATCTGCTGTTACATGACACTTTTTTTTGTCTCCTATTATTCTGTGAGGTTGTTTTTGAAAATATTCTATTAACTTGGATTCTTCTAATTCGAAAACTATCCATTCTCGCCTCCATAACAATAGAAAACCCCCACTTGTCAAATAAAATACAAGTCTTATCACTCATCCTGGCAGAAGTGCTGACAGAAACAAGATTCTGAGATAGCCACTCCACTTTTTGCCACTGTGACAAGGTAAACAGAGGCATGGATGTGGAAGAGGGACTCTGGGGTCCTACAGGCTACTGTCCAAGAACCTTCCAACAGTCTATGTAGTTTCTGTGTAATATGTCACTGTCTCACATGTTACCCTCTCAAAGACACCTTGTAATAAACTGACGTACAGATCAGTGCTTAATTTAAGTTTGCAGTTGTAAATGGAGCCTATTGGAGCTCATTTCAGGGGACCAGGACTTATTTGTCACCAGACTTTGACCCTGAACAATGGAGAGATAGGCTGACAATGGGGAAAGGAGGAGAGAGAGGAATACAGGAAAACTATCTATGACAAAGAGAGAAAGCAGAGATTAAAGAGTGAGTTAAAGGAGCATGGAGTGTATGTTGGTGGATAAAAAAGACATGAGGAGGAATCAAAAATAGACACTTTGGGGTCGATTCCGATCCTGGTAAAAAAACGTCAGTACGATTCGTATCCAGAGCTCTTTCTGTTCGAATCATACCTGTCCGTCCGAGTCGCGTAGTACGATCCGCATTCCGTGAATCCGTCCGAATCGTCACGATCCGTACATATTGCAAGGCTGAAACCATGAACCGTACGACTCGTACACATGCCATACGACCCGACGAGTACGATCCGGACCGGGGAATCAGGACGCGATTCGTACGGTCCACTTCAGGTAAGGGCGATTCGTACGGAAAAGCGCACAATCACATACACACCGCACGGCGCGTACCCCCCATGATCGCAGGGGTACGGCACGTACTCCTGCAGTCATGGGGGATACGCGCCGTACTCCGTGATCGCAGGGTGTACGCACCGTACACCCAGCGAACATGGGGTAAGGTGTGTACACCCCGAGATCGCGGGGTACGGCGCTTACCCCACATGATCGCAGGGGTACGCGCCGTACCCCTGCGATCATGGGAGGTATGCGTCGTACCCGGGGGGGGGGCGTTCCATACCTGTTTCGGGGCGAACTCTGCTTTTACGGCTGTTTTCAGCTCTCATTGGAAAAGGGTTGTACGGTGCGTACCCGACACAAATCGTACTTGCCGGGTTGGAAAAAGCAGCTGCGATCCGTACAGATGTCGCGTACAGCAGGTTCCGAGGGAGAATCGTGCGGAGAATCGAGTCGTACGGTCTTTGTACGATTCGTACGGAGTCCTGCTCCTGGTACGAATCGTACTTCGTCGTACGTATGGGGGACGTTGCAGGGTACGATTCGTACGGGAAAAACGCTCCGTACGGCTAATCGGAGCGCTTTTTCCAGGATCGGAATCGGCCCCCTTGTATTCAGCAACCCTGACACTTGCGGTGCTGCAGGTTGGCTTCTGAGTGAGCTTTGGCTTCCAGCACTTATTCTTTTACATATTAAACAATGATGCTGATGTCCATGTAACATTGATAATTTTATAACGTAACCACTGGTTTTGCAATATTATTGATTATCAGTTGTAACAACTAAAATATGTTTTGCTACTGCACATTAAACAGTCTATTTCTTGAAGTCCTTATGATACGTTTTCATTTCGAGCAAGTGCCAATGAGACATCTTGGCTCTCTGCACCTTCTACACAACAAGTACACTATTTACAAATGGAGCAACTGATTTCATGTGGCAGGAGCAATCTTAGGTGCAATGTACGTTTAAGGCCTGCATGCTCTGTATGAACACTGGTCTTGCTTATGTGCACAATGCCATCTTCTATTTAGTCGTGGAAAGCTGGATTTCGAGTTGTGTTCATCATACAGCTATGGCAATATATGCCTGTGCTCTCAATTATCACCTGTTCCAACTAAGAATGTTCAGCCTGCCCCTAATATGGCATGCCTTAAATTTCGGAACTTTGCATTCAGCTGTTAAAACACCTAAAAAGCGGACTGGGTATTACCCATATGGCACTAGATACTGTTCCTGAATAGACTGCGAATAGACTGTGAAAGGCATTACAATCTTTAAATGCTCAACTCCTTTAGTGGGCCCAACAGTTTTCTCCTCTACAGAAGGACTAAGGGGCATATTATCAAGATACGGCATTAAAATCATCGCCGCTTTAGCGGCAGATAAATACAGCTAAAGGTGCAATAATGGGCTTGATAATATACCCTTGTGAATTCCCATAGAAGCCCATGTTCTGGCGTGAACATGGGCTTCTATTGGAATTCTCAAGTGCATATTAACAAGCTCATTATCGCTGCTTTAGCAGCAGTTTTCTGCCGCTAAAGCGGCGATAATTTTAACGCTGTTCTTGATAATATGCCCCAACGTGTGATAAAATTAGCCCCCCATGATCTCGTGAAACCATTTAGTAAATTGCACTTTAACTCTGGCTTTGTTAAGATGTACTGAGCATGGATAAGTACCTTCTTGACTAAACCACATGTCTGGATTTGGGGCTAGTCCAGAGGCACTGTGCACAGTTATGGGGCCAGTCTTTGTAGTGACTCTATTGAGGTTACGATTGTATTGTGAGTAAGGGCATCTCACAAAATGTGATGGACTGGTCTCAGACACCACCTGGTGTCATGCATCATCATTGACCTGTCCTCGTCCTCTAAAACCTTGGTTTGATAGAGGGCAGGCAAACACCTGACAAAAGGGATACACTTCTAAGCTAAGTGGGGGCTCGTGAGGATGTGAGTAAAGATAAAAATCATTATAGTTATTTTAAATAAATTTTAATGTGACTAATAACTATATGATATTAAAATCAGTGGACAGTGTGTGGGGAATTTATTGTCCCCTAACTGTCGTGTAGATGGTCAACAAGTTTCTGCTGTGTTGGCCCAAGTGGTTCCAGAGCATTCATCAGGACCTAGTATAAAGAAGGGGCCTCCGTTATTACCATGTCATGTTCATGAGTTCTCCCACATTTCATCTTTGTTGCTTTTTATTTTCTCTTTTGTGCGACTACTCTTTTATCATTATTTTTTAGTGTTTCCTCATCCTCTGTTTTTTCAGCACTTTGCTTTCTATTCTAAAAAGAGTTGGCTGCTTATTTTCCACACTGTCAATGTCTCTCCACTGCTTTGCCCACCTGCTCGTTCTTATATCTATAACAGGTCAATGGTGAACTTCTTTTTTCTTCTTCCCAACTACTCTCGCTTATCAGTTTGCTCTCTCCTTTTACTTGTATTCTTCCCAGATGTTCTCTCTTCTCAAGATATTCTCTGAATAGTTCTTCTCTACCTCATCCTTTATATATGTCTAAACTGTCCATCTAGTGGTTTGGATAAGATGGTGGTGAGATAGGATGCATTACTCAGAGCTCCTGCCCGCCGTCCGCCCAATCCGTCTGAGAGCCTCCCTAAGGGGTTTCAGCCCACGGCTGCCCTGAGATTCTATCACCGACGCCATAAGCAGTTACTTCGCGGGGACAGTGAGGGAGACGATCCAGCTTTCCCCTCGCCGATGGTACGAGGTGGCTGCAACAACACGGTGGTCTGACTCCCAGACCATCGAGGCCAGCAGTTCCGAGTCCTTTCATAACCATGAAATTGCCCGGTATGAGCAAAAACTCTGTAGCTGCGCTGGAGAGGAGCCCACGCTACCTGAGATAGGACTACACCTGCAACTCGGAGATCAATGAGCGCACCGTGGTTGGGGGCTGCGGGATTCAAGCACCGGGAGGTACACGGGATAGCAGTGGCCCCCTGTGGGAGACCTTGGCCTGGGGAGATATTGTCTGAAGGTCCGGCCTGGCGATAGAGATCTTGGACCCTAACCTCATACTGCTGCGCAGCTGCAACACACGCAAGTGACAGCCCCCACACTGCGATTGGAACCAGCGAGGCTACCTGGACTTCCCCGCTACAGGACCGGCTGCGCCCGCCTGCCTTTGTCTCAACTAAGCTTCTACAGCCACCAGTAGTGGAGCACCATACTGGTGCCAGCAGCGATACGACGGCGCGCACTATTTGCCTGCGCCCATGGTTTCATAGCGCACTAGTACTCCCCCAGCTGGCCGCTATTCCCTCAGTGCCCAAAACCCACCCAACGACTTATCTAGGAGTGCCAACTGAGCATGTCCTCTTCCAGGACTAAGAAGGTGAAGCCCTTGAAGGATATTTTTGGACACTTGCAATCTATCCTCAACATGGTGACTGCGGCCCCCGATGCCTCGGTTCGGACACGATCGAATGGCGCTGGCAATGAGCCCATCACAAAGACATTCCTGGAGTCGCTCTTCCTAACTCTCAGGGCAGATCTGCAAACAGTGAAAAACGATCTCACTGCTGAGATCAAGGAGATCCGCAGCGATGTGGATGACTTTGGAGACCGAGTGGGTGCCCTGGAAGAGAAGAGCAACACTGCAGTTACTGAGGCAACTATGCTCCTGCAGGAGGTGATTCGACTACAAGACCAACATATTGACATCCAAACTCACCTGGCAGATTTAGAAAATAGATCTCGCAGGCACAACATCCAGATCCGGGGAGTAAAGGCAACAGAGGACACCAGTGACTTGTTTGCATTCGCCAAGGGCCTTTTCCACCATATACTTGGCAACACCCACAATGCTGAGATTATACTTGACCGAGTACACAGGGTCGGACCACCCCGGGCGAATAACGCTCCCCCAGCTGACATCCATGTGTGCGTTCAGGACTTTAGAACCAAAGAGGCCATCCTCATCAAGGCGAGATCTCTTCACCCCATCTCTTTCCAGAGTCAATCTTCGGTGCTCTTCCAAGATCTGGCCCTGATCACGCTTCAATGCGGCCGGCAATTCCGCCCTGTGACTGAGCACCTTCAACAGAAAGGAATTCCATCCTCCTGGGGTCATCCCTTTTGACTTATATTCCGTCACAATGGCAAACTCTATCAACTCCGCTCACTTTTGCATTCCTGCCGGCTCCTTGGCCTCGCTGTACCATGTGATGAAGACGACCAACGTAGCACCAGCTCGGGCCTGAGATCTCCCCCTCCGGGTGGCATCGACAGGGCTGGTGGAGGTGCATACAGAAAACAAACAAGACTGAAATAACCATGGGTCAACAGGCGGCCCTCACCTTCGCCTTGGATGCCCTGGCGGGAGCGAGCTCTGGTGAAAAGTGAAGAGACAGGGGTCATTAAGTTCTTTGCATGTTCTCCCTTTGATCGTGGGCGGTTGACGGGCGGGGACGCAACCTCCTGCTCAGTGCAACTATGGACCCCACTTTGTAGTTCTGCTGGTCATCCCTAATGATGGACTATTTTTTCTGACTCTATTTTTTCTAAATGTTATCGTTCTAGTTTTATCTAGTATTTTTATTTTTGGAGGGTTTTTGATTTTGTGGGGTTTGGATCCCCTCGTCCATCCCCCCTCACTGCACCATGGAGGTTGTGCAAATTCGGACTATGGTCCTCCTCTCTCTACACCTCCTGACCCACTGGGAAGTGTTGTCCATGTCATAGCATTCATCCTCTCCCAAACTTAGATGCCGCACACCTCTCTTACCCTAAAAGTGCGAGGTTTGAATAACCTGATTAAGCGTAGAGCCGTACTTCACTGTTTGGAGCACTCCCAAGCCGATATATGTCTCATACAGGAGACCCACCTCCTCCCTAAAGATCACCATAGGATGAAATCCCACGCTTTCCCTACACAGATGTTCTCCTCTAATTTCACTAAATCTGTTGGAGTTGCCATATTAGTTTCCCGATCCTTTCAGGGCAGAGTGCTGCAGAGGGAAGGTGAGATCATAGGCCACCTGCTCACATATCAGTTCCTGGTGGGAGGGGTGACACTTACAGTGGGGTCTATATACGCACCCAATGAGGGCAAGACAAGTTCTTTCACAACGCACTCACTGAGGTGACTGCTACTACAGAATAACACCTACTGTTGGGAGGGGACCTGAATCTTGTTTTCAACAACATTAACAACCGTTCCAGTCATAGGTTGGGTCAGACTGGCGCTCTCTCCCCTGCTGGGAGGGCCCGTCTCCAGGACCTGGGGTTCAAAGATCTTTGGCGCCACTTCCACCCTTAGTCGAGCCTACTAGCTCCTCAGTTCTTCCTCACTACATGTGCTCGTGACTAACACCGAGATCCTGACGGCCCCTCTATCGGACCACTCCCCAGTTATTGCCACCTTCAAGCTCCCGCCAACGCGACAGCCTTCCAAAATTGGCACCTGCCCGACACTCTGCTTCATCAAACCTCAGTAGTAGAACAGATCCAGAAAGCCATCACAAACTACCTTACCCTCAATACCAACTCAGACACCTCTTTAGCGACACAGTGGACGGCACTAAAGGCAGTTATACGAAGGGAATTTATAGCTATATCCACAGCCAACAACCTTGAATGCAGTCGCAAATGGGCCGAGCTCTCCCAATGGTTTGCGGAGCTGGAACAGATGCATCAGCGGACTGGCGCTTCCCGAGCTTGGCGCCAGTTGTGTATAGAACGGAAGCCACTAGCAGCACTAGATCAAGATAAGGCTGAATTTGCAGCTTTCCGTCTCCTCCACTCATATTTCATGGGTGGTGATAGGTGCGGTCGCCTCCTGGCCCACAAACTTAGGGAAGCCAGACAAGGGCAGGGTGCTCATGCCATCCGCTCTTCTAGTGGTCAACTCACTACTGAGGATGCTGCAATAGCAGAAATCTGTCGAGACTTCTATGTGGAGCTATATTCGAGTGAACCGCTTGACGCCCACCTTAGCGACGACTATCTGGCAGCAGCACACATACCCTCCCCCATCCCGGCGCAAGCCGATTATCTAGATAGGGATATTGGTACAGAAGAAGTAATAGCAGCGATTTCCCGCCTCAAAATTGGCAAATCACCCGGGCCAGACGGCTACTCGGTGGTCTTTTACAAGAAGTTCTGCAGACAGGTGGTCCCCATCCTGACGGGCTTCTTCAACTCCTTTACACAAACCGGGGCTATCCCAGAAGAGATGCTTGAGGCGTCAATAGTGGACATCTGTCATGTTGCGGCTATTGCCGTCTCGAGCGGCCGCCAAACACATCGGGATCCTCACTTCCTGGTGGCAGTGGAAGCCCGGACTAGTCTTTTTGCGGCATGAAGCACTTCCGGGGGAAACGCTTAAACACTGCGTTTCCCGCCGGCTCAGTGCTTCGGATTCTTTCCCAGAACCTGTTTGGAGAACCGAGACGCTGCGGGCTGTTTGCCTGCCTTCACACTCCGCCTCGCTGAGTGCCTCTTTGAACTTAACCCTAGCGGCTCAAACCGCGCAGGAGCGCTGTTTACCGGACTACCAACGTGGTATATCGAGTGCTTGCATTTGACAATTAACTTTTGGTCGAACCACGCAGGAGCGCTTGTTTCTTTTGATAGCTTTTGTTCCTGACCTTTCCCTGTAGCCCTGGAGAGCTTGCCCGGTACATTTCCGCACTCGGCTATTTTGCGCAGGAGTGTTTCATTTCTTTGTTTTGGTTTTTACCTAACTGACATCGCGCAGGAGTGCTATTTTGGTATCAACTTGCATGAGCCCCCGCGCAGGAGCGCTGTGTGGTTGACTGTGCAGTACAGCGCAGGAGCGCTTAGTTCTTGGTGGTAATTCTTGGTTGCACTAACATGGCGCAGGAGCGTTGTGTTTTTTGACTGTTCTACATAGCGCAGGAGCGCTTTCCCTTGGTTGTTTCCACAGCGCATGGGCGTTTGTCGTGGTCTTTTCTTTGGTTCCAGAGCACACAGGTGGGGTGAGTACATTGGAATAATAAGCTCCTTCTTACATGTGTTTGGTGTTATGCTCTGAGTGAGGGAATAGAGGTCCGTGCTAATTGGGGCTTTCTTGTTTCTCCTGTTTCTCCAGGGTCCTACCCTAATCCGCAACCCTACCCTACTCCACCTACACCAAGACCTCTTCACTTATACTTGGCTACCATCCCTGGTTCCATCTCATCCCTGCTGGTGTCACTCTCCACACGGGTAAGGTGGGTACAGGGGCGGTGGCTCTTGTCGTCTCTGCGGAATTGCTTCACAATCACAGGTGAGTCTTGTGGGGCATCCGACAACATCTCTGGCGTGAAACTGGACAAAAGGTAGGGGTGGATCCACCCGGACACTTTCGACTTGGTCGCCAGCAGCACTTTGCAGAAGATCGCCGTTGAAAACGACGTCGAAACCCGACATCAAAAGACACTTATGTACCCGGCTTCCAAGTACTTCGGTGATCCCGTGGGTATTGACTCTAGAACTGCCTAGTTCTAAAGGGGTTTGCTCCAAGGCCTCTTCTAGGTGTCCTTAATCTTTAGAATTCCAACCGCGACTTTCCTCATAGAAGTTAAAGGTGATTTGCGGCTGTGTTTAGACACTGCCCTCGTCACCCGTGGGTCCCCTGTGTCACTACCTCGGGTGGTTCCTAGTGGCCCCAGCGGTTCTAAAGGCTCTAGGCCTTGTATCTATGTCAGTCATGGTTCTTATACCACTTTCTTAATATACGGTTTGGTACGCCCCTAGGGATCAACGTATATTTTGCTAATTTACTGTGTGCTAAATAAGTTTACTGAATGTACTTTCGCCTATAGCCTCATAAAGAGACTAGAGGGATGTGTTTAGAATAAATACATATATTTTATATATATACCTGGTGTGGTTATCCTCTCATTTGGTCATTGATGAGATTATAGACTGGTAAAACAAGCTGCTTTACATTCCTTGAAAGCTTAGCCTGAAGGCTGCTCTCCACAACTAACACTAGGATAGCTTTCTATATATGTTGTCTTTACACCTACCATCAATAAGGGTCTTTTGGACTGGTGCAAAGTGCCCACTAGAATAGTGGACAGCATATGCCTGGCCAACTTCTCACAAGCCGGACCAGGCAGGATTCATACCTCAGAGACAAGCGAGTGACAACACAAAAAGGGTACTCTATCTAATTGAAAAGGCATCTTGCACTCATGGGTAATACATGCTATTGGCAATCGACGCAAAAAAAGGCCTTCAACAGGGTACATTGGCCCTGCCTGGAGCAGCTCCTGACACACTTTGGCCTAGGTGAGAAACTGCGCACTCGGATCCTCAATTACTACCGCTCCGCCAAGGAAATGGCCATATGTCCTCCTACTTCCCCATTGGAAGAGGCACCAGGCAGGGGTGCCCTCTTTCACCCCTTTTATTTGCACTCTCTATGGAACCCCTAGCTTCACGGATTAGACGCCACCCCCTCATCTCTGGGATCAAGTTTGGAGGAGACTTACACACTATAAGTTTGTACTCGGATGACATCCTGCTCTCCTTCTTAAGCCCGATCCCCGCGCTGCGATCCCTCTTCATCGAAATGCATTGCTTTGCACAGGCTTCAGGGTTTAAAGTTAGCATGGATAAGTCGATCGCACTCCATATATCTCCCTCCTCGCATTCTCTAGCTCATATATAGGAAGAACATCCCATACAGCGGTCAAATTCCTCGATTCCGTACCTGGGAATTCAACCATCTCCCTCCAAACAGGCCACAGCTGAAACCAACTATTCAATGCTTCGCTCGCACATACGTAAGGAACTAGGTAAGTGGAAACGCTATAATTTATCCTGGGTAGGTAGGATAGCAGCTACTAAGATGACCATCCTCCCCCAGATCTTGTACCTCTTTCAGACCCTACCCCTCCGCCCTGTGAATTCCCATAGAAGCCCATGTTCTGGCGTGAACATGGGCTTCTATTGGAATTCTCAAGTGCATATTAACAAGCTCATTATCACTGCTTTAGCAGCAGTTTTCTGCCGCTAAAGCGGCGATAATTTTAACGCCGTTCTTGATAATATGCCCCAACGTGTGATAAAATTAGCCCCCCATGATCTCGTGAAACCATTTAGTAAATTGCACTTTAACTCTGGCTTTGTTAAGATGTACTGAGCATGGATAAGTACCTTCTTGACTAAACCACATGTCTGGATTTGGGGCTAGTCCAGAGGCACTGTGCACAGTTATGGGGCCAGTCTTTGTAGTGTTTACCACAAAAAGAGCTGCCCCTAGTGTAGTGACTCTATTGAGGTTACGATTGTATTGTGAGTAAGGGCATCTCACAAAATGTGATGGACTGGTCTCAGACACCACCTGGTGTCATGCATCATCATTGACCTGTCCTCGTCCTCTAAAACCTTGGTTCGATAGAGGGCAGGCATACACCTGACGACAGGGATGCACTTCTAAGCTAAGTGGGGGCTCGTGAGGATGTGAGTAAAGATAAAAATCATTATAGTTATTTTAAATAAATTTTAATGTGACTAATAACTATATGATATTAAAATCAGTGGACAGTGTGTGGGGAATTTATTGTCCCCTAACTGTCGTGTAGATGGTCAACAAGTTTCTGCTGTGTTGGCCCAAGTGGTTCCAGAGCATTCATCAGGACCTAAGTATAAAGAAGGGGCCTCCGTTATTACAATGTCATGTTCATGAGTTCTCCCACATTTCATCTTTGTTGCTTTTTATTTTCTCTTTTGTGCGACTACTCTTTTATCATTATTTTTTTGTGTTTCCTCATCCTCTGTTTTTTCAGCGCTTTGCTATCTATTCTAAAAAGAGTTGGCTGCTTATTTTCCACACTGTCAATTTCTCTCCGCTGCTTTGCCCACCTGCTCGTTCTTATATCTATAACAGGTCAATGGCGAACTTCTTTTTTCTTCTTCCCAACTACTCTCGCTTATCAGTTTGCTCTCTCCTTTTACTTGTATTCTTCCCAGATGTTCTCTCTTCTTAAGATATTCTCTGAATAGTTCTTCTCTACCTCATCCTTTATATATGTCTAAACTGTCCATCTAGTGGTTTGGATAAGATGGTGGTGAGATAGGATGCATTACTCAGAGCTCCTACCCGCCGTCCGCCCAATCCGTCTGAGAGCCTCCCTAAGGGGTTTCAGCCCACGGCTGCCCTGAGATTCTATCACCGACGCCATAAGCAGTTACTTCGCGGGGACAGTGAGGGAGACGATCCAGCATTCCCCTTGCCGATGGTACGAGGTGGCTGCAACAACGCGGTGGTCTGACTCCCGGACCATCGAGGCCAGCAGTTCTGAGTCCTTTCATAACCATGAAATTGCCCGGTATGAGCAAAAACTCTGTAGCTGCGCTGGAGAGGAGCCCACGCTACCTGAGATAGGACTACACCTGCCACCCGGAGATCAATGAGCGCACCGTGGTTGGGGGCTGCGGGATTCAAGCACCGGGAGGTACACGGGATAGCAGTGGCCTCCTGTGGGAGACCTTGGCCTGGGGAGATATTGTCTGAAGGTCCGGCCTGGCGATAGAGATCTTGGACCCTAACCTCATACTGCTGCGCAGCTGCAACACACGCAAGTGACAGCCCCCACACTGCGATTGGAACCAGCGAGGCTACCTGGACTTCCCCGCTACAGGACCGGCTGCGCCCGCCTGCCTTTGTCTCAACTAAGCTTCTACAGCCACCAGTAGTGGAGCACCATACTGGTGCCAGCAGCGATACGACGGCGCGCACTATTTGCCTGCGCCCATGGTTTCATAGTGCACTAGTACTCCCCCAGCTGGCCGCTATTCCCTCAGTGCCCAAAACCCACCCAACGACTTATCTAGGAGTGCCAACTGAGCATGTCCTCTTCCAGGACTAAGAAGGTGAAGCCCTTGAAGGATATTTTTGGACACTTGCAATCTATCCTCAACATGGTGACTGCGGCCCCCGATGCCTCGGTTCGGACACGATCGAATGGTGCTGGCAATGAGCCCATCACAAAGACATTCCTGGAGTCGCTCTTCCTAACTCTCAGGGCAGATCTGCAACAGTGAAAAACGATCTCACTGCTGAGATCAAGGAGATCCGCAGCGACGCGGATGACGTTGGAGACCGAGTGGGTGCCCTGGAAGAGAAGAGCAACACTGCAGTTACTGAGGCAACTATGCTCCTGCAGGAGGTGGTTCGACTACAAGACCAACATATTGACATCCAAACTCACCTGGCAGATTTAGAAAATAGATCTCGCAGGCACAACATCCAGATCCGGGGAGTAAAGGCAACAGAGGACACCAGTGATTTGTTTGCATTCGCCAAGGGCCTTTTCCACCATATACTTGGCAACTCCCACAATGCTGAGATTATACTTGACCGAGTACACAGGGTCGGACCACCCCGGGCGAATAACGCTCCCCCAGCTGACATCCATGTGTGCGATCAGGACTTCAGAACCAAAGAGGCCATCCTCATCAAGGCGAGATCTCTTCACCCCATCTCTTTCCAGAGTCAATCTTCGGTGCTCTTCCAAGATCTGGCCCTGATCACGCTTCAATGCGGCCGGCAATTCCGCCCTGTGACTGAGCACCTTCAACAGCAAGGAATTCCATCCTCCTGGGGTCATCCCTTTTGACTTATATTCCGTCACAATGGCAAACTCCATCAACTCCGCTCACTTGTGCATTCTTGCCGGCTCCTTGGCCTCGCTGTACCATGTGATGAAGACGACCAACGTAGCACCAGCTCGGGCCTGAGATCTCCCCCTCCGGGTGGCATCGACAGGGCCGGTGGAGGTGCATACAGAAAGCAAACAAGACTGAAATAACCATGGGTCAACAGGCGGCCCTCACCTTCGCCTTGGATGCCCTGGTGGGAGCGAGCTCTGGTGACAAGTGAAGAGACAGGGGTCATTAAGTTCTTTGCATGTTCTCCCTTTGATCCTGGGCGGTTGGCGGGCGGGGCGCAACCTCCTGCTCGGTGCCACTATGGACCCCACTTTGTAGTTCTGCTGGTCATCCCTAATGACGGACTATTTTTTCTGACTCTATTTTTTCTAAATGTTATCGTTCTAGTTTTATATAGTATTTTTATTTTTGGAGGGTTTTTGATTTTGTGGGGTTTGGATCCCCTCGTCCATCCCCCCTCACTGCACCATGGAGGTTGTGCAAATTCGGACTATGGTCCTCCTCTCTCTACACCTCCTGACCCACTGGGAAGTGTTGTCCATGTCATAGCATTCATCCTCTCCCAAACTTAGATACCGCACACCTCTCTTACCCTAAATGTGCGAGGTTTGAATAACCTGATTAAGCGTAGAGCCGTACTTCACTGTTTGGAGCACTCCCAAGCCGATATATGTCTCATACAGGAGACCCACCTCCTCCCTAAAGATCACCATAGGATGAAATCCCACGCTTTCCCTACACAGATGTTCTCCTCTAATTTCACTAAATCTGTTGGAGTTACTATATTAGTTTCCCGATCCTTTCAGGGCAGAGTGCTGCAGAGGGAAGGTGAGATCATAGGCCACCTGCTCACATATCAGTTCCTGGTGGGAGGGGTGACACTTACAGTGGGGTCTATATACGCACCCAATGAGGGCAAGACAAGTTCTTTCACAACGCACTCACTGAGGTGACTGCTACTACAGAATGACACCTACTGTTGGGAGGGGACCTGAATCTTGTTTTCGACAACATTAACGACCGTTCCAGTCAGAGGTTGGGTCAGACTGGCGCTCTCTCCCCTGCTGGGAGGGCCCGTCTCCAGGACCTGGGGTTCAAAGATCTTTGGCGCCACTTCCACCCTTAGTCGAGCCTACACCTTTTACTCAGGAGCGCACAAAACATATGCTAGGCTGGACTATCTCCTCAGTTCTTCCTCACTACATGTGCTCGTGACTAACACCGAGATCCTGACGGCCCCTCTATCGGACCACTCCCCAGTTATTGCCACCTTCAAGCTCCCGCCAACGCGACAGCCTTCCAAAATTGGCACCTGCCCGACACTCTGCTTCATCAAACCTCAGTAGTAGAACAGATCCAGAAAGCCATCACAAACTACCTTACCCTCAATACCAACTCAGACACCTCTTTAGCGACACAGTGGACGGCACTAAAGGCAGTTATACGAAGGGAATTTATACCTATATCCACAGCCAACAACCTTGAATGCAGTCGCAAATGGGCCGAGCTCTCCCAATAGTTTGCGGAGCTGGAACAGATGCATCAGCGGACTGGCGCTTCCCGAGCTTGGCGCCAGTTGTGTATAGAACGGAAGCCACTAGCAGCGCTAGATCAAGATAAGGCTGAATTTGCAGCTTTCCGTCTCCTCCACTCATATTTCATGGGTGGTGATAGGTGCGGTCACCTCCTGGCCCACAAACTTAGGGAAGCCAGACAAGGGCAGGGTGTTCATGCCATCCGCTCTTCTAGTGGTCAACTCACTACTGAGGATGCTGCAATAGCAGAAATCTGTCGAGACTTCTATGTGGAGCTATATTCGAGTGAACCGCTTGACGCCCACCTTAGCGACGACTATCTGGCAGCAGCACACATACCCTCCCCCATCCCGGGGCAAGCCGATTATCTAGATAGGGATATTGGTACAGAAGAAGTAATAGCAGCGATTTCCCACCTCAAAATTGGCAAATCACCCGGGCCGGACGGCTACTCGTTGGTCTTTTACAAGACGTTCTGCAGCCAGGTGGTCCCCATCCTGACGGGCTTCTTCAACTCCTTTACACAAACCGGGGCTATCCCAGAAGAGATGCTTGAGGCGTCAATAGTGGACATCTGTCATGTTGCGGCTATTGCCGTCTCGAGCGGCCGCCAAACACATCGGGATCCTCACTTCCTGGTGGCAGTGGAAGCCCGGACTAGTCTTTTTGCGGCATGAAGCACTTCCGGGGGAAACGCTTAAACACTGCGTTTCCCGCCGGCTCAGTGCTTCGGATTCTTTCCCGGAACCTGTTTGTAGAAATGAGACGCTGCGGGCTGTTTGCCTGCCTTCACACTCCGCCTCGCTGAGTGCCTCTTTGAACTTAACCCTAGCGGCTCAAACCGCGCAGGAGCGCTGTTTACCGGACTACCAACGTGGTATATCGAGTGCTTGCATTTGACAATTAACTTTTGGTCGAACCGCGCAGGAGCGCTTGTTTCTTTTGATAGCTTTTGTTCCTGACCTTTCCCCGTAGCCCTGGAGAGCTTGCCCGGTACATTTCCGTACTCGGCTATTTTGCGCAGGAGTGTTTCATTTCTTTGTTTTGGTTTTTACCTAACTGACATCACGCAGGAGTGCTATTTTGGTATCAACTTGCATGAGCCCCCGCGCAGGAGCGCTGTGTGGTTGACTGTGCAGTACAGCGCAGGAGCGCTTAGTTCTTGGTGGTTATTCTTGGTTGCACTAACATGGCGCAGGAGCGTTGTGTTTTTTGACTGTTCTACATAGAGCAGGAGCGCTTGCCCTTGGTTGTTTCCACAGCGCATGGGCGCTTGTCGTGGTCTTTTCTTTGGTTCCAGAGCACACAGGTGGGGTGAGTACATTGGAATAATAAGCTCCTTCTTACATGTGTTTGGCGGTATGCTCTGAGTGAGGGAATAGAGGTCCGTGCTAATTAGGGCTTTCTTGTTTCTCCTGTTTCTCCAGGGTCCTACCCTAATCCGCAACCCTACCCTACTCCACCTACACCAAGACCTCTTCACTTATACTTGGCTCCCATCCCTGGTTCCATCTCATCCCTGCTGGTGTCACTCTCCACACGGGTAAGGTGGGTACAGGGGCGGTGGCTCTTGTTGTCTCTGCGGAATCGCTTCACAAGCACAGGTGAGTCTTGTGGGGCATCCGACAACATCTCTGGCGTGAAACTGGACAAAGGGAATGGGTGTAACCACCCCTCTTCACAGACCCTCCCATAGGTGGGTCCCCAGAGTATATCCAACCCCCTAACTTAGTATGAGTATGGGACCCCAGTTCTTAGGATTTCAGATTACACATGGATGAAACTCTGCAACATATATCCTGGAACTTCGACATTCTACACGACTAAAAAACCCAAGAATCTCCCTTGGGGTCAAGGAGTGACTCCCCTGTTCAAACAGCCACCAAAGAAGCATCTTGCCGGTCTGCATTTCCAAGGCTCCCACCGGATCCTGATCGATTTGTGACTCAGGATACAAACTTCCAGACTTCTCAGAGGCTGAAACAAGATCCCAGCAAAGCTGAGACCCACAGCCCTCTAGAGTGATGTGGAACCGGAACTCCTGCACACTGTCACGACTCCCCCGACCGCTGGTAAATCACTGCCTGCTCTTTGCTATGGAACGGGTTGGGAAACTACATATCCCATGATCCTTTGCGCGGCGCGCTGCTATGACGCTGTGCGACTAAAGGGATTAATATGGCGTCTTACGGTGGACGCGCTGCCGATTATTCCTGCTTGCGAGGAGAGTGTCTTAGCGTGTATCCTGTTTTCGAGTTGAAGGTTCTTTGGATATCGGCGGCGGTAAGCGTTGGTCCGTTTGGTCCTGATCGTGGTTTACCGAGGTGGGGCTTAGGAAGCGCCCGCTACGAGCGCTGTGCTTTAGCGCTATTTGCTTGTGGTTCTTGGATTACCCTGGTGGGGCTTAGGAAGCGCCTGCATCTGAACGGTCCCCAGGATTCTTTGCACCTGCTCTCTGGATTACCCTGGTGGGGCTTAGGAAACGCCCATATCGTGATCTGTCAACAAAGTCTCAGGTTTTCCATTACGGAGTGGGGTGCTTGAGTGTGTGTATTACTTTGTTGGAACCTGGTGTTCGTGTATTAGTTACTAATACCTTCAGGGAGCGTCTTGCTCCGGTTCGGGTAGGACACCTGGGCTTAGGTGCCGCTAAACCAGTCATTGCACAGTACTTACCCATTAGCGCTTACAGAGAAGGATCTGTAAAGACGCTTTGTTTTTGCTTTACGCTGGGCTTATGATTTAGTACCTTTTGCTCATTTGATCAACAAACTGTTTAGGGAATGTATGCAATAACTTGGGGTTGACTCTTCCTGCAATTCCCCGGGAACATTCGTTTCATACATTTCCTCGGAGGAGGAACCTTTGGTTGTGATCTTCTGCTAAGGAGAGTACTCATCCTTCCTTTTTGTTCTGGGCAGTGTTGGGTTATCTTCATCCTAAAATCTGGGTAGGTGTTCTTCCAGTTTCAGTATCCATAAGGTCCAGCCCAAAGGAAGGGAGGGAACATGGGGGTTTTCTAATGTTCTCTTAATTATATCTTCTAGTAGCAGAACCAGTGGATTTAGAAGCCGCCCTTTAGATCGTTCCTTTGTTTATGCAGACCTTTAGGAATGCAGGTGAGATAGCATGTGGTATATTGATTAGCCTGTTTTCCAGCTTAGGATTATAGGTGCACTTATCCCTTGCTTCTGTACTTACAGGTTGCGGTTCCAGTTGCCCAGCTGTTCCCCTCCGGACCTCTATTTTTCCCCCGCTTGATCTACTTAACAGTCTGTGACGTTGTACAGTCAGACTTGGGATGATCTAGAGGTGGGCCCCCTTATAGCATCGATCCAATCCTGAGGAGCAACCACGACAGACCTGACAGAATATTCGGCCTAAGAAAAATTGCTCCTCCCGGTTGGGTTGATCCAAGGGATGGCCACTTTAGAGGAGGTACTAACCGCATTAGGCTTCGTCCAGGTAGAATTAGCCGCCTCCCGCCAGGAAACGGCTGCGTTGCAAGCACGGATGGATGCTATGCAGCGGAACCCGTTTGATGCAGGGAACCCTGCCCCTCAGCCTACCTCAGTGGTGGTAGAAATGCCCTCCCCTGTTCCCTTAGCACCCCCGGAACGGTTTATGGGAGATAGAAAGAAGGTGCAGGTGTTCATGACACAGGTGATGATGCATTTCACCTGTAAGCCCAAATGTTTCCTTACCAATCAATCAAGGGTTTCCTTTCTCATTTCCTATTTAGGGGGAGAAGCAGCTCAGTGGGCGGTCCCTATTGTCAGGAATAACGATGGGATCCTGTATGATTGGGACTTGTTTCGTGCCGAATTTGAAAAAACTTTTGATCGGAGAGCTGAAACCTTCTCCGCTGATAAGGAGTTGCTTGTTCTTAAGCAAGGCAATTCCGATTTAGTGACCTATCTGAACCATTTTAGGAGATTAATCGCTGAAACTGATTGGCCTGAAGCCAAACAGATGGTTCTGTTCTACCAAGGGCTCACAGACAATCTAAAAGACGTCATAGCACAAGTTGAACCCCAGCCTACCACATGTGCGGCCTTTATTGATTTGGCCTTACGCTTGGATCACAGATTGAGAGAGAGAAAAGGAGAAACTGGAAGAAAAGACAGACCTCTGGTGTTCGGGGAGAAACCAACTAGTGGGGATAAAGCCGAGGGAAAATCAGAACCCATGGACATTGGAGTGGTGAGAGCATCCCTCACAGCAAGTGAAAGAGAACATCGCCGCAAATTTGGGCTGTGTCTTTACTGTGGGAAAAAAGGTCATTTTTTACGAGAATGTCCTGTGAAACCGAAAGGAGGACGCTATCGTGCAGGACAAGGAGTAGTATCAACAGTTGACAAAGGGTCGGAAAACTCCGAAGCTTGAGTCCTAAGGAAGGGAGGGACCCAAGTGTACATTTCATCCCTTTGATAACAGAAGAGGACCGAGTGGGAAACCAGCTGTTCTTTGTGGACATAGAATTATGGATTGATCAAAGCCCTAAGCATGTCCGTGCCATGGTAGACTCCGGAACGACAGGTTGCTTTATGGATTTGACAGAAGCTCGGAAGTTGGGAGTAACTCCGGTGGATAAAACTGTCTTTGAAGATGTGTTTGCAGTAGACGGTCATGTGTTAGAATCCGGTCCTATTACCCAACATACCCCGGAGTACGAGATGTGGTATGGGGGTTATCACATGGAGCAGCTTTCGTTTACCCTCATCCAGGCCCCTACCTATGGAATAATATTGGGACTCCCTTGGCTGAAGAAACATGAACCCACTATAACATGGAAAGAACAGACTTTGGAATTCTCCTCCTCATATTGCCAAGACCACTGCATCAAGGAGAATCCCAGGCCCTCAAGGGTACTGGCAATTACACACACGGTCTCTACAGCCGCTGAAAAAGAGGTGGAGCTACCTCGATGTTACCAGGAGTATGAGGAGGTGTTCAGTAAGGTGAAAGCGGAAGTACTACCCCCGCATAGAGAATATGACTGCCGCATTGATTTAACACCAGGGTCAGTTATTCCGTGTGGCCGAATCTATGCGTTGTCACAACCCGAAACAAAACATCTTCGGGAATATTAGGATAACCTTCTTGCTTTGGGATTCATCCGACCATCAAGGTCTCCAGCAGCTTCCCCGCTTTTCTTCATTCCAAAGGCCAATGGGGAATTACGCTGCTGTATTGACTACAGGGCGTTAAATGCCATAACAACAAAGAATCAATATCCACTCCCATTGATACCGGTGTTATTGGAGCAAGTGAGATCAGCTAAGATTTACACGAAATTGGACCTGAGGGGAGCCTACCATTTAGTGCGCATAAGATCCGGCGATGAATGGAAGACAGCGTTTAAAACGAGGTATGGGCTCTTTGAGTACCTGGTGATGCCCTTTGGGCTATGCAACGCCCCTGCCTCCTTCCAATTTTTCCTCAATGAGGTGTTGAGAGACTACTTAGATATATTTGTAGTAGTCTACATCGATGACATTTTAATATACTCGGATGATGAACCAGAACATGAAAAACATGTGAGTCAAGTGCTTGAGGCCTTACGGAAAAACCAACTGTACTGCAAGCTAACGAAATGTGAGTTTCATGTCACTACTGTGGAATTCCTAGGAGTCATGCTCACGCCATCAGGGCAGATAATGGCCGAACGGAAGGTACGGGCCATTGTGGAGTGGCCAAGACCTACCACTGTTAAAGATATCCAAAAACTCCTGGGATTTGCCAACTTCTATCGGAGGTTCATCTCGCACTTTTCAGATCTGGTAACACCACTCACAAAACTAACCCGGAAGAACACCCCTTTTGTGTGGGGGACCGACGAGCAACTCGCATTTGATCGGTTGAAAACCGCGTTCACGTCGGCACCGATATTGATCCATGCCGACCCTAATCTCCCCTTCGTGGTAGAGGCTGATGCATCAGAACTAGCGGTGGGAGCAGTTCTCTCGCAAAGGAGTGAGAGTACCGGTCATCTCCATCCCATCGCTTTCATGTCTCGCAAGTTAAATCCGGCAGAACGCAACTATACCATTGCTGAGAAGGAACTGCTAGCAATTAAAGACGCCTTCACGGAATGGAGGCATTGGCTGATGGGCGCCTCACATCAAATCACGGTATATACCGACCACCGTAATCTGCAGTTTATGCGCGCAGCTCGCCATCTCACCCCCAGACAGTTAAGATGGATGCTCTTCTTTTCTGAATTCCGTTTTGTGGTTACCTTTCGTCCGGGTTGTGACAACAGGAAAGCTGATGCTCTCACGCGTCAAGAAAGTCACCCAGCATTGATGGCATCCCCAGAGACCAGCATCATCGAACCTCAACAAGTGGTCGGAGTGATACACACGGAGGAATTTCTCCACAAAGTCAAGAGGGGTATCCAGACCTTTGCTTGGAAAACGTGGTTTCACCTACACCCGGAATGGAGAATTCGTCAAGGGTTGCCGAGAAAGGGGTCTCAATTGCTTCTCCCCACACTCGCATTGAGACAACAGGTCTTTAAGTGGTGTCACAATCTACCATGTGCGGGACACACTGGAGGGAAGAAAACTTTGGAAAAACTGCTACGCACCTATTGGTGGCCAACCATCCGGCCTGATGTGTTCGCTTGGGTTCAGCGATGTGACGTTTGTTCGCAGGCTAAAAGCGATCATTGACCAGCACAAGGGCTGTTACAATCTATGCCCACTCCTGTGAGTCCTTGGGAGAGCTTTTCAGTGGATTTTGTGGTGGGACTCCCTAAAGATCACGGAATGACAGCTATAGTAGTAGTGGTGGACTACTTAACCAAGATGGGCCACTTCATTGCCTGTAAAGGGGTTCCCACAGCTAGCCAATTAGCCCATTCCCTGCTCGTTCATGTAATCCGGTTGCATGGTCTTCCCAAAGTTACCGTTTCAGATAGGGGAGCACAATTCACCGCAAACTTTTGGAGGGTCTGGTGTGATCGATTAGGCATTGCCTCTTCCTTGTCCACCAGCTTTCATCCACAAACGGATGGGCAGACCGAAAGGTTAAACCAGACCCTCAAGCAATATCTGAGGTGTTTTGTTGATACCACTATGGAGGCATGGGTGGAATGGTTGTGGTCTGCTGAGGTGGCATATAATGATGCAGTTCATTCCTCTACTTTGTATACCCCGTTTTTCTGTA
This sequence comes from Lissotriton vulgaris, assembly GCF_964263255.1. Taxonomy (NCBI): domain Eukaryota; kingdom Metazoa; phylum Chordata; class Amphibia; order Caudata; family Salamandridae; genus Lissotriton; species Lissotriton vulgaris. The sequence continues at coordinate 887,731,330 of NC_141699.1, read as the reverse complement.
CGTATGGGTTTCATCCCAGATTCGCCCCCTTGAGTGTGCCGGTCGCTGAAGCTCCAATCCCACAGTTACAGTCCAGATTAGTGCAGTTGCGGAAAACAGTGTTGCAGGCTAGAAGGAACCTTGATAAGGCGAAGCTAAGGTACAAAAACCAGGCTGATAAACACCGTAGGCATTGTCCTGAGTACAAGAAAGGGAATTGGGTGTGGTTGTCCACTCGGAACATCCGTTTCAAAAGGTACAATGTTTTCAACCCTAGGTTCATTGGTCCTTACCAGGTGATTCGCCATTTCAACCCTGTGGCGGTGAAATTGAGACTCCCCTCACATTTCCGGATACACCCGGTGTTCCATGTCTCGCTGCTCAAGCCGGCTCGGGGTCCTGGTCCTACGGCCCCTGCACCTGTGAGGGTTGAGCAAGACATAGAGTACGAGGTGCGGCGCATTCTGGACGCTCGTAGGGTGAGAGGGAAACTCCAGTACTTGGTATCCTGGAAGGGATATGGTCCGGAGGAGGACTCTTGGGAACCTGTTGGTGCTATTCATGCTCCTAGACTGGTGCGGAGGTTCCATATGTCGCATCCTGGTAAACCTGGTGGCAGTCAGTGAATGTCGTGAGAGGGGGTGTACTGTCACGACTCCCCCGACCGCTGGTAAATCACTGCCTGCTCTTTGCTATGGAACGGGTTGGGAAACTACATATCCCATGATCCTTTGCGCGGCGCGCTGCTATAACGCTGTGCGACTAAAGGGATTAATATGGCGTCTTACGGTGGACGCGCTGCCGATTATTCCTGCTTGCGAGGAGAGTGTCTTAGCGTGTACCTGTTTTCGAGTTGAAGGTTCTTTGGATATCGGCGGCGGTAAGCGTTGGTCCGTTTGGTCCGGATCGTGGTTTACCGAGGTGGGGCTTAGGAAGCGCCCGCTACGAGCGCTGTGCTTTAGCGCTATTTGCTTGTGGTTCTTGGATTACCCTGGTGGGGCTTAGGAAGCGCCTGCATCTGAACGGTCCCCAGGATTCTTTGCACCTGCTCTCTGGATTACCCTGGTGGGGCTTAGGAAACGCCCATATCGTGATCTGTCAACAAAGTCTCAGGTTTTCCATTACGGAGTGGGGTGCTTGAGTGTGTGTATTACTTTGTTGGAACCTGGTGTTCGTGTATTAGTTACTAATACCTTCAGGGAGCGTCTTGCTCCGGTTCGGGCAGGACACCTGGGCTTAGGTGCCGCTAAACCAGTCATTGCACAGTACTTACCCATTAGCGCTTACAGAGAAGGATCTGTAAAGACGCTTTGTTTTTGCTTTACGCTGGGCTTATGATTTAGTACCTTTTGCTCATTTGATCAACAAACTGTTTAGGGAATGAATGCAATAACTTGGGGTTGACTCTTCCTGCAATTCCCCGGGAACATTCGTTTCATACATTTCCTCGGAGGAGGAACCTTTGGTTGTGATCTTCTGCTAAGGAGAGTACTCATCCTTCCTTTTTGTTCTGGGCAGTGTTGGGTTATCTTCATCCTAAAATCTGGGTAGGTGTTCTTCCAGTTTCAGTATCCATAAGGTCCAGCCCAAAGGAAGGGAGGGAACATGGGGGTTTTCTAATGTTCTCTTAATTATATCTTCTAGTAGCAGAACCAGTGGATTTAGAAGCCGCCCTTTAGATCGTTCCTTTGTTTATGCAGACCGGTAGGAATGCAGGTGAGATAGCATGTGGTATATTGATTAGCCTGTTTTCCAGCTTAGGATTATAGGTGCACTTATCCCTTGCTTCTGTACTTACAGGTTGCGGTTCCAGTTGCCCAGCTGTTCCCCTCCGGACCTCTATTTTTCCCCCGCTTGATCTCCTTAACAGTCTGTGACGTTGTACAGTCAGACTTGGGATGATCTAGAGGTGGGCCCCCTTATAGCATCGATCCAATCCTGAGGAGCAACCACGACAGACCTGACACACACCATGCACATTTGCAAGTGCATCAACCTCCTGAGCTTTCCTGAAGTTGTGCGTTGGGCTACTTATTGTCCAATCCCCGAGCACCATTTGCACTGAAGATTGTGGGCCTACACTCCACAAGTGTTCCGTGGGCCCGCTTCTAGCATTTCCACTCGAGGCTCCTTCACGATACCTGGTCCATTCACTGGTGGGTCCCCGCAAAGGTAACTCTTCTGTTTCTTAGGCTTTCCTGGTTGCAACAGACGTGCCCTGACTACCCACCAAGTGGTGAGTCCCTCAGACCTTGCTGGTCTGCACCAAAGCCAATCTTTGCTTTCTGCGTGGGTTGCCGTTCACAAGGCTTGTTGGGTCCAATCCAGATACCAACACTGCAGCATTCGACATTCTTTGTGGGACAGCTGGAATCCAGCTCCTGGTTGTCATCAACACCTCCTGGTCCTCGTGGCTGAAGAGTCAAGCTTCACCTCCTTCACCTGAAATCACCCGACATCGGTGGGCATCCGTTCATCGCCTTCCCGGTCACTGGCTAGAAACCCAGACTCTGTCCCCTCTGCTTTCAGGTTCTTCAGATCTCTGATCCACCCTTGGATCCACCCGGACACTTTCGACTTGGTCGCCAGCAGCACTTTGCAGAAGATCGCCGTTGAATGCGACGTTGAAACCCGACATCAAAAGACACTTATGTACCCGGCTTCCAAGTACTTCGGTGATCCCGTGGGTATTGACTCTAGAACTGCCTAGTTCTAAAGGGGTTTGCTCCAAGGCCTCTTCTAGGTGTCCTTAATCTTTAGAATTCCAACCGCGACTTTCCTCATAGAAGTTAAAGGTGATTTGCGGCTGTGTTTAGACACTGCCCTTGTCCCCCGTGGGTCCCCTGTGTCACTACCTCGGGTGGTTCCTAGTGGCCCCAGCGGTTCTAAAGGCTCTAGGCCTTGTATCTATGTCAGTCATGGTTCTTATACCACTTTCTTAATATACGGTTTGGTACGCCCCTAGGGATCAACGTATATTTTGCTAATTTACTGTGTGCTAAATACGTTTACTGAATGTACTTTTGCCTATAGCCTCATAAAGAGACTAGAGGGATGTGTTTAGAATAAATACATATATTTTATATATATGCCTGGTGTGGTTCTCCTCTCATTTGGTCATTGATGAGATTATAGACTGGTAAAACAAGCTGCTTTACATTCCTTGAAAGCTTAGCCTGAAGGCTGCTCTCCACAGCTAACACTAGGATAGCTTTCTATATATGTTGTCTTTACACCTACCATCAATAAGGGTCTTTTGGACTGGTGCAAAGTGCCCACTAGAATAGCGGACAGCATATGCCTGGCCAACTTCTCACAAGCCGGACCAGGCAGGATTCATACCTCAGAGACAAGCGAGTGACAACACAAAAAGGGTACTCTATCTATTTGAAAAGGCATCTTGCACTCAGGGGTAATACATGCTATTGGCAATCGACGCGAAAAAAGGCCTTCAACAGGGTACATTGGCCCTGCCTGGAGCAGCTCCTGACACACTTTGGCCTCGGTGAGAAACTGCGCACTCGGATCCTCAATTACTACCGCTCCGCCAGGGAAATGACCATATGTCCTCCTACTTCCCCATTGGAAGAGGCACCAGACAGGGGTGCCCTCTTTCACCCCTTTTATTTGCACTCTCTATGGAACCCCTAGCTTCGCGGATTAGACTCCACCCCCTCATCTCTGGGATCAAGTTTGGAGGAGACTTACACACTATAAGTTTGTACTCGGATGACATCCTGCTCTCCTTCTTAAGCCCGATCCCCGCGCTGTGATCCCTCTTCATCGAAATGCATTGCTTTGCACAGGCTTCAGGGTTTAAAGTTAGCATGGATAAGTCGATCGCACTCGATATATCTCCCTCCTCGCATTCTCTAGCTCATCTATAGGAAGAACATCCCATACAGCGGTCAAATTCCTCGATTCCGTACCTGGGAATTCAACCATCTCCCTCCATACAGGCCACAGCTGAAACCAACTATTCAATGCTTCGCTCGCACATACGTAAGGAACTAGGTAAGTGGAAACGCTATACTTTATCATGGGTAGGTAGGATAGCAGCTACTAAGATGACCATCCTCCCCCAGATCTTGTACCTCTTTCAGACCCTACCCCTCCGCCCTCCCACAGGCTGGATTCAACAGACCCAATCAGACCTGGCACACTTTATATGGCAGGGCCGCAAACCCTGGTTTAAACAAGCGATAGCAATCCTTCCACCAGAGAAGGGAGGTATAGGAGTTCCTGATCTCCAACTTTTTTTTATGCCTCACAGCTTCGATATCTAGTGGAATGGCACTGCCTAGAATCGGAGAAGCACTGGCTATTCCAGGACCAGGCAGTGGCGGCCATGCGGCTGGAGGGAATTCCCTTCCTCCGCAAACCGCATAGACCACCCAATCTCTATGCATCATACATTACAATCACGATTATGGAGACCTGGGACCACACTAACACGGCTCATAACCTGACTGTCTACCCTTCCCCCCTCACACCACTGTTCGACAATCTGTAGTTCCGGCCCGGTATGGGTACCAAGGCCTTTCCAGCCTGGCACACCACCCCATGCTGGTCCCTTGGTCACCTCTTCAATTTGGAGGGGATTATACCATTCCCACAACTTAAGGTGGATTAGGGTCTTCCAGAATCAGAATGCCGACCCTACCTACAGCTCCGACACTGGGCACTTTACCCACACATCAAACCCGAGGCTCAACACCTTCTGACCCCCTACAAACAGTGGCTCATCACCCGCACGTCTGATAAAAAAATCATCTCCGACCTGTATAAAATGCTATTGACATCCACTACGCACACATACAACACCGGCCGAGCATGCTGGTAGCGGGACCTAGGAAGGACACTTAGCCACAAGGATTGGAAAAGCATATTCCTCGGGGCTCAGCACTCAGCATATTACATGGGTCTCACTGAGACACTGACAAAAATAGCCATACACTGGTATCACACACCAGAGCACCTGCACTGATTTGATTCACGACAGAGCGCCCTTTGTTGGAGGGGTTGCGGGGAGGTGGACACTCTGGTACATCTCCTTTGGGGCTGTGACCGTATCCAATCATACTGGTCCCAGGTGCTCCACGAAATAGACACCCACTTCGAAACACAGCTCCAGAGACTTCCTGCATACATTCTCCTGGGCCTACCCAATCCCATAACATATCCGCTCAAGTCCCGGTTGGGCCACACAGAACATCCTGATGCACTGGGGTACTGCTCAGCCCCCAATATTTTCCGGATGGCTACAACGACTCTGGCTGGTGTTAGGCATGGAGAAACTGACTCACACGTTGGCTGGCAAGGGGTCTGACTTCCCAAAGCTGTGGCGGCCCTTCTTGACCCCTCTCGTATCTGAATTCCGAGAACTGATGTGCCCCTGATACCTCAGACTTCTTCGCCTCTCTGACACACAGCTCCCAAATGGTGATTCTTTACGGCATCGCACAAGACCACGTTGATTCCTAGATTATCCCTTTTCCCTTTCTCCGGACTCAAGTTGTTCGCTTTGATTTTCTCCCTTCCCCCTTTATTATTTATCTCCCACAGACCCGCTCCGCTCATCTTACCTTACGTAATGCTGCTACGTACCACACTTGTTGTCCATATTGCACTGTTTTCACGGAGCTGGGGGTCTTGTTTGCCTTATTATTTAGAAAATGAATCAAAGATTTAAACCATAAACTGTCCATCTAACCCTGATCAGTAATTTATTCAAACTTGTAGGGTTTTCACGTTGCCCTGTTGCCTGGCCGTGTGAGAAAGTTTGAAAAAAAGTTTGAAAAAAACTATTGGAAACCGGCAAAGTGGTTAACCGTTCGCATGATGAGAGATGGTCATGAAAGTGGTCATAAAAAACCCAGGTCTATAAGCATTGCCTTGATATCTGTCTCGTGTTTTTTATGGAGGCTAAGACTAGGACTTAAAACCAATGAACGGATGACCACTTTGCGAGTTTCCAATAGTTTTTTTCAAACTTTGTTTCAAACTTTCTCACACGGCCGGTAGTTACAACATTGGCCTATAGTTATGTGGTCTAGCACTCAATTGCGGCTGGTGTGGGTGGTGGCAGGTCCCATACGGACACGTTTTGATGCACTTAGGAGTTTTCTCTGTTTTTAAAACTTTATTGTATTTTACATCATTTGCTGCACGAGTCTGTTACGAAAGCGCAAAGGTGCTTCCCCCTATATGTTTTAATCTGCTTTGATCAGCTCTTATCTTTGGAGGCTACACGCTTACCTTTTTGCTGTGTTCTGTCATCTGGTGTGCCTGCCTGCCCCGTCCCACCGCAGCTGTTGTGCCGTTTGAGTGGAGGGGGGGGCGGCCATCTTGGGTGTAGTCCCGGACCCCTGCTAGACCAGTGGCAGCGTTCTAGCTGGGGGAGGGACGTGCATCCATAAATTGACCATGCCCCCTCGAGCGCGCAGCGGGCGCGCCGCAGGCGCACCGAAGGTAAGCCAAAGGTCTGCCTGTCTGCGCCCGTCCGCGCCCTCGGGTGCGCCGAGCGTCGGCCAGGCTGTCCTTTTTCCTTCCTTGTCTAGGTGTGGCTCACTTAGGTATACTCAGAGTGAACTCCTGGCTCTTGACCATAATGTCTGTAAAGGGATACATGCATGGGCGGTCTCTGACTGTGCCCAAAAAATGTGTTCTCTCTGTAAATTCAGCTTTACTCTACTCCCAACCCCACCTCCTTCATCCCCCAGAACTCTCATCAAAGACACGGTATCGGCCGCATTTCTTTTTTTTTTTTTTTTCTTAATGCCAACTCCATGGTGAAACATGCTGCGGTCACATTTGAGCTGCTATCGGATGGCAATTTTGACATTTTATTCATCACAGAGACGTGGTTCAACAGCTCTTGCACCCCTGTGGTTGAATTTGCCATTCCGCGGGGCTACAAAATTATGAGAGCTGACCGTGCCGTGGGGAGAGGTGGAGGGGTGGCAGTTGCATTTGGAGACACATGGTCTTTCATTAGTGAGTCCTCTAGCGAATTGGGAGACGGGGAATTTCTTCATTTCTCTCTTGCTCTTACGCCACATTTTACTCTGGGCGGCACTTTGATCCACCGCCCCCCAGGCCCCTGCGGTTTCTTCCTTAAAGCGCTAGAAGAGGTGATTGTACCCCCAACTCCCTACTGTCATAGTGCCATATGATGAAATGATCGCGCCACGCTTCTCACTCATGCGCAGTAGGATCCCGGTATTGGTTATGCCGCTTCTAGGGCCGTAGGACTCACTACAGCGCGCGTTTCTGGCATATGTGTGTTAGTAACCAGGAAGTAGTTAGCCGGTCCGGCTCCTCTACACCGATATGCCGTGACCGCCGGGTCTGCTGGTTCAGCGTGTGCTACGACTATCATGTGACTACGTGGGCACAATGATCGCCAAGTAGTAAGTGTATTTAACTGGACTATTCCTGTCCGTTCGGTTACCTCTCCTTTGGCTCAGGCAAGCCCGGGGTACCGACGGACAGGTAAGGAGGAGGGGGCTGGTTTCCATCGAGGCTCCTTAACCTTAACTTTTACTGCTCCAGCTTATTTCAAAAGTATAACCACTTTGATCTTTTGTCTATCATGGGTTCCTGGTTTGAAGGGCTCTTTGGCCAGATTTACATGCGTGATGAGAGTGTTGAACAGCATACATTCTGAAAAGTAGTAGTCACGACTTATAGGTTAACTGTGATTACATCGTGCAATACAGAATGACAAGGTGATGGTTAGGACATTAGAACTAGTCCTTTAGGTCTCGTGGGGATTCCTCTGGGCAGTTTTAGAGAAGGTAAACCTTGGGAGCGGTTTTATAAAGGCTGTAAGGGCACTATATATCAATCCAAGAATAAAACTTAGAATAATGGGTGAAATGAGCAACGCGATAATGATTGGGCGGGGAACCAGACAGGGATGTCCTTGTTCTCCACTCCTCTTCGCCCTATATATAGACGCATTTATAAGGAGAATAGAGCAGAATATAGACATACAGCCAATTGTTTTGAACGGATATGAAACAAAAATTCTGGGATATGCGGACGATCTGGCGGTCACATCCTGTGATCCGGAAATGGCACTACGGGCGATAGAAACAGAAGCAGCTATATACGGAAAACTATCAGGATATAAGCTAAATGTAGATAAAACACAAGTTGTAATAAATCAAAAAATAACGCTGGTAGATCAAAGAGTCACCGAGACAGCGGTATATTTAGGGGTCTTAATCACCTCTGATATTTCAACAGTGGTGGGAAAAAATTTAGAACCTATAATACGCAAGGCTAAAAATGATTTTAATCGATTAGACAATCTACATTTAACTACAATCGGCCGGTGCAACCTGATAAAAATGTCTTTTTTGCCTAAAATGCTTTATCTTTTTAGGACTATTCCCCTGTTATTTGATAATAAATGGTTCAGGGAGCTAGAAGGGGTAACAAACAGGTTTATATGGGCAGGAGGAAGAACACGTCGCAGCCAAAAATTTCTGTCGCTGCCCCGAGAACGTGGCGGGTTGATGCTTCCCGATTTCAAAGCTTATTATTGGGCAACAGTTTTACAATATATAAGAGGGATGCTGGGGGGGGATATAACGGATAAATGGAGAGGGAGGGATATGATTCCGGATGTATACGAGCTTTTGGTTAAGGACTCGGATAGATGGTTGCTCAAATATGATGAGAAAAGTTATTACAAGAAGGTACGCTTTAAGACCCTGGGGGCTGCAATAACTATATGGTCTACTATTAAGAAGAAGTTAAAATTGGGTAGAATGAACTACTATACACCGCTATATGGGAACCCATCGCTCCCAGGAATATTCCATGATTCCATAATGAAAGATTGGGACAGGCAAGGGGTAAGAACTATAGGAGACCTTATAGGGGCGGCAGGGGTAATAATCACATATGAGAACGCGCAACGGTTATATAATTTAAGGCATAGAGATTTTTTTAAATATCTACAAATTAGGTCAGTCCTATCAAGAAAGCGGGGTGGGGACGTTGACATGCAAAAGGTAGATTTGATGGAAGACATAAGAAAAGAAACAGGGTGTTCCATATCGCAGTTGTACGGTGAAATATGTAAATACAAGGAGGATGACTCGAAAAAAATGTTTGAGAAATGGGGAACTAAACTGGGACTGACAGGGAAAGAGGCTGAGAAATCGTTAAAAATGTCAAATACTGTGCTGAGAACAACACATTTGAAAACCCAGCAATATAAAACATTGTTTGAATTGTATCATACCCCCCACAGGGTGGCACAGTGGGGTGGAATAAACGGTATAACCTGTCCTAGATGTCAATCTACCCAAGCTGATACGATTCATAGGTTTGCTTCATGCCCTGCTTTAGATAGCTATAAACAAGAATTGGAACAGTTTTTTAATAATTCATTGGGAATGAATATAGCATTGTCGGATGAAGTAATGATCTTAGGAGTAACTAAGGATGGCTTGGAAGTACCTCATTATGAGTTTTTGTATATAGCCATGGTACTAAGCAGATTATGTATAGCGTCGCTATGGAAAGATCCCAGGCCACCGACATCACAACAATGGGTTTCCAGGCTGTTGGCGATTTTTACCTTGGAACAGGCCTTATATGAAAAAAAGGGAAGGGCAAGAAGAGAAGCTGCGAGACGAATATGGGCTCCAATAATAGAATGGAAGCAAAGGCTGGGGGAGTTGTAAGCATACAGTAAGATATTTAATAATTTGCTTTACGTTGAGTCAGCAAGAACTAGTATGGATAGAATTTACTAAATGAATGTATGAATTTATGAATTTTTTAAGGAATTAATTTGTTATAATGAATGTTATCTGATTTTCTTATCTTGGTGAAATACATAATGAAAATGAAATTGTAATCTTGATGTTGATGAATAAAAAAAGTATTAAAAAAAAAAAAGAACTAGTCCTTTAAAGACATCTCTTTTCACGTTTATCTATTTTTGAGAGATCTTGGTAGGAGGCCATGGTCAATATGGCTGTTCTAGCGACAAGGTTTTAATGTTTATGATGGTAAACTGGAATACAGAGATATTCACTCTGTTTGTAACTTTTGTGTGTACCCACAATACAGAGCGGGCCTCATTCGCTGAGCAGATGCCAGGTGAGGTGAGGAGTACTCCCACATAGAGATGGGTGAGTACAACATTTCCAAAATCTACTTGATTTTAACCATTTAAGCAACAAATAGAGCAATAAATTGGTCATTGTTGCCAGTATTAAAAGATGGGACATTGAGTGACAGTGTTGCTATGTGTTCTGGGTCTTTTTTTAAATATTCACTATTATAGATTGTCTTTTAAGAACGAACTCGAAGTTCCTGTGACATCCGACAACCATTTGGGACTCACTGGGGCTGCTAGGGTGTATCGCACCAATTATTATTTTGTTCTTGCTCAGTTCTTAATCACATTTGCAGTAGCGTAGTATTATATTGGTCCTGACGAAAGCCTGGTTTAATGACACCTTCGTGGCTGAAACATGTAGACCTGCCAATTTCTCGCTAATGATAGTTATTTTTTCAAAATATCAGCACTTTGTTTTTAAACTTGACACTAGGATAGCGTCTATTAAAGTTATTTGAAGTGACTTAGTAGTCAATTTTAACTTCTGCACATTTTCACATTTTCTTTTGCACTGCAATTTTTCAGCACCACTGTTTGCAACTTTATTGTGGCTGTATAGATCACTGGGTTATGAATTAAGTACAGCTTTTCCATCACTTGATGTGGGCTGCACCGTTCATGCAACCCACAGTAAATCCCAGATGATGATGCTCTGCCATTGGGGTGGGCTGATGGGATTCTTTTTTACTTTGTGAAACTGTTTCTGATCCAGACCTTGCAGCCTTTCTGTCATTCTTTGTCTCACTGCTTGTAGACCGGTAGTCTCTTTGTGTTTTTTTCACCTACTAAAAATGATCCATCATGAAAGGTAATCATTGCAATAAGCAAGCACATAATTCTTCTCACTTTTCAGTCCCCCAGAGTTCCTATGTGTCTAGGTCAACTATATAACGTCACTCTAGTTTTATCAGTTCTCATTCCATGTCCCCTTCTCAGGCGTGCCTCGAAATTCGATCAATACTAAAGCACTGTAATTTCATCCTATCTCAATTGTCTGTATGTATGTATGCATGTGGTATAGTGAAAGTCCAGCATGATGTAAAAAAGTAATCAGAGAGGTTGCTGGTATGCCGGTGGGTATTGCATTGTAATGTAGTGTTCTAGTGGTGCATCTTCAACACTTTCCTAAATTGTTGCAACGTTGAGATGATTTGAATGGATAGGAGCATTTTGTTTCATAATTTGGGTGCATAGATAGAAAAGGCCTGCTACCTTGTGTTTTTTTCTTTTTTACACTTTTTAGTCTGCAGTCTGATGGTGCACTTGCGGTGGATTTGTAGAGAACCACCAGAGATGTTTAGTTTCTCTGCCAGATAAGTGTGGTGCTGGTCATGATGGCTCTGTAAATGATGCAGTTTTTAGTTGGTTGAAGTGATCGTTGGTTGGGACAAGGACTGTTCCGATGTATGCCATAATCACGCTGTGCAGAAGATTGTGCTCGTTAAGATCAGCAGCCCACCTGGGATGCCAGAACGTGAAGAGTGTGGTGGAAGTTTGCTGGTTCCAAGGAACCCGAGCCAACATCCGGAAACCTTTGCTTGATAGCACTTTGTAACGTGTGGGGTCAGAGGGGTATTGGGGTAAGGTTGCCAAGTCCACGGGACATGACTTTCTCCGGACCTCCAGATCAGGAGAATGACAGTGCCTGACATCGCGGGCTCCCTCTGAGGTTTCCAGCTCCCTCTCCCCAGACCGACGCAACAAGGTACTCTGCTGTTGAGGATATTGTGACTGAACCTGAGGGGTCTCGTTTTGCCTTGTGTGGACCCACGGCTGGCTGCCTGGAGCAACTGCAGTGTGCACCTCTGCCGAAGGGGAAATATTTCTCCAGTTTGGAAGCACGCCAGCTTCTGGCGTCACAGTCTTTTGTCTATGGAAAGATAGTAATCTCGCACTAGTGAAAGGTGCCGCTGGATGCCTGATGACCTAATCTGGATGGACAAGAACTCGTAACTGTTTCCTTCCGCTTTAGGTGGTCCTGATAATTTAATCAAAGTGTTGCCAGCGGGTGCAACAGGTATCGTTGGCTGTGGTGGTTTGAGTAGCTGAGGGACTTGGTCACGAGGCATAGTAAAATCTGTGATTGCTTGACCATTACAACTGTATGGTGTTTGCAATATTGGGAATGTCATGTTTTATGCTTATGTGTTAGCAGGAAAGTGGAATACCTCTAAAAAGCCTGCTTATATGTTTATTTGTTGTTGCTTTTAATGTAGGAAGAAATTGCTTGGAATCTGAACACCTCTGGGAAGTACTCTCATGGGTTTATGTTGCTTACTGGGCTGAGGGGATAATGGGGCAAATGAATTCCCATGGGCACATATAAGTTCATATTGTTCTGCTGCTAATGGAAGAGTTTGATAGCTGCATATAACAGTAGAGTATATATCTAATATGTATTTTTGATCTCAATGTGTGTGTAATACAAACGCCAGTGTTTTATACATATGCTGTGGAGTTTTTTTGGTAGTGTATGCAGTGTGTTGCAAGGGTGGTGTTGTGCCAACACTTTACACTTTGACTCTAAAGATAAGTCTGACTCCTCTGTTCAAAGCTACCCAAGGGTGAGGAGAAGTTATTGGTCATGTTTATCCTACTCAACCTATCTAGGACATTGGGTTCTGTCTGGCTTCTATGCGTTCCAGCATGCTAGGAACCGCAGGGTCTAACAGTATTCTATATGTATTTATAAAGCTCACTATCATCCCTGGGGTATCCTCGTGCTGAGCAGGTGTGTGTGCCTAGTCCTGCAAATAATGAGTTGGTTAATTGAAAAGCCAGGTCCTCAGCTTCTTGTGGAATTCAAGAAAAGAAGAGGAGGCTCTGGTGTGGAGTATGAGGCCATTCCATGCTATTGGAGCGATATAAGGGAATGCCCATCCTCCTAAGCTGGTTCTGTGCATACGTGGGATGTGTGTAAATAGGATTCCTGTGGAGCAGAGGTGTTTGGGTGTTTGATGGAAGAAGATGTAACTGTACAGGTAGGTGTGGTCTAAGTTGTGTAGTGCCTTGAACGTGTGTGTGACGAGCTTGAAAAGGGCATGTTTGTGTATCGGGAGCTAGTGGAGCTCTCTGAGGTGTGTTGTGATGTGAGAGGTTTAGGAAGAGCCTGGCTGCTGAGTTTTCGATGGTATGTAGTCTTCTAATGAGTTGCTTGGTAATCCCGGCATCGACAGTGTTCCCATAGTACGACTTACTGGTTACTAGGTTGTGAGTGACAGTTTTTATAGTGTTGCTTAGCAGCCATTTCCTTCCTCAGCATCTTCGGGTGTGGACTCAGGATGCAGTGATAGCCTTGTTTTTTGCAGTCACGTTTTCTCTTGATGGTTATTCTGAGGTTCTTGGCATGGGTGCTAGGTCTGGGTATGGGTCAGAGCTCGGCTAGCAACCAGTTGCAATCCCTTGGTGAGGTGTTCTTGCCGAAGATTACCACTTCTGTCTTGCTGATGTTGAGCTTGAGATAGTTGGCTTTAATCGAATTAAAAACTTTGGTCATGTAGATGGCGAACTTGTTTCTTGTGTTGAGTGTCTTGCCGAAATAGAGAGTATGAGTAGTGTGTCATCAACATAGGAGAGGATTAATGTTTTGTGTGTAGGGCTGAGCGATGAACCTTGAGGCACTTCATAGATGAGCTTGCTGGCTTCTGAGCAGTAAGGTGCCATACTTAAAATGTTGTGTTCTATCAATTAAGAAGAAACAGATCCAGTTGAGAGGGGGTCCTTCTATGCCAATCTCCTGCAGGCGCCTGATAGGATGGGATGTGGGACCTTGTCAAATGCTACGGAGAGGTCGAGGAGAATAAGGGCTGGCATCTTTCCCATGTCAACATGGAACATGGAACATGCCGCTGTTGTCTCTGGTGGTGAGTGATTTGGGTTTGAAGGCTGACCATTGCAGAATTCCTTTGGAAGGGTTGGAGATAAGATATGAAGCAGGCTTGGTGTTACTGATGTGCTGTCAGATCTTCTGTATTTGTCCACTGAAAAAGAGGTTAATGACTTTGCACTTTTCTTTGACCTGAGGAACAAGTGGGCCATGCAGTGCATTGATGCAGAGCTTGTTTTCTTCACAAGCGTTCTGCTTCTGTCAATAGCTTAATTGATGGTGCTCAATCAATCAATCAGGGGTTTGTAAAGCACACTACTCGCCTGTTAGGGTCTTGAGGCATGGGGGGAGTTGTTAGTAGACCATTTAGTTTTGGCTTATTTGATGAGCTGTCTGTGCATTGTGCAGCTGAATTTCAGTGTCAAGAGTACTGTGTGTTTCACACATTTTCTTTCATGTCTGTGGATCGATCATTTACTGCTAGCAAGTTCTTTAGAGTATCATGGTCCTGAAGCATTAGTTTGCACCTGTGTGTTTTAATTGGGGCATGGATCTTCGCATGTCTTTCCAAAAAAGTGTCAAAGTTCTTTAGAAGGATCTAGACAACGGATGTCGAGTTGAGAGGGTGATAGAGGAGTACAAGCATTAGATTATCTATGGATAAGCCTCTGAAGGACCTGATGCTTCGGTCTTCTAATTTGTGATGACCTTGGGTTGTTGATTCGATGCTGGCTCAGAGATCATGAAGGCAAACTGGGCAATCCAATACTGTGGTATGGATGGTTTGCACTAGATTACTGGTGATATGGAGAAGACAAGGTCAAGGATGTGGGTTTAGAGTGTGCTGATGCATTACATGCTATACCCAATTGAGTGCATTGATGAAGTTGAAGAGGGGGTGTTCTTTCTGAGGTTGTGTTGTCTGAGACTTTGAAGTAACCAAGAAGTTGGTGTGGGTGTGTCAGATGGACAAGTCAATGAAGAGATCTGAGACTTCATCAATGAAGGCATTTTTCTGCCCAGAAAGTCTATAGATGAGGTGAAAGGCTGTGGGTTGAGTTGTAGAGAGTGGGAAAATGCTTGTCAGCAGCACCACGGTGTTAAATGTTACTTGCTTGCCTAAGGTGCAGGGCCAGGAGGATTTATGGAAGACAGCGTCCTCCCTTCTAACATGCGCAGTCCACACAATGGATTGCACAGCCTATTGGAAGAACATCTAGGATATGCGAGGATGTTGGTATGAACCATATTTCTGTGATGAAGAGATCAACATGCTTGTGAAATGTGAAAAGCCCTGTGAAGTATTGTGTACAGTGCCCCAGGACAAGTGTTAATGATCATGACTTGGAATGTATGTTCATTAGTTTGAGGATTTGTGTAATAGTTAGTGGAAGGTGTCAGCCTTTCACATGAAGCAATCAGATTCACACATTGGTAGTTCTAATATTATAAACTTAAATTGTGTGGGTTCATCCAAATTAGACAAATATAAGGAGCAGAAGGATAGCTTCTCTTTGCCAAGTCTGGTAACAATGACAGCCTCTTGATTTAAAACATTACAGAAAAAACAGAAAATGAGTTGGCATTGCAGCTACCTGGAGAGGTACTAGTGTTTAACCATACCATGTCTATTGAATAAAAGGCAATTTTCCCAGAAATAACCCAACTCTTCCTTAACACATGTTTTGACACCCTGCCAAGCCCCTTTATGTTACCTGGGCCTTCTTAGTTGCATATTATTGAATCACTTGTTTGTTGTGTTTCTTTTTAATGTTTTTCTCCTTACTGTTGTCATCAAATTCTCACACTTCACCTGACTAAGCTCCAAAGAATTTACTCTCCCCACCCAACATGTCTTCTGTATCTTTGGAAATCGTCCTTTAGCCTAGTTGCTAACAACCATCCCTAGTCTCCCTCTCCACAGCCTAAACTTTTCTTCAATACAAAATGAAATGCACCAATTGGAGCCCGGATCTGCAAACTATTAAAGGTGATCAGTGATTGCAAATCTTAAGCATCCTCAAGTGTATCACCATCCATGTTTCCCAAGCCATGAAGTTCCCAAGCCATTCTTTTTGAAGAACAAATGTGTTTCTAAATCTGGCTACAGATAGCTTTAGCTGCCTCCAGACCTAATCCTAGCAAAAACAACACAACACACAACATGCACCCTATATGAAGAAGTTTGAGATCACCTACCTTCAGCAATTAGCTTGCTTTGATGAGCTTCCTTGAGGCACTGGGTTGATTGGATGTCAGTCATGTTTCGCATTGGCTCACAGAATGTCATGGATGTTTACATTTCACCCCATGTTATAAGTTTTGAGCTGGTGATGGCACACAAAGTGCTGCCTAGGGACATTCAATTTACATGTGACAGGTCAAAGAAAATATATTGGAGTTATCCATGCACATCTCTTAGTGGAATTCTCCATTGTGAGGGGAAAACGCTAATTTGTGAAAACAGCAGCATCATGACCTTGATGCATGGACAACTTACAAGTAAGTATTCACCTGCCAAGTGATGTCCTCTGGTACCAGCAAAGAACCCTTGATGCTGTTGCAGGGATTTTGCGCATGAACAGAACTATGCGCAGGAAACTAGGATTTCGGTATATTGTGGTGTACCAAAAACCCACCTCAGTGCCCAGAACCCCAATCCGATTAGCATCAGTGTCTCATTCGTTCTCCGTGCTACAACGAAGCTACCAATGATTAGACAACCCAGAACAAGCGACTTGGTGAACTCTCAGGAATAGTGGAAATCAAGAACACTCTTTTGTTTTAATTCTCATACAAGTCCACGTAGCCCTAACTTTACTACTCCTAAACTGAGATAAAAAACGAACTTTAAGACTTTCGGTATTCAAAGAAGGCATTTAGAAGGAATCACTGACAAGATTTCGACCTCCAAAATATCAACCTACAGGAATATCGAGTCAAAAATATCGAGGGCAAGAATATTGACATCCTATCTACAACATGGTAAGTACAAAAATATCGAAAATATAATATAGATGTCAAAAATATCGATGTTAAAAATATTGTTTTTTCAGTTTTTTTTTTAATTTAAATGTAAAATAAAGTAAATAACACTAAGAAATATACTCTACATAGTTAAAAGTATCTAATAATGTATAAAATTAATAAATAATACATATATAATAATAATACATTAATTAAATATATACAGTAAATATATATTATATATGTACTGAACAATAAGTTGTAATACTTATTTTACTAATTTATAAAGTAATAAAATATATTCTACATTACAAATACATTTACAAGCATAAAACAATAACATAAATAAAATGTAAAAAACATAAAATATTAAATATACTTTTAATATTTTTACAATTATTTATATAAAACGTTGGATAGCGTAAGGGTAAAAATTACTATTCCCACTCCAGAGAGTGCAACAGTAGGGAAAGCGTTGGATAGCGTAGGGGTAAAAATTACTATTCCCACTCCAGAGAGTGCAACAGTAGGAAAAGCGTTGGATAGCGTAGGAGTAAAAATTACTATTCCCGCTCCAGAGAGTGCATCAGTAGGGAAAGCGTTGGATAGCGTAGGAGTAAAAATTACTATTTCCACTCCAGAGAGTGCAATAGTAGGGAAAGCGTTGGATAGCGTAGGAGTATAAATTACTATTCCCACTTCACAGAGTGCAACAGTAGTGAAAGCGTTGGATAGCGTAGGAGTAAAAATTACTATTCCCACTCCAGAGAGTGCAACAGTAGGGAAAGCGTTGGATAGCGTAGGGATACAAATTACTATTCCCACTCCAGAGAGTGCAACAGTAGGGAAAGCGTTGGATAGCGTAGGAGTATAAATTACTATTCCCACTCCACAGAGTGCAAAAGTAGGGAAAGCGTTAGATAGCGTAGGAGTTAAAATTACTATTCCCACTCCAGAGAGTGCAACAGTAGGGAAAGCGTTGGATAGCGTAGGGATACAAATTACTATTCCCACTCTAGAGAGTACAACAGTAGGGAAAGCTTTGGATAGCATAGGGGTAAAAATTACTATTCCCACTCCAGAGAGTGCAACAGTAGGGAAAGCGTTGGATAGCGTAGGAGTAAAAATTACTATTCCCACTCCAGAGAGTGCAACAGTAGGGAAAGCGTTGGATAGCATAGGGGTAAAAATTACTATTCCCACTCCAGAGAGTGCAACAGTAGGGAAAGCTTTGGATAGCATAGGGGTAAAAATTACTATTCCCACTCCAGAGAGTGCAACAGTAGGGAAAGCGTTGGATAGCGTAGGGGTAAAAATTACTATTCCCACTCCAGAGAGTGCAACAGTAGGGAAAGTGTTGGATAGCGTAGGGGTAAAAATTACTATTCCCACTCCAGAGAGTGCAACAGTAGGGAAAGCTTTTGATAGCGTAGGGATAACAATTACTATTCCTACTCCATAGAGTGCAACAGTAGGGAAAGTGTTGGATAGCGTAGGGGTAAAAATTACTATTCCCACTCCAGAGAGTGCAACAGTAGGGAAAGCTTTGGATAGCGTAGGAGTAACAATTACTATTCCAACTCCAGAGAGTGCAACAGTAGGGAAAATGTTGGATAGCGTAGGGGTTAAAATAACATACTTATAAATAAAAGATTTTTTTAATAAAAATAATATAAACAATTAAATATATATAAACCGTATACAATACCTATACATAATAATAAAATACATGATTAACTAAATATATTTAACCTAAAATAAATATTAAAAAATAACATTTTATAATATTTAATTACCAATTATTAATTAATTAACAATTATATTATTAACAAAACAATTATTTTAAAAACATTATTACTTATTTACATTTAAATTACTTCCCACCATATTCCCCTATAAACCCACTACCCACAGCACATATATCTATTTATGAATTAATAAAAAGTATTTACCAATCAATTAAAATTAATTACAATTATTTACCATTTAAAAAAACTTTTATTATAATTCCTACTAATTAATAATTAATTAAACATAATTAAAAAACTTCCCACCCTATTCCCCTATAAACCCACAACCCACTACAGAACATATATATCAATTAATCAATTAATTAAAATGAAATACCAATTAATTAAATTTATTTACCAATTATTTAATTTTTTTTAATAATAACTACTAATTACTGTTTATTTTAACATATTTAAATTACTACCCACCCTATTCCCCTATAAACCCACAACCCGCAATAGAACATATGTTTCAATTAATCAATTAATTAAAATGATTTACCAATTAATTAAATTTAATTACCAATAATTTAAAATGATTTAATATTAACTACTCATTATTAAATAATTTAACCTAATTATATTACTTCCCACCCTATTTCCCTATAAACCCATAACCCGCTACAGAACATATTTATCAATTAATCAATTAATTAAAATTAATTTCCAAATAATTAAAATTAATTACCAATTAATTACAATTTAGTCATAATTCCTACTAATTAATAATCAATTTAACATAATTAAATTACTTCCCACCCTATTCCCCTATAAACCCACAACCCGCTCCGGTACTAAAACATATAATGTGCTTATGAATAAATTTATTAATATATATAATTAATACACATATAACATTATTTTTTTTAAATACTTAAGTAAAACATATAACACATACATAATAAAAAACAAAAATATTATACAAATATCGATATTAGTGTCATAGAAATTAGTAACATCGATATATATGCTATCGATATTACTAACTTCGATATTACTTACATCGATATAAAGAATTTCGATATTACTTACCTTAGGGTCGATATTCTGTCCCACGATATTCTTGACATCGATATTCTGCACCTTCGAAATTTCATACACGATATTTTGGTATGTCGATATTTCCTACTCGATATTTTGACTGTGTACCATTTAGAAGTCCTAAAGTTACCAAAATGGTAGTAAGTTTAGGATTTTGTCTTAAGTTAGTTCTGTGAATCTGGCCCTAAGCATTTAGTTCACTCATGATAACCTAGCAATGTCTGCAAGCAATATCGTACCCTCACCACAATGGCAATGCCAGCATCCCTCCCCTTCTACCAGGTGCCTCACTGAAAATCAGAGACCAAATCCAAGAGAATCATTGCAGAGTGATGGTTTAATCTCAGTATGAGAAACACATGAATCAGCGGATACTCCCCCAGCAGCATATCATACCTGCCAGCAGTTTTAGAGTGCATCGGAGGACGCTGGGTGTAGAGAAGGGAAATGAGTTGATTCTGAGGCAGAAGGATATAGAGCCAAAAGATGGAGATCCACCCCTTTCCAAGGAGGTGCAAGTCCTGGTCTGGGTGAGGACTGACAGCGATATGGAATTGACTTCTTATGCAGTCTGCCTCTGTGATGCCCCCTCCAGCTCAGTCACCTCTGAAGCCTACTTATGTGAAGGCCATCCTCGACCTCTGCTCCCTGTGCAGCCTAAGTAGGTGAGGTTCAGCCCCACACTCTTTGGCTTATGCTCCCTGAGCAGCCTTGTTCCAACACATTAACTGTTTCCCTTTAGACCAGCAGAACAGCTCCAACATGGCTCATCGAGCTGATGCAGCTCCAAGACATCATCTCAGTTCCTGCTACATTGATTTAACCACAAATATGGACCCACTCCACTCTAATGCAGGAATGACACCCACCTCACTCTGACACTCTGAATCCAAACGCACATTATGTGATTTGGTGACAGGCATATATGGTGCAAGCACCTGATGTGAACATAATATATATGCACCTTGAAATCAAGGGCCGGATTCATAAAGGTAAGAGTACACTTTTGTGTAAGTTGATGATTTCTTGCCAATGACTTTTTGCAATTCACAATGGAATTTTAAAAATAGTATCTTTATGACTACGGAGTCTCCGCATTCATGACGGCAACTCTGCACATAAAAAGATAGGCAGTCATGAAGATACTGCTCATAAAATATTTTTTTGAATTGCAAAAAATTGTAAACCTACACAAAAGTGTAAGTTCACCTTTATGAATCAGGCCTTATGTACTAATACTAGGTTACATAGGCGCTGGAAGTAGAGGTGCTGGGGGTTCTGTAGGATCCCAAAATAAACATCCTGGAATTCGGAAGCTGAGTGAGCAATAAAGATACTTTTAAATTTTGGTTTTATCTTGTCTCATTTGCTGTGCGTTAAAAGACAGAGCTCAATTGTCAGACTATGGGGCATTTGTACAAAGAATTAACGCCATCAGAACGCCACTTATTTTGACCTTCTGGTGGCGTTAACTCCTTACTCTTATGTACAAGACGATGTTAAGCCACTATTTGTGGCTCAACGCCGCCTTGTAAATAATGACCCTATTCATGCAGCAGTTAGCGTAAAAGGGACGTGCAATGGCTTTTGCAGTGGGCTCTTTGCCGCAACACCCACTGCTTTTTTACGCTGCCCATATTTACAAGGTATGGTGCAGCGCCAAAAATAAGACCTGGAAATACCTAGTCTCAAACAGAAATGTTTTATTTCTCCTTGTATTTTGCTCTTTCTATGTGTGCTGCAGAATGCAGCACACATAGAAACTGCAAATCACCATTACAGGTTTTTTATCTGCAGGAAGGTGTCCCTGCCTGCACATAAACCATCGCCCCAGCAGCACAGGCACTCTTGCAACATGGTGCAAGGGCGCTAGGCAGCTTTTTTAGCACCAGCTCTAAGGGAATCTCAGGGGTGTGTCGTATTTGACCAATTTTGGAGTAACACCGCGCTTCGACATTCTATTGTAAATATTCCCATATGTCTTCTGACAAGTTGCTGCTTATTCTTTTACTATGGAGATTAGTGCTCACTTTTCTTTCGCTGATTACAAAGTGAGAGGATTTTGTGAAGTGAATAATGTGGCAGTCATGCTGATGTGAAAGAAAAGGCTGAAGGACGTAGTTTTCTTTCTAACACACAATAAAATGTAAATACCTATAAATGAACTGTAAAAATATTTTAAAATATTGCACCTCTTAGGAATGCACAATTTAAGCGATTTTTGGTTCTTCTAAAGGGTGATGGAAAAAAGGTTTTAATAGGATCAAAGCAATTTACTTGGTGAGCCAAATGATAACTATTCCTTTAATCCCGATTTCCCCACTTTATTGTTTGTGGCTATATAGTTTTATCTTAACATCATGTTTGTGCAAAATTATAAGCCAATCCAATCAAAAATGTTCTGTCAGTAAATGACAGTGAGCTGCCACACTGTGCTTCAGTAATATGTTTTACGACAGTGTAATCCAAAATTTACCACCAATTAAACTGCACCCTTGCTCTTGCAGAATGGTCGTGGCCCATCTGCTCCACTTGTTCTTTGTACAAAGCTTGACCTTTCCACAGTCCCTATGAGTTCAATGATGTAACATTGACGACAAAACCACAACTTTGAAAATTGTTCCAGTACCCCTGCTAGGTCAACATGAACAGAGTTATGATCAGCTTTTACTGAGCAGGCATAAATTGCGATCTGACATAGTTGGACGATTATCTGTATTTGTTTAAACATTTTTTGACAGGTTATAAGCCTTACTTTGGGTTTTATTGACAAACTACATTTAAAAAAAATCTCTAAATGTTTTGCAAAGCTTCTTTTAGGGTTACTTGTGGTGTCATTATCCTTCATATGTCCCCAAGGCAGCTGCACACATTACCATTGTCAAAGTAATTACAGTAGCCAAAACAGCTTAGAGCTGAGGGGGAAAGATTCATGCTAGGTGAATCCACGGGGCAATCACTGCTGCAGCTTGATAGAGTAGTCATCGAAGCCATTCTGGACCCAGGGGAAGATACGGAACAAGGCACTGGTAGAGAAAATAGATTGGGCTTGTAAATAAAAATGCAAGACAGGCTGATTGTCTTTGCTAGTGCTTGTTTATTATTCCTGACATTTTTTGGTTCAGTTGTATCCTTATGAAACAGCAGAATCCCAAGTGTTTTCACAGGGTCAATTGTTTATGAAAGTCACCGGCATAGATTGACAAGTGTCTAATAAAAATCAGACCTGATAAAATTAAATATTCCGACTTTGTTATGTAGACTTGGTTGGATTCACATAAATCGAACTTCTCTCAAAATGAAGTTGGAAACATTAATCAGCACGACTTGAGGTGCATGGCGTTCGTTTTGTTGTTGGTCTAATAAAATCGAAATCAGTACTTCTGTTGAATTTCTGAACCACAATTCTACTCAACCAAATAACTTTAAATTTCTTGACCCCATGCCCTTCTGTACCCTCAAAGAGCCTTGAACCTACTAATTTCTTCAACATCAGTCAATTTTCAAGATCTGAGTTGTGTATGACTATCAGAACGGATCTGCATGCCGTAGGCCTTTTGTTAGACTGCAGCTGACAAAGCATTTGCTTCCACAGCTGGCGTGGTGTTTAACTTTCATCACACACAGAGATCATTTGTAAATTCCGTTTACTACAGCAATAACCACATTTGTGTTTGTCTCATGTTTTTAATACTTTTTAAAAAGCCTGGTGGCCCTTGTGCTTGATTTCTATATAAGTGTGCAAGCATAGAATGCTTGAGCCATTCTTAGCTCATTTGTAGCTTAGCAGTACCATGAGGTTGCTTGGCTATTTCCAAAGTGGGCGTGGCCTGATCGTAGCATGAAATATCAGCCTGTACGAATCATCTGATATCTCCTCCTCTAGTTGTATGAGGCAGTGTATTTTCCAGCTTGTAAAATGGTGAAATATGTGGTTTACCTTTTCCAACTGCCTTTTGCATTGATTGAGTAGTGGTATCCACCATCCGTGGCACCCTTAAGCTCAATCAAGAAGTCGACAGCTTCCATCGTCCCCTGTGACTACCATGGCTCCCAGGAGCTCTTGGAAGATTGGACAGATAACTTGAGCATTAATCAATGTGCACTTATAATTAAAAGTCATGGAGGCATATGTAGGTAATTTTTGTTTTGCGATTCTCAAATTGCGATTTTTAGGGAATCGCAATTAGAGAATCGCAAAACGAAATGTAGGTAGGATTAGCAAATTTTTTTGCGAATCCGATTTTTTTTTTTTTTGCGAATTGCAAATTGAGATTCGCAAATAAGGAATACCTTCTCATTCATTCCTAAGGCCCATAGGAATGAATAGGAAGACATTCTCAATTTGCGATTCTCAATTAGAGACTCGCAAATTGAGAATGCAATTTCAGGGTTGTAAGGGTGTCAATAGGACATACTTTTGCACCCCTGAAATTAACATGTGTGCACATATGGCCCACATACATGCCCTACATGGCACATCGAAAAATGCCAAAAAGTGCATTTTTTAAAGAAATCGCAAAATACCACCAACCTGAAGTTGGTGGTATTTTGTGATTCCTTAAGCCAAAATTCGCACAACTTGGGTACTTCCTACATTGCATGTAAGGAATCGCAATTTGCGATTCCTTAAATGCAATAGCAAAATAAGGAATCACAAATTTTGCGATTCCTTATTTTGCATGTGGGTTTTTGTGTGCTATATAGCACACTGCCCTAATTACGATTGCAAATAGGCTTCCTACATATGGCCCGTAGTCTGCTGTTTTATAGAAGTGAGATTCTGCCGCAAAGAGACTTGTTGAAAATACAAACTACGGAAATGGTTATCTAGAAGCACTGGAATGGTCTTGCTCTAGGGACAGCAGGATACACCCTGTGACTCGAACTGGGTGTTATGAGCATAACTTTAAAGACTAACAAAAGATGCTAATTTGCAGGCACCGTATTCTTTTGACAAAAGAGAGGGGACACTGTGTCAGACAAATAAAGAACACCTAAATAAATCTCACAACTGTCATTTGCATAATAACATTAATCAAATGTCTGAAAACATGTGAGGTTATTAGTGTTGGCCCCATTGTTGGTTGTAAGAAATGAATAAATGGAGTGGTTACAAATACATCGAAGCACAGGACCACAACACTTGTTCCAGACTCCCAATATGTGACCATATCTGTGGAAAGCACAGAGGATCCCAGCAAACGTACCTCAAGAATATCTGTTAAATTCAGTAAAATAAAGATGATAACTCTGTCCAGAGAAAGAAGGAGATGGACGCTAAAACTCTGACTGCGCAATTTTCACAGGAAATCAGTTGGAAAATGAAAAAAGTATATAATAATAAGTATGATGTTAATTCAAAGTGTTGTTTTGTGATTCTACTGGTATTTCATTAATGAATTTGATTCTATTGTGTGCGCATTTGATAGCTGCTTGTAAATAATTGCTTCTTCCTCAACTAAGAGGTTTGAAAATGAGAGACTTTAAGGAATTGTTTATTTTTCTTTCCTTATGCTGTATTATGGGCAGGTTTCTTAACATAGTTAAAAACTCCCCGAACCTGGGATAGCGTGTGTATGGTTTGAATTAGTTTTATGTATATATATTGAGCAATGTTTGTATTGTCCAGGTTGAGATAAAGTCAAACGATACATTGTAACTTTAAAAATGAAAACTTTTTGGTTTTTAAATATAAACGTCAGTTGCATCTGACATAACATTTGAAATTACCCATAAAAGAAAATATATTTCACATGGCAGAAGTGAAAATTGTACACAATTGCTTTTTTAGAAAGCATCTAACTGACAGCGAAAATAAACTGGTGACTATAACATGAATCTGGTAGTTAACAGAAAAAAATAACCAAGATATAAATTTAAAAGAAGGAAACAACTATGGATTAACTGGATTGCTAATTAAAAAGGACTAAAATTAGGTCAACTGTCAAAAATGTTTACGACGGTTACTTGGAAAGAAATGAAAAATATTTTTGAATGTAATCTTTCGATTGAACTCTACAATCATTACGAATTTGAGCGGGTGTTGGATTCTATTCAACCGACGTTAGCTAAGAAGTCGTTCCTGCAATTTAGATATGGAACTCTACCGCTATATGCGATCACAAAAAAGTGGGTGGGAGCGTCCATTTGCCTTTGTCCTGGTTGCCATGTGGAGGAAGGAACTATGGTTCATGTAATGTTCTTCTGCGTGGCATATAAACTGTCTAGGCAGAAACGGATTATCCAACTTTGTAGGAACCTGGGTATTAGGAACTATCTCAATTTTTTTAGGAATCTAAAAACAGATACTGACCCGGTTTACGTGGTTGCAATATCAACATTTTTGTTTTCTATGTGGTCAATATGAAGGAAATTGGTAAAATTGGAGCAGACCACAAGTAATTCATAGCATCTTCTCTTTCTCACACTTGGTATCATGACTAAATTTTGGAATCCTTAATCCAAGGTGGACGGAGGTAAACCCAGATGAGATATAGTAGTATGTATTTTGGGATCGGAAGCCGACCACGGGATTTTTAGAATTTTAAGAATTTCTATACTTTATTTATACTTTTATTGTATGGTTTAAATTGATAAAATTCCTATAATGATGATTCTATATTTTTAATTAATGGTATTATCTTCGATTTATGCCTAGATGTCAATGTACGTTATGATTCTGTAACTTTAATCTAGCCTGGATTTGTAATTGATGTAGATCTAATGTGCTTTTATGGCTATAACAGCTGCAATAAAGTTTTTGGGAATTGAATTGAACTCTACAATCAATGTAAAAAAATTGTGGTATACATTTTGACAGAATAAACAAACGCATTGGAAAATTTAATAGGCGGTGCCTTTACTATGCAGGCCCTGGCAAATTACTAGTGCCAGTGCTTACTTGTAGTATGGTCAATAAGCGTTCAAGGTGTCTTATATGCAAGTGCAAGCATACAGACACACGGATAGTAATCTTGAATGTTATTGTCAAGTATTTAATAAACTAATTGGAAGACGCCTGCCGTTCATGAGCATGCATGCGCATGCAGAGACCATCCTATCATTACAAGCTGAACATGTCTCATTGGATCATGAACTTTGCCTTTTACTACCTGTTCTTATGTTGAGTCTGACCAGGTATCTCTTTTTTGCTTGTGCTTGAATCTTGCAGTATATAGGAGGGGCACTTATCAGGTATCATGTGCACAATCTATCATGCTTCTAGACTCTACTGAAATTGAGAATCAACATGTACCCACAATCCTCGTAAAGAGTGGCTGCACCTCCTCATAAGTCATTCGTACGGTCGATGCTTTAAATTGGCAGGTACTTACAGGCTCTGAGTACCTACACTTTTTTCATTTTAAAGGCCGAGTACCTGCACATCCCTGAACGGGCGCAATGCTTTTAATTAGGATGTACCAGCATTTTGCAAAAGCAAGCAGTTACTCTGTTAGAGTGAGTACCTGCATTTTTATCTGCATTTAATGGACCAGGTAGGGTAATCCTTTTCTGGTAGCAGGGACTCTGAACCCAAGAAACCTGAGAGGTCATGTCCCCACACGATATCACATTAATGTATTTCCTTTTTGCTCTGCTTTATCCATGTAGGTAGCAAGTAGTACTGGAGCCTTAAACATAGCAAAGAACTTAGACACTCTTTAGTAGTCTTATGTCTTGCCTCGCAGCAGGTCTGAGCAGTGGTATTATATAAAATGATGGGGCCCTCTTGCAGAATGTGAAGAGGGGCCCCTGAGTCTCCCATATCTCACAGATATTGGTAGGCATTGGGATGAATGTGGCCCCTGCTGACGGGTTGGCTGGCCTTATAAGCTTGGGTCCCTGACCCCACCTACTGCAGGCGGTGGAGGGGCCTGTGTTAAGCCACTGGGCAGGCCAGTCATTTCAACTGGAATGTAGTGTTTTTATCAACATCTGCTTTGCTCTAAACTATGGTCTTTTCAGTGTGATGTACCCGTATTTGACAGTAATAAAACACAATATAAATTTAAAGAAGCAACTTAATTTGCACATTTCTGTAATTGAGTTAGTATAAGAGATGTACTATTAAAATCCTGATCAAGCAAGAGATATCTATTCAGCAGACTTTATTTCGGTCATTGTAGGCCATAAAAAGTAGAAAATACAAGTACATATATAGCTAAATTAGGGCCAAATAAAAAAAAAATTAATTGACAACAGGTTGTAAAAAATAGCCACAATGCATTTTGGTTTTCCAATGTTGTTACAACAGTTAAGAACAAGAATGATTAAAACTAGATAAAAGATATTAAAATGTTAAAAAAGCTAAAAAGGACAAAGTGCAAGGAGAAATGTTTACAGTTGCTGTAGTGAGTTTAGCATGGCCCTACGCCTGTGCCACATATAATTAAGGAATCGGGACACAGAAAAAAACTATGGGGGGGGTGTATCAGATCTTAGAATTATATACACCTCCAAACACTGCCTGTAGCCCACATTTCTGCATAGTGGTGTGAGCCAACGCCATCTGGCGGATTTGTAGCCAGGACAAAAAAAAAAGAACATGAATGTCGGACTCTTCAGGGCTATTACAAGCAGGACACCTAATGGAGGGATCTTTTGACCATTTATTCGTTAATGCATGGACCCGGAGGGTCCATTTTCTGAACTGGATATACAGTTTCCTAGCCATGGAAGGCTGTATATCGTCCAGAAAAGGCTCAAGAAGATACTGAGATTTAATATTGAGAAAGTCAGCCGTTAAGTGCCCGAGTTTGGTCTTCCCCTGCAGATCGCAAAGTTTGAACGATCTATAGGCTCTCACTAGTTCAAGTCGTGATATTGTATGGGGCACTTCCTCTGGATGGCTCCACAGGTTAAACATGCCTAGTGATGGAGCAAGGATTCGCACGAGAAGCGGCTTGCTCGTATTCATGAACCTCGAATAACGTTAACTATGTAAACAACATATTTCTTTTACTAATTTTGCACCTTTTACATCAACATCGGGTGTCCGAGAGAAGCTTGTTTATGTGTTTACTAAACGTTAATACGCTTGCATCTAATATGGCTGCTGCTATGCGAATGTTTCTATTGCGCATGCGTCTGTCATACCCACGTGACATGACATAGTTTTATTTTGGAGGGAATCTGTCACATCTGCGCACTAGTGCTAATATGGCTGCTCTGTGTTCTCACATGCGAGAAGCTTGCACTGCTGCTTTTGCTAAGCTGTTCGCTCTGCCTAATCCTAATGCTATAGTTTATTATAAAGTAATGGGTATAGAGTAGAAATACATGGTATACAGTGTATTCATTTATTTCTGTGTTCTAAAACTGTTTCCTTTCATTTTTCATGTATCGCAATCTTTGGGCCTGGGAGGTGCTATTACTCCATTTTGAAAGTTCTTTTGCGCATGACCCAGCCTGGCCAGGAACTGAACTCGCTGTCATTGAGTTTGAGCCAAAAGACAGCCACAGCCAAGATGCACCTGGGAAGATTACTTCTGACCCTGCCAGAAGAAGCTAAACTGTACTCAAAATATTACAATGTATTTGTCAATAGAACAACCATTGTTAGGTGAAATACAGATGTCATGTGAAAGTAAAATTGATGGAGTGGGACCGAAAAATTAATATTCAACACTGAAGTAACAGAATTTAGGTGGTGTGATGGCCTGTCCTCTTTTCTTGTCCAATCAAAATTGGGGATCCTTACACTTGCAACATTGAAGGGTGGTACACTGCCCTGAAAATAGTATAACTAGAGTAGGCTTAGCTAGTTAATTTGTCCGACTTGTCCGAATAGCTGACCTGTCACTGACCCAACGCACTCAATAGGTGATTAAGAACAGAGGGCTGCGGAGCACTCTGTCAGAAGATTCGCTGACCCAATCGGGGTTCTGGGAAGCTGAAGTGCTGGCGAAGCACTTTGTCTGTGAAATCGATAGCCCAATCGGGGTTCTGATTGTTAGCTGCAGAGAGGGAGTAGCGCAGGCGTTGCAACTGAACTGCGGGTGCTGGTCTTAACCTTTGGTGGTCCGGTCCTGATCCAAATCTGGGTTTTCCTGTCTTGATTCTGATCTGCACCTGCTGGCCTACTGGCACTTCAACCTTTGGGGTTCTTCTGTCCTTTCAACTGACCCGTGGCCAGGATTGGTCTTCACACCATTCTAGGTAAATATAAATCTGTGTGGGTAATTGTCAGAAAAATGTGCGTCCTTTTCTTTGCCCTCCCTAATTTTGCTAAAGCTTTAATTGCATATGTTCCTTTTGTACCCACCCTTGGACAAATGAGAAATTCATTTTTTTGCTGTTTAATAGCGTGTTCCACTTTCTTACCCTCCTTGTAGTTGAATGCTAAAACGCTTTTCATGATTGCATAAATGTTTCCTTTTTCTTTACCCTCCCTTTAAAGTAATAAAACTTGGTTATTTGATTTAATAGTGTGTTCCATTTTTACCTTCCCTATAGCTATATGGTCAATTTGGTTTCGTCGTTGTATATTATGTTCCCTCTTTTTACCCACCTTTTGATAATTGCGTAAAGCTGTGTTATTTAGTATGTTCCTTCTTTTTTCTACCCTTAGAAAAATTGTGCGAAGTCTGTTTAATTAAATAGCTTGTTCCTTGTTCTTACCTCCCCGTTATTCTTTTTGCTAAATGATTGGCATAATATATCTTTTGCATAGTTATACACTATTTCTGATTTTGATTATTGATAGTCTTATTGCTTTCAATCTTTGGATCATGACCTTTGATGAAATTTAGATAAAGAGTTTTAAGACTTCCCGAGTCTGTGGTTATTATATGAGTGCAAATTCTATTTGTTTATTGAACTACCTTTAAAAATAACTCCCTGATCCAATAGGTTATAGGTACCAGTGACAAGGATTGGTAAGCCAATGGTATAAGACCTAGAAGGTAAAAATAACTGGTGGTAGAGCGGAGGTTACCTGATTAAGTGAATGTGTAATTGAATTATGGGCCCAGGTGAGTATGATAAATTTATAGTTGGGTGACCTGCGCGCTCTATCAGGCCTAGTCTAGCGCACGCTTCTTTTATGTATTTGAACCACTGCAATTTTTCAGCCCCGGGAGTTCCAAAACCCCCTTAAGTTCCGTTTGGTAAACTGCTAGTTCAGCGGTCGCCCACAGTCTGTGCCAAAAGGTCAGTGGTCTGAGTCCAATCTCCTCTGTGATGGGTTTGATTCCTAAATCCAGGTGCAGGGGAATGAGAGGGGTGCTTGGCGGTAGGCCCAAGAGCTTTCTTATGAATTGGTTCTCTATTTTGGCCAGTACCCCAGAGGGGCGGTGGACCCATAATTCCGCCCCATACATTACAGCACTCCTTACTTGCACTTCATAAATCTCAGCAACCGGGCCAGGGGGTTTGTATAGGGAGTCCCTAAAGGTTTTAGAGATTCCTCCCACCATCTGCGCTAGCCTCAAGCTTGCCTTGTGTAGTTGTGGACCCCATTCGAACGTTTCAGACAACGTGACTCTAAGGTAATCAAAGACAGTCACCCTCTCTAGCAAGGTGCCATTTAAGGAGGTGTTTGGGCGAGATATTTTGGCCAGGTTGAAGAATATAAATTGGGTCTTTGTTGTGTTAATCTCCAGGCCCCGATTTTTACAAAATAAGAGAAATTGTCCATGATCCTTTGAATGCCCATAGGGGACTTGGACAACAATACGGTGTTATCTGCAAACATCATTGCTGGCACCTTGCCTTGCACCAGCTTTGGGGCGTCATTGTCAGCTACATAATTTAATTGGGCCACCAGAGCGTTGATAAAGAGGGAAAACAGGGTAGGGGCCAGCACACACCGCTGCCTTACTCCTCTATTAACTGGGAAGCAGGGGGTCAGTTCCCCGGAGTTCCATACCTAACTTGGGCAAAATTACCTGTATGCAATCGCATAATCAGTGACAACAGGTAGGGCGGGATACTTAGCTGTTCTACAACCTCCCACAGTTTGGCTCGGGGGACCAGATCAATGGCCGATTTAAGGTCAACGAGTATTAAATAGAGGATGCCACCCTCTATTGACATCGTCTTCCAGTATAATAGTTGGAGCTTGAAGAGCTGATCGATGGTGGAGATATTCTTCCGAAAACCAGCCTGCTATGCACTCAGAATTTCATGCTCCTCCATCCAAGAGTCGAGACGCACAAGGAGAATCCTAGCGAACAATTTCTGAGTAACGTCTATCAGGCTGATCGGCCTGTAGTTGGTAGGCAAAAGGGGTGAGCCTTTCTTGAAGATTGGTAAGATTTCAGCTCCTAACCAGGTATCCGGGATCTTCATGCCTATCAGGATGGCATTCAATATTGCCCAGAGATAGGGTCCCCAGATTTTAGGTTCCTCCATAAATAAGTCCCCAGGGATCTTGTCTAGTCCAGGGGCCTTTCCCAGGGGGAGCTTCCTAATTGCATTTAAAACTTCTGTTAGAGTAATCCATTTGGGCTTTTCATAGGGATTCCCTAAAGTTGCTAAAAATGCTTCATCTTTGGGTTCTGTGGCTTCCTCAGTAGAATACAGAACTTGGAAGTGCAACTTCCATGCGGCTGCAGCAATATCTGGCTCTAACGCTGAATTCTCTGTACTGCTGTCTGTGCTCACTAGTGACCAAAACGTCTTCATGTCCCAATTAGAGAGTGCTGCCTTGATGGTATCCCATCTTTCAAGCTCCCAGTTCTTTTTGACTAACTTGATACTATCTCAATACAGGACCCTGCTTGTTTTAATTAAGGGTCTATCCTTAAGTTTGATAGAATCTATGAGAGTACCCTTTGCCGTGCGACAAGAGTTATTAAACCAAGTTTGCTTGGCACCCTTGTTCGTCTTAGAGTATGTCAAAGGGTTAAAGATATTGGTCAGACTAGTTGACAGTTCTACGTGCAGGGCCTCTAGTCTACTGATGGTTTGTGGAGTGTTAAGTGTTGTAGCAGCCATTTCCATTTCCATTAAGGGCAAGATGAGTAGAGAATATAATGCAACCGCCTTGTATGGTGACTTCTTGAGTGTTCCCCACCTGATTTTCCTTCTATTGTTGGCAAGTGTTAAATTGATACCTACAGGGGTACCAATGGCCGTAGGATTGTAGAGTTCTGGGGGCTCCAGCTCCACTATCAGGGCGTTATGATCACTGCAAATCCTGGCATGACAGCGAAGTCGACAACCCACTACGAAATGCATGTCTCCACTAGGATATAATCGAGCAGAGAGGATTGTCCTGTTCTATTAAAGGTTACCTTCCCTTTCTGGTCAGACCTGGTACTGCTATTGCACGCCCTCAGGGAGTGGGTTAAAGTTACTGCGTTTATCTAGGGGAGTCCAGGCCTTTACTGATGTAACTTGAGGATCAGGGATTAACCAAAGACTATCCTCATCACTAGAGGGGGAATCAGTGGGGGCAGCCAGAGGCTCAATTTGGCAGTTAAGGTATCCCCCTATAATCAACCTTGCATTCAGAGGTGCTGAGTCAATGAAAGTGTTAAGTGAGTCTATAGTCAGGGATTCCTGTGTGATGCTTATGGGACGGGAATAGATGTTGATGAAAGCTAGTTTTATCCTTGAGGGAAAAGTGTGTACAATACACTGGATGTCATTGGATGAGGTGTTTAACTGCTCAAGGGTGCAATTCAAGTGGGTAGCGATCCAGGTGCATAAACCCCCGAGAGTCTACCTCTTCCCCCTGTGGTAGCCAGCACATTAAAGATTGCATAGCCCCCCTCACTATGTCCTTTCTTGCCCATGTCTCCTGAAACATACACACATCATAGGTGCCTACAAATTGTCCCCAGTCTGGGCAGTGCAGTTTGCTTTTTAGTCCAGCTATGTTCCATGATAGAATCCTTTGCTTATGACCAGGGGTAGGATTGCCACCATGTGCATTATGGCTGTTAATATTAGGGCTTTGGATGGCATCTGGCTGGGCCTTGGGGATTACTTCAACATATTTCATTAATGGGGTGCTCCTAACTGTATTATGGGATAAATGGTCCAAAGGAGTTGGAGGTGGGTAAATAGGCATGTCTACACTTCTACCGCCATGATCAAAGTCTCCCCAATGAGTTGAGAGTTGTTGGTCCCCTAATTCATCTCTGTTGCTTTTAAGGATATGCTGTGTCTGCTGTCCACTTGTATTCACCCCTGGTTCCCTCTTGGCCCCCCAATTCCCGATGCTAGGGTTATGGTCACCTTGCAGCACAAATCAATCCACCTCCTCAAGGGCCCAATATCTGTTTGCCACTGGGATGTTAAAGAGAGGTCTAAGGGGTTGACCTGCTATTGGATAGGGTTGGAATCTATTTGTTGGGGTCCTGTGTATTGGAGTCCAAGGTAGGATGTAATTGCAGGAATAAAAGAAGTCCAGAGTATAAGCTCGAACCTCATTATGTGGTGCATGGGGATTGGCAAACTGGGCTGCTATTGATTGTACAGTCAGGGAACTGCTAAAGTTAATAACTACGCAGTCTCCTTGTAATGATTTTGGATTTTTGCCCACCCATCCAACTCTTCGAACCATTAAAATTTCTCCAGCCCTATCATAAGTGAATCGTTTGTGCCTGGTTAGCCAAAAAGGGCACTTGTTCCTTAGGTCTAGCTGTGTTTCTTTCTGACCATTGTTGATCTCAGGGACCCCAATATGATAACATAAGAGAGTGAGGCAGGGGGTAAGTTTATGATCGGTGTAGTCAGTAATGCTGGTCCTTGGCCTCAGCCTCTGCTAGGTTTAGTCTTTCCCTGCCTTCCCTATGCTCTGTACAGATGGGCCTCTTGTTTGTAAGTGAAATGAAATTAAATAGAAAATGAAGTGAAAAAGGCATTTGTAAAGCGCATG
The DNA here is from genome assembly GCF_964263255.1 of Lissotriton vulgaris. NCBI lineage: Eukaryota > Metazoa > Chordata > Amphibia > Caudata > Salamandridae > Lissotriton > Lissotriton vulgaris. The sequence continues at coordinate 887,696,747 of NC_141699.1, read as the reverse complement.
GTTACCCAAGGGCATCCCAGCGCTATCCGTGGCGCCTTTAAGCTATAAGCAGATCAAGGAAAAAGGAAAGTTTTAAGATATTTTCTAAAAATCAGATAACTGGGTTTAAGCCTTATGTGGTCAAGCAGGTGATTCTAGAGCTTGGCAGTGATGTATGAAAACAGACGGCCTCCAGTTTGTGCTCTCCTAATCTTTGGTACTAAGATTAGGCCTTTTATGTCAGATCTAACTCCTGTGCTTGATCGGTAGGGTTGAATCATAGACTGAGTCAATACTGGGCCCTTGCCAGTAAATGCTTTATGTGCAATGCACAGTGACTTAAATTGAATTCTCTCTTGGATTGGTAGCCAGTGCAGAGTGGCAAGGGCAGGTTTCGCTGAGAGGCATCTAGGGATATTCAGTAGGAGGCGAACTGCACAATTCTGCACAGTTTGCAATCTTTTTGTTGAAACTTGAGGGGCTCCTAGATAGAGAGCATTGGCATAGTCGAGCTGCAATACAATTAAAGCTTGGACTAGTAGCCGTTTAGCCACAAAAGGGAGCAGGGGAAGGATCCCTCTGATCATTCTTAGGAGACCATAGCAACTAGCTGCAACTTTTTGCGCTTGTTGCTTAAAATTGAGGTTACTGTCAAGCCAGACACCCAGACTCTTGATCTGTTTTTCGGAACAGGCGGTGTGCCCAGACAACTGGGCCAAAGGAGGTCTATGTTTGATGGCGCAGAGTGGCCCAGGAGCATAAGCCCAGTCTTCGCTCCATTAAGCTTTAAAAAGAAATTATCCATCCATCTGGATACCTTCTCAAGACATGAGACCAGGCCAAGCCCAGACTAATTCCTCCCTAGAAGGGGCAGAGAGGTTGCTCCCTTTCACATTAATGGGGCTCCGAGGGGCTGTTGTTGTCCTGAGATTGTGAGGTGGGTAAGTACCAGGTTCTTCAGGATATGCCAAAGTGTTATCAACTGGTACAGTACTAAGAGCCTTTGCCCTTCCGACACTCAATTGGGCAACGGGGGATAGAGCCCTTGCAGGCCCCTTCTTGCTTGGGGAGGATTGGGCTGTACTATATGTCTGGAAACTATGTTTATTTATGTATTTATTTATTTATTGACATTTGTAGAGCGCGGCGAATACCCGTGGGCGTCTCGGCGCCACGACTTTCCACGTCTTTCCTCTTCCCTGAAACAGGGGTAGTGCTGCCGGGGGAATTGCCCTTACAACTCAACCCAGTCAGTTGCCCTGTGCCTATGTGGTTGAGTAGGAGTGCAAGCTCTTCCTTTACAATAGCTCTCATCTGTTTCTCCAACTCCACTATCAGGTTCCTCACCCAAGGAGCACAGTCAGAAGCTGTGTGGGGGTTGGTAAGAGGTTCGGTCATTCTTGCCATTACTAACTATTTCAGCTACGTTGTTTGTTAATTCTGGATTTTTTTTTCTCTTGGTTCCTGCCTCATTTCCAGTTTTGCGTCTAGTGGTCTTAGAGGTGCTGGTGGTGGTGCCACCTCTGCGAGTTACTGGCTTTACTGGGAGTTGTTGTGGTGATGGTGAGGATGGCTTGATTGTTCTAGACAGGGATCCTGTTGGCCTCAGTGGAGATCCAGGAATTATTGGTTGAGGGATAGGTGACTCAGGCCCCTGTCTGAATATGTCTGGAGTTAATTGAAAAGTGACGCTAGTGAACCACTAGCGACATCCCTTTAGGCACACATCTTCCTCGTCCTTTTACATTGAAAAAGACTTCCACAATTTCTTCATTTAATTCATAGACATTTTATTCATTCTTAAGATTTCCTTATATTGATTTTCAATCATGATTTTGGATTTTCAACATATCTTAACTTCAGACCATGTCTTATGACCAAATCCAATGCATTTCGGGCAATTGGTGTATGCCCTTCATCAGGGAACAGACACTGTAAAAATGTATATGAACATAATATTAGGGTGCTGTTTTTTCATGGTATTTCAAACAATAAACATTCAACATAAATGTCATGTATGAACCAATAATTACATATCTATGTTACATCTCCTATGTATTCGCTATAGTGTCATCATTGTTATTAGCATACTAGGATCATGTTGTCCCTGAATGTTAAACAGTACTATGCGGAACGTTGTTTCACTTACGGGTCTTTCGTTTTGAAGTAGGTATAAGTCTGTGGAAAAATGATAACAAGAAGTTCGGTGTGAGCGTGTTTGCCTGATGTGATTTCGAAAGAAATACTAGTGACGGGTAAGGGAGCGGGGTTGTTACACTAACCTTAATGCTCGGTTGATGGCGTTTTTCTGCTATTCCGACTTGCTTCCTTCCGGCGGCATAGAACTAATCTCGCCGCGAATTCGTGTTTAAACAAGTTGCGGTCACGTGATTATGGATATAGACAACAGACTAGTTGCCGGGAGCGGTTGTGTGGGGCTGGGTGCGCTGGTATCTTACTCACTATATCATTGGTGTCGAATTCATTAGGGTGTTTACCAAAATCTAAAAGAATAAAGTGCATGGTTGTTGATAGCTTAAATTAAGTGTAACTGGAAAGTATGTTACGCTAAGGGAACATTTTTCCGAAAAAATAAGATCGTGCCCTGTGTCTGGAGTTAGACAAGTGCCTCTCAGTCAGTTCTATTTCTTTTGATACCACTCATATAGCCCTCTGGAGCACCCTGTCTATTGAGGTTTGAGGCAAAGGGGCCGCGATAGGCATCCGCGGACGGTTTTTTACTGCACAGATGTGCTTACCTATATTCAAATCAAGGAAAGGTCTGCCCCAGAGTAAGCCTAAAAGTAGTAGAGCAGACTAAGGCACAAGATCAAGATTGCAATTTTAAAGAGGGGGATATATAGAGCACAAACTGAAGGACAGAACAAATACCACTAGAATTGTAAGAGAGGGAATATTAAGGGGTCAATAAGTACATGTAAAAAGGTGTCTCAGCTAATGTCCAACAAGATATGACGCACTTCCATGGATTGTTCTTGTGGGCTGCTGAATTACAAGTTCCCTGAGTCCACCACCAGATCCAGTTGGTAGGTAGGGGGAGCGTACTAGCGCTTCTGCCAAATGATCTGGGTGTGCAGAGTAAAAACAACTGGATTAAGGGTCCCTGAGTAGTCTTAACTATATAGATGCGACCGTGATTCAAGAGCCAAAGGGGGTGGCCTTGCCCTGCCTCTTTCTGGCAATGACTGGCAAGGACGGGCCCGCCCTTGGCCCAGGCTTTGCCCCGGCGCGTCCTGAGGCGCGGGGGGAGACGCAGCGCTTTATGCGAGTGCTGACACCTCGCACCTCCCCCTCGTTAGCGGCGGCAGGATATCAGCGCTGTGCACCCTGGGCTTTGTGGTCCAGGAGCAGGGATGCGACAATGGCTCCTGGGGCTATGTGCACAGGTGGAGGTGTTGGTGCAGTCTCTGGGACAACGGTCCCACCAGGGAGATCGAAAGATTCCAAAGTGCAGGCCCTAACCAAATAAAACAGCATTTCAGGGTCCCGCGCCATGGGGGAAAGGCAGAGCTTTATGCTTGTGCTGACACCTCGCGTCTCCCCTCGTTAGCGGCGGCAGGCAGTGGCGCTGTGCACCCTGGGCTTTGTGGTCCTGGAGCAGGGATGCGACGATGTCTCCTGGGGCTTTGTGCACAGGTGGAGGTGTTGGCGCTGTCGCTGGGACAACAGTCCCACCAGGGAGATCGAATGATCACAAAGTTGTGGCCCCAAGCAAAGAAAACAGCGCTCCAGCGTCCCCAAGAGATATCTACATATTATGTCGGTACCAGATATAGTCACTGGTGACATTATATAACAGTTTCCTACCGCAGTTTAGTAGTAGCACAGAGCCATTGCCCATAAGTTTTACAATGAACCTGCAAGATTACCTGTTTCCATGGCTTGTAGTAAGTTTACATTGAATGACCTCATTATAGATGGCTCGGTAAATTACAATCCCTGCAGAAACACTTGGATACAGTTTACACCCTTAGTTAAGTATCAACAGGTCTCTCCTGCCTGAACTGAACATTGGGAAAAGGCCAATTATTTACCAGGACAAGCAGCTTTTAGTGCAGTAAGCATCAAAAGCCACATGTTATTCCCCAAAAAGTAAAATAGGCAATATTTATCACACCTAATACACCTTGATGTTGGATTTTTATCATGTTGGACAATTAGTGAATCTGAGAGGGGTTACTCGTAATCATGCCCTATGTGTTTTTACATACAAAATGATGTTAATAAATGATAATTTTACAACAGCCTCTTAAAGTGGACTTTTGTTGACCCTTCCTAGCGTGGGAACAAAAATCTGTTCATGAATCAGGAAGCTACTCCTAAACTGGATGTTCCAGTCGATATTGTACAATAAAATAGATTATAGATATAACATTATTTTGACTCTTCTACCCTATTGCTACTCAGGCCCTGATTATGAGTTAGGCGTAGGGGTAATTGGCGCTTGTGAGGGTAAATAGTCCATGTTTTAACGAATTGTTTGATCACATGTTAAAAATCACAAGTTTTATTTAGCACGTGTAAACACTGCATGTCTGTATTCCACATGCGCTATTTATCTAATACGCCAATTACCACATGAGAAAAATAACACATGTGATAAATAATACCCAATTATGAGTGAGAAGTCATTAAAAAACAGTGAAAAATACCACCTTAAAAGATCACCAGTCAAAAGTAGGTGGTAAAAAGTCATGAAAGTTTATAGAATGAAAGAAAAGCTTTAACGCAATAGAACAAATCAAAGACCAACACAATTATTGATCAAACCACAGTACATGTACTACTTCAGCTGAAAATAATAAATATCACATACACTTGGACACAAGGCCTTACCAGAATATATAATTTCCCATTGATCACCTATGCAGCTCATAACATCAAAGAAAGCATCTGTGCTACTGAAGGATCCCTGATATCCTAGGGTCAATTGGCTTTCACTTTACTTTACTTTATTTGTTTGATTAATTAAAGCCTTTTCAATTTCGTTTACATTATAAGTATTGGCAAAGGGAGAAAAAATGGAAAAAAAAATTGAGCTTTATATATCATTTCCCTCTATGCAAATGTTAAAAAATTGGTACATTAATTTAATAAAAACAATAATCAAGAAGTATTCGTTTTTTTCCGCTTACGAAGTAAAAAGGGCATCTCTCTTTCCTCACGTGTGCCCATGTGGATCATAAGTGTCTTCTTCCCAGTCCCCGTTAATAGTTAAAGTTCCTTGTGCATGGATTTTTTTTTCTTTTTTGTTTATCATATAAGGTCTTTGTTGATTCCCAGATTTTCCTGGTCGCAGGGTATTGAATTATGGTTTGAAATGCATTTGCCTAAAAATGGTAAAGTGTTCATCCGCTATGTATTATTGTAGTATCCTGATTTTTCCTATTTAAAAATCAGTAACCTTCTGGGTAGATTGTTTATTTGCCCTTGTGCCTTCGTTGTGGGGGAGTGTTTGAGTAAGTCTCTTTTCCGCTATACCTAAGAACTTTGTGAGGCAACAATTTAGTTGGGTCGCACTGAGTTGAAGCATAGCTTTACTGCCTGCCTGCAACTCCTAATGCCGCCCTGTTTGAAAGTTGGACAAACTAGAGTACGTCTAATGTCCAATAGGTTTGGGCAAATATAGATAACATGCACAAGCACCTCACTTCTCGTTCCACAGTGGCAACAGGTATGCTCTCCTTTAATCCTTTTCCAGGTGGGTAAGTGAGGGAGCATCAGTAAGCTGCAATGCGTAGTCTTACATTTTTGTTTTAAACTTTATTTTCAAAGCCTACACTGAAATAAGTTTGTGGTTTAAGAACTTTAAAGTTTTTGAGAACAGACCAGCCATGTGCCCATTTTGCAAGGGTTTCTTTGTCTTCCATTATAGATTTAGTTTTTGTTACATTTGTTACTTCCTTCTTGAAGCTCTGATGGGTTTTAGAGGTGGCCCACAGACTGGTTAGCCTTAGTTTCCATAGTGAGTCAAAGAGGTACTTTCTAGCGAATGAGTTTCCATGGCATGTTAATTCAGTCCAGATGTGTGAATTGAATGATCCTGGCTTGGCACCTTTAATCTTATGCCAGCTTTTTATGTATGCCCCCCTCCTTTCCACTGACTGTTTCTGTAAACCAACTTCTAAGCAAATTTGGGCAGGAGACACGTAGGTCGGGAGATGGAAGATCGCTATATAAGCGCTGGTGATAATTTTGTCCAGGGCGATTGCTTCTCTCCCTCGCATTGATTCGCTTCCATAAATTAAGATTGGTTGTAGCTTTGCCCAGATGAGCTGTTGTAGAGGGTCTAAGGTTAAATCTGATAGGACTTTCTTTCGAGGCCTCATTGTTAATGAAGTTGTAGTGCCAATGTGGCGCAGGGCCTCCAACTGAGGTTTTTACAAACCTCTGCTGTCCAGTAAGACTCCTAGATATTTATCTTCAACGATCAGTTCTAGGCGATGCCCATCCAGGTACCAATTCAGCTTTTGATTCCTGGAATAATTTACTGCCATAGTTTTTGTTTTGTTAAGGTTTATGCATAATGTGCTGACTTGCGCAAAGTTGATAGTTGTGTCCAGGAGGTGCTGCAAACAAATTTGCGCTCTAATTATTAGAGTCATTTGGCTGCACACATATACACATGAGGACCTCAAGTAGATGGGAACAAGTGTGCTGAAATAGTGAAATGAAACACACTGCAAATGCTATGTGATGTCAATCAGTGTGTACTTAACCGGTGTGTTCGGTGCTCTATATGATACCAGAATGTTCGAATGCTGATGAAAAGCAACATTAGTCATACAGTGGCAACACATCACCCTTATGGTATTTGCCAGACAAGTCAACCCTCCATCATCAAGATTACAGTGCATTATGATTGATGTAGCCCAATCTCTATACATGTCAGCAGTACCATTCAGGAGTTGTTAGCCAGTATGATATAAATATGGGTCAACACAAATATGTGTAAAAATTACTTCTGCTACTCTTCACAACAATGATGATTCTCAGCCATGTCAATATTTTAACAAACAAATGTATTTGCTTTAGAACTCTCATGACAGTTAACTTGGATTCCTCCGAACTCGAGACCTCCCTATATGTTGTCCACTCCAAACATGTTGCGGATGGTCGTATTTGTTTCTTACCACAGTTTGGGGAAGAGCTGAGGTGGAGAAATACCACCAATTGCCATAAGTTAGTGCTTGTGCTTGGTAACTTTCTGAAGTACCTATAATTTGAAGGTTTAGAACTGTATTTGATGTACTCAACAATTTTTTGTTCAAATATTTTTATTAAGGTTTTATAGGTATACGCCCCTCAAAGAGGGGGGGGGGTGAATACATCAATCAATTGTGTGCGCAAGTCTTTACACCATGTAGGGTTACATAAAATTCACCATGATAAATTAACTGTAGAACGGATATGCCCGCCCGCCCCATAGCATGGAGAGATGAAGCAAGTTGCACTTTGTGAGTTGTGGGAGCGTAGCTTCGGAAACTAAAGGTGTCATGACAGGAACGCATCTGAGTCGTTCCAGTGTAGTATGTGGGCTGAGGGTGAGTGGGAGTGATGACCCCGTGTTCGTACATGCAAACCTTCATAAATGTGCTAAATGCAATTATAAAGGAGAAAAAATAAATGTGCGTGTCGGTAACAAATCACCGGCTAAGCACTAAACGTGGAACTATGGGGGTAAACTTTTCCTAGATGTATGAGCGGTGGGATAGCGCGTAGCGGGCTGGCGGGTGTCTATGGACTCGGTGGGTCAAGGGTGTAGGGGCATGCGGTCCGGGGGTCAGGAGCCCAAGGGATCCCGGGGTGGAAGGGGGGGGCATCCGGCCAGGGGGCGGTGGGTCGCGTCAACAATGGGGCACGAGAGTAATCTGTCATGACTGGGGGGGGTGAGACGCCAGCGCCGAGCGGACAGCATGGGGGAATCAGGGGATCACAGGGAAGCGCGTGTAGGACGGGGAGATGGCTCCGATGTGTCGTCTGAAGTTGTTTCCTGCTTAAATTGTATGAGCAGTGGTGCCCATTCCAGGGAGATGGGGTGTTTTTGCGCACTCCCTGCACCTCTTCCGCACATATGATATCTGCTTCTGCGGCCCCCCCATTTGCTCACCGCCCCGATCCAGGCCGCCACCGGAGGACCCGAGGGCGCTCTCCAGTGCATAGCGATGGCCCACTTGGCTAATAGGAGGGCAAGGGTTGTGAAACGCCACTGTACTTTCTCAGCTTTCTTACGTTTGTAGAGTCCCAGTGCGCAGATTTCCCAGGAGTCGATGTGCGGTAGACTAACTAGTGCAAGGAGTGTGTGATGTATCGTGGACCAGTAGTGGCGTAAAGAGGGACAGTCCCAGAACATGTGTCAAAAATTCGCATCTGGTAGTTGACAAAGCGGACAGTTAAATGGCGTGTCCGGGTAGTACCGGTGAAGCCTGTCTGGGGTGAGATAGGCCCGGTGTAATACGTTAAATTGTATGTTCTTAAATCGTGCATTCCTTGACACTTTCTTCGTGTATTCCCAGGTGTGCACCCACTCCGTGTCATGAAACACCCTACCGACGTCATCCTCCCAGGTCTGGCGTAGAGCATCCAGGGGGACATTAGCCAGTTCCCTGATGGCTTTGTAGTGCCACGTGATTAGGTGCCTACTGGCCCCCATGCGGAGGATTGTGTGAAGCACATGTGTGGGCAGTTCACCGTCCTGGAGATTCCAGAACGGCCGTGCGCTGTCCACAAGCTGTCTGTGCGTAAGGAATTGTCCCAGCGGGAGGTCATACCATTCCTCCAGCTGTTCAAAAGTACGCAGCTGACCCTCTTGGAACAATGCCTCTACCTCCGTTACATCATGGTCTGTCCATGTCTGTAGGGTCCTAGTAGTTTAGTGCAAGGCCCAACGGGGGAATCCTACTAGGGGCAACAGTGGGAAATAGAGTGGTCGGCCTTTGGACATACGATGAGTGCACATCATGCATTTACGCGCGACGGATACCTGGAGCGGATGAGTGCGGAACGGTTTGGTCCCAGGTAGGAGCATCCGTCTGATGACCAGCAGAGGTATCTTGCCGGCCGTTATCGTCGGCTCCCCATCGTAGCGTTCTGCCGTCCAGTGGGATAGCCACTGGAGTTGTGCAGCCAGGAATTACGATTCAAAAGAAGGGGAGCCCAGGCCCCCCTCTGTGGTTGGTAAAAAGAGCATGCGTAATGCCACTCTGCGTCGGCCATTACCCCATATCAGTGTCGTGAGCAGGGAGTCTAGTTCCCGGAAGAATGACCCAGACGGGATTACCGGCAGGTTGGCAAAGTGGTATAGCAGTCTTGGTACCATTATCATTTTGGCTATGGCCACACGACCGATGGGCGCCAGGGGCAGAGTCTTCAAAAAATTGACCGCCGATCGCAAACCCGCCAGTGCCTTACGGTGGTTGCCCTCGTATAGATCCGTCGGGGAATGGTAGAGTCATACTCCCAAGTATCTGGGGGCATCTCCGTTCCAATGTAATATCTGGGTGCCCAGCGACACTGTGCGGCGCCACATGAGGTCCAAGGGGGTAGACAGTCGACTTATCCCAATTGACCCTAAGGCCCGAGAGGGCTCCAAAGGCTTGTAGGGTAGCCCATATCGGTGTGAGGTCACTCATCACATCGCGGACGTATAGGAGCAGATCATCTGCGTATAAGGATATACAGTGGGTCATTCCCGCAATCGGGATCCCCCAGGAGTCTCCCTCCTGATGCAGCCGCACGGCCAATGGCTCGACCGCGAGCGCAAAAAGGAGGGGGAAGAGGGCACCCCTGTCTGGTTCCTCTCTCTATCGGGAATGGAGCGGAGATCAGTTTACCGATCCGTACTCTAGAGGTAAATCCTCCGTATAGGAGCCGCGTGTATGCCTTTAAAGTCTGGCCTACATTCAGTGCCTGGAGAACCGTGAACAGGTGGGCCATAGTAAGGTGTTGAACGCCTTCTCCAGGTCAAAGATCAGGCACGCCGTATGAGGGAACCTGTCCTTCACATTGTCCTGGATGTGAAAAAGTCATCTCAGATTGTGGGAAGTATTGCGCCTGGGTACGAAGCCGTATTGATCATGGTGGATTAGGTTGATGTACCCAACATTATGTGAATATGTTGATTCAGGTTTATTTTGCCCATTATCTCCTTCAACAAGTATGTTTTTCTTAGTTTTTTAGTGGCATCTTAAGAATGAGATTGCACATTAGATGGTCATGGTGTCTTACCACCTCTTTCACCAGGACCCGTTCCTCAGGATCCATAAACTAGTACTTATTATCCGTGACTGATTTCATGATGGAAAAGTTGGGCAGGTTTCTACTTGTGGTGACTGAGGATCAGAGGATTGTAGCGAATGTGGTTTGTCTTGTTTTAAGTTACTTTGTCCACACCAAACTAATGGCTAAAAACTCCCACACATGAAGGAGCTGTTGATGTACGTTTGGGATGTCCTAGTGACCGTTTGAGTGTTGCTCTGGTTGTTTCTGTTCTCTAGTGATTAATTTCAACACACACTGTACCTTCCAATTACTAAAAATGGCCACCTCCTGATGCTTTGTGGTTGTGCTATTTATCAGGTGAGGTATTTAGCACAAGCGCTAAATAACACATTTGGTATTTCCCACATGCCTAAACAGCACACATTTAGGAGGTTATTCTGATGGTTTTCGGACCGCATCCAATGGCTCATCAGATGCGGTCCAACCGCCCTCTGCTGCTACGGTTTGACTGACACATTACAATGCATGAGTCCACAGGCAGCATGCGAAGGGACAGTCCGACGTGGTTCGATGGGTTCCTGTCCGACCGGCAGTGATCCTTACAATAGGGCACTGGCATAGGGAATACATTGTCCCTTTCCACTTGCCCTTTGATGGTGGTTAGTCTGTGAAAAAGCAGGGGGAAAGTGACATTGGGGGTCCCTAGAGGGAGAGGTGTGGTGCAGCAGCCAGGGTGGCTGACTCCGAATGCACGGGGCTCGCAGTTCGATCCCCGGATCCGGCAGAAGTTCAGATCAGCATCATGTGACTCTTGGCAATAGCTCACTTAATCTCCCCGACGGCCCCCAGTGCCTTGAAATCCTTAATGGGGTGATTAGCTTGTGCTTTACGAATTCCAGATTCCCCCCTCTGGTATGGGTGACCCCCTAAACTTCCCTTCACCATGTGGCAGGCACCACATCATGCCTGCCACACGGTTCAGGGATGTTTTTAATGTGTACATTTTCTAGGGTGGCTGGTGGTGCAGCCCTCAGCACAAGCCACAGTGGAAAATATACACTTTGCGACCGCCATGAAGGTGGGCGCTTTGTAATAAGGGCAGCAGGACCGCCGATTCCTTTTCGGGCAGTCCCGCTTACGCTGCAATCCCGGTCGGACGGGAGTCTGACTGATATCATAATGATGCCCTTAGTTTTTAACATGTGCGCTACATAACAATTTCACTGTGCACAGTAAGAACTCATAGGTCCTGATTAAGAGTGTAGGTGCTATTTAGCACATCTCATAAATAACGATATCATGGAGTACATTACTTATTTGGTGCGATAATTAGCACCTATTACGAGTTTATGGGGAATAACATGCAGATTTTGGTGTATATCACAAAAAATACGCATGATACACTGATTACCGTATTTTTTTCCCCTGTTAACTTTTGGCAGGTTATACGTTTTATGTAAAATACACCAAACAGTACTTGAGTCTGTATTTTAAAGCATCGGCCATTCTTGATTTTAAATCAGCACACCTTGAAATTTTACAGCTTGGTAGTGATGACTTGATTTGCAGTGTAAGCACGTTCTTACAAGCAGCAGTACGCTCAAGTGCCTCCATGAATGACTTTTAACGTGACAAATGCACTTAATAATGTTCAGTGAAATATATCTATTATCGCCTTTTTGATTAACATAATTCAAGACATAACTTCTTCAGGTGTACGAACTAGATATAATTAATTTTGTGATATGCTCTGGTTACTGTTTACAGCTTTTGACATCACATTTTCACATGATGTCATTGTCAAAAGTCTGATTATTTTTTCTTTTGTTTATTATCTATAGGGATGACAATCTACATATAAATTAATCCTACGTTAATGCTGCTAACACTGCCCATAAACAAAGCACTTTATTTAATTATGCTGCTGTTATTATTGGCCTGACCAGGAAAGGGCGGCTACAATCAATTATATTTGCACTATGCTGTTAATGTTGCTACACTTATTGCACTTTATTTACAATACGTTGCTGATTCGGTATGCCCGTCTAACTGTTTTTTTTAAATGTGTTTTTTTAGTTCATTTATGATAATGCCCAAAAACAAAGCACTTTATTTCATTATGCTGCTGTTACTAATGGCATGGTCAAGAATGGGCGGCTACAATCAATTATATTTGCCCTATGTTGTTAATGCTGCTACATTCATTGCACTTTATTAATAATATGTTGCTGATTTTGCACTCCCGCCCAACTGTTTTTAAACTTTATTTTTATTATTTTATTTGTAAACTTATTGTTGTAGCACTGTATTTGCATTGGATTTTAATGTGGATCTATATGTTCTTTAATTTGTACTGTATTTTTGCTGCTGGTGGTGATGAATTCTGCTTTTATGGATACCCGTATCCGAATAAAGATTATTTGAATTTTGAATTTTTGAATGAGCCTTGAGGTATTTACTGCATCTGATAATTATTGGATACGTTAAATACCTTTTAACTTGCAATACTCCTGTTTACTTGCAGGTCAGAATACACGGACAACACAATAATCGAGCCCTTAATCAGAGTTATTTAACACGTGTTATTTACCTAACCCCGTGGTATTGGTATTTACCCAGTGTGCCAGTTTGGTGGTATTTACCATCAAACTTGTAATTGAGGCTAAAGTATTTGTGGAACATTTGTGCAAGAAGTGCAGGTCTGAGTTATCAACCCTGTTGTTCCTCGTTCAAGCAGCCAAATGTTTATTGACATCTGGTCGACACCTGCCCTTGTTGTCATACAGCAGCCCCCAGTGGAGTGTTGCCTTCCTGCCCCCTGCAAAAATGATATTTAAACAAAGTAGGGTGCCACAAGAAAATAGGAGAATCTGTGTGGGTCTGACTCATACTCAATAAAACATTCCTGCATACCAGCGTGAAATGCACAGTACATTTGAAAGCAATTAAGCTCATTCTACAAATGCATACTATGCTGAGATCACTGTGTAACTCAAGATCAAAATGAAATAAAATGCAATACATAATGGCATAAAATCCATGTAATCATTTACTACCTCACTGGATGTGCAGCAATTTTCTCACAAAATGGAAATGGAAGTGCTAAAAGCTTGCCAGGAGACGAATCAATAATAATTTGAAATTCAAGTATAATAGGCAAAGTGATTATCATTAATATCACTGATTACAAGCAAGGAGCATGCAGATAGTTGAAAGACTTTGCAGAGTATGAATATTTCAATAATAATCCTAATAACATTATTCAAAAATGAACTTCATACTCTGCCTTCTGACTGGGCCAGCATAGTTTTACTAAATGAAGAAGAACAAAAGTACTGGGGGGCATATTAATCGAAGTTTTGCCTTGCGCTTGCGCAGCGCAAGGTTATGCAAGGATGGCACAAAACCTAGATGAGATTTACAAAGCCACGCGAGGCCACCTTGCGTGGCCCTGTGGTGCTTGGTAAATTTTGAGTTATGCAAGGCAGCGCAAATCGCTGCCTTATGCCACTCTACCCCAAGAGTTGCTTTCCAGGGTGGAGCATTGGTGTGTCCACGCAATCAGCCATGGATTTTGGCAAATTCCTAGATTTACCAAGAGTGGTAGACCAGGGAAAGCGTCAAAATGATCCCAGGGGAGGCGTACCGAGGAGAAATATCTTTTTTGCTCCTCATTTTTTCCTCTTTCTACTTGTGCTGCCTGGTGCAAGGGTGTCTGCGTTGGCGCTAGGCAGCCAAAAGTACGCCAGCACAAGCAAAGAGCTGGAATGCACCATATCTTGATAGTTCTTGTGCTTTTCTGCTCTTTCACACAGCATTGTAAGGCGTCTTGCAGTGTTGCATGAAAAAATTATAAATATGGCCCTGCATGTTCAATATAAGGTATCGCCAGTTATCTATATATTGACTATAACACACAAATTATTGTCCTGACAAATGAGAAAGTTGATGATTAACAGAAATAATAGCTTAATATGTGAATAACTTTCTGGCATCATTTGTGAAATGACATCATGCTTTAGAGGTACAAAAGCTTTACAAACCCAAATATAAATGAGGTAGGGTATGCTCTACAGTACAGTTATGGATATTACAAGCCACTGAGGAGTTTCGTGACCATATAGAATAATGAGGCCAGGGAGGAGTTCCTAAATAAGGTCATGAAGCAACGGGGTGACTTGCAATAGCCTTAACATGTATTTCCTAATAATACATGGTCACACTATTACTCATCCCACAAAACACTCACATCTTTGGTCCCTTGATTGTTCGTATAAAATAATTATTATGTTTGCAGACACGAAGAATAATAGCAGAATCTGTAGTGCAAAATAAGCACACAAAGCAGTCCATTTGTAGCAAAAAGGTACTATAATTCGTTTAATGTAGGCCAGACTGAAAAAATGCTGTGGCTCAGAATGTGTACAAACTTGACAATATTATACCGTTCCTGTAAAGAGCTCTGAGGAGAAAAATCTAAACATATTGTTATAATATCTTTTCTGCTGGTCACTCTTCATTTTAGAAAAACTGTTCAGAAGAACAAACTGCTATTTCTCCTCGCTTAACCTGCAGCTATGACCTGCCGAGTTGGCTCTGACGTCAGAACGCAACTTTAATACGTGGTTAGCCAGTCACGTTAGTGTCATCACTATCAGATGTGCCTTACATTAAGAAAATGAAGACCTCTCTTGTCTCTCTTTACCAAGTTGCCTTGGGCGCTACTATTAACTCTCGTACTTGCTACTGAAGTATATTTTATGTGACGATCCATCGCCCTCTCCTACAGAAGCTCCAGCCAGCTCAGTATACTACTGTTAAGTTAGAGACAGAACTCCACAAATGCGATTACATTCCCGCGTCTTGGCATAGTTTGCCCTGGTTTACCTTCAAAGACAAGATTTGGTTTAAAATTGCTTGTCCTGCTTTCAGATTCTAGGACAACTCTCTTCCCTATGCCTATTTTAAACTTTTTTTCACCGTACTTGCACACCCACCAATTAGCCGTGCACTGGCTCTATCTCGGGGGACAGGCGGTTCTCTACCACTTCTCTTACTCGGGCACTCTACAGATCCTGTTCCTTGGCAGCCATTGAAGGCTGACCTGTTCTACTCAGCTTCCAAGGCAAAGGATGTGGAGCGCCTAGAAACTCCTGCGGGCAATTCACACTATACAATGTAGTCATCGGAGTAACAGTATCAACTTTAAAGACCTTTTATGATGGAGAAAAACTGACCTTTAAGTCAACCAGTCGTCTTAGACGGTTCACTGATAAAATGTTGATGTAAAAAATATCGCTAACAAAAATATTGCAGTACAAATATAGAATACAAAAATATCGACTCCCTATACTTAACCAGATAAGTACAAAAAGATTGATGTAAAAAATATGGATGTAAATAAGATCAAGTTTTAAATATATGTAAAATAAAATACAATGTATTAAATATATTAAATATTAATATTTTTAACAAAACCAATTAAATTTGATATACACTTTAACTAAATATTACAAATAAACTTAATTAAAAAATATAAACACACAAACATAGTAATGTATACATATAAAAAATTCATACTTATATCAATAATTTAAAATGTAAAAATACCATTTTATAAGTAATTCAAACATTTAACTATTATAAAAAAATTACAACATACATTTCACAGTAAAATAAATGCAACAGTAGTGAAAATGTTGGATAGCGGAGGGGTGAAAATTACTATTCCAACTCCAAAGTGTGCAACAATAGGGAAAATGTTGGATAGTGTAGGGGTAAAAATTACTATTCCAACTCCAGTGAGTGCAACAGTAGGGAAAGTATTGGATAGCGGAGGGGTAAAAATTACTATTCCCACTCCAAAGAGTGCAACAGTAGGGAAAATGTTTGATAGCGGAGGGGTAAAAATTACTATTCCACTCCAGTGAGTGCAACAGTAGGAAAAGTATTGAATAGTGTCTTCTCCTTTCATTAAGGGAAAGTTGTGTTTTTTAGCGACATCAACTTTATTTTAGTAGTTATTGTATTAATCTGTATTCCTTTATTTGTCCCTTTGGTGTCTCCTTAGTGTAAGGGAATGTAGATGTCGGAACTATGTGATGTAAGTTAGAATGAAACGTATGATATGTATTCAAATTGAGGAGACTGTACCAGCTGGACGTTTTTTGGGTGACTTCTACACTGGGGTCTTTTAGTACAATTAAACTTGCAGCTTACATTACCGGAGTAGACCATCTATACTACAACTGTCTTGTGTCTTCAGCCATTTGTCAGGCATTCATAGACAAGTTGTCTATATTGTGAATGATGTACCACTGAAACGGTGCCATTTAATGACTAGAAATAAAGCTGCTGCTACACATACACATGGCATTGAAATCTATTCTCTTTTCGCTGCCCCTAAAAACACATATTTCCCTGTTTCTCAACATATTGTGAGGCCAACGAAAGGACAATTGATACCACAGATGACATAATGTAACTTTCAGTGTGCAAAGAAACCACAAATTTGTATGCCATTATCCTTGTGGTTGGCACGTCAATCTATATTGGCTAAGATGGAATGAAATCAATAACTTATTTAATATTAAAACACAAAAAAAGTTTAAATATCTTTAACATAAGTTAAAGGAGCAGATAACATTGTCATGAATTTACACGGTTTTCTGCCATGAACCATGGCGTAGTTATCCTCTTAAGGTGTCTAAGACGGTGCAGAGCTAGAATATCGATGTAAAAATATTGATGGGCACAAATATCGTGGTAAAAATATTATTGGTCAAGAATATTGAAATAAAAAAATACTATCATGCAAAATCTTGATTTTGTGTATTTAGTATCGAAGTAAAAGAAGGAAAAGACTATCTGCAAGGCGTAACAGCGACTTGCGTAGGGGGGAGAAGGTGTTGGATTTAAAATCCAACACCTTCCCTGCTGTTTATACTCATCTTGAAATTGAAGTGTGATATGGAATAGTGAACACTTTAATAGCAATCACGCCTTTTAGCAAGAAAATCGTCCCCCTTTTTTTATACAACTCGGGTCTTTTTACATATAAACCGGCTCTGATCTTAACTTTTAGGTTCTCCTTTAAATATTTATGCCCACCATGGACATTTTACGTTTTCTGTTGTTTAATACTACAGATCTCTATGCACTGATTAGATTGAATTCTTTTTCAGCATTATAAACGTCCCATGGCAGACTCTGTCTGACCTTTTTGATCTCCGGGTAGATTCAAAGACTAATATACATAATCTAACTAGTGCTAGCCTATGTTATCACAGCATTGAAATTTTCCTTTTAAGGTTCATTGCAGTGGCTCAATGCACCATTCAAGGATGTTGTCTGAAGTGTTGCTATACATTTTAAAAATTGTGTGATTTGAAGGCGTGACCTGAGGCGTCAAGATGGCGGTAGCACTCTAAGAGTGCTCCGGACCCCCTCCATCATCCGCCTTCCATCTGTTGCCGATAGCTGCCATCTACCGTACCTTTCTGCTGCAGGAGACCCGCTGTACTCCCTAGCTGCATCCTGGGCTGTTTTTTGCTTGGATCTGTGCTCCTGACGCCTGGTTCCACGGCCGCGCGCCGAAAATGGAGGCCCTGTCGGATGATTGAGCTGGAGCTGCAGGCCCTGGGTGCCACTGAAACCCTCACCCAGGACCCCCTCCATGGCGCCGATGCGACTCAGTGGTGTGACCGGAGTCGGGATCGGGGCGGAACAGCACTGACCACGGCCCGCCAACAGTCAACGGCATGCAACCTGAACATTGCTGGCTACGGTGAGTCGCGTTGCCCGGGGAGCCACAGACTTCGGCTGCCGCTGTTGGGCAGCGGCGGAGAGAGTGGTGGACAGTGACCAAGCCTCCATCTGCACTCACGCCCGCTCTGCTCTGTTGGCGCTGGGGCGGAGGCCTTAGGTGCCGCTGGACGCCGGTTCTGCCGCGGCCGGGATCACCCTGCAGGTGTGCGGTCCTTGTTCCCGGGCCTGATTTGAGCATCCTGCTGCTGCCCTGCGGGCTGCCCCTTTCCTGAGGCCCACAAGTGGTGACGTGCCTCCGCTCCAGCTGGGGCTGAGGCGCTGGGGTGGCGTGTCTCTCTTCGGCCCAGTCCTGGGCCGATTGGCGCCTGGCAACATGCCCGTGGCCGGGAGGGCCTGAAATGCGGATGGGACCTGTCGCATTGGTAAAGATGCCTCTGATTCTCCCGGCGGTGGTGTTGCAGTGAGGGTGCGGCCATCATATCGGGTGGCCTAACCCTCCTTGTGTGTGCCTGGGCCTGCATCCTGGGCTGCGACGTGCCTCCCCCTGCCATAATTGACTGGTCTGCCCTGTGCCTGCTGTCAACCTCCTCACCCTCCTCGTGTGGGCATGGGCATGATTCCGGAGCTGTCTGGGGCCCTACGAGGCGCCTCCCTCTGCCATACTTGAGTGGAGTGTTCTGGGCCTGCCGCCAGCCTCCTAACCCTCCCCGTGTGAGCCTGGGCCTGCTTCCTGGGATGCCTGGGGCCCTGTGAAGCGCCTCCCTCTGCCATATTTCAATGGACTGTCCTGGGCCTAGTTCTGCGGGTCAGCTTGGACTTGGGGCCCGTGTGAATTCCTTCTCCCCTCGGCGGTGAGCCTGGGGGGGCACCAGTCATCACGATTGCCTGGACGACGTGAGGAGCCCCCGGACTGGTGGTGAGTGGGGGGATCGGCCACTGAGTCGAGTGGCGGCCGGGGGGTTGGGGGCTGTGCCTTCCCCTTCCCCCTGCATTGCCCTTGGGGGTTCCTCCTTTGGTGCGGCGCAGTGGGTCCAGTTGGACGTTTCCACTCCATCTCCCCAGCCACATTGTGTCGGTGGGGGGCGGTGGCCCCTCCTGGTTGTGGGGGTCCGAGGGGGTCTGGTCCGCAGGGGTGGCCCTGGTGGTTGGCTTGCCGGGGAGAGGGGATCGGCCACAGTGTTGGGTGGTAGTCGGAGTTGGGACAACGGTGCTCCGAACCCCCTCTGTGACGCACTGTATCTGGAGGCGCATCCCTAGTTCCACCGGCCATGGACTACATCGGCCTAGACTGACGACCCCTCCCTATGTGCCTCGTTTACCCTTCCATTGTGCCATTGGAGCGCCACCGGGGTGCGGGCCTCCTCCTTGCCTTTGGGCCCCTGGGTCGCCTGGTCTACAGCGGCTGCCTTGGACGTCATATACCGACCAACGGGCGTGACCCATGAGGGCCGGCCACCCCTCTGCTGCTGCCCGCATTCAGAAAACCTTGGGTCCAGTTGGAGCTGGTGTGTGGGGGCACGGCGTCCTTCTTCAGTTTGGCCGCCCTCTGCCGCCTGCCCGCTTTGGATTATCCCTGTGAAGCACGGACGTCAGCTCCTCCCGGGCTCCTCATTGCTCCGGGCTGCCCACCGGGGAGAGGCCAGCCGTGTCGGACCTTGAGGCCGGGCGGGAGGATTGTCCTGGTGGTGGATTCCTGGCCTTGCTGCCCTCATCGGGAGGCCCCACCTGGCCCAGTGAGTAGCACCGCGGCATAATCAACGCTTGATGAAGATGGACCAAATCACCAGGCCTGCACAAGGGGCCACCAATGGAAATCTCTCCATCATCCTGCAAGTGATAAGCGCATCCCTAGCCTCGGTGGAAAGCAAGATTGGGGAGGTGATGTGGATGTGGCCCTCATTCGGCAGGATCTCCAGAATGCCACGGCGTGGATCGCTGAAACGGAATCCCGTATCTCCATGGTGGAAGACGACCTGGGCGCCCTCAAATACCAGGTGGCCCGCCGTCAGATGCTGAGTTCGGAGCTCCACTGCAGGGCAGAAGATGCCGAAAACAGAGCGTGGAGAAACATCCTGCGCCTCTTGGGTTTTCCAGAGGGAGTGGAGAAGGGCCGTACCGACACCTTCATTGAAGCCTGGGTCCGCTCTTGGATGCCCGAAGAGAAACTCTCCCCCTGGTTCGCGGTGGAGCGGGCTCACCGGTCTCTTGCTCCTAAACCTCCTCCCGGAGCCCCGGCCCGTCCCATCATCCTTGGAATCTTCAACTTCCGGGATAGGGACACAATTTCAGGGGCAGAGAACTGGGCCCGCTGCTCTTCCAGAACTCCAGGATCATGGTATTCCCAGATTACTCCAGGGAAGTCCAGACTCGGCACCGGTCCTACGACGAGGTCAAGCAAAAGCTCAGGGCTCTGGGGCTCCGTTACGGTCTCCTTTCCCCAGCACGTCTTAAGGTATTTTTCCAAGATAAGACATTCTTCTTCGATACCCCCCAGGCGGCATGGACCTGTCTCACAGAGGAACGCCCCCTCCTGCCTGGAAAGGCCGCCTCCCCTGTCGGGAGGCCACTGTCACAACCGAGGCACGAGGCGCCCAAGGCCCAGAGGCGTCGCCGGGAAAGCTTAACAATCGCCGGGGGTGCTGTCTCAGCAGCCCCTGCCTGAATCCACGAACCAGGATGCCTCCTCCCCCGCCATGGCCTCCTCCTTGATCCATCTGGGGAGTGTTCCCGGGCCGGCTGCGAACCTGCGAAAGGCCAGGTCGGACTCGGACCTCTCGGGTAGCCCCGTGATCTGCGGCTCTGTTGATGAAGAAGGGGTGTAACCGGCGCAACAGACTGCAGGCCTGGTCTTCACTTGCTGAGTCCTTTCACGCTGGGTGCCCCCAGATGCATCGAGCGAGGCCCTGCCCGGCTCCATTGGAGGGCCGACCAGAGGTTCCCCTCCCGGGGAAGTGTCCAGACTGACTCTTCTTATTACTCTTCGTCTACACCCCTGCTTTATTCCTTGTGCTGATACTCTTCCATGTGTATTGCAGGGCCGAGATTGATACCTCCTGCCAACCTTACGCTTAAGTTAGATTAAGGAGTTAGGTCCTGAACCTTAAACACAAAACACCAAGACATTAAATTCTCCATTGAATCTAAAATGACATTTTTAGATGTAGAAATTACATGCACAGACGGGCACCTAAAATCTTCTCTACATAAGAAAAAGACTGACAAAAATACAATATTGCACCATCGGAGCGCACACCCGAGGAATCTAAAGGCTAATTTGCCATATGGCCAACTACTCCGTATAAGGAGGAACTGTACGGAAATAGCTGACTATGAACAGCATGCACAGACGTTCTGTGGAGAAATGAAATATAGAGGATACCCCCAGAAATTGCTCAAATACTCCTATAAGAGGGCACGCTTCACGCCCAGAGAGTGAATATTGGAGACAAAAGAAAAGCAGGGACTGGACCGACTGGTCTGTGTGACCACCTTTGGCCCAGACACCCATAAATTCAGGCAGATGGTGTTAAGAAACTGGCATCTCCTAGAAAATTTGGAATGTCCATTTCCCCGTCCACTCTTTGCGTACAAGAAAAATAGAAACATTGGCCAACAAATTGTGCGCGCCGATATAGCCTTGCCCAAACCTAAAAGTGACGTATTGTCACAATGGGGGATGAAACCCATTGAAGGGCACCACAAGTGTGGGAACTGTGTGTCCTGTGCAAGCACGATTGAAGGAAAAGAATTCCAACATAATAATGTGAAGTGGAAACATGTCGGCTTTTCAAATTGCCGAACACGCAATGTTGTGTACACAGTTATGTGCGTGTCCAAAAATCTATATTGGTAAAACCAATCAGCAAGTCAATACACGAATAACCCAACATCGATCACGTATTAAGAATAAAGTCTTAACTGCACCGATGGTTGAACATTTCATTGATGAACAACATGGAGAAAATGACTTTAGATGGTCAGTACTGTTTAGTATCAATCAACAACAAAGTCCTGCTGATTTAGAAAAAACCTTGTTAAAGAAAGAAGCGTATTTAATCTTGAAATTCAACAGCGCATTGACTGGGCTCAACACGCTGTCTGAAGTATCAAGATTATGAAGATAAATGAGCAAAAACTGCCCCATCTGTTGGCATAGGAGCACACACCCATAACGCAACCATAAAGTCCATACATCAGAACACATTAAAAGATGGCCGCCACGTTCTATACCAAAATTTAAGACTTAGTTGATACACATAAAAACACATCTAAAGATGGCCGCCACACCCAGAGACTGAAGCATTAGTCCCCGGACTGCCGGATGCACAGGTGAGAGGAGAAGAACTACTAGAGACTTAACAAACCAAAACATTAGACTCGCGACTAAAACCTCAACTTATTTGTGTACAGCGAATGAAAAGCACAATGGTCCCACGTTGAGGAAGTTGTGGAAGTTGTGTAAGTCGTTGTTTAAAAACTAGAAGAAGTGCGCGAAGTACACAGCGCCAAAACACACATATAAACAAAACAGGTATGCCTTTTTTCGCTTGAACGTGAGCAGGACAGAATGTTGATAAGAGACTGAAAACAATAATTTTTTGTGGCTTGAAGGTTGCGGTTGGCCACTCACAGATAACGACAAAAGTGTGAACCCAGAAACAAAGATAGAGAGAAGTGTCCACATAAAATCGAAGACACGTGCAGGTATGTCTAAGAGGGGCTTGAGCACTTGGCCACTTAGCTTATCGCACCCACAAATGGTGATGATATGTCCCACTTGCATTGTAGGTAGCACTACAGAAGAATTATTGAATAATAAATGACCCTGTGGACCGGCGACAAGCTGGAGAACAGGTAAAACTGAGCGACAATAACAAACTAAGGGAGAGCTACTAGGAAGGATAGAGAACTAAAACGAAGTTGTTTTTATGTATATTTCACAGACAAACACAAAAGACAGAGCCCTGAAGAGAACCCGAAAACTGATGTCATTGGGTTTGAAACGCGTCGGCATATTAAGGGAAACTGACACTAAATGTCTAGTAGACCAATGAATTTATTTATGGTCTATTGAATCTTTTTTTCATATTAATTTGCTGTTTATTGAATATCTAGTTTAACGTGACGTTGCCCTATTGTTGGTGTCATTAAATAACACCTCACAAAGATCAGTTGTTTGTTGGTAGAAATTGGATATAAATTGTACATTGTATATAGATGTATTGTGGAATTGTATTGTATTTATGTATGTGTAAAGTGTATAATGTTTAGTGTTTTTTTCACATATCGTTCACAGAGAGTCATATACAAAACCTAATAGCCTCCTCCCCATTCTCAAATGTCGCACTAAGCACCTCTGCGCAACAGCAAAATGAGTCAGATAAACTGATTAGATTGAGTAAGAAACACATCAGAACAGAGCTCCATGGACACTTCCTCCTAAAGCACCTAGTAGGAGGAACGATTCCCTAGGGGCTCCAAGTCAAAAACATCCCAGTGATATTTACAGAGGATGCAGAGTATAGAAAAGGATTCCGCTGCATAAACACAAAGTGTAGCGGGGATTTAATGGTACACACAATAGAAACAGCACAAAGACTTTGTGTAAAAGAACTACAAGGAATAGAGGAATTAACTCAAGCTATTAAGAACAGCGAGGTAGTACCAGATGCAAAAGCTCTCTTAGAGAAGATAGAGAAAGAAACAATTTAAAGACATCACGATTAATAATAAGACTGTACAATACGAAAGAGATTCTAAGTTGTTCACACTTGAAAAGGCATACCCCTTTCTGAAAGGCGAATACTACACGCAGCCAGATTCCCGTGGGGCCTTGTATAACTACCAAGGGAGATCTCAGAATAGATTTAAAACCTTTTCCGAGACCTCATCGTCTGACTCATCAGGATCAGACACACGAGGGAAATAATAATAAGAAACAGGTCTCTTTTTTAGAGAAAGGTCCACAACCAAAAGCAAGGTTCAAGACACCATGGGAGATGCGAACAAGAAGGAACTACTACAAATCGTAGGGGGCCCAACCACTGTAGTAAACCTATCCCCCAAGATATTGACAAAAGATGAGGAGTCTGTATTAAATCTCAGACTCAAATTTGTCACCAGTCAACATACAGATTTAACAAAAACTAAAATTGAAATAATTGAGTTTTGTCGTAAGATAAGACTAAAGGTCTTTTTTCCAATCAACCACCGAGTTCAGATAATGAGACCAGAGGTCTACGGAACAGATCTGGCTTTGTACCAAGTCAGAATATCCCAAAACAGGTTTATGCCTTCGAGCAAATAATGTTATCATCAATAAACAAATTAGAAAAGAGAAAAAAATATGTTCAACAAAATATCAGTAAAGGCCAAAGAGCTGCCCAAAAAAATCAAAAAGATGATTCCACAATTGTGGTTAAACAGGCCGATAAAGGCGGTGCGGTCGTCCTTTGGCCAAGGGATAAATATATAGCTGAGGCACTCTCACAGGTGGAAAATCAGGTTTGGTACAGAAAGTTACAGGAAGACCCTGTGAAAGAGATACAAGGGACAATTACAGATATCATCAAGCTAGGAAGAAGGGCGTGGCTTGAGCGCCGAGGGAGATGGCGGCGTGAGCCCGGAGCTCCGTGCCTCTTTCCCCGCAATACTCCTGAAAACGGGGCCAGGGTGCCCGCAAATGCCCCGGAGCCGGTTGCGGACCTGAGGGAGACTGGCTGGGCGAGATCGGAGCCGCTGGCGGCACTGCGGCGCCGAGATCGACCGCCGATCGCAGCGACCGCCTAAGTGAAGGGAGAGACGGCGGCGAGCAAGATGGCGGCCGAGACGGAGCCTTAACTGACCGAGGGCTGCGCTGCGGTCCACACACCCGAAGCACACGGTGGGGGCGCGGCCGCCGTCTCGGACGATCCCGACGGCGATACCCCCCGCAGCGGGAGGAGCTCCCTGACCCTCGGCTGCGGTGCACGGCGACCGCGACCGCTGGAAGAAAGGGCCGCCAGGTACGCAACTGCAAGCGGAGCTCCCAGGCGGCTCCATTAGCCAGAAGAGCGGAGCGACGAACTACGGCCCAGCCCTGGGCACCGAACTTGACGGCGGGTGAGCGGGGGCAGCCCTGAGAGGTGGGCCACGAGGAACGGGACCTACTGCAGCACGGCCCGGGGCCCCCCCCGCCCCCCACCTCCTTTTTCTCGTCGCCCCCCCACCACGAAAGTGCGATTGATGGTTGGAGGCATAGCGGAGACGCCCTACAGGCCAGCGGAGGCCCCCCCGGCGGCGCCAAACTCCCGATAGCGCGCCACACTTGCGCCTCTAGCCCAGATGAGGGAAGACGGTACACCATAGTCCCCCCGGGGGGCGGGCTGCACAGCAGGCGCCGCTTCTGGAGAGCCGCAGCAGAGCAGTGAGATCCCGTGGCGCACAGGAGCCGGCCACGTGGCTGAGGCCCGAGAGAAGAGAGTGAAATCATCCACGGCCCCCGGGGGGGCCGTGAACCACGACTGGCGCCACTGCTGGGGTGAGACATCTGAGAAAGCGCGACCCCATAGCGCACAGAGACAGGCCGCGAGGCCGTGACCCGGGGGGGTCTCAGCCAACCGGGCAGGCCGAACAGGACGAAGTCAGCCACAATGGGGAAGCCGAGGACCAAGGCGGAGGAGGCAGTACCATCTGAAGCGGCGGAGGGAGGCCCCACCGGGCAGACAGACCTGCAGCGGTTACAGGACCGGATACTGGAAGCCATTACGGCCACTCGAGACGCACTCCACAATGATATTGCGCAAGTGGCGTCGGGACTGGGCTTGCTCCGGGCGGATCACGATAAATTGAAAGACAGGGTCAAGGACGCTGAAACGGTGATCAAGGACCTGGCGCCGGCTCATAAGGTGATGGAGGGGAAGCTAACGGACGCCCTGGACCGCATACGCACCCTGGAAAGGCGGGCGGAGGACGCGGAAAATAGAAGCCGGCGCAGCAATGTCCGGATCGTAGGCGTACCGGAGACGGAGGGGGCGAGGGAGATGGTTGCCTACATGGAGGAATGGCTGAAAACGGTGGTGGCGCCGGAAGGGCTCTCGTCATTCTTCACACTGGAGCGTGCGCATAGAGTCCCCTCGGGGCCTCCCAAGCCCGGACTTCCACCCAGACCGATCATAGCCAAGTTGCTTCATCACAAGGATAGAGACTTGCTCCTGCGGAAAGCCCGGGAGGATGGCCCCTTCCAGATTGCGAACAGCAGGGTCACGCTTTTTCCGGACTTCACCTTCGAGACGCAGAAGCAGCGGGCCTCCTTCCTTACCATCAAAAAGGAACTGAGGAATGAGGGGATAGCCTACTCGTTGCTTTTCCCAGCCAGGCTCCGAGTGGTGGTGGACGACAAGGCGAGCTTCTTTAACACATCAGCAGAGGCCTGGGACTGGTGGGAGACATACAAAGCTGGGACGGACGGCGCCAGAGCACAGGAGGAGCGGGAGAAGGAGCGAGAGCGATCGCCGCAGCGGCAGCGGAAGTCGAGGAGGCTGAGGAAACGAGGGCAGGGGAAGATGGGACCGACGGCCTCCCAGACTGAGGCAGAACGGCAGGCCGCACTACTGGAAGTGGGAAAGCTGAGTCGAGCGGAGGGCCCCGGTTCTGGGGGGGCCATGGACTCGGACACTCTTCTGTCGGCCTCAGGCTCAG
Source organism: Lissotriton vulgaris (assembly GCF_964263255.1). NCBI lineage: Eukaryota > Metazoa > Chordata > Amphibia > Caudata > Salamandridae > Lissotriton > Lissotriton vulgaris. The sequence goes on along the minus strand of NC_141699.1, from coordinate 887,670,080 downwards.
AATCGGACCTTTCTGGGATTCATCGGACTGGAGGGCCGCTGGTGACACCGCAGACGGCGGACGAGATCCTGAATGTCTGAACCGCTGGCAGAAGACTATGGGTAATGTTTGGAAAGCTGGGAGGGAGACACATGCCTGGGTCTATAGCGGGCGCCGGGGCACACCGGGGCACTCGTGGCAGGGAGGGCATGGGGAATTGGGGAGGGAGCGAGGAGCTGGGCGGCGTAGCCCCCCTCTGGCCGAGGCCGCACTCCGTAGGCCCTTAAGGCACCCACAGCTACGGCTGTATAGTTAGGACCTGGGTCATTCAGGTGTGGGAGTTTGGATGGGGACTGATATCTTGGTATTGGGGCCTGTTCTGGGGGAGGGGGGGGGTTCCACAGTTGGGGATTGTTTAACCTTTTTGAAGTCATTGACCCTGGGTACACCACGGGTAGGCCTGCTGAATAGTTTTGTTTTGTTAAGGGGGGTCACCACCACCATTGAAGGGCGGGAACTGGAGGAAATGTGTCGACCAGATCGCTGGGACAATGGCTAATGTAAATAACTTGCACTGTATTACCTGGAATGTGCGGGGCCTACACACCATGCAGCGTAGACACAAGGTACATGCCTATTTAGTGCGGAGGGGAGTGCACATCGCCATGCTGCAGGAGACGCATCTTACACGGCAGGAGGGGGCAGCGCTGCAGCGAAGGTGGCGGGGACAGGTTTTTCATACCAGCTACTCTGCATATGCTAGGGGGGTACTAATCTGGATTAGAGCAGGCACACCTTTCCAGCTCACGCGCCAATGGGTGGACCAGGAAGGGAGGTATGTGATGGCGGAAGGGAAGCTGGAAGGTAGAGATGTGGTCTTAGCTAGCATTTATGCCCCGAATTCGGACCAGCTGGCCTTCCTCACGGCACTATCTGGAACGCTGGCACACGCACTGGCGGGCCCGGTCCTGCTGGGGGGTGACTTCAATTCCATTGCGGACCCCTTGTTGGATAGGTCCCATCCCCCCCTACACGATTCCCCGGTACACAGGCTATCTAGAGGTAGGAGGGAGTGGCAAGAGAGTTGGGAACTGACGGATGTCTGGAGAGGGCAACACCCGGCGGACCGAGATTACTCATTCTTCTCCGGACTGCACGACTTGCATGTCCGATTGGACACGATACTCTGCTCCCGGGGGGTGCTCCCATGCGTCACGGGCTCGGAATACTTGTCGAGAACGATCTCTGACCATAATCCACTCCTGATCCGGCTGGCTTGGGTGGCGGAGAAACCCAGGATCCCGATCTGGAAACTACGGCCTGAGACCTTAGAAGACCCCCTATTCGAGGCGGCCCTGGCGGAGGGGGTGGCCTCATATTTCGCGGTAAATGAAGGGACGGCGTCCTCCAGGGCGATGGAATGGAACGCCTTTAAGGTGGTGGTGAGAGGTATCTGCATCAAAGACTATGTAGGGGTGCGAAAAGTGTTGCTGGGCGATCTGGATAAGGCGGATACTAGGCTGAGAGAAGCGGAAAGGGAAAGGCCCGGACACCCTGAACTTCAGGAGACACTCTGTGCAGCTAGGGAGGCGGTGGCAGTCGAGGTGGAGAGGCTTCGAGCCTTTGACTTCAAGAGGTATGTGCTGCGTTCCCATGTGGACGGCGACAAGGCGGGCACGCTTCTGGCGTGGCTTTCGAACCCCACTAGACGGTACACTCCCATACTCCAACTAAGGGATACGTCGGGTGTAGTACAGCACACTCAGTTGGGCATAGTTGACGGCTTCCGGGAGTATTACGAGGGCCTATATAAGAGTGCCCCAGGAGACCGGCCGGGTCTAGCAGAACCCTTCTTGACGGGTCTACCATTGCGACGACTAGAGGCAGAGCAGGCGAACGACCTGGGCTCGGACATTGAGTTAGGGGAGATCAGGTCGGCGGTGCGACGCATGGCACGAAACAAGTCGCCGGGAATAGACGGGCTCCCCATAGAATTCTATGGCAAATATCTAGATATCCTGGCCCCAAGACTGTTGACCGTCTATAAAGAGGCCAAGGCAGCGGGCCACTTACCGCAGTCAATGCGGGAGGCATTGGTGGTCCCACTGCTGAAGCCCGGTAGGGAGAGTAGTGACCCGGCGTCCTATCGTCCACTCTCCATGCTCACTACAGATTATAAGATCCTGAGCTCCATATTAGCAGCGAGGCTCCTGCCACATATGACGGACCTCGTGCACGAGGACCAGAATGGCTTTATACCAACGCGCAACACCACAATCAACATCAGAAGGCTTGTCCGTCTCATGGACGGATTACGCGGTGGAGATGGGACGGAACTGATCCTTTCGGTTGACATCGAAAAAGCCTTCGACAGTCTGGAGTGGGACTACCTCTATGCAGTAATGGAACGGTTCGGGCTGGGGACCGGCTATATTCACTGGACGAAGGTTCTTTATGCGGAGGCGATAGCGAGAGTACGGGTGGGCTCGACGGTGTCCCTCCGATACCCGGTTGAACGAGGCACTCGACAGGGTTGCTCTCTCTCGCCGTTGCTATTTGCACTGGCTATAGAACCGCTGGCGGCTCAGGCCCGGACTGGGCGGCACTTCCGTGGAGTGCAGGCCCGAGACGGGCAACATTTCATCTCGCTGTATGCCGATGATCTACTGCTATTCCTCCAGGACGGCGTTGAGGACTTGCAGGGAGCGGAAGCGCTGCTAGAGAGCTTCGGAGAGATGTCGGGCCTGAAAGTTAACTGGCCCAAGACGTGCTTGTTCCCACTGCGGGAGGGCGCTGCCCAGCCACACCACCGATCGGAGGTAGCTTGGGAGCCTGCCTGTATTAAGTACCTGGGGGTCCAGATTTACCATAAGACGGAAGACTTGCTAGAGGGCAACCTGGGGCGCTGTGTGCGTGGCTTGAGGGGCTGCATGACCTTCTGGGCCACATTGCCGCTATCGGTGGCTGGCCGGATTTCCTTGCTGAAAATGGTTGCACTGCCAAGATTATTATATTATTTCCGGACGCTCCCGATCTGGCTACCTGGCTCCTTCTTTAGACTACTTAAATCTCTGATCACGACTTTCATCTGGGGAGCGGGACGGTGTAGAGTGGCGCTAGCCACGCTCTCTCGCCCGAAAGATGAGGGGGGATTAGCGGTCCCGGACTTCGAGCTTTATTACCTAGCGGCCCAACTGCAGGTCTTCACGCAGGAGGTGGCAAGGGTGTTTCGGGGTCCGGAGGATGACATCTTGCGGGGAACGCCCAGGCACGTCCTGGCTTATATCACTCTCCAACAGCGGCTGGACAATAGGGACTTATCGCTGGAGCAGCGCACGTACCGCCAATGCTGGAACCGGGCGCAGAAGAGAGCCGGAATTCGGCGCCCGTACGCACCGGAGATCCCTCTGGGCATGTTAACAGCCCGACCGCATGGCGGGGACTGGTCACGTCTGCAAGGCTGGGAAGAAGCGGGAGTACAAGTAGTGGGGGACCTGTTCGAAAACGGCGCGCTGCTCCCGTTTCAGGAGTTAATGGAGCGCTTTGACATCCCAAGAGGGGGGTTTTTGCTTCACGCGGCGGTAACTAGGGCAATGCAGGCCCACTGGGGCACGGGGCTTGAGGAGCCCGAGACGGCGGCAGCGTGTCAGTACACTATGATGGCGGCGGGCACACTCAAGGCAGTAACATGCCTTTACAATCGGATGTTAAGAGAGAACGTTCCTCCTCTTGCATCTCTGAAAGCCAAGTGGGAGGCGGATCTGGGTAAGGACATGCCAGACACGACATGGGCACAGCTGGTCCGAAGGGCCCGCAATAGCACAAGAAACGCTAGATTCCAACTAATCCACTACTACATATTACATAGGGCATATATGACCCCGGGTAGAATCAGGCGATACTTTGGTGCGGAAACAGCGTCCTGTCCCCGATGCCTAGATGAGGGGGCCGAATTAGTGCACATGCTGTGGGCGTGCCCGGCCCTGCGGAGTTATTGGCAGGAAATAGGGATGGTGCTGAACGAGGTGACGGAAAGGACCATAGACTATGGTCCAGCGGAATGCATCCTGCACTGGTTTCCCCATACCCCCAAAAACAAACTCACGAGCAAGTTCATTGATATGGGACTGATGGTGGCTAAGAGGGAGATCACTAGGAACTGGAAGGCGAGGATGGGGCCAACTCCGCGGAGGTGGCGGCAGGAATTCTTGAAGTGGGCGGCGGCTGACAGCTCATATAGATACCAGATTGCGCGCAGGTCCCCTAGCCAGACAGCGGCAGACACGGCGACCTCTTGGGAAGTAATGGTACAGGCACTCCGGGACAACGAGGCAGATGAAGAGGAAGAGGCCCCAGAGGCAGGAAGGGAGACAGAGACTAGCTGAGATCCCGAGAGCGTCAGGTACACAGGAGGACAGGCACTGGTACTCCAGGGACGATCGCTATGAGTGCTTTAGATGGGTGGTGGTGCATGGGGTGGGACAAGGGGGGGGGAGTTCTAGGGTTTTGCGCAGAGGGAGGGAGTTGGGGGTTAGCGCATAAGTTAAGTAGGACTATAAAAGTAGTCATGCACACGATCCGGACACCGATTACTCCTTTGATCTGGACGTCGGGCATGTGAGAGCAGAGATACCATCGCCGCCCGACCCCCGGGTTGTGGGCATAACGGCTGTGTACTGACCACCAATTAATATTGCGTATCTGCTCATTTTTATGAAACTACTTGCACATGTATGAGCCTGTACAGGCATGACTGCAATAAAAATTATTTAAAAAAAAAAAAAAAAAAAATCATCAAGCTAGGAAGAGATAATGGGTTCGTGGGCCCCAAAGAAAGTGAGTACTTAGTCAAAAAAATTCTGAGAACTCCCATTTTATATTTCCTCCCAAAAATTCACAAAAATGTGAGCGATCCCCCAGGACGACCCATCGTCTCTGGGTGTGATTCTTGCTTAGAGCCGATTGCAAAATATGTGGATTTTTTTCTAAAACCTTTTGTTAGCACAGTCAAGTCATACTTAAGAGACACTACTGACTTTTTAGTAAAAGTCGAGAGAACCCAGTTGGATCCAGAATTCCAACTAACGGTAAGAATGGACGTCACGTCCTTATATACCCAGATCCCCCAGGACGAGGCACTAGAGGTCATGGAGCTTTACTTAGATGGTCGTGAGAGACCACATAGAGTCCCCACATCATTTATTCTCAAGCTAGCAGAAGTTGCCCTAAAAAGGAATTATTTCAGATTCAATGATCAGTTCTTTATGCAAACGAAGGGCACAGCGATGGGATGCCCTTATGCCCCAGAGATGGCAGTACTGTACATGGCAGAGTATGAAAGAAGATTTGTTGATAACAACAACCCATACAAAGGACACATAAAACAGTGGTACCGCTACATCGACGACGTGTGGCTCCTCTGGCAGGGGAGCCACACCAAATTGATGGAGTTCCACATGTGGTTGAACACAAAACACCAAGACATTAAATTCTCCATTGAATCTAGCTGCCCTAAAATGACATTTTTAGATGTAGAATTTACATACACAGACGGGCACTTAAAATCTTCTCTACATAAGAAAAAGACCGACAGAAATACAATATTGCACCATCGGAGCGCACACCCGAGGAATCTAAAGGCTAATTTGCCATATGGCTAACTACTCCGTATAAGGAGGAACTGTACGGAAATAGCTGACTATGAACAGCATGCACAGACGTTCTGTGGAGAAATGAAATATAGAGGATACCCCCAGAAATTGCTCAAATACTCCTATAAGAGGGCACGCTTCACGCCCCGAGAGTGCCTATTGGAGACAAAAGAAAAGCAGGGACTGGACCGACTGGTCTGTGTGACCACCTTTGGCCCAGACACCCATAAATTCAGGCAGATGGTGTTAAGAAACTGGCCTCTCCTAGAAAATTTGGAATGTCCATTTCCCAGTGCACTCTTTGCGTACAAGAAAAATAGAAACATCGGCCAACAAATTGTGCGCGCCGATATAGCCTTGCCCAAACCTAAAAGTGACTTATTGTCACAATGGGGGATGAAACCCATTGAAGGGCACCACAAGTGTGGGAACTGTGTGTCCGGTGCAAGCACAATTGAAGACAAAGTATTCCAACATAATAACGTGAAGTGGAAACATGTCGGCTTTTCAAATTGCCGAACACGCAATGTCGTGTACACAGTTATGTGCCCGTGTCCAAAAAACTACATTGGTAAAACCAATCAGCAAGTCAATACACGAATAAGCCAACATCAATCACATATTAAAAATAAAGTCTTAACTGCACCGATGGTTGAACATTTCATTGATAAACAATGGTCCCGCTTCCTTAGACTGGCTTCAGGCCCGCTGCGAGGGATGGCTGGGCCCCCTGGACGAGGTAGATTGGAGGGATGCCCTTATGGCACCCAAAACCCTGACCACGTCCTGCAAGCTGCGCCTGGTCCAATTATACTACCTCCATGTGGCATACCTTACCCCGGCGCGGCTATTCCGAGCCCGACTGAGACCCTCTTCGGAGCGCCCGAGATGTGGTACGGCCTTTGCCGATTTCTACCATATGGTGCGGCTCTGCCCGGCGCTGGCAGCATTCTGGGGGCGTGAAGCGGGAGCTCACAAAGGCCCTGGGATGGGAAGTTCCACACAACCCCCTGTGGATGCTCTTGGGGTTCTTTCACGGACTAGACAGTTCTAGGATGGACAAACGCCTTATGGGGACGGCTATGGCGGTGGCCAAGAGGGACATAGCACTGAGCTGGTCACAAGCTAAGGCACCTACTGTAAAGGGATAGAGGAAGGGTGTGGACTGGTGTGGGATCCAGGAAGAGGCCCTATTTGAAGCCCGGGGATGCCCGGACTGATTCCACAGAGTGTGGGGCAAATGGTTTAATATGATACCACCATGATATTCTGTTTTCTCTTTGTTCTATGTCATAATGCAACTGCTATATAAACTGCTGTGTCGGATTGTAATGGACTGTCCTTACCTGTACCATCCCTAATCTCTGACCTGCTCCCTTTGATGCTTAATGATCTGCAACCAATTAATTTCTTTGTTTACGTAAAACCAATAAAGTTGATTATCAAAAAAAAAAAAATTGTGTGATTTTTTTGCCACAATCCATTGGTATGTAACCTATTTTAATCAGCTACCCTATTGAAATGCATGATAGATGTTAACTTGATGGGTAATACATATGTTATTTCATTGCTGCCTGTTTACTACCCGTTATGAAGTTGCTTCACAAACTAGTGTTTAAAATTCACTTGACTGTGGGACTTCTTGCACCAATCTTTTGGTATGTAAGGTAAGCGTACTATATCAGTCACCATAGTGGTGTTGCAAAATAAATGTGTATTCAAAATTGATACATGCTTTTCAAATTCTAGCTGTCTCCTGTATATAGATTTTGCATCCTGATGAGGACCCTGCTTTAAAAGCGTGTGCGCTGGGGTTGAAACATCGACAAAAAAACATATGTGGACTGTGTTTTTTTAAGAACTTGATGGTGGATATCAGCACATGTTTAACAGGTGTTGAGTTCAAACATTCTATTACCCCTATCAGCCACATGTATATATTTCTGTACATAGTAGAAATGCACTCTTTTCACCATTGATCACTTTCACTGTACCGTCACCTTTTAGGTGCACCTTATATTTCTAGATACAATATAAGTATTGCATTATACTATTAGGAATTGTTTTTTATATATTCAAGTAATGGGATATGTATAAATACATGCACTAAACGCATTAGTATAACTTGCTCTTGTGAGGGATTTTATTGTATCCCTGTTTTGTCACTATTGCCGTGAAAGTCAAGGGCTACACTTCCCCCATAGGGACCACCATTTTGTTAATTTTTAGCCCCCAGGGCCGACTCCTGCTAACTCCTGAGGTGTCCACCCTCGAGAGGTAGCTGTTTGCTATGGCTTAGCAAGTGCTGCTCCATTTTCAGTAAGTGAGTGCATTAAAAATGCACTCGCTTGCTGAAAGCAGAACAGAATTACTTTTAGACAGTGGGAGCTGCATGTTCAGCAGCTCCCTCTGTCCAAAAGCAATGTTGGCTCCCGAAGGACATGGGGACCCCCGGGGTCCCCAAAAAAGTGTCTGGGTGCCCTGGGTGGGACCAGGGCACCCAGATTAGAGGCAGGGCCCCAAGAATGGGGGCCCCGGAGCTGAAAAATGGCCCGGGGCCCCTCCCATATTCAAAATAGGCCTGGCCCCGGGAGAAGGGGTCCCGGGGGCCAAAATTGGCCCAGGGTAGGGGGGGGCACGTGGTCCCCCTCCCCATATGAATAAACAAACCTTCAGTAAGTCCCATAGAGCTCGATTGCTGGAGGACTTTTGAATCCACACCCCCTTTCTCCACCTCTCAGAAAATGTGCATCTTGAAGTACTTCTGGTTGGGGGATAAAGTCTCCTTGGCTCTAGAGGGTCCTTGGGGCCAACAAGCCCTGCTGTTACCTCCAAAAGTCTCACAGAGCGCTATTGCTGGTAGGACCTTGGACACCACACCCACCACTGTGCAAACACGCCTGCTGGTGCACTGCTGGCTGGGAGATGAAGTCCCCTTGGCTCTAAAGTGTCCTGAGGAATCACCAAGCCCTCCTGTTACCTGCAGTAAGTCTCAATTGCTGAGAGGTGTTTGAAGGCCACACCCCTTTTCTCCCCCTTTCTGCAAACGTGCCTCCTGGCACACTGCTGGTTGGGGGATGAAGTCCTTTTGGATGTTGAGGGTTCTTGGGGGCCAACAAGCCCTCCTGTTACCTCCAGTAAGTACGGCACAGCAGGATTCCTCAGAGCTAGTCAGAGGCCAGCCCCCTTTCTCCACCACTCTGCAAACGTGACTACTAGTTAAAGAACTGCAGAAATTCACTATAAAAAACAAAGGTTACAGGGACTTTATAGTTAGAAAATAAAATTAAAGAAACCTTAGAAATTCACAGAAAAAAAATAAAGGTCACAGGGACGTTATAGTTAGACTCAGATTTTACTCATACAAAACCAGTGAAATTCAGCCGTTATAGAGGTAACTATAACTTATGCCCCTGCAATACACTGCTAATGACTCACATATTACATCACTCATGACAAGGTCAGTGACATCACTGGTGATATCACATCCCTGTAGCCTTTGGTTTTTAAGTGAAAAAAATAAATATATATATATTTTATTTTTGTATTTATTTGTATTATGATATATTACCTACTGGCGATAGCCAGTAGGTATATATAGTTAGGATTTTTTTCCTATGGGATTTTTGAAAATTCTATGTCGAATAACTTTGGCTTATGAGGACAGAATTGGCTGAAATTTTCAGGAAAATGGAACATTTTGTTTCTGAGCAGCCCCTGAAAATTTGGGGGGGTTTCGTCAAGGGGGGGCTGAGAAAAAAGGGGGGTCCCAAAACGTGTTTTTCCCATGCAATTTTCCATAGGGCGGTTGGCCTCACTTTTAGCCTGAACGGCTGAATGGATTTACACCAAACTTGGCAAAATTGTAGGGACTGGTAGCCCGATGTGCCTTTGCTATGTCTCAAGATATAGGCTCCAGTGGTTTTTACGAAAATTAACTTTGAAAAATATATATTGGGCTACATTGGGCTATATATATGTTGGAGCCCAAATGTAGCCCAATGTAGCCCAATGTAGCCCAATGTAGCCCAAAGATGGCCGCCAGAGACAAAAAAAACCAAATGTAGCCCAAATATCAGCCAGATGTAGCCCAACTATAGCCCAATGACAGATTGTCCCAGAGTGTTCTAAAGAACAACTAGAGTGCTAACAGTCCTACTTATTACAAAGGTATGGCACACCTGAAGCCATCTTGATTGGAATAAAGTGGTAACTCTTAAAACATTTAATTTAAAAAGGAACAAAATGAGGGGGTTCATTTTGCCATAGAAAGTATGATTAGCGAATATATGACGAAATCCCGCATACCATCAGTCCGCAAAAAAAATCCCGCATGTACTATTAGGCCGCAAATTAAAATAACGAAAACTTTTAGAACGAATATGCCTTTAGCATACACTAAACAACTAAACTACCCTAAACCCTAAAACACTACCCCCAGCATGACCCTACACTACACAAACACTACAACACTACCCTAAACCCTAAAACACTACCCCCAGCATGACCCTACACTACACAAACACTACAACACTACCCTAAACCCTAAAACACTACCCCCAGCATGACCCTACACTACACAAACACTACAACACTACCCTAAACCCTAAAACACTACCCCCAGCATGACCCTACACTACGCAAACACTACAACACTACCCAAAACCCTAAAACACTACACCCCAGCATGACCCTACACTACGCAAACACTACAACACTACCCTAAACCCTAAAACACTACCCCCAGCATGACCCTACACTACGCAAACACTACAACACAACCCTAAACCCTAAAACACTACCCCCAGCATGACCCTACACTACGCAAACACTACAACACAAGCCTAAACCCTAAAACACTAGCCCCAGCATGACCCTACACTACGCAAACACTACAACACTAACCTAAATCCTAAAACACTACCCCCAGCATGACCCTACACTACGCAAACACTGAAAACACTACCCAAAACCCTAAAACACTACACCCCAGCATGACCCTACACTACGCAAACACTACAACACTACCCTAAACCCTAAAACACTACCCCCAGCATGACCCTACACTACGCAAACACTACAACACTACCCAAAACCCTAAAACACTACACCCCAGCATGACCCTACACTACGCAAACACTACAACACTACCCTAAACCCTAAAACACTACCCCCAGCATGACCCTACACTACGCAAACACTACAACACTACCCTAAACCCTAAAACACTACCCCCAGCATGACCCTACACTACGCAAACACTACAACACTACCCTAAACCCTAAAACACTACCCCCAGCATGACCCTACACTACGCAAACACTACAACACTACCCTAAACCCTAAAACACTACCCCCAGCATGACCCTACACTACGCAAACACTACAACACTACCCTAAACCCTAAAACACTACCCTCAGCATGACCCTACACTACGCAAACACTACAACACTACCCAAAACCCTAAAACACTACCCCCAGCATGACCCTACACTACGCAAACACTACAACACTACCCAAAACCCTAAAACACTACCCCCCAGCATGACCCTACACTACGCAAACACTATAACACTACCCAAAACCCTAAAACACTACCCCCAGCATGACCCTACACTACGCAAACACTACAACACTACCCTAAATCCTAAAACACTACCCCCAGCATGACCCTACACTACGCAAACACTACAACACTACCCAAAACCCTAAAACACTACACCCCAGCATGACCCTACACTACGCAAACACTACAACACTACCCTAAACCCTAAAACACTACCCCCAGCATGACCCTACACTACGCAAACACTACAACACTACCCTAAACCCTAAAACACTACCCCCAGCATGACCCTACACTACGCAAACACTACAACACTACCCTAAACCCTAAAACACTACCCCCAGCATGACCCTACACTACGCAAACACTACAACACTACCCTAAACCCTAAAACACTACCCCCAGCATGACCCTACACTACGCAAACACTACAACACTACCCTAAACCCTAAAACACTACCCTCAGCATGACCCTACACTACGCAAACACTACAACACTACCCAAAACCCTAAAACACTACCCCCAGCATGGCCCTACACTACGCAAACACTACAACACTACCCAAAACCCTAACACACTACCCCCCAGCATGACCCTACACTACGCAAACACTACAACACTACCCAAAACCCTAAAACACTACCCCCAGCATGACCCTACACTACGCAAACACTACAACACTACCCAAAACCCTAAAACACTACACCCCAGCATGACCCTACACTACGCAAACACTACAACACTACCCAAAACCCTAAAACACTACCCCCAGCATGACCCTACACTACGCAAACACTACAACACTACCCAAAACCCTAAAATACTACACCCCAGCATGACCCTACACTACGCAAACACTACAACACTACCCAAAACCCTAAAACACTACCCCCAGCATGACCCTACACTACGCAAACACTACAACACTATCCTAAACCCTAAAACACTACGCCCAGCATGACCCTACACTACGCAAACACTACAACACTACCCTAAACCCTAAAACACTAGCCCCAGCATGACCCTACACTTCGCAAACACTACAACACAACCCTAAACCCTAAAACACTACCCCCAGCATGACCCTACACTACGCAAACACTACAACACTACCCTGAACCCTAAAACACTACCCCCAGCATGACCCTACACTACGCAAACACTACAACACAACCCTAAACCCTAAAACACTACCCCCAGCATGACCCTACACTAAACAACCACCACAACTCTACACTACACTAACACAACACTACACTACACAACACTACACTACACTACACAATCACTAACCCACGAAAAAATTAACACAAACCCACTTACCTCTCTCGTCATCGTGGTTTTCACAACGCAAATGCATTTACCATACATGCCTTTAAAACGTAATTCTTTGTAAAGGCATGCGCGATAAATGCACATGCGTTTTGAAAAAATGCGGGATAATGGTATGCGAGCTCAATGACCTTGCGGGATAATGGTATGCGGACTGAAAGTCTGCTGGATAAAAAATGCGGGAAAATGGCTGCAAACCATGATTAGCAGCAGACTTCCCTGGTGAGCACTAGCTTTACTACAGTGATCTAATGAGCAACTAGAGTGCTAACATTCAGAATTTATGGCAAATGTGTGACACATCTGAATGCCTTCTTGATAGAACCAAAGTAAACAAGCATTGAAAATGCAATAGATCTCGCCCTCGTTTAAGTTAAAGCCATTCTGTTTGTAATGAGGTGGCTTTTTAGCTTTGCTTTTATTAGTGTTTTTAAAACTTTCATGTAAATAACATGCATATGTATGCATATATGTATATGTATGCATGCATTTATATTTATATAGATATGCAGATTACATATGTTTATATATGTATATTACCTACTGGCGATAGCCAGTGGGTATATATAGTTAGGATTTTTTCTCTATGGGATTTCTGAAAATTCTATGTCTAATAACTTTGGCGTTTGTGGACGGAATTGGCTGAAATTTTCAGGAAAATGGCACATTTTTTTTCTGAGCAGCCCCTGAAAATTTGGTGGGGTTTCGTCAAGGGGGGGCCGAGAACAAAGGGGGGTCCCAAAACGCGTTTTTCCCATTCATTTTTCCATAGGGCGGTTAGACTCACTTTTAGCTCGAACGGCTGAATAGATTTACATGAAACTTGGCAAAATTGTAGATATGGTTTGCCCGACGTGCCTTTGCTATGTCTCAATATATGTGCTCCAGTGGATTTTGAGAAATTAACGTTTAAAAAAATATATATATCTGTGACAGCGCTCCGGTTAGCGCCCCGGTTCGCGTACCAAACGCGTAACGGAACTTCGCGAAGCGAATCTGATTGGCTCTCCGGTGTCTGTCAACATTCTAAACAAACCGGAGCGGCCGCCATCTTGTCTCTCGGTACGATCGAGAGACAAGATGTGGTGAAAAACGAAGGGGGAAATGAAGGAAAGGGGGCAAGGTAGACCACTCCTGACCCCCTAGGATTGATGAGGGGGATATTAAAGTGCCCCGCGGGGCAAAAGATTTTGCGATTTTACGCCGTAGAGGCGCGTCCCGGTACGCGAACCGGGCAGCTCACCGGGCAGCTAACCGGCAGCGTAGCTGTCAACATTGTAAACAGTCCGGAGCGGCCGCCATCTTGTCTCTCGGTAGGTTCGAGAGACAAGATGTGGTGAAAAAAGAAGGGGAAAATGAAGGAAAGGGGGCAAGGTAAACCCCTCCTGACCCCCTAGGATTGATGAGGGGGATATTAAAGTCCCCCGCGATTTTTCGCGGTAGAGGCGCTTCCCGGTACGCGAACCGGGCAGCTAACCGGCAGCATAACGGGAGTCCGCCATCTTGTGTTTTTGGAGCGTCCGGTTCGCGTACCGGGTAGCGTCCCGGTAAACGTAACAAGGGGAAAACCAAGAGAAACAGTAAAAAAAAAATTAAGGGAATAGATTTCCAGCAAACTTGGCAAAATTGTAGGGACTGTTTGTTTGATGTGCCTTTGCAAGGCCTCAAGATATGTGCATGTGTGGATTTTGTCTAATTAAGGTTAAAAAAAAAATATATATCTGTAAGCGTGCTCCGGCACGCTTACGTTACGGGTTTTGTTTGCGCTGCAGAACCGATACGTCACGGTTATGCGACGCGTCATGAGGCGTCTCACGTGGCTACGTGTTACGTCACGTAATAAAGAATATATTTTACAGCTATAGATATTAGCTTTTAAAAAACCAATGAAATTCACTGAAAAAACCATAGGTTATAGACCATATATAGTTAGGAATTTGCATTTACAAAACCTTGAAAATTCACTGAAAAAACCATAGGTTAGAGACCATATATAGTTAGCTGGACATTTTATTGACATAAAACCAATGAAATTCCATATATAGTTAGTTGCACTAACTATATATCGCGCACCCGCAATCCACTGCTGATGATGTCACATATTACATCATTCATGACATGGTCAGTGACATCACTGATGACATCACTGATGACATCTCAAATGACATCACTGATGACATCACTGATGACATCTCAAATGACATCAGTGATGACATCATGACACACCAATACCAGTTACTACATACGCACTCACTGATTCCTACGTCTACACACACATTCACTCATTCACCCATACAATCACTCATACATACAGTCACTCATTATTACAACACTATCATATGCACTCATACACCTATGCAGACACTCACACACTGCCACTCATCCATGGAGTTACTCACACACCTAGTCAGTCCTGTAAAGAATCAATCACACTTCCATTTCCTCATCTATACAGTTAAACACAGAACACCATACTTCAGTGACATCACTGATGACATCACTGATGACATCTCAAATGACATCACTGATGACATCTCAAATGACATCACTGATGACATCATGACACACCAATACCAGTTACTACATACGCACTCACTGATTCCTACGTCTACACACACATTCACTCATTCACCCATACAATCACTCATACATACAGTCACTCATTATTACAACACTATCATATGCACTCATACACCTAGTCAGTCCTGTGAAGAATCAATCACACTTCGATTTCCTCATCTATACAGTTAAACACAGAACACCATACTTTTCACACATATACTAACACATACTTACTCTCTTATACAATCACTGATACAAGTACACATTGATATGCACAGAGTCACACACCTCCCAGCCAGCCACACACACACTCAGTCTTCCATACATCCACTCATTCTTCAATATGTAAAACATATTTAAACTTTACAAAAACACACAGACACTAGATGATGTCATCAGTGATGTCATTTGAGATGTCATCAGTGATGTCATCAGTGATGTCATTTGAGATGTCATCAGTGATGTCATCAGTGATGTCACTGACCATGTCATGAATGATGTAATATGTGACATCATCAGCAGTGGATTGCGGGTGCGCGATATATAGTTAGTGCAACTAACTATATATGGAATTTCATTGGTTTTATGTCAATAAAATGTCCAGCTAACTATATATGGTCTCTAACCTATGGTTTTTTCAGTGAATTTTCAAGGTTTTGTAAATGCAAATTCCTAACTATATATGGTCTATAACCTATGGTTTTTTCAGTGAATATATATATATATATATATATATATATATATATTTTTTTTTTTATTTCCGGTCAGAGGTGAAAGTACAATACAAGGAACTTAATAAGCATACGATAAGTTGCACAGTATACGTTTTGCCCTGATGGCCTCACAAACCACATACTAAAATAGTGGTATAAGAACCACTTGAGAGTTAGAAAGCAGGCTTGGGGCCTGTGGAATCGCTGGGGCTTCTAGGAACAACCAAAGGTTAGGATGTAGGCGGCCCACGGGAGAAGGGTGCAGTGTCCATACACAGCCGCGGGTTACCATTGACTTTCTATGGAAAACGTACAAGTTACAAATTTACAATTTAAGGACACTTCTAGGTGATCAACGATGGAACCCTTTTAGACTAGGACACTTCGAGAGTCAAGACCCATGGGAGCACCGGAGTACTCGTGTTACCTCACCCAGGGAAGCTGGGTGCATAGGTTTCTTTTCATGTCGGGTTTTGTCGTTGATTCCAATGGAGAGCTGCGAAGAAGTGCTGCAGGCGACCAGAGGAAAAGTGTCCGGCTGGATCCAAGGGTGAATCGGATATGTGAAGAACCTAAAAGCAGAGGAGACAGAGTCTGGGCCACTAGCCAGTGACCAGGGCCGCGATAGGAAGATGCCACCTGGTGTCGGATGATTTCAGGTAAAGAGGTAAAGCTTGTCTCTTCAGCCACAGGGACCAGGAGGCGTTGATGAAGACCAGGAGCTGGATTCGGGCTATCTCATAAAAGATCTAGTTGACTGCGGCATTGGTCTCCGGATTGGACTTAACAAGCCTTGGCAAACACAATCCACGCAGGATGTCGAGATTGGCTTCGGTGCAGACCAGCAAGTCTGAGGAACTTTTCCTTTGCTGGAAAGTTGCAGCAAGCCTGGCGCAACCAGGAAAACAAGTCAAATATAGGATTGGTCTTTTGGGGGGCTCATTAGCCAACAGACTAGGAGCTGCAAAGACGCATTCAGCTGAAATGCACAAAGTGGGCCCACAGGACACTCGTGGAGTGTGGGCCTCTGAGCTTCGGTGCGAAAGGTGCATGGGGCTGGGGCTTCAAGCACCCTAATGCACAACTTTGGGATACCTCAGGAAGTTTATGCAGGTAGCAAAATGTAGGATGTCCAGGAGTTCCGGTCCCACGTCTCTCGTGTCCGCCACAGGTCTCAGCTTTGCTGGGAGCAGAGGTCAGCATCAGAGATAGTATAATTATCTTCCGAGCACTCAAAATCATAAAACACAGTCTTTGAAATGTCGTTCTGCTCAATTTAATGTCCAAATTCAAATGTACTTCAATCCAAGATCCATCACATAGTTAGACGCAG
This sequence comes from Lissotriton vulgaris, assembly GCF_964263255.1. Classification (NCBI taxonomy): domain Eukaryota; kingdom Metazoa; phylum Chordata; class Amphibia; order Caudata; family Salamandridae; genus Lissotriton; species Lissotriton vulgaris. The sequence goes on along the minus strand of NC_141699.1, from coordinate 887,652,942 downwards.
CCAACACGTGTTTCGTCAAGTTCGTTTAGACATATGACTTCTTCATGGCAAATTGATCTCACTAATGTGTCCACAGTATTCCTCTGGCCCGGTTTAAATATAGTCTTCTCAAAAACTCCACAGTCAATACCCGGCTGTATTCAAGCAATATTGGTCCAGTCACTGTAATGGATCCAACACGGGTATGTGTCCTTATTACACAAGCCGTAATGGTTACCGGGCTGAGTTCACCCAATCAGCATAAGTCTTTACTGTGGCTACTGCACGAGTACGTGTTTGTTCATATCAGGGAAACCTCGAGCACGTGAGTGGCGTTCACCAATATTGCTTGAATACAGCCCGGTATTGAAGAAGGGTGGAATGCTACCCCCCGCCGCCAGAACTGGCGGGGGGGGGTAGTATTCCAAAGTGTTTGACACCTTACACAACATGTTTTGGTAAAGCCAAACCAAAGTTAGCATTATCCGCGAGGATTATAATGCACTTAAGAGTATATGGTATGGTTATATCATAGAACAGCTATAAGGAGATGGTCCCGAAAGCTGCAGAGGGGCTCAGCTCATGCTAGGGAACCTTCTCACAATAAACTAAGCACTCTACCTCCAGGATTGTCAAGGTCTGCCATAGGAGTGGCTTATAGGTTAATATGTGTCTTTATAGGTACATAGATATAGGTAAAAAACCAATTACATTAGGATGGGGTCCTAGGGCTCGTTTAACGACATTTATGCTAAGACAACATTTATGGATGAGATTGGTTGATTAATCACCATATCATGTCATTAGGAAAGCAAAATTGCTATTTTATTTTTCTTACCTCAAATTATTGGAGGAATAGCATCACCCCACCTGGCCGCTGCTCATACCTAAGGTAAGAAATATAGCAATTTTGCTTTCCTAATGACATGATATGGTGATTAATCAACCAATCTCATCCGTAAATGTTGTCTTAGCCCGTCTTAGCCCGAATATGAGCTTAAGAACTTTCGCCTTTCTACGGTTCTACTTTGTTTTCACAATTGCACGTATAATTGTTTTTTTGTTCACCAATAACAGTGGAGAAGACAGAACAGAAGTGAAAATATACAGGTGATATTTTTCCTTTATGTATTTAGACAGTAGCCATTAAGAACTAGGTCCTGAAGAAAGCAGTGATAAAATACATCACACTTGCTGAAACATGTTGACCATACTGAATAACAGATATTTTGTTAAATCTGTTTGTTTATTCACATTTTAATATTGGGAGCTTTGAGGGAACTGAATAAATATATGCATCCACTCAATAGTTACCTAATTTTAACATCACACTTTTTTTCACATTCACTTTGGCACTGTAATTTGGTTACCCGCATAACAACATTTTGACAGTCCTCACAATATACTTTAGAAATTTTCTAAAGTTATACTACCATTGTCAAACTGGTAGTAATACCACACTTTCTCCTGGGCAAGGAGAGCCCAGATGATGTAGGGCGGACTCAGGCGGTAACTGATGGGCACTTTTTTCCACAGAGGAGAATTAGTGTACAGCAAGACACATAGTCACGTCACTACAATCACCATACAATGTGGTTTTTTGTTGTTTTCATAGTAGATTCTGGTTTGGCCTATTCGACTCCCAGACACTATTTCTAGTTGTACATAGATATAGGTATACTATATCTAAGTAAGGGGTAATTACACCACCGTACCCAGGATGTAAGAACAGACTAGTGGTGTCAGTTTGGAAGGCTAACCAGGGGTGACACAATACATGCTGCAGCCCCTGGTAGGCCTAGGGTACACTGATGCCCTGGGTACCTATGGTACACTATACAGGAGCTCTCACGGGTTTCCCAGTAACCAATCTGGTATGTACCTAAAGTACATTGTATCAATTTAGAGAGAGAACAGCTAGGCTGTGGGCCTGATTAGCAGGACCACAGCCCTACTAAAGTAAAAAAAACAGAGAATCACAGCAAAAAGTGGGGGTAACCATATGAAGCAGACCCTACTTCCCTACACAACCCCTTCCCCCCCAAACGCAGGGACATTAAACTAACTTTGACCAGTTGAGTCTTCATGTTCTAAGTGGAAATATCTGGAGAGTCCATCTGCATTGGCATGGTCATCTCAGGTCTATGTTCCACTGGATAGTCCATCCCCTGTAGGAAAATGGACCACCTTAGCAGTTTGGGATTTTCACCTTTCATCTTATTTAGCCACAAGAGTGGCTTATGGTCTGTCTGAACTGTGAAGTAAGTACCAAACAAGTATGGCCTCAGCTTCTTCAGGTCCCAAACCACAGCAAAGGCCTCCCTCTCAATAGCTGACCACCGTTTCTCTCTAGGGGTCAGCCTTCTGCTAATAAAAGCTACTGGCTGGTCCTGACCTTCTTCGTTCAATTGTGATAGCACAGCCCCTACCCACAACTCAGAAGCATCTGTTTGAACAATGAATTCTTTGGAGTAGTTAGGACTTTGTAGAATGGGTGTAGCGCACATGGCCTGCTTCACGTGATAAAAATGCCTTTTGACAGCTGACTGTCCACTGAACTTTCTTAGGCATTATTTTAGAAGTTAAGTCATTCAGGGGTGTCACAATGGAACCATACCCCTTGACAAATCTCCTATAGTACCCAGTCGGGCCCAAAAAAGCTCTGACCTGAGTCTGGTGGTTGGAGCAACCCAGTCCATTATGGTCTGGATTTTGCTCTGCAATGGTTGAACCTGGCCTCCACATACAAGGCGGCCCTGGTACACAACCTGACTCTGCCCTATCTGGATCTTAGTAGCCTTGATAGTTAGGCCTGCTTTTTGCAGGGCCTCCCAAACATTTTTCAGGTGGATCAGGTGTTCTTCCCAGGTGGAACTAAAGACAGCAATATCATCAAAATAAGCTGCACAGCAGTCATCCAGGGTTTGAGAGGACTTTGTTAACCAACCTTTGAAATGTGGTAGGTGCATTTTTCAGACCAAAGGGCATCACCACAAATTGATAATGCCCACTAGGGATTGAAAAAGCTGTATTTGGCTTGGCCAAATCAGCTAACCTGATTTGCCAGTAGCCAGCTGTCAGATGAAATGTGCTCAGATATTTGGCAGAGGTCAACTTATCTATGAGCTCATCTGTTCTGGGTATTGGATGGGCATCTGTCTTAGTGACAGCATTGAGACCTCTGTAGTCTACACAAAACCTCATCTCTCTCTTACCACCCTGGGTGTGAGGTTTTGGCACCAGGACTACTGTACTAGCCCAAGGGCTATCTGAAGGTTCAATTACTCCCATTTCCAAAATTTTCTGGACTTCTGTTCTGATACAGTCCCTGACATGATCAGGTTGCCTGTAAATCTTATTTTTAACAGGCAGACTGTCCCCAGTGTCCACTTCATGAATGCACCAGGTAGTCTGACTTGGAGTCAGTGAAAACATATGTCTGTATGCCTTCAGAACCTGTCTGCAGTCACTCTGCTGCTGGTCAGTGAGGCTGCCTGCCAAGTCTACACCATCAACTGAACCTTCATCAGGGTTCTGAGAGAGAGGGTCTGGGAGAGGGTCACTCTCTTCCTCCTGTCCTTCATCAGTAGCCATGAGCAAGCCCATGTCTGCCATGTCAACATATGGGTTCATTCTGTTGACAGGAGGCACTCTGTGGGTGCTCCTGGGAGTTTCAAGATCAACCAAATAGGTGACCTCTCCCTTCTGTTCAACAATAGTGTGGGATCCACTCCAAGTGTCTTGGAAAGCTGCTGAGGGCACTGGCTCCAACACCCACACTTTCTGTCCTGGCTGGTAAACAGTCAGTACAGCTTTTTGGTCATGCCAGGCCTTTTGCAATTCCTGACTAGCCTCAAGGTTTTTGGATGCCTGTTTCACGTACTCAGCCATTCTGAAGCGGAGACCGAGTACATAGTCCACAATGTCATGTTTGGGAAGTTTGAGAGGTAACTCCCATCCTCCCTTCACCAGACAAAGGGGTCCTTTTACAGGATGCCCAAACAGAAGTTCAAAAGGGCTGTAGCCAACCCCCTTCTGAGGAACCTCTCTGTAAGCAAACAAAAGGCAGTGTAGCAGGATATCCCATCTCCGCCTGAACTTTTCTGGGAGAACCTTAATCCTACCCTTTAAGGTCTTGTTGAACCTTTAAACTAGACCATTGCACTGTGGATGATAGTGTATGGTGAGCTTGTAGTTCACTCCACGCTCTTTCCACATTGCAGTCAAGTAACTAGACATAAAGTTTGCACCTCTGTCTGATACAACTTCCTTAGGGAAACCCACTCTTGAGAAAGCTCCCAAGAGGCCTCTTGCCACAACAGGTGCTGTAGTGGTCCTAAGTGGTATAGCTTCTGGGTATCTGGTGGCATGATCCATTACCACCAGAATAAACCTGTGTCCAAAGGCTGTTTGGGGATCCATTGGTCCAACAATGTCAATCCCAACTCTTTCAAAGGGAATCCCCACCACAGGTAGTGGTATAAGGGGGCCTTTGTAGTGCCACCTGCTTTGCCGCTGGCTTGGTAGGTTACACAGGAACAACAAAACTCCTTTGTGTCTTCTGACATGTGGGGCCAGTGAAAGTGAGGGACAAGCCTGTCCCAAGTCTTGTTCGGGCCAAGATGCCCTGCAATGGGAATGTCATGGGCTAGTGTCAAAAGGAAGCCCCTGAATGCCAAAGGTATGACCAACCTTCTGGAAGCACCAGGCTTGGGGTCTCTATCCTCTGAATACAGGAGCCCTTCGTCCCAGTAAACTTTATGGGTTCCACTAGCATTCCCTGCAGCCTCAGCAGCAGCTTGCTGTATGAGGGGTTCAAGAGAAGGGCAGTCCAACTGCGCCTGCCTCAGATCTGCCCTGGAAGGTCCCCCTGTCTCAAGAAACTCAACCTGACCAGGTTCAAGCTCTTCTAGGACAGTTCCTTCTTCAGGCTCACAATCAGCTTCCTCAGAAGGCTGATCCTCATTTTGAGGCAGCGGGGGAGGCATAGCCTTAACCCTACTGCTCCTTTTCCTGGTAGGCAACTTGTTCGTTATTCCAGAATCCAGTGCCTGTTCAGTGTTGCAATTTTTGACATGTGACCTAGTCACAGCAAGAACATGTGCTGAGATGCCTAACATTTCCGCATGTGTCCTAAATTCCACTTCAGACCAGGCTGAAGTCCCTAGGTCATTGCCAAGCAAACATTCTACAGGGAGGTCTGAACTAACAACAACCTTTTTAAGGCCATTTGCCCATCCCCAGGAGAAATTAACAACTGCCATACTATGTGTGGTAGTGACGTTGCTAGCATCGGTCACTTGGTAGGTTTCACCAAGTATGATCTGTCCATGGTCCACAAAGTTAGGTGTCACCATTGTGACACTAGCACCTGTGTCCCTATAGGCCTGAGCCTCTTTCTCATTGACTAAAGGAGTTTGTCTGTACTTGCCCAGATTACTTGGACTCACAGAGGAGGACATATCCATGCCTCCATCCCAGATCAAAACAGCTTGAGTTGGTGTTCTGACTAGGCCAGAACCCATCTCAGTTCCCAGGGTTAACCCTACTATACCCTTCTGTTGAGAATCACCACTTGGAGCTGAACTAGGGAGAACAGTTGCCTTAGGGGCAATGGTGGCTGGAGCTGTATCCTTTTTGGTGCAATCACTGGTCCAGTAAGAATTACATTTACAAACTTTGCACCAGGGTTTCTTTCGACCTTCTTTCTGTTTGAATTGTTGGAGACCCGCACCATTAGAAGCTTTTTGAGACCTTGATAAGACTTCTGGTCTTTTGCATTCTCCCCACCCTTTTGGTATTGCTTCTTCTGGTCACCACCTTGGTTCTGTACCTTCTGCTTCACCCTGGTTCAGACCCATTTTTCTGCCCTCTTACCCAATTCCTGTGGAGAGGTCAAATTAGAGTCAACCAGGTGTTGATGCAATAACTGGTTCTGACAAATATTAAGAATCTGTTCTCTCATTATAAGGTTATACAATCCTGTATAGTCACTTACTTTACTGCCCAGTAGCCAGCCTTCCAGAGCCTTAGTAGCAAAATGCTTTTGGACAGTGGGAGCTGCATGTTCAGCAGCTCCCTCTGTCCAAAATCAATGTTGGCTCCCGAAGGTCACGGGGACCCCCGGGTCCCCAAAAAAGTGTCTGGGTGCCCTGGGTGGGACCAGGGCAACCAGATTAGAGGCTGGGCCCCAAGAATGGGGGCCCGGAGCTGAAATTGGCCCGGGGAGGGGAACCGTGTAGTCCCCTCCCATATTCAAAATAGGCCTGGCCCCAGGGGAAGGGGTCCCGGGGGCAAAAATTGGCCCAGGGTAGGGGGGGGCACACGGTTCCCCTCCCCAAATGAATAAATAAAAATAAGAGACCGGCAAGTCACCGGAGGCCCCAACCCCTTCTCTACTACTCTGCAAACCAGCCCCCTGATGCGCTTCTGTGTGGAGGATGAAGCCCCCCTTGTCTCCAGAGGGTTCTTGGGTGCCAACAAGTTCTCCTGTTACCTCCAGTAAGTCCCATAGAGCTTGGTTGCTCAGAGGACTTTTGAATCCACGCCCCCTTTCTCCACCACTCAGGAAATTTGCATCTTGGAGTACTTCTGGTTGGGGGATGAAGTCTCCTTGGCTCTAGATGGTCCTTGGCGCCAACAAGCCCCTCTGTTACCTCCAAAAAGTCTCACAGAGCGCTATTGCTGAGAGGACTTTGGACACCACGCTCCACCACTGTGCAAACACGCCTGCTGGTGCACTACTGGCTGGGGGATGAAGTCCCCTTGGCTCTAAAGTGTCCTTAGGAGCCAACAAGCCCTCCTGTTACCTGCAGTAAGTCTCAATTGCTGAGAGGTGTTTGGAGGCCACACGCCTTTTCTCCCCCATTCTGCAAACGTGCCTCCTGGCCACTGCTGTTTGGGGGGTGAAGTCCGTTTGGATGTTGAGGGTTCTTGGGGGCCCACAAGCCCTTCTGTTACCTCCAGTAAGTACGACACAGCAGAATTCCTGAGAGCTAGTCGGAGGCCAGTCCCCTTTCTCCACCACTCTGCAAACGTGACTATAAGTTAAAGAACTGTAGAAATTCACTATAAAAAACAAAGGTTACAGAGACTTTATAGTTCGAAAATAAAATGAAAGAAACCTTAGAAATTCACTGAAAAAAAACTAAAGGTCGCAGGGACGTTATAGTTAGACTCAGATTTTACTCATAAAAAACAGTGAAATTCAGCAGTTATAGAGGTAACTATAGCTTATGCCCCTGCAATACACTACTAATGATTCACATATTACACACACCTGTGGTGTCAGTTTGGAAGACTAACCAGGGGTGGCACAATACATGCTTCAGCCCCTGGTAGGCCTAGGGTGCACCTATGCCCTGGGTACCTATGGTACACTATACAGGGGCTCACAAGGGTGACCCAGTAACCACTCTGGTATGTACCTAAAGTACATGGTATCAATTTAAATAGAGAACAGCTAGGCTCTGGGCCTGAGTAGCAGGACCACAGCCATACTAAAGTCGAAAAACCAGAGAATCACAGCAAAAAGTGGGGGTAACCATATGAAGCAGACCCTACTCTCCTACAAGGTGGTCATAAGGGACCTCTTAAAAATCTGGCACAACGCAAGTGATAATTATGCCAATAATCCCAGCAGAACTCAGAGGGAGGTACTTAGGATCCTGAGGGCAGATTGTGATGTAGTCATCAAGTCCTCTGACAAGAGAGGCAATGTTGCCCTTAGGGATGCCAACAAGTACTGCATTGAGGCATTTAGACAGCTTGGTACTATTGGTAAGTACAAGAGGACCACTTTTCAAGCTTAAAACCAGGCAATTGGAAAATATCATCTCCCCGCATGGAGAGACATGGGGCTAATCAGTACAGAGGAATTTCAATTTCTATCGGTAAAACCACTGGTAGCCCCTTGTTTCTATATGCTCCGCAAAATACATAAGGATAGAAAGAACCCACCAGGAAGACCCATTGTTTCTGCCAACAGCAGTTCCTTGGAACACACTTGGATTTTCCTAGACCTTTTTCTCCAACACTATGTCTTGGCTTTACCTTCATATTGAAGGGACTGTACTGATTTCCTCACCAAAATCCAAGATATTCCCTAGCAGGCACACTACCTTCTAGTCACCGTGGGTGTGGTTGCCCTATACACTTGCATTAATCATGATCTGGGAATTTAAGCATGTGGATACTTTTTCAGAGACAAGCCATTAAGCAGTCATGATCATTCTACCATGCTGTTTGAAATGTCATACTTTTGTTTGAACAATTTCTTTCTATTCAATGACATTTGGTTTCACCAGCTTACCGGAACAGCAATGGGAAGCTGTTGCACACCTAGTTATGCTGGGATTTTCCTGGGTTGACGGGAGGCCAATCATGTGTGGATTAAGGAAAATATGAAATGGACAAAGTATATCACATTTTGGACGTTGGTCCCAAGGAGGGATATATTCTCTTAGTAAGCTCTCCTGGTGTAAAGGATTAAAGGATTCAATGACCAAGGAGACTTGCTACTTTTTTTGTGTTGTTGGGGGGAGGGGGCCACTCTGCTCATTTTACATTCACTGCTTTTTAGGTTTCTCCTAGGCAATGCTTGCGCTGTCTCCTTGAGAAATGCAGTATATACTATAGTGTGGAAGTTTCGTTTAAGCTCCTGCCCACTCTCTGCTCATCTTTTGTATTGGATTAGGTCCTAAAGGCAGCCTTTCCACTGGTTTTAGGCTTTTTCATCCCTACTCCTGACAGACATGTTCTCAATTGTGTCCTTCCATTGCTATTGGCCATTTTACTGTAAACACTCATTTGTTCCTGTGCCTCCCCCATCCCCTCTGGTAGTCCATGACTTCTTGGGACACCACCACCCCAGCACTCCCATTTGTGCCTTTTTGCCCACCGGTACTTCCTTTTGAAATGCAATACGACTCGCGCAAATATGAGTTCTATTGCATTACAAGTGCTTGTTTTTAAAGTAGTGGCCAGCGATGCCTTACATTGTGCGCATGCACGCCAAAAGTCAGGTAGCAGTTGCCTGGTTGTGGGCGTGGATAAATCGGGAAACAGGACAGCAAACAGAAGCCAGGCATGGCTGCGCCTGGTTATAGGTAGGGCACACTGTCTCAAGCAGGCAGGATGTTAACCCACCTTGTATTAATGCCACTGGAAGCCGGAGCCTACCCTGCATTTTTTTTTGTGGCAGATGCTGCCGCCGTCATTGCTCGAGTCGGAAGTTAGGTGCACTGCCTGGACGTAGGAGGGGCCTTGCAGGAAGATGACGGCCCAAGAGGAAGCCAGGCAGCGTGCCTGGTTGGGGGCGTGGCCTAAAGTCCTGAAGGAGAGAGTCCCGTGTGTGGCTGAGAGAGGGGCGTCCGTTCAGCTGACGAGACACCAGTTTCCAGCCGGTGGAGTCCCGATTGCAGAAAGAGCCTCAAGCTTTTTGGCCTTGCCTATGGAGAGCCCCAGTAAGTGGGGGTGAGGCCGCAGCCGCAGGACACAGCCCCAGAGGGGGCCAAGTGCTTGTATATATTTTGGCTATCTGTAAGACCCGCTGTCCCGGGGCACAGCGAGTTTAAGTGGTTTGCTCAAAATTAGTCTACACAGTGCCTGATCCATGTCTCAGCAGTCTCCTCTACCTCCAATTAGCGTCTCTGCAGTGGCCTGCATCTTTTAAAGCCTTCACAGTGTCTACTGTCTCTAGTTCATGTCTGTGCAGTCACTTGTCCTAACACAGTCTGTACACCCTTGATCCGTGTCTCTGCCGTCGGCTGTCTCTGGGCCGTCTGGTTTGTGTCAGTGGTGTCGTTCTCTCTGGTCCGTGTCACTGTCCTAGCGGTCTCTGGTCTGTGATACTGTCCTAGCGGTCTCTGGTCCGTGCCACTGTCCCACCGGTCTCAGGCCTGTGATACTGTCCTAGCGGTCTCTGGCCCCTGCCACTCTCCCAGACATCTCAGGTCCGTGTCACTGTCCCAACCAACTCCGGTCCATGTCACTGTCCCAATGGTCTCTGGTCCATGTCACTGTCCCAGCGGTCTCAGGTCCGTGTACTGTCCCAGCGGACTCGGTGGTAGGGGCCTCTGGTCCACGTCTCTGCTGTCACAACCCTTCTGCCTTCTTTTGTCTTGGTGCCTCAGTTTTAGTCCCTCTCTGCTGTCTCAGAACCTTGTCTGTACTGTTGTCTTTTTCTTATCGAATCCTCCTTTTTTTACTGTCTCAGATCTTTATCGCGCCTGTCTTTTAAGTATTTCTCTGTCTGCTGTCTCATTCTCTGATCCACATCTCCTTGCCTGTTCCTAATCCGTGCTTTGGTGCCCCTAGTCTCTGGGCTCTGTCACTCCACGCGCACCTGTCTCTCTCGGGTCCCTGTCTTTGTGCCTGGATTCTCCTATTCTTGTCTTCGTCATCGCCTGTCTCTGTCACTTCTCTCTGTAGTCTCTAATCACTAGCTGGGTATGTCATGCTACAGATCTGTGTGCACAGATAGGAGTACTTACACTTGTTCAGCTGGAATGGAAGAGTACCTGCGCTTCTCAGCTGGGTGGGATTATACTTTTAATGCACAAGTACTGTCCGTTCTCTTGAGCATACTGGTACTCTGGGGTGAGGAGTAACAGTGCTGCTCTATTTCCGTCTACGAATGGCTGATCTATGCTCCAATCAGATGCCAGCCTGTATGCCATCATTGTGAAGGGCATGCAAGCTCTGTATATGTGATGTCAGACAAGCAATTGAGGGGATCAGGCACTGTAGGTGTATTTTTCGCCGAACATTCACTCTCCTAAGAGAGCTTTGGACTATACCATTCCCCGCTCAAAGGCAATATTTCTCTACTTGTGTTCCCATACCTGGCGTGTCACGCAGTTTGGTCCTTACTTTCCCTCCATATTAAAGAATAGTAGAAGTTTCAGCACCCAGACTAATATGCTGCAATGCTAAATACACATAAGGTCCCAAAGGCGAGACCTATGCATTGCAAATGCTTGTTTCACCTAGGGGTGATCACTTTCTTAAAGGATAGGGTGGCATGCGGCCACCCTCACAGAACCTTTTCAAGACCCCAGTGCCCCATACCCATGGCCAATAAAAAAATTATAGCGGTAGGAGACGACCGGCCCTTTGTCAAGCCTACTAAAGGCCCCAAGGTCCCCATTTTCCAGAGACAATACATTTTTTATAGGGGGAGGGGACATAGAGTTGCTCCGAGTGTCCTGGGATGGACTGGGACATCCACAACTTTTTTGCTGCGCCCCAGGGGGTGGAGTCCTTAGGATCCCTGTACTGCTTGGAAAATTTGGGGCACCCCCCTCCCCATATATAATAGAATTATCTCTGGGGATTACGTCCCAGAGCCATCTGAAGGTTCAGGGAGGGGGGTGCCATACAGCACACCCCACCCATAAGAACAGCTGCACCAACCCTCCATGCCGTTGCCCAGCCAGAGGGGCTTATATTTTAAACAGAGGGAGCACCCCTTTTATTTAATGGGACTGTTAATCCACAAATCCTCTACAGATTCGCAGTAGCATCAAAAAGTAATATATGTGTTTTTGGCCACAGTAGCCATTTCCCTCGTCCCCCAAACCAGGCCTAGGGAATCAGGGGATCAGGGGATCCCAACTCTGCCACATGTTCTTTATGAAATACTTTTTACAGGACAAAGTACTGAGGCCCCAAGTCCTAAAGTGGCTGCTGTCATTTCTTTGTGGATGTGGTGGCAGCCAATCAGATGTTATCTTTTCCTCTGTTGGTTCCTCAGAAGCATTTTCTTCAGGTCGTCTGGCCTTTAAAGAGTGAGGAACTTCGTTTTGAAGTATCTTTGCTAGACTTGTGAAGGGTGCAAGGCAGAGGGGAGAAGGGTGGAAGGGGGAAGGAGAGAAGGGTGCAAGGCAGAGAGGAGAAGGGTGCAAGGGGGAGGGGGAGATGGGTGCAAGGCGGAGGGGGAGATGGGTGCAAGACAGAGAGGAGAAGGATGCAAGGCAGAGGGGAGAAGGGTGCAAGGCAGAGGGTAGAAGTGTGCAAGGGGGAGGGCGAGACGGGTGCAAGGCAGAGAAGAGAAGGGTGCGAAGCAGAGGGGAAAAGGGTGCAAGGGGGAGGGCGAGAAAGGTTCAAGGCAGAGGGCCAGAAAGGTGCAAGGCAGAGGGCGAGAAGGGTGCAAGGCAGAGAGGAGAAGGGTGCAAGGTAGAGAAGGGTGCAAGTCGGAGGGGGAGAAGGGTGCAAGAGGGAGAAGGGTGCAAGGCAGAGGGGATAAGGGTGCAAGGGAGAGAAGGGTGCAAGTCAGAGGGGGAGAAGGGTGCAAGAGGGAGAAGGGTGCAAGGGGGTGGGCGAGTAGGGTGCAAGGGGGAGGGAGAGAAGGGTGCAAGGGGGTGGGGGAGAAGGGTGCAAGGCAGAGGGCGAGAAGGGTGCAAGGCAGAGGGTGAGAAGGGTGCAAGGTAGAGGGGATAAGGGTGCAAGGTACAGAAGGGTGCAAGTCAGAGGAAGAAAATGGTGCAAGGCAGAGAGGAGAAGGGTGCAATGCAGAGGGTGGAAGGGTGCAAGGCAGAGGGGAGAAGGGTACAGGGCAGAGGGCGAGAAGGGTGCAAGGCAGAGGAGGAGAAGGATGCAAGGCGTGTGTTGGTGAGCCTCAGCAAGGCCTAACAGTGCAAGGGATTCGCCCTTCTCTGCACAGAGTCCTCAGACCAATAGAAAGAAGTTGGCACAGAAACTGGAATAGAAAATACTGAGTTTATTAAACCTCATGAGGTGGAACTACATTCACACAACACCCTTCGGTAATGTATGAAGTAGCACACTGAATGGAAGGAACTTGGTCCTTTAATACCCACACAGGGGCTCAAATGAAGGTGGTACAAGTACAAAATGCTGCTTTAGGTACATATAAGGTCATACAGAAAATGCACAGTCAACAAGTGGGAGGAGCCAACGGTTGCTAATTCTGGTGAACACATCCTGACAGTTACAGACTAACAGCAGCTGCATGGACAGCTGCAAGCTCAACTGACCATGTGCGAAGGTAGAAGATGCTAAATATAGTTCGTCTCTAGGCAGATTTCAAGAGCAGTTAACAGAAAGGTAGGACAGAGCACATGGCGAGCACATGGTAGCACATGGCAAACAAAATGGCTGACAGAAATACAAAATGGATTCCACAAAACGGACAAGATAGTCTCTAGATGCAGGATGGCTTCTGCTAATGCTAACCGAATAGCTGCCAAATTACAACAGACGACCCTTTTAGCATTAGCTGAAGACAGTCGTTCATCTGGGGTAATCTAAATATGCATCCTGTGCATTGATGCTAATCATCTCAGTGATCTCTTAATTTAACATTTGTTGTGCTTTTATTTCTGAAACATTTCTCTTGGCAGGTGCACACGCAGTAATGCATATGGAGCGAAGCATAGGACCACATTGTATACATACACAGCATGTAAATGGTATTATCAATAGTATACATAAGATAGTCAGTAGATTCCAGCCTCAAGTGATAAAGAGTGTCCGTATCCAGTTCGAGAATGTCCATGTACCAGTCTCTGGGTGAATTTCTGCAGCAATCTTATGCAGTTGAGAGATTGCATCATATACTGAAGGCGAGTGATCCGGAATAAAGACACAACAGCTCCTGCCAATGATGCGGCATGCACCACCTCGATCAGCCAGAATCACATCTAATACCATGCGATTCTGGAGGGCTACAATCCTCGCAACTTGCAGCTCCTCTGTAATGTTCCCAAGTGCCATAGCTGTTTGATTGGTGACAGATTCCACAACACGAGTCAATCGCCTTATCTTTATGCTATTCAATGCAGCACCCACAAAGAAGAACAATCCTAAGTTAAAATCGACATATTGTTGTAGAGCAGTGTCAGTTTGATCCACTTCATCAGTACTTACTGTCCTCTTATGTCTGTTCTTGGAAATGTCATTGTACAATTTGAATTCGAGGTGATATGACGGAGGTGCAAAAACACAAGGGGCAATAGAAAGGACACATAGCAGATCCCTGACCACCCAACAGGTAGTTGATAGTATCCCTTATTTCCGCACACAAAATAAGTATTATGTGAAGACGTAAAACTGCTGTTATTAGCACTTTCAATGGTCAGAACTACTGTACACTCACTCCTTCCTACTGGAATTCTCTCAACTTCAACTGATTTCTTACCCCATCCTAGGCAATCCTATGCATAAGCAGAATCTTGAAAATCAGACGGCACATAGTCGGACATTTGATATTGGTTCCGTCTATCAAAAGTGTTAAACCCATCCTGTACACGTGTATTAGCATCAAACCTAGCACGGTCATTCGTGCTTCCTCTAGGCCCTGGATATCCTGAATGATTTCTCAGTTGTCCCGACCACGTGGACTCTGCTGAGCACGCAGTACTGGACAATCAGAAAGCCAATGTCCAAATTTCTTGCAGTACGCACACTGGTCAACAGACAAATTTGAACGAGTACAGGAAGGAAAGGACGAACCATAAGGTCCACTTCCACCTCTATCATTACCTCTAGAAGGCCGACCATAAGCCTGAGCCAACATAACCTTTGTTTTCAACTCCTTAGTCTTTTTATTCTCATTACCCTTCACTTCTAATTCCTGGCATTCATAATACTGAGCCATAGTCAAAAGAGTAACCGGAGAAGAGGTAGTCCATGAACTTTCACTGGCCTTTAAGCGACTAGCTATTCCTGGCAAAACATTTGCAACATATTTATCGACGAACAGATGTCTACCCGTGCCATTTGTCAATGACTGGCCACTAAAATCGTGGAATGCCTCTTCAAAGCGTGTGAAGAAGTCAGAAACGGAATCATCGACGTTTTGCTTGCAAGACGCTAACACTGTCCAATCTATCTTTTTAGGGGGAATAATCGTCTTTAACTTAACTAATAAAGCTCCCGGAATATTTAAAATTAACTGACACAGTTTCTGTGCAGGTTCTCTGTCTTTATCTAACTGCTCTAAATCTTTTCATAATGCTCCAAATGTCGCACGATCATCAACTTTACGCACAGTTCTCCACATATCAGGCGGTAATATTAGTCCAAAAAACAGATCAATATCAGGCAAAGTCATAGTACAAGAGCTAATAGCACCCTCAACTTCCTCATAAAAGGCTGCTGGATTCTTTTGCGGATCAGGTAATGCAGTTTTTAGGGCCATGAAATCTGCTCTATTCCAAGGAGTGTAAACCCAATTATAAATAAAATAA
The DNA here is from genome assembly GCF_964263255.1 of Lissotriton vulgaris. Lineage (NCBI taxonomy): Eukaryota > Metazoa > Chordata > Amphibia > Caudata > Salamandridae > Lissotriton > Lissotriton vulgaris. The sequence continues at coordinate 887,637,751 of NC_141699.1, read as the reverse complement.
CCCTTTGCATCTGTAGAAGTCTTATCATCACTTGAACCCGTTCCTTTAGAAGGAACATATAAAGGCGCGGCTTCCCTCATGGGTTTCACATTATTTACAACATTCTTATCTGTTTCAGGAGTAGAAGTTCGTGCCATGCTCATCTGGGATGTTTGTGCAGCTGCGTCGGCTGCCTTTTTCTCCTCTCGCAAACGGGCTGCTTCAACACGCAGTTTAACCAAGCATCTGATCATGTCAGCCACCTGGTAGAAGACAAAAAAGACCTTCATGTAGTTGTTTACAATCATTTGCTACATCATCAGCTCCATTTCTACCGAATATTTCCTGAACTGTTCAATAACCTGTGCGGCAAATGTATCGGTAAAATATATTTTCTCCCTTTCCTGCCAATCTTTTATACTATCAAAAAGTTCAGAAGCAGTGGCAGTACTACGAACGGCTTTACGCGCAGCAGATCTAATGTCAGATGCACGCCCAGCAGATAACATTGAGCGAGTTTCTCGAGCTTTGTCCAGGTCTGTAGGAGTGTCCTCATCCGCTTTATAAGGAGCAGAAGGAAGAGTATACGGAGGTGGACAACGATCTAATTAGAGAGAATCATCTTGGGGGTTATTAAGAACAGGATAAAGAGGTCTAGGAACAGTGTATTTGCCATTTACCTGTAAATGATGCTCCCTATCTTCCCGCTCTTTAATTTCTTTAATTTCCCTATTTTTCGTTTTCAATGCTTTCGCATGAATGCTCTTACGTTGTTCTTTTTCAATCAAGGCTTGCTCACACTTTATTCGCTCACCCACTTCTTTCTCCCACATTCGCACACAGTTAAACATATCTTGCCTAGTCTTTTGCTTAAACATTCGTTGTTCCACATATTGAATCTTTCGTAAATCAAATGACCCATGCATAGGCAACGCAACTCAGGATCTTTACGGGTGTATTTATTCCATAACGTGCTGTACATTATAGAAGAAATACCATACTTAATATACATGTCCCTATTTGGCGTCCCCTCCGGGGGGGGGGGGGCAGTTGTGTTTCATCGAGTCTCAAACTGATACCTCTACAAAAGCAACACATCCTACGAAGTGTGCTAGAAACAGGCATGCCAAAAATAGTGTAAAATATGCAGTATTATAATCAAAGTAGGCCTTGCCTTAAGGTACTCTTCATACGTTGCGCCGTTCAAACAAATTCAAATAGAGAAAAATCTCTTCATTACCTGCCTATATAAATTGCAATTCATATATACCTTACAAACAAATACTAATATTGGCCAATCCTTCAAATCAAAAGCCACAGTAAGTGTTACTGAACTACATTATCAATCCAAGGCATCAAAAATCAACAGCAAGTGCTGCAGAAAGGCTCTTACCAATCAAATGGTGTCCAGGTTCCAACTGCCAAGTTCTCAAATCGATCAAATGGTCACTGCACGACGAATCAACAGAAGAGATCTCAGTCGAGGACGGGCACCACCTGGATGGTCAGATCAGAAAGAAAGGAAACCGCTGTGATTGCCAAGACTCGGGTCTCCTCAGGCAGCGATCGCGTCCAAAGCGAGATTCCAATCCTTCTTTCGACAACTCCTTCGGGCATCCGAGTCGCCGATGAGCCCCATGTTGTATGCGCCAATTTGTGGTGGTGAGCCTCAGCAAGGCCTACCTGTGCAAGGGATTCACCCTTCTCTGCAGAGAGTCCTCAGATCAATAGGAGGAAGTTGGCACAGAAACTGGAATAGAAAATACTGAGTTTATTAAACCTCATGAGGTGGAACTACATTCACACAACACCCTTCGGTAATGTATGAAGTAGCGCACTGAATCGAAGGAGCTTGGTCCTTTTATACCCACACAGGGGCTCAAATGAAGGCAGTACAAGTACAAAATTCTGGTTTTAGGTACATATAAGGTCATACAGAAAATGCACAGTCAACAAGTGGGAGGAGCCAACAGTTGCTAATTCTGGTGAACACATCCTGACAGTTACAGACTAACAGCAGCTGCATGGAGAGCTGCAAGCTCAACTGAGCATGTGTGAAGGTGGACGATGCAAAATATAGTTTGTCTCTAGGCAGATTTCAAGAGCAGTTAACAGAAAGGTAGGACAGAGCACATGGTAGCACATGGTAAACAAAATGGCTGATAGAAATACAGAATGGATTCCACAAAACAGAGAAGATAGTCTCTTGATGCAGGATGGCTTCTGCTAATGCTAACCTAATCGCTGCCAAATTACAACAGGCGGAGGGGGGAAGGGTGCAAGGTAGAGAAGGGTGCAACTCGGAGGGGGAGAAGGGTGCAACGGGGAGGGGAAGAAGGGTGCAAGGCAAGGAGGAGATGGGTGCAAGGCAGAGGTGAGAGGGGTGCAATGGGGAGGGGAGGAGCGTGCAAGGTAGAGAAGGGTGCAAGTGGGAGGGGGAGAAGGGTGCAAGGCGGAGGGGTAGAAGGGTGCAAGGCAGAGAGGAAAAGGGTGCAAGGCAGAGGGGAGAAGGGTGCAAGGCAGAGGGGAGAAGGGTTCAAGGGGAGGGCGATAAGGGTGCAAGGGGAGGCCGAGAAGGGTGCAAGGCAGAGAGGAGAAGGTTGCAAGGCAGAGGGGAGAAGGGTGCAAGGGGGAGGGGAGAAGGGTGCAAGGTAGAGAAGGGTGCAAAGGGAAGGGAAAAAGGTTGCAAGTCGGAGGGGGAGCAGGGTGCAAGGCGGAGGGGGAGAAGGGTGTAAGGCAGAGAGGAGAACGGTGCAGGGCAGAGGGCGAGAAGGGTGCAAGGCAGAGTGCGAGAAGGGTGCAAGGCAAGTGGCAAGAAGGGTGCAAGGCAGAGGGGAGAAGAGTGCAAGGTAGAGAAGGGTGCAAGTCAGAGGGGGAGAAGGGTGCAACGGGGAGGGGGAGAAGGGTGCAAGGCGGAGGGGGAGAAGGGTACAAGGCAGAGGGGAGAATAGTACAAGGTAGAAAAGGGTTCAAGGCGGAGGTGGATAAGGGTACAAGGGGAGGAGGAGAAGGGTGTAAGGGGAGGGCGAGTAGGGTACAAGGCAGAGGGTGAGGGTGCAAGGCAGAGAAAGGTGCAAGTCGGAGGGGGAGAAGGGTGCAAGGGGGAGAAGGGTGCAAGGCAGAGAGGAGAAAGGTTCAAGGCAGAGAGGAGAGGGTTCAAGGCAGAGAGGAGAAGGGTGCAAGGCAGAGAGGAGAAGGGTGCAAGGCAGAGGGGAGAAGGGTGCAAGGTAGAGGGGAAAAGGGTGCAAGGCAGAGGGGAGAAGGGTGCAAGGCAGAGGGGAGAAGGGTGCAAGGCAGAGGGGAGAAGGGTGCAAGGCAGGGGGAGACTGGTGCAAGGCAGAGGGGAGAATGGTGCAAGGCAGAGGGAATAAAGGTGCAAGGCAGAGGGGAGAAGGGGCAAGGTAGAGGGGGAGAAGGTTGCAAGGTAGAAGGGGAGAAGGGTTCAAGGCGAAGGGGGAGAAGGGTGCAAGGTGGAGGGGTAGGAGGGTGCAAGGCAGAGGGGGAGAAGGGTGAAAGGCGGAGGGGGAGAAGGGTGTAAGGCGGAGGGGGAGATGGGTGCAAGGCAGAGAGGAGAAGGGTGCAAGGTGGAGGGAAGAAGGGGAGAAGGGTACAAGGCAGGGGAGAGAAGGGTGCAAGGCAGAGGGTGGAAGGGTGCAATGCAGAGGGGAGAAGGTTGCAGGGCCGAGGGGGGAAGGGTGCAAGGTAGAAAAGGGTGCAAGGCGGAAGTGGAGTAGGGTACAAGGGGAAGGGGGAGAAGGGTGCAAGGCAGAGGGGAGTAGGGTGCAAGAGGGATGGTGATGAAGTTAAAAATGTGCCCCCCTGGAAACATTTCTGCAGACGCCCATGTGTCAGTGTGGTCGAAGACCAGTTCACAGGACTCCCAGGGGAATCATCAAGGGTCCCTCCCCACATCCATTTCCTCAACTGTATTGTAGGGGCCTAAGAAGGTCAGCACCACTGCCCCAAAAGAGACACATCCTATGCCTGGGGGTCAGTTTATCCTTCAAGCTGAGCATTCTTCCTTTGTCACCGCTCCTAGCTCCAGTTTCTTCTCAAGTGTCTCTCCTTTGTGCAGGGTATTTCAAATGTGGGAGAAATGTTCTAGAAGCCAGGAACTTTGTAACCAATCCTAGGGTGCTGTCCCAACTCTGCCACAGCCCTTCTGTACAGAATTCAGTGACATTTAACCATGGTGATTTCATGTGGTCTATGAAGAGACCTGGGAATCTCAGCCCCTCCCCCAACTGACACAACTGCCTTGTCCCTTCGAACCAAAACTCCAACGGGAACCCCCCTGTGCTTGGCTTCGAATGTCTGGCTTTCCTCCCTTGTTTCTATGTGCTTGGGTGTCCCCAGACCAGGTGCAGTGTGAGGAATTAATTAGTAGATGCATATATAATCCCCATCACTTCCTTTCCCAGGAAGTGTACCAAGCATTGTTAATGGCTTTTTTGTTTGGGCACGCCTTTGACCCTCTTGCTAGGCAGTAAAATATGTTGCACATATTCCTGAGATGAGCTGGTCCCCAGGTGCAAAACAAGCCCAAATTTAAATCAATAGCCCACACAGGGTTAGAGAAACATGCATGGAAAGTGTGTGGCACTTTGCTGCAAGATTCTAAAGCACCCCTAAACAGGTCCAAGCCTCCAGTGGTTGGCACAATCTCCATTATGATTTTCTTATGGGGTGGGGTCATGTGTGGGGACCCGTCTTTGCGCCCTGGAATCTCATCCCCCAGGGCCTGTCGCAAAGACTACTGTCCTTGGGGCAGAACAGCAGAATGCCCACAGAGTATGTGGGATGCTCTTCCTATCCTCCTTTGCCCATGGCTGGAGGGTGGGTGGACCCTGCTCCAAACCTTTAGCCCAGGTCAGCGTGCTTGGGGGCACAGAAGGCCCTGGATCCAGCGCTGCAGAAGGAATAGTGCAAAGGTATGGGGAGCCACAAGACCAGCAAAGGAGTGGGCACCCCGTACTGCCCCAATGAAAAGGCAGTACCTGGGTCTCCACTGGGCACGGGCACCTGGTACTTAAAAAAGTACTAAAAATAAAAAACATGGTAAGAGGCTGCCTTTTTGCTAAGAAAATGACTCTTTGCCCCGTGACAGAAAGATGCCAATAAAGTATGCATGCCTTGGGCGCCAAGGAGCTCTCCAAAAATCCCATAAGTCCCCTCAAGGGATCTTTACTTTGCATATGATTCTGCTGTGGTGATCCCAAGAGGGTCAGGGGCACCACTAATATCTTTTTATACCAGGTGGGGTGCTGTAGGGAGCTCCTAAAGTTGCAGTGGTAGAACGATAAAAAAAAGAGATAAGACTCTAAAATACATGTAATTCAATGAAACGTTTTATTGACTATGTTGGTGATTGACAATGCAAAACTGTACATTAGAATGAAAAGTATTGAATGTTGGTACTATCCCTATGATTTATTGATTTCAATGGTGTTGCAATAGATTATAACATGTTTTCTGCTTTTAATAATGTGGTGACACCCTAGAAACGCCAGTAGGCCTGCCTTATTGATAAGTACACCTCCTTATATTGTGATATTGCATCTAGTATAGGAGGGGATGGGTTGTGGTTAAAGGGTTCAGGACCCACGAGGACAGTAATATGTTATGAGACAGGTTACCAAAGGTATTGCCATCTACCTGAATGTACGGATGTATTTGTAAATGACTGTTTAGTATTTAATACTGCGGGCATAATAAAAGTAATTTTCTATTTTATCAGAGAAATCACTACCTGGACATTAATTTAGAGAGTGTTGTTGATGTGTACCAGCAAACTCGATTTACTACTCCACACCACCACAGCACTTCACATCCTTTAGAACTACTAGCTCAATTTTTTAGTCATTTTCTGTGAATCTCTGTGCTTTTTTAGTCATAATCTAAATTCTGTACATACTCAACTCCTCAGCCCACCATGAAAATAGCAGAGTAGCACAATGGCCAGTGTCCCTGCTAGTAATTGACTAAACTGATAAAGAATCAAGGGGTCCCAATTGGGCTTTTTAAATTGCAGCAATTAGGTTGAGTCAGAAACATCCCCTCTGGTAGAGATTTGCTGCAGTTATCCAGAGAGGTTGTAGAGTCTCTAGGCTAGGAGAAGGTCTGTAAGGAATGGTTAATATGGGATAATCCAGCTATACCGTGTAGGCTTTAAATATTGAATATGTACCTCAATATGCACCCCAAGACCTCATCGAAGGAAAGCTGTGCCAACTCATTCCAAGAGCAATCCACTGTCTGTAGAAACAAATAGAGGCATGGAAGCCTCACCAATAGAGTTAGTGTTAACAACTGAGATTATCCGGGTTTTACGCACACAGAATTGATTGATATTAGAATTACCTACAGGTGGATCTGGAATAAACTCAGCAAAAAATAGACTGAAAAATAGTCTTCAAACGGTGCAATGACACAAAGCTGTCACAGTAATTTGGGCCTCTTTGACAAATCAAGCACCCTGCTAAACAAGCTCCTGAGAGTTCCAATACTTGAAGACTGTAGGGTACACCCTCAACCGAGCAAGCCTAGCGCTCTCCTGCCATCATGTCGGGATTCATTATAATGCTGCACCTGTCAGTGCTTCAAGTGCAGAGGCCGAAATGTTTTAATGGTGCTGCCGAGCGCCATGGTTGCCCAATGCCCAGGGTACCCAGCCTTAACCACAACATATGCCTCATTTTACCCCACCCTCGACTCCCTCACGCGTAATCTTTATTTTTCTAGTTCTTTTTCATCCCTCTTTCCTTCTCCCTCTGTTATTTTTTTCCTATCTTCCTCTTGCTTCTTCCTTCTCTTTTCCGCTTTTCTCGCGCTCTGGGTCAAAATCTGATGATGAAAATGTATGACTCGGCAATCGAAAATAAGTGCGGTTGCCCCCACCTGCATTGACGTTGAAGTTCCATGGCTGAGCCAGCCGTGCTAGAATTGGAACCTGTTGCTTTCAAATTCCACACATCTCCCTGCATTCATCGCCCAAAGCACTTCCATTATTAGCAGAAACGTGTTTATTGCTCGGACATCAAGACTGAGGTGGATTTTTTAACATGGCCGCCTTGCAGCTGTGCGAGCTGCCCTCCCCCCACTCCAGAGGGCTGTTGATTCCTGGCTAACAGGATCCCAGGCCTCTTTATGAACAGATAAAATGCAAGGCGTGCTTGAACATCAGAGAGCTATGGGAGGCATAGACGGCGGCCGCTTCCCTTCTAAAAGCATTCTGGCAAGACACCACATGAAGCGCGGCGAGGAATGAGATTTCATTTATGAAGGCAAATCCATTTCAAAGAGCACGTGTAATGGAACGAGATGTCTGCGGGGTCGCGCGGCTCCTCTCCAAACGCGGCCAGTCCATTCCAATTAATGCTAATGGGTGTTACTGCGGCGCATTATGGAACCCCGCTCTCTAGTGGAGCTGTTGCATATGGAGGCTCCTGGCTTTAAAACCACGGAGTGCACCGCAGTAATGTATATGAATTAGGAGTGGGCACACTGGCGGCGCAGTCAACACTGTTTTCCTTGGTGAAGAGGGCACGCCTAATTTACATAGTGAGTTTGTGACGCATCCTCTATGTAACCTGCAACGAGTGCCCATTCCTTCTAGTTCTACCTTCATATGCTAACATTCTGAAACAAGCCCTGGCGTTGCCAATAGGTCTCGCAGTAGGAAAGTTGGAGCTATTGGTTTTGTAAATGACAAAGCCCTTTATGTTTTTACAATGAAAACAAAAATAAAAGGCATTGTTATTTGCAATTGTAATAGCTCCAACTTTCCTACTACGAGACCTATTGGCAACGCCAGTGCTTGTTTAAAATGGTATGTAGTGCCATCCGATGTAATGGAATGCGTTGTAGTGGATGTTGCGATGTAAAAACTGCGTTGTAAGTGCATGCGTAGTAAATGTATGCGTTGTAACGTCATACATTCGTAGCTACCCCCGAGTCAAGGCTGAGGGTCCGCCGCTTTTTGTACTGGAGGTACTCCCTAGAGACAATAGTTCTGTGTTGTTCTGTGCTTACTCAAGCTTCTGTTGTGAGCATGCAGGACATACTGGAACAACGCCTCCTGTACAAAAGGCCTCTGACCCTCAGCCTTGACTCTGGGGTAGCCACACATTGTTGCTACCCGCTCTTCCTCCTCTCGAGTGTTAATTAATTTGCAGGCCCTGTTGATTGTGCCTAACAGCTGCTAGCCCAAGTAGCCCAAAGATGCATACCGAGCAGTGTGCATACAAGACCGAAAGGAACTGGTAGTCTGTTGCTTGGATAGCAGCACCTTCCATTGGTGTGCAGGCCCCTGGCTCGGGCATGTAAGTCCTTTGCTCATCACATGAATACATACAAGCGCAACAGAGCATGCTACCAGAATATATCACTGCCAGGTCATTATGTGGAATAGTTATCGTGTTCCAAATATTTTTTACTAAAATCTGGGCCCACTGAAGTAAATAATATCAAATCTACACTTCGTGTAGTAAACAAAATTTAGGACACAATATTTATGTCAGACGATATGCCTGTAAACGATATTCTGACTAAAACCGTCCGAAGGATGGATACAGGTGGACAGCGGCCCTATTTGTAGACATTGGATGTTGTTTGGTAGCCTGAGCCAGGGGGTTTGGGGTGGTGTCCCCTGTGGTGTGAGACATGCAGCAGTCTCACCTGGGGTCCACCTCCATGGTGGTGCGCATCTGTGAGCACACACTGCTAGAGCACACACTTTCAGTCTGGCTGAAGCCAGATTGAAAGTATACCACATGGTGCTATTTAAACCCCTTCCTGCAAAAGTCACTTATCTATGAGAAGGACCCAGAAAGGGGTGTCTTTGAAGCTAATGGTTGTCTGAAGTGGGTAATACCATTTACATTTTGATTACTGTATTAAGGTCTCACAGAGAAACCAGCATCTCACTGTCTAATTGGAAGAGAGGTGCACTTTTGTACTTGAAACTAAGCAGCAAAGTCACCATATCAATAAGAACTCATCCCATTATAATAATATCATATGTTCTCCGTAATGCACTTTTCTCTATAACGCTTCACACAAAGCCTTGTTTACACAAAGTATTTGTTAGTCCAGACTAATTTAGTACTTATTCCATTGACCCGGGAGCGGTAAATAGTGAGCAGAATGTCCCGGATTCTGAACCTTGACCCGCAGGTCACACACAGATGTCAGGAGTAAAGTGGCTAACTGACTAAGGGTCATCACAATCTATAGTCCGTCTTCCAGTGCTAACATAGAACTGACGTAATTAATGTAGAGTCCTCGCTAGATGACCGGACTTGAATAGATCAGAGGTATGGCGTAGTTGTGATGCTCCTTCCCATAGCGCGCCTCTTTGTGACGTCACAGTGCATAGCTTATGATAATCATTGCCTTGTTTATGTTTTGTGATTCATGCCCTGATCCTATAGTTTCTGTACCCTAGAGTTCTGGGTGCCCTTGAGAGCGAGGTACACTGAATTCAGTGCATCGGGGTGCGTACCTGTTTGTGTAATAGAGATTTGTGTGCACAATACTTCACGTCACGTGTGTCTGTGTACGAGGTCACAGACTACACTATATTGTTTGTCTGGGGCTGAAAGGATTCTGTGCATTCGAGAGACTTGTGTGCACACGACTCAGTGTCCGTGTGTGACTGTAGAAATATCGTCATATGCGTGTGTGGGAGCTGTGCAAAGAGGGGTCGGTCAGCCTCTGTATGAGCTATGAAGAACACTTGACTGTATATAACATATGTGTGCCTGTGTAATACATGTGTGCATGCGGTCCCTTGTCTTTCTGTGCCATACACAGGGTCACGTCACGTGTGCTATTGTTTGTGTGTGATATTTCTGTACATGGCAACCGATGTTTGTGTGCGAGAAATGTGTGTATGTAGGACTTTATGGGCCTGTGTGTGGTGTGAGGGTGGTGCGTGCACGAGCTATGTACACACAGATCTAAATGCTTATGAAAGTAATATACACAACTCCAAGAGACTGTGCGAGGCAGCTGCGCCGCCCGCTTGTGTGCACGGCTACCAGGCTCAGTGTGAAAGCTGTGTGCTCGGGACACCGTGGGACTGAGTATGGCAGTGTGTGGCGTAACAGCCAATAAATATCGTCATATGCGTGTGTGGGAGCTGTGCAAAGAGGGGTCGGTCAGCCTCTGTGTGAGCTATGAAGAACACTTGACTGTATATAACATATGCGTGCCTGTGTAATGCATGTGTGCATGCGGGCCCTTGTCTTTCTGTGCCATACACAGGGTCACGTCACGTGTGCTCCCGTTTGTGTGTGATATTTCTGTACATGGCAACCGATGTTTGTGTGCGAGAAATGTGTGTATGTAGGACTTTATGGGCCTGTGTGTGGTGTGAGGGCGGTGCGTGCACGAGCTATGTACACACAGATCTAAATGCTTATGGAAGTAATATACACAACTCCAAGAGACTGTGTGAGGCAGCTGCGCCGCCCGCTTGTGTGCACGGCTACCAGGCTCCGTGTGAAAGCTGTGTGCTCGGGACACCGTGGGACTGAGTATGGCAGTGTGTGGAGTAACAGCCACAAAAACAAGCAGGGGTTGTCTGCCTTGCTAATGATGTTTCGTCTATCTTGGCTTAATTATTCGGAGATGTATGCACACTTTTAAATTTGCAGTCATTACTCTCAATAAAACCTTGCAGGGAGGGGGGCTGCGCACCAACTGAAGTGCTCTGGTTGCACGGCTTGCGGCCGTGTGAAGTGATAAGCCTTTGAAGTACACAGGCATGCTGTGACGGAGGTGTGAGAGGTCTGGCAGGGAACAGATGGCCTGGCCGTGAAGCAGGGGGCGGGGCAGCGCTGGGGAAGCCTGTGGGAGGGTGATTGATGCCTTTGATGTGGGGAGGGAGGAGAGCCTTTTGCGAGCCTTGTGTAGGAGAAATGCTGCCGATGCCCGTGCTTGTTTGCTCACGTGATTCACGTGAACTTCATGAAAACCGCGGCTGAAAGCCCTTGGTTTGACGATGATTTTGGCCACTTGAATTCTCGTTCCCTCAATGCGCTTGCGCGCATTGTAGGTCACGAGACCTAAAAATGAGGTGCACCTGTCCATCTGCACCAGCAAGGTATCAACAGCTTGAGAGAGACCTAGGATTAAGGGCTTCTACGTGCATGTAAAGGAAGTGGATAAGCAAGGTCAAAGGCAATGCCACACGGACATGTCATATTCCTTGTACAGTACAACATTCGCAATGCTTAGACTCTGTGTGGAGGTTGTTGAGTCGTCTATCGAGGGCGATATCGGAAAGTGAGCTCAGAGCTCGCTCTTCGTCAAGTGTTCAGTTGGCTGCACTGTGACGTCTCTGTCTTTGGGGAACTGTAGATGGTGTGTGATCCAGCAGCAGTGGAAATTGGGGTTCTTGTGACCTTCTGTAGAACGTGGGTGTATCCATAGTTGGATTGGTAGTGCATGGCCGAGGGTGGGTGTGTGTGTGTGTATGTGTGGGTGGGTGTGTGTGTATGTGTGTGGTGTGCGTGTGTGTGTGTGTTTGAGGGTGTGGATGTGTGTGGGTGTGCATGTGTACGTGCGCAGTAGGGTGCCTCTTCCGTGATCTTTTTTATGATCCATTTCATGGGTCAACAAATCGAAGGAGTAGAGTCTTGCAATCTTCTTGTGCAACATGGTTGCGGCAGCTGATCTTTTTGAGCCACCCAACATCCTGTCTTCCTTCTGACTATCTATGAGCCTCCTATTCTCTTCTTAGTACCCTGCTTTCATTAAGACACCTTTCAATAACTTGTTATTCCCCGCTCCGCCCTGCTTATCCCGTTGTCAAACAGCCAAGGCGTGTTTCCAGGCGTGAGGTCACATAAAGCTGTTCTGAGAAGCTGCCCTGCTCAGAACTCAGAAAGTGCTCGGAAGCCTTCACCTCCCTATATGAAAGGACTTAATCATTTTTGTGTATAAAAGGATAATTTGAGTAGTCTCATCTCAAGCAGCATGAACCTTCTGAACCAGGAGGAGTATTTTTCTCGCAAATTGATAAGGGTGGCTTAGTTGCCATGAATAGGGTAGTGACGCATTATGTTTGTTCCACTGTTGAGAATCCCTGACAAATTGTGCTTCTTGCTCTGGAAGTAATCTGCATGTATACTCCTTACCTTGGACTCTGTAAGTAGGGTTATGGGGGTGGGGGCTGCTGCAGCACCCCCAGAATAACCATGCTGGAGTTCAGAAGGTGAATGAACAATAAAGGAGCCTTTACAGTTGAATTTTAACTTATCATATTCAAAGACAGAGGTCAAATGTCAATTCCTGCATATTCTTTCAGCATGGAGATTGGTGTTTACTGTTTTTTTTCTCTGCCTGTAAAGTGAACGAATTTTGTAAACTGAATCACATGAAAGTCTTGCTGGTGTACAGGCAGCACAGTGAGAAAGAAAAGGCTTTAGGATGTCTATTTTTTTCTAACACACAAGATTCAAATATGTAATTAAAGTCTATAATTATTTCAAAACTTATCATCAGTTAGGTAAGCAGATATGAAGCACTTTCTTTATGGAAATGATGGGGCTGGGTTCCCTTTTTTCAATGGACCTTTGGTACCTGCTTTAGAAGTGTAGAGGGGAGAAATAACTCATTAGGTCAGGCTCACAAGCACAAAAGAGCACGACTCAGAAGAATCAGAGACTACAGGTTTTAGGTTAGTTGGTTTATTACAAAGCCAAAAAAAACTGGATATACAAGATGAGGTTGTAGAAATACATCGTAATTAATAAAAAGCCAAACCTATATGTGAAATTCAGTCTCTATAGCATGAAAAGAATGGCAACATTCCAAAATCAGAATGCCGGCAATAAGTGCCCCTATGTCAAGATAAGACTTCATTGGAGGATTGTGGGTAAAAATATTAATCTGTCCCTACACTATAGCTAACGTGACATCCCTACTTAGAATTCCCCAGGCAAGTTAGGATAAGATGTCAGCGTGTGAAGACTTCCTAAGAAGTGCACTCATGTTGAATGGGTCTCCCCCTCTAATGACAAATGACATCACACCCAATCATAGTTCCCTGTAGAAAGAAATGACCTGAACAGAAGGGTCGCGTTATCAGGCACGGAGGACGCTGTTGCTCAGGATCACAGATGTCGTTATCCTTGCTCTAACTACACTTACACCTCTACAATTAGCGGGACGCGCCCCTCATTTTATTTCCTTTTCTCGTCATTTGGGATCAGGACCCTGATTGGTTCAATCACGCTTTGTACTAGCCAAGAGACTCTCTCTGAGGATGCAAGTCGGTCTCTTTAAGCGAGCCAATACACATACAAAGCTTAAGAACCTTCTCCCTGCGTCTTATCTTATACTGGGACCTTTCTGGTGTAGATATTCCTGTTTGTTACCACACCCACTTCCTGCAGCGACCGGCAAATTCTTTGTGGTTATCAATTCCACAACTTCAAGCGGCCTGATTCATTTAAGATATTCTTGCCTTGAGGAAGTCTGGGTACGAACTTTGTACAGACCAAACACGTGTTGGCTGCTTTTGACGCTTGAATTCGAATACACGAATAAAAGAAAATCACATCCATAAAGACTTCGATTTCGTCATCTTGTCCTGAAATAATGTATTGATGTATTACATGTATATCACAATTATATTGTTGAAACAATTTTGCGCCCATCAAGTTATTCTAAATATTGTAATTTGGATGGTGCTGTACTGACCCTTTTAATTTTCTATGTCAGCAGGTCATTTTGATTTGCTCTAGTCACTCTTAGTAGTGAGTGACAGTTGTCTCTCTGGCACTCCGGCTATAATTACAGCTATTTTGATATTTCTGTGCCATGATTAGCAAGTTCTCCTACACTCATATATACTTAGATGTGCGGTTACTGCCTTTCAGGGAACACCACTACCAATTGTCTTTTCACACTAAACAGAAGTTATAGTCAGTTTTTTCTGTTGGAACTTTTCTAGACTTTTGAGATTCTCATAGTGACTGTCCTGCAGTCTCTCATTTCTCCTCTCCCGATCTCTAAGAGATCTCTCAGCCTGTCCTAACTTATGCCATTTGTAGGCTCTTACCACTCCAATCAAAAGGATCACACAAACCACTACTATGATGATAGGCTTCAAGATGTAACCAAGAATTCCCTTACCAAGGTTGGCAAACCGACTACAGTACAGTACAGTTGAACCTTCAAAATCTTACAGACTCCGCCCTCTTTTGCGTATAATACATCTAAAGCAAGGTGGTTCTTCATCACCATCGCTCTTATTGACACCATCTCTCCATCTACAAGTAACAAGGACTGAGCTGTATTCGCTGACAACTTATCCTTAATGGTTGACTACCTTTAGATCTTTATATCATTCAAAACCACTCTCAAACGTTGTTTTCATTGCTCTAAATACATCTCCAACAATCTCTCCTGTGCTCATGCCCCGCTTCTCTCTATGGTGTAATCCACCTTCCAACGGTTCCAAATCCTCAACATGATAAATTTTAGGACACACAACAGCCACATAACATGTACCATACCAATTCAGTGGCAATCACACATACACATTTTTCCCACATACAAAATAGAAGTTTGGTACCACTTGCATGGCTTCTTGCAAAAACTTCTTTGCCGCGATTTTAGTTGTGAAAATGAGATCACACACACTATGTCCAATAAAGCTTTTATCACATTAGGTCTGTACCTGTCTACAGCAAAGTTTTCCTTGCTGTTCAAAATCTAAAGCTATTGGACCATAAATCCCTTTTGCCTAGTGTACTAACTCCTCCTTGGCCCTTATCTACTATTAAGCTTAATTGTAAATTGCCTATGTCTATCTTCTACTTGTTGAAAAACAAGGCTTCCTTTGGTTTGTTTGATTGCATGTGCCCCTCACAAACAGGCACCCATCCACTTATTTTCACATCAGCTATACAGGGGAGTCTTGTTGCTGACCCAAGGCCAAAACACAAGAAATAGAAAATATATCTATTTTTTATTATTAAAAGCATATACAAAACATATCAAAATCAATTGATTATTAAAAACAAGATAAAAAGAATGACACATAAAAGTTATGTGAATTTCAAAGTCATACATAAATTAGACAAAGTTTTCCTTAATCGTGGCTCAGAAGGAAAAAACAATACCTCTGTAGACAACTCATCAAGATAAGAGATAATAAAAACAAGAAAATACGCAAGAAAAGACAGACAATTTGTCATGGAGAGTAAACAAAAAAAGACTATACAATTTGTCGTAAAAAACAAGCGTCAATGCTTAAGTACACAATCCGTGTAGTGGCTGCAACTACAGATATTTATTTAGGCACAACATATCGGGTTCCAGACTTTCCGTGTCTTTAACACAGATGTGTGTTTTTTATCTTAACCATGCATGAATGATTGAGGTGGGAGCACGAACCTCGGGAGTAGGCGGAAGGTTGCTCCACGGGGTCCACTATGTATGATCGAAAGGAGTCTATCCAGACAAAAGACAACGAAACGCAATATAATGGAAACCGGAGAAGTGCAGACCGGTACTGTCATGGGGATGAGCCTTGCCTTTACACTGTGTTAAGTTGACATGAGCTTATTAGAAGTTTAAACGCCATTTTTCCTTTCTGCAGCCTTTTTGTACACGGCACACATTATTATAGATGTTTATAGTTACGCAGAGTGTTTTGCTTCACACGAGAATAATATGTTTTTCTATA
The DNA here is from genome assembly GCF_964263255.1 of Lissotriton vulgaris. NCBI lineage: Eukaryota > Metazoa > Chordata > Amphibia > Caudata > Salamandridae > Lissotriton > Lissotriton vulgaris. Next base: position 887,622,069 of record NC_141699.1, on the reverse strand, counting down.
TTAGCAGCCTTTCTTGGTAAGCTTTGTCTGAACAGTGAGTTGCAAGGCCTTCAAGGTTATTTCAACACAGTGATTGTTGTTAGGACTGATCAGCGCACGTTCTAGACATAACATATATGCAGCTGTTGCCACCTCTGATTTTGGCGCGTTTAATAATGCACTGCGTAGGCATGATCGCACACACTTTGAGAGCATTCGCATGCAAAGCGCTGTTGCAGAAACTGATGTGATCCATTTCTGCTAGGACCAGAGGTATGGGGCCGTCCTTGTAATCCCAAGAGACCTTCTGTAGATATAAAATAACCTACTAGCAAGGGAGGGTGAAATATAGGTATATTTAAACCTGTTTCCATTTAGCATTGTAACATGCTTTCTACCTTTGTATTTTATGGAATAGTAACTGTACTGATAATCTTGTTGCTTATAATATGTCTGCTTGTATTAGCTAAGATACTCCGCACGAGAACACAGCATTTGAAATAAATATTTCAAACTTGCTCGTGTTTCTCCAATATCGGTCTGGGGGCTGCGCCTGGTTTAGGTTTAACGCCGGGAACTCTATGCGCCCTTTCCACTGAAAAGAAGTGTGATAGCCCTTTGGGCTGCAGTCTTATTTTAATTAACTCCTCCACGTAGAGGTCTGTTGCTCGGGTGCCCTCTGTCTCTGGAACCCCAAGAATTCTGACGTTGTTCCTTCTTGAGCGCCCTTCCTGGTCATCCAGCTTCTCTTTAAGGAGTTTGTTTTCGGCCTCCATGCGTTCCACTGCGATTTGTAGTTCCGACACATCTTCAACCAGGGATTTCGTGATCACCTCAACCTCTTTTACACGTTCAGTTATTTTATGGAAGTCCGCACGTAGCAGCGCAACATTTGTGGAGATCGACCCCACTGTGATCTGCACCTGGGACAGTGCTTTCATAATGTCCTCTAGTGTGATTTTTTTAGACCCGTCCCCTTCTGGTGATTTACCTGTGGGCGTGCGTGTTTCCGCTTGTGGTGGGTTGCGTTTATCGTAGGCAAACTTGTCCAGTCTCTCCTGCGTCGCGTTGTTTTTCGAGCCTTTGCCCGCCATTGCGCCTACTCGTGGTCTTTCTTCAGCCAGTCAGGCTTGCGGGTCTCTGCTTATGGTCCCACGTAGAGTTGCGTAGTGGCGGTTTGCACCTGGGAGTCGTGGCGTTGTTGTGTCAGGGACCCCAGAGCTGGCCTCTTACAATGATGCCCGAATGGGAAATGCACTGCCCTATGAGTGGTCAGCAGCCTTAGTACTGTCCCCTGCCTTCTTGGGACCTGGCCGGTATTCACAATGTCTTCCTGTGGTCTGCTTGAGTTCCCCGACTCACCCTGCTGCCCTGATAGTGAGGCGTGAGGTCGGCCCTGCTCCTGCCTCTATTCGGGCTTATCAACCGCCCTTGTCGTGTGTGCTGCGTTCTGCGCTTGTTGTGAGGGGGCCGGTTAGCGTATGATGACCCCCGGCGTTGCTCGATCATCCAAGGGTGGGGGGGGGAGTATGGGCGCCCGTTAGGGAGTCAGTCACTTACATCCTACCGGCGGTGTATTTTAACGGTAATGTCCAGCGCTTTGGGTCACAGCGCTCGTTCCCGCCCCTCACTGGATCCTCCTCCGGCGGTACGTGCTCCGGTTGCTTTCTCTGCGCTGCAAGTGTTCTGTCTCGGCGCTGCCACTGTTTGAGCTCCGCCGTGAGTTGCGAAGCCGACTTCTGGTTTCTCGCTTCCAGGTCGCCCTCACTTCCGTCCCGCCTTCGATTGTTACCACAGGCCGGGGCTCAGCATCGCTGTGTTGGGCTGTGCCGGATACAATTCCTTTTCACCACTGCCCGGGCTCTGATTTTTACCCGAATAGCGCAGATCAGTGTCGCCTGGTCCCGAAACACGGGGACTGCCTTCCGAGGTATCAATATACCAAATCAATGCACGGATTTTCGGATTGGAACCGCCTCACTCTCCGAGCTCCTTTTCTATGCGGCCGCCATGTTTGGCTGCTAGCTACGCCCCCCCCCCATTAGAAGCTTTTTGGAGACCTTGAGAAGACTTCTGGTCTTTTGCTTTCTCCCCACCCTTTTGGTCATCACCCTGGTTCTGTACCTTCTGCTTTACCCTGGTTCTGACCCATTTGTCTGCCTTCTTTCCCAATTCTTGGGGAGAGGTCAGATCAGAGTCAACCAAGTGCTGATGCAATAACTGGTTTTGACAATTGTTAATAATTTGTTCTCTCATAATAAGGTTATACAATCCTGTATAGTCACTTACTTTACTTCCCAGCAACCAGCCTTCCAGAGCCTTAGTAGCACAATCTACGAAATCAGTCCAGTCCTGAGTCTGTGTCTTTTGGGTATCTCTTAACAGAAACCTGTACTGCTCAGTGGTTAGGCCAAAGCCATCTATCAGAGCACTCTCTAGGACATATTAGTTGTCAGCATCCTCTTCTCTAACAGTGAGGAGCTTGTCTCTTCCTTTGTCTGCAAAGGAGAGCCACATGATTGTTGCCCACTGACTTTGGGGTACCTGCTGTACTTTGCAAGCCCTCTCCAAAGCAGTTATCTATTGGTGGATGTCATCCCCAATCTGATGAGGAGGGACAATCGTGTTCTGGTTTCGATGGTCATGAGACCTTTCCCTACCACTAGCGTTGTTGCTGCCACCAGTGGGATCTAGCCCACACAATTTCTTCTCTCTTTCAAGAGCTAGGGTCTTTTAGCAAGGGCAATTTCCTGCCTCTTGATTCTCAGCTTGACCTCTTTCAATCTAGCTTTATTCTCTCTCCTCTGAGGGGAAGTCATCCTCCTCCGAGCAGAGGCATTGAACCCTACTGATGAGTCAGAATGCTCAGAACCACTGGAAAGTGATCTGTGCCTTCTGTTCCCACATTATGCCCATTTGGAAGGTTAGAGGGGGACTACCTTGGCCCTCTCCACCTCCAGATAGTCCTGAGTTGCCCAGGTCAGATTCATCAACCTCATCCTGGCCAGCATACACATCATCATCAGAGACCACTGGGTCCTCCCCATAGGATTCTCTTCTGTTGAGGGATGGCCCCCTCTCTACTATCTTGGCTACCTGGGTCTGATGCATTCTCTACATCATGAGCCACTAAGCTATCTCCCAGGTGGTTAAAGGTTGGACTTCCTGCAGAGGTCCACTAGGCCCTGCTTCCAAGGACATGGCTATTGTGGTGTGGTGTGTGCACCTACCTACACTACTTGTTTTCCTCTGTCAGGGTGTGCTAAACCCTTACCACCTACAACCTCTAAGTTCAGTAGAACGTATGTATATAAGACTTAATTTATATGTACCTACAGGTACCTTGATATGATCTTTCGGATGATATCTCGAGATTATTCGGTAAAACAATGCAAGATCTTATCCCATCCACTGCACACCAATGTGAGAAGTTAGCTTGGCATATGATGTCCACTAGTTCTAGTGGGCACCTTGCACCAGTCTAATCGACCCTTATTGATGGTGGTTGTAAAGTCAACCTTTAAGAAAGCTATCATAGGGGTAGCAATGGTCAGCAGTCATCAGGCTAAGATTTCAGTAGGCGAGTTAAGCAAGTTGTTTTACCAATTATAATCCCTTGAGTACCAAATGAAAGGACACCACACAAGGTATATATCAAATATATATATATTTAATCTAAACACAACTCCTCTGCACTCTTTATGAGGTCAGAGGTAAAAATACAATACAAGTCACACAATTAACATACGATAAGTTACAGAGTATACCTAACGCCCTGGGGGCCTCACAAACCATATACTAAGGAAGTGGTATAAGAACCCCAAGAGAATTAGAAATCAGGCCTGGGGACTGTGGAATCGCTGGGGCTACTCTAATCGACCAAAGGTTAGGAAGTAGGAGGCCCACGGGAGACGCGTGCAGTGTCTAAACACAGGCGCGGGTTACGTTCACTTTCAATGGATTTCTTAAGTTACAAATATTCAATTTAAGGACACTTCCGGATGGACTAGGATGGAACCCTTTTAAACTAGGACACTTTGAGAGTCAAGACCCACGGGAGCACCGAAGTACTCGTGTTACCTCACCCAGGGAAGCTGGGTGCATAGGTGTCTTTTCGTATCGGGTTTCGTCATCTTTTTCTGTGCAGAGCGGCAAAGAAGTGCTGCAGGCGACCAGAGGAAAAGTGTCCGGGTTGATCCAAGGGTGGATCGAAGAACTGAAGAACCTAAAAGCAGAGGGGACAGAGTCTGGGTCACTAGCCAGTGACCAGGAAGGAACCAGGAAGGAACCAGGCGATGTTGGGTGATTTCAGGTGAAGTAGATGAACTTGTCTCTTCAGCCATGAGGTCCAGGAGGCATCGACGATGACCAGGCGTTGGATTCGAGCTGTCCCATGATAGATCTAGTTGACTGTGGTGTTGGTATCCGGATTGGACCCAACAAGCCTTAGAACCACAACCCATGCAGGATGTCAAGATTGGCTCTGTTGCAGACCAGCAAGGTCTGTGGCACTTGTCCTTTGCAGGTAAGCTGAAGCAATCCTGGATCAACCAGGAAAGCGAGTTAGTTTCAAAATGAAGTCTTCAGCGGGCTCACTAGCCAATGGACTAGGAACTGGGAAGATGCATCAAGATCAAATGCAAAGGTGGGACCCACGGAACACTCACGGAGTGTGGGGGCCTGGGCTTCGGTGCAAATGGTGCTTGGGGCTAGGGCTTCAAGCACCCCAAAGCACAACTTCGAGATACCTCGTTGAAGGAGTGCAGTTTGAAAAATGCAGGATGTCCACGAGTTCTGGTCCCACGTCTCTCGTGTCCGCCACGTGTCTCAGCTTTTCTGTGGGTATGGGTCGGGGTCAGATATTTCTGAAAGTCCAGGTCCTGTGTCACAGATTCTTCGGGATCCAGCGGGAGCCTCAAAAATGCAGACCGGCAAAGTTGCTGTTGGTGACTGTTTGAACAGGGTGGTCACTCCTTGACCACAAGGGAGATATCTTCAGTCTTCCAGTCAGAATGGAACGTCGAAGGTCCTGGATATGTCATTCAAAGATTCATCCTGGGTAATCTAAAGTCCTAGGGACACAGCTCCTATACGTAAACTAAGGATGGGGCTGGACTACCTGGCTAGGTCCCTCCTATGGTGAACATTAGAAGGGGGTGGTTACACCCCTTTCCCTTTGTCCAGTTTTGCGCCAGAGCTAGGGCTGTGTGCCCCAGCAACTGGGTTGAACCGGGCTATGCATGGAGAACCTTGTGTGCCCCATGCAGTGTCTGTAAAAGCATCTGCTGATGCGGCCCTCCCTGCCCCAATACACAAAACCTTGTCTGGGGAGGTGCTGGCATCTCCCTGGACAGGAAACCTATTGTCCAGGCCTCCCCTGCCGGAGTTTCATCCAGCAGCAGGAGGTCAGATTCGTGTCTGTGACAGCAGCATCCATTTTGTGATGCTGAGGCTCTGTTCAACTTTAACCGGGTAAAGCAGTAACTACATGTCTTCTCCCTCTGGAAGGGTGGAATGCTACCCACGCTGCCAGGACTGGTGGGGGGGGAGGTAGTATTCCAAAGTGTTTGACACCTTACACAACATGTTCTGATAAAGCCAAACCAAAGTTAGCAGTAACTGCGAGGATTATAATGCACTTAAGAGTATATGGAATGACTATATCATAGCATAGCTGTAAGGAGATGGTTCCGAAAGCTGCAGAGGGGCTCAGCTCATGCTAGGGCACCCTCTCACATAAAACCAAGCACTCTGCCTCCAGGATTGTTAAGGCCTGCCATAGGAGTTACTTATAGGTGTATATGCGTCTATATGTATAGATAGATATAGGTATACTATATCTAAGTAAGGGGTGATTACACCACCTTACCCAGGCTGTGGGAACAGACCTGTGGTGTCAGTTTGGCAAACCAGGGGTGGTACAATACATGCTGCAGCCCCTGGTAGGCCTAAGGTGCACCTATGCCCTGGGTACCTATGGTATACTATACAGGGGCTCACAAGGGTGACCCAGTAACCAATCTTGTATGTACCTAAAGTACATGGTATCAATTTAGAGAGTGAACAACTGGGCTGTGGGTCTGATTGGCAGGCCCACAGCCACACTAAAGTCGAAAATCCAGAGAATCACAGCAAAAAGTGGGGGTGACCATAGGAAGCAGACCCTACTCTCCTACAGTCCGCATCACCGCACTGAAATGGAAAAGTCACGCATAATAGGCATAGTGCCTGCTTCGGCTGTCAAGAAGCAGCACTTCTATGCTAACTGAAAATAGATTGGAAAGCCAGTGAGCTGTGGCGTACCAGTGCATCTAATTTCTTGCTAATGTTATGTTTCATCCAGGTACCCCCATATAGGCTCAGGTAGTAACCAAACCTTTCACCTATATTTCCCCTGCCCCTACACTACATAACGGTTCTTGGTATTGACCTAGTTATGGTACTGTTTAAATGACGTGGGGATTTCTCGTTCATTATGCATGAGGATTCTTGGAATCTCAGGAGGACTACCATCTCCTGCATATTAACTATGAATAAGAGTCATTCTTCTGTCACCCTAGTCTGAAATGACACAAAGAGGTAGATCGCCTGAGGGTGCCGCTTTGGGTATATAAACACCATATGTTTGCTGAGGCAGGGAGAGGAGAAAGAGGACTTGCATGCTGACCCACTAACGCAAGACCCTGAGGTTCCTGTATGCAGACACTCCACGCAGTGGTCTGACATCCCTCGCAGGGTGTCCATCTCGAGACTAAGACGGGGTCCCACAGTCTCTCACTTCAAGTAATGGTTTTGACTTTATCCTAGAGGGATTCTTGGCTCTACATACATGTTACTTACACTTAGGTACATCTAGTTAGGGTCGCATTGTAGGAGTACACATTATTACTGACATGTGTTTTTATACCTGCCTGTATTCATTGTTTTAGCACTATGGTAGGAATCTACCATCCTTTTACTCCGTTGGTGCTTATAATCATTTATATCTGTTTCTGTCTTATGGTACACCTATTTTACACTAAAATGACGCTGGTTCAATAAATGCCTAATGAAAACGTCCCCACTGTTTATTCTGTGTATCTCTATGAAACAAAGTGAGCATGAGTGACTGAGCAAAAAGTACTGCACTTTTTCCACAATCCCTGATGGGACAGAGTTGTCATGTTCGATAGTTGACAAGACCCATCTCTCCATGGTAAGAGGAGTTTACAGTGGCACTTTGAGCTAGCTGGTATACGGACAAACATACCAGTGTCTAGAATCAGTCTGGACACCAATCCCACAGTCTATGTTGTCTAAATGCACAAATCCTATATAGGTTTTAAAGAACTACATGACACTAATGAAAGTGACCTTATTGTGCATGACTGCAATTCTACTGCCTCCCGTCATCTCTAGAGGCAGACATGTGTGAATCTCCTCAATCCGGCGACTAATACAGCAGATTGTGACGTTTCTCCTAGTTCTGTGTTTTAACTGGCAGCTTCACATGCACAGGGATTTCAGAACCAAAACGTGCACTGCAAAGCAACAAGTTAAAAGTTGATTTGGTCCATTAGATATCAAACCTGAGATAATGGCGGCACTCCGGTGTGTTACTAGCAACAGCAGTGAGTGGCTGGGCATACCATTGTGTGGCCTGAGAGGACCGTACTAAGTGAAGACTGAGGGGAGCCTGGTGAACAATGACAGGAGTGGAGAGAGCTGGTAGAAGTCGCACCCGCAGTCAAAGGTGAAGAAGGGCCATACGCACAAGCAAGACTTCTGGCACTGTTGCACTGCTTTGGGAGCTGAGTCCTCCAACACACCCAGAGGTTGCGACCTGAGATGGCAGGTGGGCTGCAGTTTTCCCTCACAGCCCTGGCCCAGCACTAACTGAAGCTCCTAGCGCGGGCCGCCCGGGGACCACAAAGACTTGAAATGCTTTCTGGTGCTGGGGTACGCCCTCTCTCCCAAGGTGCATCCCCCTAGTACTACCATCACCAGAGTCTGGTTGACCCCCTACCTGCTTGGAATGCCCCCGGGCCTGCACCCACAGAGACATCCATACACAAATGGGTGATGATTCACTGGGTTGCAAATTGGCGCTCACTATTTATGGGTATGCATTAACAATCTAATATTAAAACAGTTGTGCTCCTAGGGGAAGGAGGAATCGTCCAACCCCCTCAATTAGAGACTGAAACTTATCTCTCTATTTGAAAATAATTCAATACCTGAGCACACACTTAATCAAATCATAAATGAAGTATCTGATCAACATTTATAAACAAAATGTCTTTCTTATTTCTTTTGTTCTTTATTTTCTTGCCTTGTTGCCCAACCAACACGTGTTTTGTCATATAGGGTGTTACCCACAACTTCTTCAGTCTTCAGGGCTAGAAAATAATACATATTTGGTTGTAGTGTGTAAACAGCATACCACATACCTTACACTCGTGTTTGTAGTGAAAGCCAGAAGCGTCATCCCAAATACGTAATGTATGGTGCAATGTGAAAATGTGATGAGGTTGTTTTCACATTGCACCATACATTACACATTTGGGATGACGTTTCTGGATTCCACTACTTGTGTAAGGTATGTGGTGTGCTGTTTACACACTGCAACCAAATCTGTTTTATTTTCTAGCCCTGAAAAAGTCATGGGGAACACCGTATACGATGAAACGTGTTGGCTGGGCAACAAAGCAAGCAAATAAAGAACAAAAGTAATAAGGTTTACAAATATTGATCAGATATTTCATTTATGATTAAGTGGGTGCTCGTTTATTGAAGTATAACCACAGAGACATGATAGGGCATAATACAACACTGATGGGCTGAGCAGGAATCACAAAGTGCTGTGTGTTAATGTACCAAGAAATAGACATAACCAGTTTATGGCAAGATGGCGTCCGACTAGTGGACGATAGCGGAGCTAGAGGCGAGAGGTCCGGATTTTAATGTGCCTGGTGTGAAAGCAGCATAATTTCTTCCCCACTCCAACTCCCGATCCCCTCCTGGGTTGTTATTGGATGCTGTACTCACCCCCCCGTTTTGGTTGCAGGTCGGCGGTAGGAGGCAATCGCTTGTGCTGTCGCGGAGCATCTCTCCTGGTTCAGCGCTGTGTGTTGGTCTGCCTGCGGCGTCTCCTGCTGCGGCTCACCAGCACCCCCGTGATAGCTCCAAAGACTGCTGCGAATGTTACTTCGAAGGCGGCAGTGGCTGCTGCTGCAAGAAGAGTGCAGAGCGAAACAGCTCCATCTGCCATCGTAATTGAGGAGCCACGGCAGGCACTGACGGCCCCCCGGGACAACTCCTCAATCATCGGCCACCAGAAGCGAGGAGAGGGAAGGGTGGGATAATTACAGGTAACAGCAGGTTGAAATCGGAAGGACCTTTGGTGGTGGAGCTGCTTAACCGGAACAAGGCTGTATCTAACACTGCGAGTACTGCTCCCAGTAATTTGTTGGAGGGGGCTTCTGGCATAGTGGCTGCGACAGCAGCAGGGGATGCGGCTGGCGCCGCCAAGACCCCCGAAATAACACACCATCCCAGCATTAGAATACAGGATAAAACCGTGTGTCCGGATACCTCTATGACTAATGAAAAAAAGAGGGTTGGCCATCAGGAAGTATTGCAGGGGCAACCTTTGGATATCAATCAGTCACCTTTAAGTACCCCGTTCACCAACCTAAATGGTAACCAGTTGAGGGGTAGAGGAGACCCATCCGCTAGAGACATACTAAAGGAGCTAGATCTGCCCCCTACATTACACCAAGAGTCTGCAGGACAAACGGGGCTTGAAGCAGAAACTATGGTGACGAAGTATGGTGGGGATGAGGAGAAAGAGCAGAGAGACTGCTTCTTCTCGCTGACTGAAGAAGCTGAATGGTCAGAGGATGCATTAAGTACATCACAAGGAGCCAGTAGTTTGGAATCCGATCTGGATCTGGAAGAGAGTGATGAAGATCTGCCTTCAACAGCAAAAAAGGTCCAGGTCGCTCAGGCAAAGGGATCAAACAGAGGAAGGATCTCTCCTAGGATTACTCAGCCAATACCCCTTTGTCAGGAGCCGCCGATAAAGTCTCAGCTGCTACAAAACCCGAAGGACCTTCCACACTGGAAACGATTCATCAGGCCATATTGGCCCATAGAGAGGAGGCGCGTCATGACAGGAGGAAAACCCAGGCAGGGATGCGGAAACTACAGGGAGTAGTTCGTAAACTATCCAAAGCATGCTCCAACATGGGGGAAAGAGTTACACATCTGGAAGATAGGGTAATGGGCCCTGAGAGTGAAACTGCAAGGGTAGTTACAATGGTGGAGGCTCATGATGCTCAGATAAAAGATATACAATGGAAGCTGGAGGAATCAGAGAACCGACAGAGAAGGAACAACCTAAGAGTTCTGGGGATGCAGGAAGGAGTGGAGGGAGCTGACGCCAGGAGTTATATCATCAATCTGTTTTCTGCTGCGTTCCCCGAATTATCAAGCTGGAACTGGGCTTCTGAGATATAAAGAGCGCATCGTATCCCCTTTAAACAGCGCCTACCAGTGAAGGAAGGAGATAAACCTCGGGCCATCCTGGTCTTTTTTGGAAACTTTTTATTGAGGCAAATCATCTCGGATAAAGCAAGACCAGATTCCAGAAGGTCCAGCGGGGAGACTTCGTTTTTTGTAAGGCCGGACTTCTGCCACATTACGGTAGAGAGACGTTGGAGACTGAGACAAATGCTGAAGCCATTTCAGGATAAAAAGATTCAGGCATTCCTGATTAACCCTGCACAACTGAAAATTATCAACCAGGGGACCACCCGCTATTTCTCATCAGAGATCAAGGCAAAGGAATATGTGGACTCTCTGGTCCCCCTGGGTTAATAGTGTTTTAGTGTTTTGGGGTTATGCTTCTTGACTTGACTTGAGCAACAGGTGGATAACTCTGAAGAATTGTTAGTGCGGGAGGGGGGTCGGAGTGGGGGGTTCTGGTACAAATTTATACACCGGGCACAATGGTTGGAATTTGGTGGGTGCTTCCTTTCAGGACCAACTGCCTTTTAGGATCGCGTTCATCACATGCACAGACCTAGGTCTGAGCTCTCCAGGGAGGGGCAGGTAGCCTTCAGAGGGGTGGGGGTGGGGGAGGTGACTCACAGGGTTGGGAGTGGTAGGGTGCAGGTCCGGGGCACTTCTGGGGAGGGGGAGGGGATGGGGCTTAGAAAAGAGAAAATCATTGGAATCATGTGTATTGTAGGTATAATTCTAAGATTAGAAGGGTCAGCTTTTAGAAAAAAGGTTTCATGAGGAAACTTAGGATCTGTACATTGAACATTGGAGGGATGAATGATGGGTCGAAAAGGCAGAAATTGGCGCATTTTGTAGATTTGAATAACCTGGATGTTATTTGCATCCAGGAACCCATCTGTCATGGTCTAAGAGAAATTTGTTAAATCTTAAGGGCTTTGAGCTCGTGGGTTGCTCGAAGCAAACATCTACGATTAGGGGGGTGGCCATTTTAATAAGAGGTTACCTCGGAGGGTGCAAACCGTCTCTGTCGGATATGTGGGGCAGATGGGCCATTGTGGAATTGAATATAGGAATTACCATATGCACAATCCATGGCTCAAACCAAGATGATGCAGATATCTTTGACAGATTGGAAGTGGAACTACTTAACTGGCCACACCCGCTGATAGTTTGCGGGGATTTCAATATCTCCGCAGATTTTGCGTCAGGAATGAATACTACTAGCTATGTTGGTCGTAAACCCAAAGTGTTTAGAGCTGTGTCAGCATTAATTAACTCTCATAATCTGCTGGATGTTTGGGGCTATAGAGAACCACATAACCCGGGTTTTACCTTCTTTTCGTGTCCCTTTAAAAAGTATACCAAGCTTAACTATGTGTTTATATCCCAATCGGAGGCTGGAAAGATAGGTATACTTAAATTACCGAAAACAATCTCTGACCACAGCCCATTGATACTACTATATGAAAAGGCTAACCTATCTTCTCCGCCCTATAAATGGACGTTTGAGAGGAAATTATTAAGTAACTCTGATTATGTGAATCATGTTAGAAAATGGGCTCAGGGTTATTTTGATGTAAATAGGTACAGTGCTTCTCGAAACACAGTATGGGATGCTTTTAAGGCGGCACTAAGAGGGGAAACCATTAGTTATACAGCTTCTCAAAGGAAAAAAGCATGAGAGATTCACGAATCCCTCTTGGATCAGTTGACTCAGGAAGAACAACATTTAAGTGACATTGTACAGGGAAGAGATACAAGTGAAAGTTTAAACAAGATCGTAGCATTGAAGGCGGAAATATATAAAGCAGATGCTCAGAGAAGCGCTGATAGCTATCGGGCCTCCAACACTAGAATGTATGAGACAGGGGAACAAGCCGGTAGATTACTGGCTTTGAGGATTAGGCAAGGGGTTAGCAGAAACCATATAGCTAAAATCCTAGTGGGTAACCAGCTGTATACAGACCCCGAAGATTTTAGACGGGTGTTTAAGGAATTCTATCAATGTTTGTATCAAGAAGAGGCCAGGGCAGATCCCGATGGTATGGATTTTGATGATATAGGGCCTCCACTGTCGGTTTACGACAGGGATATTGAACTAAAAGAGGTCATGTTGGCCCTCCAGAATTCACCATCCGGTAAAGCCTCTGGGCCCGATAATATACCTGCCGAAGTTTACAGGTGTCTGCAAGAAATAGTGGCCCCGAAATTACTGGATTTATTTATCGGCATTTTCTGGACAGGAACTATCCCAGATTCCCGGAAGGAAACTAACATTATAGTCTTTCACAAAAAGGGTAAAACGAGGGAGGACCCAGGGTCGTACCGTCCGATATCCCTCATAAACTCAGACACAAATTATATGCTAAGGTCATGGCTAATAGGCTGGGAGGGGTCATTGGCGGACTGGTCTCCCCTTGGCAGCATGGGTTCTTTCCGGGCAGGGGTACAACAGACGACATAAGACGTGTTATCACTCTGTTTGACGCCCTTGCTGCCCCGGGGGATCGTGGCGCCATGATCCTTCTCGATGCCGAAAAAGCATTTGACCGTGTGACCTGGCTATATTTGTGGGGGATATTGGATCAGAGGGGCTTAGGCCCCAAAATAATTAAGGCTATACGGGCTATGTATGTGGATCCGTATGCTAGAATCCAGCTGATGGGAGGAGCCTCGGATAAAATCCTCATTTCCCGGGGGACTCTGCAAGGATGCCCCTGCTCCCCAATTCTCTTTGCCTTGTATATTGACCCGTTGATAAGAAGGATCCTGGGAAGCAGGGGCATCAATACAGTGATATGTGGGGGCTATGAGACCAAGTTGCCGGCCTATGCGGATGATCTGGCAGTTTTAACCCCAGAGCCCTACACCGCAATGCTGGAATTAGAGGCAATAACAGCAGAGTTTGGTCGATGCTCAGGCTACTCACTTAATGTAAATAAGACCCAGATAGTATGTACAAGCAATATCATTAGACGAGATAGTAGATATACAGATTCGGCACCCTATCTGGGGGTCAAAATTAGTCCTTCTATGGACTCTATAGTAAGGAGAACTATGAACCATTGATCGCTACATTTACATCGGAGTTATAGCGAATTGACACTATCCATCTTTCAATAATAGGCAGAACTAAAGTTCTTAAGATGACTATGATGCTGAGATTTCTGTATCTTTTTCGGTCAATCCCGTTAATGCTGGGGGAACATCTGCTCAAATCTATTGAGAGAACATTCACCAACTTCCTGTGGCAGTATGGAAAGACAAGGCGCTCATTAAAATATCTTGCGTTTCCACAGGTAAGAGGTTGTCTAGGCGCCCCCAACGTTAGGTGCTACCTCCTAGCTTCCCTATTTAGCCAAATGGCCATACTTTAGAGCAATACTTCACTGTATATCCACAGACTTCCAGGTAGCATTCACCCACCTTCTATCTATGAACTACTGATGTGGAAAGGAGCTGTGGGCTCACTGCTACGCAACACTGATCGGCGATACTACAACAAACATAGGCATAAGGTTTTGGATACCGCGTGGAGGGTTTGGAAAGAAGTCTCTAGGAACTTCGAAATATAATTATTATACACCCCTATGGAACTCTAAACTTTTCCCATACCTAAGCTGTGACGGAGGGGGAATCTTTAGGAATTTGCAGAATTGGGGATGTTTGGGATGGCTCTGCCCTAACGGGTTTCCTTGACCTACAACAAAAATATGGACTGGAATCAAAACACAGCTTCAATTATATGCAATTATATCAAACATTGATGACTATCAGACCTAGAATAAATCCAGGTGGAAGAATAAAGATTCTTGACTATGTCTTGGGTGGGGGGACTAGGATCGGTACGATCTATGAAACCCTATCCAAGACACGGCAAGATGATATGGAAAAGGTCGAGACCTCATGGGCAGTTAAACTCAGGGACCCGGACGTGGACCTGGATAGAGCGCTGCAGATGGCAGGTAGCTTATTCCGGTCCACGAACCTCAGGGCACAACACTATAAAACACTATTTAAGTTGTATTACACCCCAGCCAAGTTGTTCGAGTGGGGTAAAAGAGAGGATGACAGGTGCCCTAGGTGTTTGGGTGGGCCGGCTAATCTGGTTCATATGTTTTTTGAGTGTAGTACTTTGAAACAGCTTATTGCTGAAATGGAAAAATATTGGGAGGGGTTGTTAGGGAATAAAATTACAGCATCCCTGGTCCTGTTGATCTTTGGACTAGATTCTAAACTAAAATTGAAAAAAGAGGCAGAAGCTTTTGTATTTATTAGTGTCGCAGTTTTAAAAATATTATTGGCCGCACAGTGGAAGGACTCTATGGCACCCTCATTCCAGATGTGGCTATCAAGGTTACTTGGCATTCATAACATCGAAGCAGCCTTATACTCCCGAAGAGGAAGGAAGATGAGGGAGATGGGGCAGAATATCTGGGCCCCGTTAAAAAGCTGGAGGGATGCTCGTAAGTCTTAGATATCGCTTCCTAATGTATTTCTACTGTATTGATTATGGATATGCCTTAAAATATGACGTTATCCAGGGCGATTAGACCCCAAGCAGATGCCGTGATGTTTGAAAAATCTCGCTTATTAATCCATCGTCTATCCCTTAGAATGTGAAGTCTTTTTGTTCTAACCGCATATTTAGATTAATTAGTCCTAACTGTTTTATAGATCTAAAATGACGCATAAGAACCTGTATTATAATGGAATGATATTCTTTTTTATACACATGATTTCAATTTTAATAAAAAATAAAATTAAAAAAAAGAAATAGACATAACCGCTTGATGAGCACGCTGGAGCATTGTGGGGCCTGAGAGCACTGAAGCGCCCAGAGGTTCTCAATGACTGAATCCACAGTACGGATTGGATAGTGGCTCATGTTGTGAACCAAGAGACAAAACTTAGCAGGTCCTGCTCCCAGACATCCCTAGAAGGCCTAGGGTTGTGAGGGGGCCCTTTCAGGAGGACAAACCATACAGTGCATGCCCAGGGACCTTGTGAACCAAAGTCGTCTTCCACCAGACCCGGATCCTGTGAGTTCCATCATATGCATCCTTGGACTGGAGGAAAATTAACCATTTCAGGGACCACTTTCAGCTATTGGTTGTCATTCAAGGCAAGAAGATCTGTGGACATGGGGTGGTGGCCTTGATATGTCTACTCCAACAGGCCACACCGTTGGCCCAGGCGGTGGCTGCGATTTGCGGTGTGCCCTTTACAGTGCCCTGTAGTATGTTCTTAATTACACATCCCAAACTGCGATTCTCATTTGGATCTGTGAAATGCCATTTAGGTGTTAATATGCCACTGCAGGCATGTAGTCGTGGGCTTTGTCTTTCCAGGACGTAACACAAGAAGGCTTCTTAGTACCTCAGAAAGAAGCCAACACAAAAGAGTTTGGCTGGGTCTTCTTGTTTGTTTTAAAAAAAAAAAACAAATTGAGAATTTATATGGTATCAAAAAGAAAAACAAGTGGTTATACAATAATTAATAGTTATACAAGTCAATTCATGAAGAAAAACAAGTCAAGTCATAAATACAATTCAATATAATTACATTTAGAGAGCATAGAGGAGGACCATAGGAGACATAAATATATAAATATGCATCATAAAAGTATAGCCATCAATATATATACACATAACTACCTAAGATTTTACCGACGATCAATATATTATGTCAAGGCAAATCTGTAAATATCAAATCACCCGCAACCCAACGCAGTCTGATTAAAAAAAACTCTACCCTCCCTCCATTCCTTCAGAGGGGCCCAAATTTTACAGCCAAGATCCCGCAGTTTACTACCCTTGTGGAAATAAAGCATTGATTCTATATTATGGATAGCGAGGAGCCTGGCCAACCACATTCAAAAGGTCGGGGCATTTGGGTCCTTCCAGGCAGCTGACAGTAGGATACGTAGGATGGCAACAGCCAGGAAGATAAATGCCTCAGTTTCTCCGCTACTAAAACCCAGCTTACTATCGATCCCAAGAATCATCACTGTCGGGGATAGACTGATCTTAGAGCCTAGCAACCCCTCTAGGAATTTCTCAATCTCGGTTTTAATTACAGTAAGCTTTTCGCAGGAGAAGAACATATGTAGCAGATCACCCGGGCCTTTCTGACATCTGGGGCAATTACTATCCGTTCTCATACCCCAATCATATAGCTTAGATGGAGTGTAGTATAGATTAAAGAGGGTTTTAAAATGCTGTGCCTTCAAATTTGAGGACCGAAGCACCTGCCTATCCAGATATAGAGCTTTGTCAAGATCTACATCTGGATCTTGCAATTTAGCTGCCCAGGCTGCCTCATGCTTCTCGAGATCATCTGGCAACTTTTCAATTAATTCCTGGTATATAACCTGAATCCTATCCCCTCCCCTCAATAGATATTCAAGTATGGGACTGCGAGCACCAAGAGCAGCGCCAGAACCAGCAGCTTTAAGCATTTGCAAAATATGGGGATACTTGAAGCTTTGACCGGTAGGCAAACCGTACTTCTGCTGCATGGCATCAAGTGTCATAATATTGCCATTCAGTATTACGTCCCCCACTGTCTGGATACCCTGCTCCCCCCATATTTTCCAAGCCCCGTCTGCACTCAGGTTCGGAAAGAACCCTGATTTCCACAATGGCGTATGCGAGTTAATCCTAGGGATCTGAATTGATTTTTGCAATGTTTTCCACAAATCCCAAGCGCCAAGGGGAGCCTTAAGCCGGTTTTCTTGAAAAATCTGCGACCAGTTTTTCTCAGCAGTGCACCTACGGCCTCCTTCCCCATTAAAAGTTCATATATTGATGGGAGAGCATACAGATCAGAGGTCGGATCCAGGGTATATTTTTCAGTAGGTGTAGATTCAAATAGGATAGACATCTGAGTCAGTAAACAGGCACAATGATAGAATCTTACATTTGGAACTCCTAAACCTCCATGTTCCTGGGGGAGAGTCATGTACTTAGCTGCCCTCCTTGTCTTGCCATATTGCCACAGGAAGCTGTTAAAGATAGACTCAATTTTTTTATCACCCCCTCCTCAATTAGATAAGGAATGGATCTAAATAGGTAAAGAAGTTTGGGCAACATGGTCATTTTTAAAACATTTGTCCTACCTATAAGGGACAGATGCAGTGCATCCATACGCTTCAAATCTATCTCGATTTTTTTGAGGAGTGGATTAAAATTATCTTGAACAATTGAGCCTGTTGCTGCATTAATAGTTACCCCGAGATAAGTTGCAGAGTTGACATACCATTGATCTATTTTGACTATGTCCTTAGAGCATATTACCTGTGTTTTTGCCTCATTCAGGCGATACCCAGAGTGATATCCAAATTGCTTAGTGATTTCCACCAAAATTCACATGGTCTCTGCAGGCTCTGATGTAATAACTGCCAGATCGTCGGAATACGCTAATATTTTGCTCTCAAACCCGTTGGTTATTATCGGCTTAATACTGTGATTCCCCAGTATCTGCCTGACCAGCGGATCGATATATAATGCAAACAAAATAGGCGAGCAGGGACACCCCTGACGGGTACCTCTGCTTATGATCTTATCTGAGCTCTGACCCATCATCTGAATACGAGCCACCGGGTTGCAGTACATGGCCTTGATAGCTGTCGAGATTTTTGGGCCGAAGCCTCTCTCCACAAGGACATCCCACAGATACTGCCACCTAACGCGGTCGAACTGCGTCAAGGAGGATCATGGCAGCCGCCCTCACCCCCTCAGCATGGGCCTCAAACAACAAAATTGCTCTTCTAATGTGGTCCGTCGTACCACGACCAGGAATGAACCCATGCTGCCAGGGGGAGACGAGCCCACCAATGATCCTCCCCAGCCGCGTGGCCAAGATCTTCGTGTAGAGCTTGTTGTCAGAATTTATAAGAGAGATCGGCCTGTACGACCCAGGACTTTCTCTTGGCTTTCCCTTTTTATGGAAGACCACTATATTAGTGTCCTTCCATGTTTCGGGGATTTTTCCCGTACAGATGATTCCATTAAATAGGTCCAATAACATCGGAGGGACTTCAACAGACAGACATTTATAGAGCTCCAGGGGAATGCTGTCAGGGCCAGCAGCTTTGGCGGCAGCCAGATTGAATAATGCTTCCCGTACCTCTTCGGCCGTTATATTACTCTCTAAATTTTCCTTCTCGAGCGGTCCCAATTTGGGACCTAAGTCCGGGTAGCGGCCATCCAGACATGCAACCCCTGCTTCTTCCTTATACAGGATTTGGTAAAATTTTGCAAACACCGATAGGATATCCTGAGGCTGGACAAAGTCCCATCCATCATCATGGATACTAGTTATTGCATTTTTAACGCTATCTTGCCTAATTCTTAAAGCCAATGCCCTCCCAGCCTGCTCCCCTGTCTCATACATTTTCCTCCTATACGTCCAGTATTGAATGAATGAATGAATTGTGTCTTATACCGCGCTAACTTAGCCCAATGGGCTATTCGCCTTTTCGGTCAGCTGTTTCTGCAATTCTGCTTTAATCAGACAGATACTGGTTCGACTCTCCCTACCTTCCTTCCCTTGTGTCAGATCAAGACAGTGCTGTTCTTCTGCCTTGACTAGGTCTGCTAGGAGCTTATTCTTCCCAGCCTGTTGTTTTTTTCCTTGCCTGGGCAGTATAGCTAGTGACCTCCCCCCTTAATGATGCCTTAAAAGAATCCCAAACAGAGTTCCTTGAGGCACTGTATTGATAACTCACGAGCCCATTTCCGTAAATGTTCCACGAACGGAGCGTCAGCCAGAAGTTTCCGGTTGAATGTCCAGGCCCTACTTTTTCTGACCGGTCCTAGACCACTATATCTAATTACCAGTGGACTATGATCCGAGAGCACCTTGGGGAGCTTCATAATATTAACCTTACCAATTTCTACAGATGAGATTAAGAAATAGTCCAATTTACTATACTTATGGTGAGGGCATGAAAAATATGTGAACCCTGGATCGTCAGGATGTTTTGTCCCCCAAAAGTCATTTAAGCCATGTGAATGCATCATTGAGAGAAGTGCCCTGGAGACTCTTGGCTTCCTACCCGTATACGGTACTCTCTCAGTCAAATCAATTGACATATTAAAATCACCGCACACCAGAATGGGTACAGGCCAGGTTGACAGTTCCCCCTCCAGTATTTCAAATACTGCTGGGTCATCCTGATTTGATCCGTAGATCCCACAAATTGTTAAGCCACACCCCAACTCCGCCAAAGCCCATCTACCCAAGGGATCCGATTTAACTCGTTTAGCCCCCCCAACATTGTTTTACCTACAATTACCACCCCCCTTATTGTTGAAGTCTGAGAGGAGCATGACAATACCTCAAAGCCACCAACCCTTAACAGCTGTCTTTTCGCCCAAGGCAAATGCGTTTCCTGCGTAAACAGGATATCGATGGGTTCAGACTTGATAAACTCCGCCAGTCTAGCTCTCTTTCTCCAGTCGTTCAGCCCCCCTATGTTGACCGAGTATATACTAAGGCTCGACATCCTTATTTTTCAGCCGTCTCCTAATTCTTATTGCCAGAGATTGAATAAGGACAATTTTCATACCATATACATTATGCCTCGCGAACCCAGACTTCATACCGCATATTCTCAATTTTTTTTATGCTTTCCACCCGTGATCCCTAGCCCCCCCCTTGGAGCCCGCCCCAACCTCCCTCCCCCCGCTCCCCTCCCTCTCCCACTGGAGGCGCTCAGACCGAGGTCTGTGCGTCTGATGGATGGGTACAGCAGCACGGTGCATGGGTGCAACTACCGTTTCAGAAACAAACCACATACATAGCATAACCTACCCCCAAAACCACTACCCCCCACAAGACTCAAAATCAGAAAAAAGAAAAAGAGGAATCACATAGCCAGATAGCCAAAGAAACAACTACCTATGCCAAATACCCACAAAAAAAGAAAGAAAAAATAGAAACAAGTGGCGTTTTCAGGCCCTTGCATCACATCTCACTGATACCCAGAAATTCCTGGGCGGACCCAACGCCCTGCTAATCACTCAACTACTTTTTCTCCATTTTTCTAATTCACAAAGAGTCCAGGAACTCCTTTGCCTTTACCTCAGACGAGAAATATTGAGTCTTGCCATCCCTCACTACCTTAAGTTGTGCTGGATTTACTAAGTAAACCTGCATGTGCTTGTCCTGGAGAGTCTTGATCAGCTGTCGAAGTCTCCAGCGCCTCTCAACCGTTGCGTGGCAGAAATCTGGTCTTACGAAAAAAGACAAGCCCTCACTAGATCTTCTTGCGTCGGGTCTAGCCTTGTCAGATATAATTTGCCTGAGGATGAAGTTCCCAAGAAAGATTAAGACTGCCCTTGGCTTGTCGCTCCCTGCCCCTGGGCGCACTCTGAACGGGGTACGACGGGCTCTCTAAATTTCTGACGACCAGTTCCAATCTGAGAGCTCTAGGAATGCATTCTCGAATAGGTTGATCATAAAGGCCCTGATATCTGACCCCTCGACCCCCTCCGGAACCCCCAGTACACGCAGGTTATTGCGCCTTAGCCTATTTTCCGTGTCCTCCAGCTTCCACTGGATATCAACAACCTGAGCGGCCTGGGAGTCAACTTTAAGTGAAGCCGCAGCAGCTTCTGATTCAGTCGCCACGATCCGTTCCTCTAAGTTGGAAACCCTATCCCCAACATGGGCATGTGCCTTAGACAGTTTTCTGACAACACCTTGCAGTTTACGCATTGCTGCCTGTGATTTCCTAGTGTCCTGTCTGGCTTCTTCCCTTTGCGTGAGGATAGTCTGGTAAATAACGTCCAGCTAGGTGAGGTTCCGTGAATTCTGAACCTGGGTCATAAAGGTCGTGGTTCTGTTACGATTTTGGTAACAGCGAACCGTAAACAGTGAGTTCAGCAAGTATGAGTGTTTTCATCATGTTACACCGATGGATTCACTGTGTATTTGAAGATTTCGTTCTGAACCATGGGTTCCATTTTGTGCATGGCAGCCATTTTGTAGTTGCCCTCACATAAGCTGATGACTTTAGCTGACTGCTGGATGACCTGAGTGAACTGACCCTGTTGCCTGAAGCTGACCTTGTTAGACCAGTTTCTTGCCCAGTAGCTGATCAAGATTAAGGATCATAGCACAGGAGATTGTAAAGTTTGGTATACACATACACACCCCTTATCCTACCTCTCTGTTTCTGTTCCTTCTTTTTATGACCTGTTTACGATATGGGTTTGTCCAGCTTGTGTAAGAAGGAATGGTGGGGTTTTTGCATGCTTGCAAAAGCTAGGACTGCCCCTTACTTTTGTGCTGAGTCATGTAACCCTAAAACATATAAAAGGCCTCTGTCCTCTGTATTCCTCAGACTACCTCATTCAGTCACTACGGTTTCTGTGTGACGTGGTCTCATTTATTAAATTTAATAAAGATGTCTTTTCATATTTCAGCTTCTGTGCCAAGTTCTTTATTGATATTAGACCCCTGAGAATGGAGATTTTTCAGTTCCACAAATGGCGCAGCCAACGCGGGGCTCATCAGAGAAGTGACTTTCTGTGGGAGTGATCTTGTCAGGAGACTGAAATCTACTGAGGAGGACAGAACAGGATTCTACTAAGAATGTACTCTATGCACAGGGATTCTGGAGATTCTTTGTTTCTGCAGCCCAGTACATTTCTGATCTTCCTGATTTTGATCCTCCACATGATGTCACTCCTGACTGAGAACGTTTTTGGCGTGAGTATTATAAAAAGACCATTAGGTCATGTAGAACTTGACAGTTAGAATTTGGATAACGTTTTGATTAGTAAAAGTAAGAGTTAAGTATATGTGGGTCGCTCCTAATCCTTTGTTCTTTGGTTTCGTGGTTCTTTGCTTAGTTTGTTTGGTCCTTAGTTTTATTTGAAGATTGCAATTTTCAAAAACCGAGGGTCTTGTATATTTACGAGTGTATCGATAGAGATAGCCCCTTGAAGTTTGAAGCTAGATTAGTGAGCTATAAGATGCCTGATCTTAGCAAATTTGAAGCTTTGTGTTGGCCAACTTTGTATACTTTTGGATTAGCCGGCTTCCCCTAAAGGGAATATCTAAATAGGTTAGATTTAAAAACATATTTCTTCCTTGGTGATTTTGAATCCCCAGGGAATTAAAATATGACATAATACAAAACAAGGATCCTTTGTTCTGCGCAGTTTTACGAACGAAGATATGCAGAACGATTATGTTTGGTGTTCTGCTAGCCAAAGCTAGTGAATTGAGTGCATTTTCACTTCTTGGACATGCATCAGTCTGTTGGGCTGTTTTTGCAGTCTTTTGGAACACTATTGAGAAACGTTTCTTGTAAATATGACTTACAACTAGTATTTGCAAATGGTTATTGATTTGTGGGTCAAATATGTGTTTAAATGTCTATGTGGTTTTCCCATTAGTGCAACTTCTGTAAGTGAATAGCGATGGCGCTATTCAGGAAATGCATGGCGCGCCGTATTGTGTGTCCTGAGTGTTTGACCCCTTTCTGTTTATGTCTGAAATGAGCTCAAATGTGTGTTTGTATTTCTTTTTGATGTTTTCAGTCTATTAAGCAAAATGTCTAAATGCTTAAAAACTAAAATATAAATCCACATTCACTAGGAATAAAAAAAGCCCCCGAAAACGAAATTCGGTGTTTTGCGAAAAATAAATAAACTTACAGCATTTTTCTTAGATACAGCCATGACTTTGCCCTCAGTTGCACAGGTACATTTTTACATTTCAGAATGTCGTTTTAAAAAGGTTCCAAAACTAAGGTTCATTATTTTGTATTACAGGAAGGCATTTCAATTAAGGATTTACTCTCTTTAAGCATTTTTGTAAGCATATTCGTGGGTCTGTTGCTAAATAAAATTGTCCTTTTGTGAAAGAAAAAAATTGTGGCGCCAAATTTTGTCATGTTTTAAGTTAGGCTTCTGTGCTTAGGTTTATAAATGAATGCGTCTTAAAATGATAGACAAGAGATGCAGCTTGCTTTTATATGTGGTATTATCAAAAATGATTGGGTTTATTAAAAATAATTAATACATTTTGAAAAATAATTATTAAAAATAAGTGCTACAAAATTCAATGTTTACTATTCATGAAGCTTAATGCTCATACTGTGACCTCCTAGCATTATAATTTAATTTAAGTAGTGTTACACTGCATAATTAGAACATTAGCATATGGAATTTCACTTAGCGCAGGCGTACAAAACTCATTTTTATAAGGATTTACATGGGATATGTCTAATGTACAATATCTGAAATTTGTAGAGAACATTCTGAGGATGATTAATATGTAAAAGAATTATAGGATATTTATTTTTAAGTACCCCTAACATCAAAGTCGAATTTGGGTAAAATAGACCATTTAAAACAGCATTCTTGCCATTTATAATAGCTTTAAAGTGTTTTAGGCTTCAGTAAATGCATACATGTAGTGCAACAAGCATTTGTTCTAAAACTGGTATGTGTGTTATTAGGTTTTGTGAATTATTCACAGTAAATGTAGTTTAATAATCTCGGAATAGAGATAATTCACAGTGAGCAGAAGCTGGGGTTGGGAAAGCTGCAGAGGCTCAAGTCACGCTGAGATGCTATCTTTAGTTTCCCTGTAAACAATGGAAGGAGGCTGTCATGTTGACATTTGTGACCTTTTAAATTAGGGCCTTGTCTCTGTGGAATGCAGAATGACCTTGCTAAACAGGCCTCTGAAAGGTGGGGTTTCTGGTTTCTCCATACGAACATCAATAAAATTAAAGAACTTAATTCCAAAGGGAAATATAAAAAAGGTTTCTTTGAAAGTCCCAACATCATGTTAAATGTTCTGCAGAACTGATACATTTGTGTCTCCGCTCTAAAAAAAATAATGTCTGCTAGTTGCTTTTATTTGACAGAAAACGAAGTGTTGCATTGAGTCTTAGACAAAAAAATAAGATGCAGCCCTTTACTAAAATTTTGAAGGCTACATGCCTAAGTGAGAACGATTTGCCAATTAAGAATTATTTTTAACAGTGGAGATTGTGGCACAAGGCTAACATGGAGTGTCAGTGAAAGGATTTTACTTTTAGAAAGTTAAAAGGGCTTCATGTTGCAAGGTGACTGACAAGATGGTAACAGTTAAGTAATGGAAATTTATTTTTGTGTTTGTTAATGTGTATCAGGTTTTGTCTTCTGAATAAAAGTTATAATTGATATTTGTTTGTTATGAGAAAAGTCTCTCTTTTGTGTGTTGTGTATTTTTTTTTGCTTTTGCCTACAGATCATTCATGGATTGTTCTGGGTGATTTTAAGGAAGTCAAGACACGAGAGTTTGGTTGGTTGAAAGGAGATGTGTTTTTGCATAACTCCTTTGGAAAGAAATGTTAATGTGTTTTTTTTTATGTTTGTGTATTTGGTCCTATCATGAATTGTTCTTGCTAGTCCTGTATGTTAGAAAGTTGTATTTGATAGCAGATATCCACTAACTGGTGATCTACTGTCAAAAGGAGGGTAAGGATTTTAAACCTCACAAATTAGGCAGGCCCGAATTTCACATATCTGATGGCTTGATGTTTTGTGTGTTTTAATTTTATGCATGTTTGTTTTATGTTGCTGCTTTTGATACTATTACAAGTTTACCTGTGTTGTGAGGGGATATACATGACGATGTGTATCTCTGTACAACAGTTGGGTTGATTTGCTAAATTTCACAGATATGATTTTTCATAACTGTGCGCGACACAGACAACATTTCACCAGTGTATGTCAATTTGGCTATGAATAGTATTCAAGAAAAATAAAAAATATATACAGGATCAAAGTGTGTCACCTGTTGTCACTTACTGCCTCTTCCCTTAAAGGAACAGGCAGCCCTAAATTTATGTATCCTGATTGGACGTAAGGATAAAATTATAGATCTGTGACTCTTGTACATGGTGACCTAATTTCTATATTACATTAATCAGTTTTGTTCTGCTTCCTAAGTAGTGTATGGCTTTGTACCATAAAGGAAACCAGGTTTCATTTTTTTCCCTGAAGAAGGAACTGGAACATTAGCTGAGGTTACCGTATATGGTGTAGTGGCCAGCGGTAGAGTTAAATTTGTAACCTATTGTGATTTTTTTTGTGTATCACTCACACTCTTGGTATTGTGTCACATGCTTGACTATCACCCAAGTAATTTCTTGTTCTTCCTATAAATTTTGACCTAGTACCATTTCTCTTTTCCATATTTCTTTCACTAGTCAGCTTTTTATGATTATTGATTTAGTGTTCAGGTTCACACTTTCAGATTGCAGTAATGTACCAGAGACCCCCATATTATGTATAATTCCCTTTTGTATGACCAGACTGTTTTTTAGGAATTTTCTTTAGACTTAATCATGTCGCTATCTACCCTTAGATGATGGAGGATATACTCTCACACGGAAACCCAATTGAAAAGCCTAGAGGCACTGTTTTGCCTACTGCCTTTTTATTTGTATTGCTTTTTGGAAATGGCAGTGTATTCTATACCAAAATTGTCCCATGGCGTGTGGCCATTCCTTTGAAGATCGCAGGCCACCTGTTTGCAGTCCCCTTGTTATACAATGAACTGTTTAAAGCATCGCACTTGCTCCATTGGACATCACAGAACCAGAATTTCAGTGCAAAAGAGCGCCAGTCATGTACTGGTAACCTCTGACAGTGTCCAGTCCCTTGAGCCCCTTAATTTCAGTGCAAAAGAGCGCCTTTCATGGGCTGGTAACCTCTGACAGTGTGCAGTCCCTTGAGCCCCTTGGCCTGAGTTTTGGCCACACACCCCTTTTTCCTTTGCTCCAATGGAAGTGCAGTGCACCGGCGGATCCAAGATTGGCAAAAGGCACTACATTCTGGTGCCCATGAAAGACCAGCCTGAGCGTCCTCTGACACTGAATGATGAGTGTTGGAGCCTGGGAATGGTCCTGGGTCTGCACGAGATGATCTGTGCCCTTGATCAATGGAGAGCACACTACCTGTAGTGCCTGCTGCAAAGGAGAGATACTGGTGCACTGCCTTGAGACATTGAGACTTTTGAATGAGCTATGAGTGTTTGCCAGGAGGGCACTCCAACTGATCATGAAAGGCCTGAATGAAGAGGCCCATGTGGAAGAAAACAACAAAAGAAGATTTGATGGACAATAGAAGCCTGCCAGAGAGGCTTTTTGAACGGACTCTGGGCATAGTTGGTTTCACAAGAGGTTTCCGTGTGATTGTATAGACTAGGTGTTAGGAGACTGATACTTATTGTTTGGCTGGCATTGTTTTAAAGCAGTATTCTGTTACGTAAAAGCAGAATAAAGTCCATTCTCTGTGGAAGAGTATCCCCTTTTCACCTCAGAGCATTAATGAGGGTCACCACTGTTTCACCTGAACATACAAAAATTACTGAAATGCGTAGGAGCCCTAGAAATGTTGCTAGATAGTTTTGGGATTTGCTTTCTGCTTGGGGTTGTGAAAGATTAAAGTTTCGTTTGTAATAGTGGTCACTACTTTCCCCTGTTGTCCATATGTTCTTAATAACGTGTTTTCTAGTATTTTTTTTAAAGATGACGTTGTCTTTTATGGGTGGGATTGTTTTTTTCTACTCAATTGACTTCTGTACCCACCTCCCAACCTGTGTCTCTTCCTACTATTACTCCTTTGCATTCTTTCCATATTTTACCTGAACATGAACTGGTTAGGAGATCAGAGTTTACTAATAATTCCTTTGACAGCTTCTGCATCAACAACAGTTAGTAGTGAACTTCACTAATTGCTGTCTGTGCGGTCTTATGCCACATACTACAGATAGAGGTATTCCCTATTTGGTCCTGCCATATGTGGCCTTTGTGCCACTACGTGTGTAAGGAGACGTGTCCCGAGAGAGTTGCTAAGTAATAGGATTATGCTCCAGCAACATCTTGATGATCTGATGAATATAGACCTGGATTCAGATTGACGCGAGTTTAGGTTGTTGCCTTTGTAAGGGCAAAAGGAGGATCTGAGGTTCAGTGAATTCTGAACCTGGGTCATAAAGGTCGTGGTTCTGTTACGATTTTGGTAACAGCGAACCGTAAACAGTGAGTTCAGCAAGTATGAGTGTTTTCATCATGTTACACCGATGGATTCACTGTGTATTTGAAGATTTCGTTCTGAACCATGGGTTCCATTTTGTGCATGGCAGCCATTTTGTAGTTGCCCTCACATAGGCTGATGCCTTTAGCTGACTGCTGGATGACCTAAGTGAACTGACCCTGTTGCCTGAAGCTGACCTTGTTAGACCAGTTTCTTGCCCAGTAGCTGCTCAAGATTAAGGATCAGAGCACAGGAGATTGTAAAGTTTGGTATACACATACACACCCCTTATCCTACCTCTCATATGTTTCTGTTCCTTCTTTTTATGACCTGTTTACGATATGGGTTTGTCCAGCTTGTGTAAGAAGAAATGTTGGGATTTTTGCATGCTTGCAAAAGCTAGGACTGCCCCTTACTTTTTTGCTGAGTCATGTAACCCTAAAACATATAAAAGGCCTCTGTCCTCTGTATTCCTCAGACTACCTCATTCAGTTACTACGGTTTCTGTGTGACGTGGCCTCATTTATTAAATTTAATAAAGATGTCTTTTCATATTTCAGCTTCTGTGCCAAGTTCTTTATTGATATTAGGAAGACCCCTGAAATGGAGATTTTTCAGTTCCACAAAGGGAGGGTGGGAGGCAGGTACCTCGGCATTAGGGCTACCCTGAAGTGGCAGAGCTGAGGAATGATCCCAGACCAGGTCCCTGTGCGGTTGCACATGAGCATTATCCTGGGCGGCTGGTCTTTTAGCCGTACTAGGGGGGGTCTGTTCCAGGTCGCTATCCGACTCCATGTTACTGCCCTCTTGAGAAGAGCTCCTCTCGTCATCAGACCACTCTACCTCTTCAGTCAGGGAATAGAAACATTTGCTACTATCCTTCTCCTTTTCCTGTTCACTCTCCATACAATCCGTTAGAGTCATTAGGGCGAGAGGAGGGCACAACAGTGTGATATCTTTCTCCCTGCCATCATCCCCTATCACCAGCTCCTGACCTGTAGCAACCTCTGATAGCTCATCGTTCACCAGAACAGGTGTGCATGCAGCTTGAGATAAGGCTTTGCCAGTAGCATCTTTGCTGGTTATAGTCCTGCTGTCTTTGTCATCTGTCCCTGTACCAGTAGGCTCGGTGGTCTCCTGAGTTACAGCTGCCCCCCCTACATCAGACAAGCCAGCAGATAGCCCAGCATCCTGCTCAGATGATATACATTCCACAACCCCCAGCAGAGGCGTACATGCAGCGCTTGTACCTGGATCTTTAGCTACCTCCTTGGCTGGTGAATGAGGCGCCACCGCAGCCGCGTTCTTATGGCCTTTCCCGCTGCGGACAAGCAGGTCCGATATAGAGGGAGTCTGCCTTGAGCGCGTCGCCGTTTGTTTGCCCTTTTTAGTTGGTTCGGGCGATTCTGTTTGTTCCGCCGGGGGATCAAGCTCCGGTATGCCTTCGTGTACCTGCCCCGTGATAGATGCTGCCTGGACACCCTGAGCAGCTTGGGCAGCCTGTGCTGCCTGAGCTATCTTCTTTGCAGCTGCTGCTGCTTTTGCCGACGCACCAGAGATCGACTTAGGGGCCATGTCTGCTTCAAGTGCCGTCTTCGCCAGCCAAATCCGTTTCGGCAAACCGCTATCTCCACTTCGGCCTGATTTGAAACAGTACTCCGCCCAATGCGCTGCCGATGCCGAGCCTAGAACGTCAGCGCGGTAGTTAGCAGCCTCAGAATCCCGGCTGCTCCAGCAGATTGCTTCCACCTGAAGGCTCCGGCGATACGCGCTGCCTTGCTGTGGCAGAAACAATCCAGCATGAGTAAGGCAGAGTTTCACCGACCCTTCGGCAAGAAATCAAAAATGACTAGTGGCTACTCCTGCGGGGGGGAGAATTCTGGGGGTAAGTTGCACTGCATACCGCTGCTGCTCCGCGGCTCCTCTCACACAGCCGCCATCTTGCTTCCGCCGATGTCCGGGTCTTCTTGTTTGAAGGTGGCAGATGAAAGTTCCCAGACACCACGATTATGTGGAAGAGCAGCGGATACACCACCCTAGAGAGCTCCTTCATGAGTGAGGAAATCTACTACACTGCTGATACTTTGCTGCAGCCCTCACATGGCAAGGGCCCCAAGACCGGAAGGTGAGTGAGGGAGAACCTTAGGATTCACAGTTCTAGCTGCTGGCTCATTTCTCTTTAAATTTGCTCCAGTTTGTACTGACAACACAGTGTAGTAGTGTTTTCTTGCATGCTACATACCGAGCTGAGGTTTCAAAAAGTAATTGTTTATAGTCTGTTGTTTGCATATGCTCGAGATATCAGATGATATCATACAAAAAAAAGGTGCTGATTTATTGAATATGATTAGGCTGTCCGGAAATCAGTTAAAACCGACTCTGCCCGACAGTACCCTACGGGATGAAAATCAGCTGACTCGGTTTAACCCGGGTGTCACTGATTTTCATAGTTGTTGCGCCACTTGGCCACTTGATGGAGACAATGCATTACAAACCATTGGCCTGCCTGTGGTGGCCTGGCACAAAGGTGTCAGGGGAAAACACTGCTTCTGCACATGGGGAGTCGAGGTGTGAATGGCCCAATGGCCAGAGCAACACCAGGCCCCCTGCCTGGCTCACATGGTGGGGAGAGTACCTGTTGTGGTCTGCCGTCTGTTTTAATGCGGCTGCACCCAAGTACTTCACAGGTCTTTAAAAAGACCATTTACTTAACAAGGCTTTGTTGTTAGTAAAAGAGTGGGCGACGGGGAATGAGGCGGCACGCTCAAGTTTCTTGCTTTTTTTTAAATGTGCGTGATTCCCCATCTTCATTGAACTGCCACTCAAACGAAGCACCTGATGTTTGCCAATTTCTTAATCAGGGATGATAGGTTACCAGAAACGTGTGTAAGAAGCAGACACTGCACTAGTCAGGTGGCCATGTCCTTCGTGGAGTGCTAGCTTAATAAATTATTTACAAGGACATTCAAGTGCTTTCTAAGTAGCAAAGTGCCTACCTTAAATCCCTTCTGCCCATCGGCCAAACCTCCATCCATGTTGCGACCCTGATCACATGTAGATTATTGGTGTGTGTTTCAGTTGCAGAGATCACATTTTGGATGGAGACTGTCCTCCCGTCTTTCAGTTACTCGCTATAGATGTCATCCACAAGACTATCAATTCTTTTCAATGCTCTAGTTTTTGTTGTGCAATTCAGTTTAGAAGCGCTATTTTCCAATTTGCTATTTTGTTTTATGGCTAGTTATAAAAAGTCTACTTTATTGGCGGAAACAATCACAATGCGTAAAAGAAAATTGTTAAAATATAGTTGGTTCTGTTGAGGCTGTGATCCATTCCATTCAATTAATTTAGCAAAGAATCTAATATGGGAAACAAGCAAATATGTCAAAGTGTTTTTCAGTTTTTAAATACTTTTATTGGTGCGAAGTGAGGGTTAGGTTTTTTACGTCACTCTCAAGGCTGGTTGTAACTGGGGTTTGATGCGATTGAATTGAAGACATGCTCCTGCAATGAGAACAGACGAGTTAAAAGGAGAGGTGAATAGGAGATGGCTAAGAGTGGCTCTCACGGTTGTGTAATCTAAAGTTGAAGTAGAAGACTAGCCCTAATCTCGTTTTCCACAAATTGTGTGATCCTGGACAAATAACTTTACCTTCGATCACTTTAGTCTCCTTCTTGCCCCAAACTGGGGTTGCCTAGTGCTGTACAGCTCAAGTGTGCACTGCTGTATTATTGCGGCCAGAAGATGCCAAGCTGTGGCTCGCACTGTGTGTTTTTTGGGGGAATTTATGTCGCAAACCATTGTATACTAATCTCTGTTATGGCCTGGAGAATGTGATTCAAAGTATGTTTCTCTTCAAGGTGGAGTTCTGGAGGGATGATTTAATTTTCTCATATTATTATGTACCATGTCTTCCGTACACGTGTGATCTCATCGACGCATGATAACATTGCACACACATTTACAGAGCACACAGTCCTGATGAACTGTCTCTTGGTGTTGAAAATACCCAGCGCTGTTATTATCATCCATCTGCAGGGTGCACATTCCGTCGACGTTAAAAGGATGAAAGGCTGAGAAGCCCTCCAGTTCCGCCGTAAAACTCACAAGTTACATGCAGATTGCGACCTTAAAAGGATGAAAGACTGAGAAGCCCTTCAGTTCTGTATAACTCACAAGTTACACGCACAGCCTGACCTTAAAAGGATAAAAGGCTGAGAAGTCCTTCAGTTCCGCCGTAAAACTCACAAGTTACATGCAGATTGCGACCTTAAAAGGATGAAAGGCTGAGAAGTCCTTAAGTTCTGTATAATTCACAAGTTAAAGCAGAGCCTGACCTTAAAAGGATGAAAGACTGAGAAGCCCTTCAGTTCTGTATAACTCACAAGTTACACGCAGATCCTGACCTTAAAAGGGTGAAAGGCTGAGAAGCCCTTCAGTTCCACCATAAAACTCACAAGTTACATGCAGAGCCCAACCTTAAAAGGATAAAAGGCTGACAAGCCCTTCTGTTCCGTATAACTCACAAGTTACATGCAGAGCTCGACCTTAAAAGTATGGAAGGCTGAGGAGCCCTTCAGTTCCATATAGCTCACAAGTTACACGCAGAGCCAAGTAGAGATGTGGTCAGCTCACTGAGATGAGACAATCTGTTAGCTTACTTACCTCAGATGCTCTTTGTACACTCTGTAATGGGCTAGTCTAGCTTATAATCACAGATTGATGCTAAAGGTTCAGGATTTCAGTATGTAGGAAGTGATGGCGTCAGCATATTCATGTCAGTGTATATGACTCACAGTGTTAAGTTTGGCGCTACCTGGGAAGGGGAGACCCTTGTAACCCCTTAATCTGTGTAGGAATACCCTACAACATGCAAATATACCTGTATCCCGTGCACACATACAATATTAAAACAAGCTATACAAGTGTAATTCAAAAGCAAATTGTACAATATTCTTTGTCGATGTCTTAGTTTCTTTATTTTGTTGTACAACGCAGCCAGCCGACACATGTTTTGTCAGGGTAAAAGTGGTCCTCCGACTCTTCAGGGCGTGATACCGGTGATACTTCCAACCCGGCACAGCTGAAATAGGGTCAAATAGCCTCGCAAGTGTACTACAACAATCTTAGATATGTATGTGGAACAGCAAGGATCGCCAGTACAAAGTGCAAGTAGAATAATTTGTAATCAATAGAGTCAAAGAGCACGTGCAAATGCCACAAGAGGTTGATATCGTACAAGTCTAGGCCAAACATGTGTATGTGTTTGCCACGTCCATTTGGACAGCGAAAATTGCTAGCGTCCTGACGACTCTGCGTTCTTTCGTAACTCTTATGAAAGAACCTGGAGCCGCCAGGACGCTAGCAATTTTCGCTGTCCAAATGGACGTTTACAACAAAATAAAGAAACTAAGACATCGAAAAAGAATATTGTACAATTTGCTTTTGAATTACACTTGTATGGCTTGTTTTAATATTGTATGTGTGTTACTTATAATCACGTTTACTCTGATATTCACCTCATACTATTGGTACTCTCCTCTTTAGCGGTGTAATGATGCACTATCCTCTTGATATTGTTTTGAAACATCATGTAGATTTTATTATTAGCTCTGTAAACAATCATTGCTTGCACACTCTCAACTTAAGAGGCGCGTCACCGGTGTTCAAATACGGTTCTACTTCCTTGTAGGTCTGACTTTCATGTTTACTTTCTCTGTTTTCAAAGTATAGAGAGTCCGATCTTATACGCACAACACAGTCAAGTCTCATACAAACAGCAGATCCATTCCCGGGTGGGATCTTTCTGGGTGACTAGCGCCTACGCACACTGGGCTCATGAGCGGAACTGTCTCTTCTTCAGAGGGTGTAAGTAAGGTGAACCTCTCTTCCAAGTATCAATTCACTTTAATAACAATACAAATGGTACCTTGTTTTATGTGGCACGTCATACCGCACTTCTGCCATTTCTAAGCGCTGTACAGCACAGGGCTTTAATTGTAGTACACTTGTATTTCAGACACCTCGCAGCCGCAATAGACCTCACGCTCCATTCACTGTAGCAGCCATGGCAGTATTATATAGTGGAAACTCGACCCAAAGGTATTGGAGCTATATGTGAGCTGGGGGTAGATATTGGCTTCTATGGCACAGGCGGCCAATGGTACCCACGCGAAGACAACGCAGAAAATGCAATATATGCGTAGTCAGCCATTCCTTCGAAAGATACCAAATGAAGTGCCAAACAGCGCTTTGCACACACAAAACGTTTGAGGGGGTTATATCGATGATACAATGCAATGCAACACTCTCCGAGCAGGAGAGGGGTAGTGACTCTAGAACACAGACTGTAACTTCCAACTTGCTGATTGACAAATTCAGGCTTTCATTTAAAACAAGCTTTTGCAATGCCATAGGTCTCGCATTTAAGCAAGTTTGAGCTATTGACATTGCAAATAACAATGCCTTTTATTTTTGTTTTCGTTTTTAAAACATAAAGAAAATGCTTTTTTCATTTACAATGCCAATAGCTTAAACTTGCATAAAAGCAAGACATATTGTATTGCAAATGCTTGTTAAATCTGAGCTGCAGAATCAAAGGACAATGGAAAGTATTTCATGACTGTATTAAGATTTTGAAATGTAGAGCTGTATACAATTTCTGTAGAAAAATGGAATGAGCAATAAAAAAGCAAAGTGTTCCATAAACACAGGTAAAACACTGTTTCAGTTGGTTTTTATGGTGCGAAAATGAGTAACCACTGAAAAGCACTGTTTTTTTTAAGCACTGAAATCACTGGAAAACACTGAAAAAACACCACCAGAATTCACCAAAAAAGGAAACTGAAAACAGGAAAGCCTAAATATGATTTAAGTAAACGTTATACTGGCATTTCATTCCTACTGCACAGTTTTCAAGATCTCCGCTTGGATTGACTATCCCCGCATTCAAGGCATGTATATTCCCTGCAGTTTCTGGACAGGCCCATTCCCCATTTGTGTGTGTTACATATTGTTTTTTAATTACAGAGCTCCTCTAACTACAGCCACCATCATACAAACTGTAATTGCCTGTATTTTCTGACCACTGTAGGAGAGTAGGGTCTGCAATCCTATGATCACCCAGATATTTTGCTTTTGTTTCACTGGTTTACGACTTTCTCTGGCTGTGGGCCTGCCAATCAGTTCTCTCACTAAATTGACATGTGTACCTTAGGTGCATTATCCAATTGGAACTGGGCCACCTTATCAGACCCTGTAACTCAGGGCATAGGTGTACCCAGGGCCTACCAGGGGCTGAAGCATGTATTATGCCACCCCTGGATGGCCATCTAAATCTGACACAACTGGCTGCACGACAGCTGGGGCAAGGTGGTGTAATCACCCTTTGCTTTAGATATAGTATACCTATATCTAACCCTAAAATGGACACACAGATTCCTATCAGTAACTCCTATGGCAGGCCTTGACAATCCTGAAGGCAGAGTGCTTGGAATCGTGTGAAATGGTGCTCTGGCATGAGCTGAGCCCGTTTGCAGCTTGCGGAACCAAGTCCTAATAGCTGTTCCATGATAACGCATACCATATACTCTTAAGTGCATTATAATCCTCACGGTTAAATGCTATCTCTGGTATTGCTTTATCAAAACATGTTGAGTAAGGTGTCATACGAATTGGAATACTAACCCCTCGCCAATTCTGGTGACGGGGTTAGCATTCCACCCTTCTAGAGGGACACGACATGTATGTAACTGTGAACCCCGGTTAAAGTTAACTGAAGCCTCAGCTCCACAAAATGGATGCTGCCACCACAGACACGAGTCTGACCTCCTGCTGCTGGGAGTCCTTCCAGCGAGGAGAGCTTGGACAAAGGGTTTCCTGTCAGGGGCGGTGCTAGCACCATCCCAGACAGGGTTTTGTGTATCCTGGGTAGGCAGGGCTTTACAGGAAGGTGACTGCTGAGTGGCACCCCGGTGCTCACTACGCATCTGCCGGCTAGAACCATTTCCAGGGGCACACCAGCCCCTGGCCTGGGGAAAGTCCGGCATGGGAGAGGGGTGTAACCACCCCCCTTCCTGGTCCCACCCCTAGGGCAGGACCTAGTCGCGTACCCACCCCTTTCTTTAGGATAAAGGCAGGAGCGGGGACCCTTCCAAATTAGATCATCTTTGAATCAAGAAACTACTTTCTACGAAAGGAACTCTCGACTTCTTCTCAAGATTCTCCCTTGTGACTAAGGAGTAGTCATCAAAAATGACAGGGGTGTCCCCACGAGAAGGACAGAATGAGGGTGTGTCCAATCCTAATGAGTGCACACTATGGTGAACCTATTCTTCAATGTACAGCGTACCATCAATCGGGCGGGAAAGGTAAAGGTACAGAGTGTAATATTTAGCTTCTAACAGTATGCATCAACAAAATAATAGCTAATGTTATACTCAAATAATACTATGTTTGATAGTTACCCAGTGTTAGAGGAAGAGATGATTTTAACAGTATGTTCAACTGAATTAGTCATATTCAGAATCTGCTATATTTAATAAATAACACAATAAAAAAGAGAGATGATCCCCACACCATATGTTTGGTAAACCTCTGTTTTGGATTTATTATAAGTCAAAAACAATTCAAAAAACAATTAATCATTCTGCATTATTACAATATTTAAAAACACATGTTATACATTTTAATAAAAATTGCCTTAAAAACACAAAGAATCAACAAGTCGACGCGGCGTTTCGGTATTCTGTTAGTATACCTTCTTCAGGACTGATTCTGGATAGATTTAAAAAAACACAGGGTTACCATTCTTTTTTTGGTGCAGATTCAAAGTACTTCTCATAGTTAAAAACATTAGAGAACCATAACTAATAGATCTAAAACATCATATTATCATAATTTCTTTAGCTTGGATCTCTTTCTCCTAGGGCACCATTCTTAAACACAAGGTCTTATTTTTTACTTACAGGCACCCTACTATGTGAACATCCTATATACAATCGAATGCTCTATATTTCTCAACCCTTCACACCGATATATTGATTGCTATTCCCATGCACAACTACACTTTAACAAAACTAATATTGTTTACCTTTCCCTTGGACTGTATAGTCCAATGCTGTTAAACCTTCCTTAGAACAACATGAGAATAAGTTGATGGTATTCTCAACAGAACGCATACCTTATGCCAGATGGAGTTCATATCCCCACTGGACAATGTTGCTTCTTATACAGATCCTGTGGGCTTCGGAATGATGGGTCTGTCCCAGGATTCTGTGCTTAATTTGTGATGTCACTAGGTGGGATAAATAAATCTATGTTTTTTATTTTCTACGACATTTTAGCTATATCTAGAAAGATTTTATTCTGTGGTATAGACAGATTGTGTTTCATGCCTAAGTAGGTGAATAAATATTCTTAGTCTTCCTTTATATTATAATATATCTGTATGGTCCAAAAAAGTAGACTACTATACGTCTTTAAAAAAAAAAAAAAAGGATCTCACTTATTCCATTCATCAAAGTTTTACTTCAACTTCAGTACCTGTTTTTCAGCATGAATATGCTAAATATTTGACTGCCAGGAGGAGCCACCGTTTTATCAATTGTGGATATCGTCATTCACCCTAGAAAATTATAATTATTCCATTTAGTATCTTTTTCGGGCCTTATTTGTATAGGAACCCCCCACTTTTTAATGCCTCTTTCATTATCTCTTAAGAAATCACTCACCAATTAAATTTAGGTGACGGGTATAATTTCTTAGATACTCGCTTCCAGAGCGCTCCGTTTTCAAATTGGGTCCGTTCTACATTGAGCGACACAAAATATAAATTAAATGGATGCCCAAATAGTTTATGAATAATAAATTTTGTTGACGTTACTTTTTTTAAGTTTTATTTATAGCCCCCCATACTCTCTTTATTCTCAAGTTATCTGTTTTTTTTCCTTTTTTCTAATTATTAAAGAAGTTACCATATTGTTACTTTAGATATAATGGGCGGATGGAAACTAGTAAACCCGCGTTATATTGGGGCTTCCAAGTTACTGGTCGAATTTAAGCGGACCCTGGTTTCGATTTGCACCTACCTCTGGTTCTTTAATCGGCCTCCCTGCTCCTTCCTTCCTGGCAGTCCGTCAATAGCTCCCTCGACCGGTATGTTCCGATTATATCTAAAGTAACAATATGGCAACTTCTTTAAAACTTCTTTGATGAATGGAATAAGTGAGATCCTTTTTTTTTAAAGACGTATAGTAGTCTACTTTTTTGGACCATACAGATATATTATAATATAAAGGAAGACTAAGAATATTTATTCACCTACTTAGACATGAAACATAATCTGTCTATACCACAGAATAAAATCTTTCTAGATATAGCTAAAATGTCGTAGAAAATAAAAAACATAGGTTTATTTATCCCACCTAGTGACATCACAAATTAAGCACAGAATCCTGGGACAGACCCATCATTCCGAAGCCCACAGGATCTGTATAAGAAGCAACATTGTCCAGTGGGGATATGAACTCCATCTGGCATAAGGTATGCGTTCTGTTGAGAATACCATCAACTTATTCTCATGTTGTTCTAAGGAAGGTTTAACAGCATTGGACTATACAGTCCAAGGGAAAGGTAAACAATATTAGTTTTGTTAAAGTGTAGTTGTGCATGGGAATAGCAATCAATATATCGGTGTGAAGGGTTGAGAAATATAGAGCATTCGATTGTATATAGGATGTTCACATAGTAGGGTGCCTGTAAGTAAAAAATAAGACCTTGTGTTTAAGAATGGTGCCCTAGGAGAAAGAGATACAAGCTAAAGAAATTATGATAATATGATGTTTTAGATCTATTAGTTATGATCCTCTAATGTTTTTAACTATGAGAAGTACTTTGAATCTGCACCAAAAAAAGAATGGTAACCCTGTGTTTTTTTAAATCTATCCAGAATCAGTCCTGAAGAAGGTATACTAACAGAATACCGAAACGCCGCGTCGACTTGTTGATTCTTTGTGTTTTTAAGGCAATTTTTATTAAAATGTATAACATGTGTTTTTAAATATTGTAATAATGCAGAATGATTAATTGTTTTTTGAATTGTTTTTGACTTATAATAAATCCAAAACAGAGGTTTACCAAACATATGGTGTGGGGATCATCTCTCTTTTTTATTGTGTTATTTATTAAATATAGCAGATTCTGAATATGACTAATTCAGTTGAACATACTGTTAAAATCGTCTCTTCCTCTAACACTGGGTAACTATCAAACATAGTATTATTTGAGTATAACATTAGCTATTATTTTGTTGATGCATACTGTTAGAAGCTGAATATTACACTCTGTACCTTTACCTTTCCCGCCCGATTGATGGTATGCTGTACATTGAAGAATAGGTTCACCATAGTGTGCACTCATTAGGATTGGACACACCCTCATTCTGTCCTTCTCGTGGGGACACCCCTGTCCTTTTTGATAACTATCATCCCCCCAGTCCCCTATTAGCCTGCGTGGGGTCCTCCTTTTATTTTTTCGCTAAGGAGTAGTCACCCTGCATCCGCAGGCACCATCTAAGGACTCTGCGGTTTGCTGCACGTCCTTCCTCAGGAATCCGACCGACCAGCACGACGAGACCCGGCTTCCCTGGCACCTCTGACCTCTACTCACCTCTACAGCTAAGCTGAGAACCGTGGGTGCGACGAGACCTCGAGGGACCGGCCATCATCAGAACTGCACGACTTCTATCCAGCACGACCGCTGAGGGATCCTCTGGTGAGTGCTTTGGGGTCCGAGAAGCCCCGACCCTGAGCAGCTCCAGCACCGAAGTCCAGCCCCCCAGCATCTCCACGATCAGCGTGGGGCCCTTCTGCTTTTTGCTGCTCACCGCGTTGTTTGGCTACTAGCCCGCTGGCTTGTGGCCTTCCTAACGACGCCCGACGACATCACCACTGCTGGTCTGGTTGCGCCAGACTGGCCCTTGCTCCCTTCCAAAAGAGGAGCACCCCGGACCCTCCTGGTCCACTCCAGACGCCATTTTGAGTCCACCACGTGGGCTTGAATTTGCCAAGACTTGTTGCCCCAATCCTGGGTCCAGCGACGTCGACAGCTTCATCCATCGTGGGACAGCTCGCCCCTCCATCCTGGTCGCCGACAACGCCTCCTGGTCCGTGAGATCTGCAGAGCACAGCGTCGCCCCCTCACCTAGTCGAGGTGACTACCATCCGGTGCCCTCCTGGTGCCACCTGACTACTGGCTAGTAGTCACAAACTTGGTCCCCTCTGCTTTCAGGTGTCATCCATCTTCGATCCAGGCTTGGATCACTCGAACAATCTTCACTGGTCGCCTGCCAGCAACTTCTTTCTTCGGGCTCCTGGTTCGTCTACGAGGATTCCCGACGTCTTTTGAGACCTATGCAGCTGCAGCCCCTGGGCTAGGTAACTTCGGCATTTCGGTGCCCCAGCATAGCCTCACTATCCAAGGGTCAGGATCCACTGTCGTTTTCGATCTACCTTATCGGGTTCGCCCGAGAACACTAACTTTGCCTTTACTAGCTCCCATAGACTTTGTCCCGCATCCCGCGTGAGAGTGCACACTCTGCACCCGAATCCCCTAGGCCTCCTACTAGTAATCTGAAGGTTCAGTAACGTAGTCCTAGTGATTCCAAAGCCTATTAGTATAGTACTTACCTGCTAGTAATTTCGCATTCCATTTTTAGAGTATATGGTTTTTCGTGCCCCTCGGGCATTTGTGTAAATTGTGCAACTTGAAGTATTTTCATAAGAGTTTTGTTGTGTGCTTAGTACCCTGTCCTCATAAAGAGTACAGGGCTGTTGTGATCTAAATAAATACACTGTTTATTTTCATAACACTTGTGTGGTGTCCTTTCACTTGGTGTTCAAGGGGTATATGTGATGGTATAACAGCTGGCTTAACACGCCCTCTAGAGTTTAGTCCGAAGACTGCTCGTATCCACGCTACTAGGATAGCTGGTCTATAAGGTTGACTTACAACCAATCATCAATAAGGGTTGTTGGACTGATACATAGTGTTCACTAGAATAGTGAGCACTGTATATCAGGCCACCTTCTCACATTGGTGAGCAGCGGTTGGGATTTGAGCTTGCTGTTGTTTTACCACACGTATCCTAAGAATATCTTGTGAAAGATCACATAAGTACTCCAGGTACATATAACTTAGCTTAGAATACTCTGAGTTCTACTGAACCAGCTGTTGTAGCTCCTCAAGGCTTAGCACACCTTGGCTACAACTCTTAGCAAGGGATCAGTAGGCAAACATATAGAGTAGGTAGGTGCATCA
Source organism: Lissotriton vulgaris (assembly GCF_964263255.1). Taxonomy (NCBI): domain Eukaryota; kingdom Metazoa; phylum Chordata; class Amphibia; order Caudata; family Salamandridae; genus Lissotriton; species Lissotriton vulgaris. The sequence continues at coordinate 887,581,212 of NC_141699.1, read as the reverse complement.
CTTACACCACACTAGAATCAGCATGTCAGACAAAGGAGGAAACTCTGAGTCTCCCCTTGTGTCAGTGGACCTTCCACAGGTCACTTCCAGATATGCTGCTCTTAGCTTCCAGGAGATGAGACAAGTGTGTACCTCCAGGAAGCTAAAACAGGGGTCTAACCCCACAATCCCAGTCCTGATTGGTCTCTTAGAGACTTATGATGCTAGGAGGGCTGGTAACACAGAACCTTCTCATCCTGATGGGAACATGCCTCCCCTAGAGGGAACCTTGGGTGACCCTGACCTTATCCATCTCTCTGCAGAAGGTGAAGAGGAGGATGAGGATCTAGAGCCATCTGAGGATGAGGCAGACAAAGGTCCAGAAGTAGTTAGTCAGCTAACTAGGGACAACTTAAGCAGGCATGAGAATGGTACCAGGAGACCCCTGGGGCCCCTCTCAGGCCAGCTTAACATTGGGAATGGACGAGTTAGGTCTCTTTCCAGAGGCTCTAACAGATCCATTCGAACCAATGGCTCTCAGGGCTCTTCTCAAAGAGGGATGACATCCCCTCAGAGGAGAGTGTATGAAGCCAAAGTGAGGGAAGTCAATCTGAGGATTGAAGGGGAAGAACTTGCCCTGGCCAAAGAGAGACTTGCCTTTGCTAGAGAGCAAAAGTTGAGTGGACAAGATTCCACTGGTGGCAGCATTCCCCCAAGGGAAAACAGGAGTTTAGACACTAGACACCTGAGTAAGATAGTGCCCCCCTTTAAGCAAGGGGATGATATCCACAAATGGATTACTGCTTTGGAGAGGGCCTGCACTGTACAGTGTGTCCCCCAGAGTCAGTGGGCAGCTATCTTGTGGCTCTCCTTTGAAGGTAAAGGTAGAGATAAGCTCCTCACTACTGGAGCTGAGGATGCTAACAATTACCAAGTCCTGAAAAATACACTGATTGATGGGTTTGGCCTAACCACTGAGCAGTACAGGTTGCTGTTCAGGGATACCCAGAAAACTCAGTCTCAGGATTGGTCTGATTTCGTAGATTGTGCCACTAAGGCTTTGGAGTTTTACAAAGACAAGGGGAACCCAGCGGATAGCTAAGAACCATGGGTATAACTTCGTTATAGGAAACAGTGGAACCTAGCTTATTCAACATATGTACAATGTAGTATAGAAACACAATGGAGACTATACAAACCAAGGTATCCTGACCCAGCCGGGACAGGAATTTATTCTCAAAAAACAATGCAAAGTATACAATACAATAATAACAAGACACACGCCTGTGTCTGTACTGACAGAGAAAGGGAAAATTAGATGTAGGGTAAGAAAAAGGGTGTTTTTCAGGCAAGGAAGAAGAGCAAAGGCAGGGCACTGCAGAAAATTCAAGGATCACTGGCAGTATCACCTGGAGTGGAATGTACACAAGCTTATTAAACAATAATGTGAGTGTCAACCCACTCTTGGGTGTCGACGTTTCGATCCCTATAGCTCTAAAAGACGCGTGGGATCATCATCAGGACTTATATAATAACAAAACATGCCTGAATGAGACAAGCCAAGCGGTTGAGAGTCCGCGTGGTTTAAAGTGAGGTTCAGTAGTAATGGTGTTTCAGCGGTTTAAAACTCCAGCGCCCGTCTATTTATTGGACCGGGTGGCCGCACTTTCAATAGCATGCGGCAGCTTGAATCAAAAGTTTACGGGCATCAGTGGCTCTATACTTCGGACGTCAGGGTTGCGTCCAGTTTGCGAACAACACAATTGTGGCTTGCCTCGCCCTGGGTTTCACGAATGTGGAGATAGAGCGTGAGTCATGATGAGACTGCGCCTCTCCCAGGGGTGCTCGGTCAATGCCGGTGAAACCGGAGAGAGACTGCGCCTGGGAGAGGCGCAGTCTCATCATGACTCACGCTCTATCTCCACATTCGTGAAACCCAGGGCGAGGCAAGCCACAATTGTGTTGTTCGCAAACTGGACGCAACCCTGACGTCCGAAGTATAGAGCCACTGATGCCCGTAAACTTTTGATTCAAGCTGCCGCATGCTATTGAAAGTGCGGCCACCCGGTCCAATAAATAGACGGGCGCTGGAGTTTTAAACCGCTGAAACACCATTAACTACTGAACCTCACTTTAAACCACGCGGACTCTCAACCGCTTGGCTTGTCTCATTCAGGCATGTTTTGTTATTATATAAGTCCTGATGATGATCCCACGCATCTTTTAGAGCTATAGGGATCGAAACGTCGACACCCAAGAGTGGGTTGACACTCACATTATTGTTTAATAAGCTTGTGTACATTCCACTCCAGGTGATACTGCCAGTGATCCTTGAATTTTCTGCAGTGCCCTGCCTTTGCTCTTCTTCCTTGCCTGAAAAACACCCTTTTTCTTACCCTACATCTAATTTTCCCTTTCTCTGTCAGTACAGACACAGGCGTGTGTCTTGTTATTATTGTATTGTATACTTTGCATTGTTTTTTGAGAATAAATTCCTGTCCCGGCTGGGTCAGGATACCTTGGTTTGTATAGTCTCCATTGTGTTTCTATACTACATTGTACATATGTTGAATAAGCTAGGTTCCACTGTTTCCTATAACTAAGGCTTTGGAGGGCTGGTTGCTGGGCAGTAAGGTTACTGATTACACAGGATTGTATAATTTGATCATGAGAGAGCAAATTTTAAACAATTGTCAGAACCAGTTGTTGCATCAGCATCTTGTTGACTCAGATCTGACCTCTCCCCAAGAATTGGGAAAGAAGGCAGACAGATGGGTCAGAACAAGAGTTAAGCAAAACCAGGGCCAGAACCAGGGTGGTCAGAAGAAAGCAGATCAGAAGGGTAAAGATTCTATAGGTGAACAAAATGACCAGAAGTCTTCAACAGGTCCCCAACAACCCAAAGAGGGTGGGGGTCAGGCTTCCCAGAAAAAGAAGAATCAAGAAGGCCAGTCCAAAAGGTGGTGCCAATACTGCAAAAGTAAAACTCACTGGTTTAGTGAGTGCACCAAGAAAGGAGGAGGGCAGACTCCTGCCACTGCAGCCCCTAAGGCCCCTGTGCCCCCTAGTACAGTCAGCAGTGGTAGTGCACCTCCCAGGGGTTTAGTTGGGTTAACCTTGGGTTCTGAGGGGTATGACAACTTAGTTGGCACACTCACTCAGGCTGTCCTTGTCTGTACAGGGGATATGGATATATCCCCTGATGTCAGTCCCAATACTTTGGGCAAATACAGGCAGACACCTTTAATAAATGGAAGAATGGCTCAGGCCTATAGGGACACTTGTGCCAGTGTCACAATGGTGACACCTAACTTTGTAGACCCTGGACAAATCATGCCAGGTACAGATTTCCTGGTGACCAATGCAAGCAATGTCACTACCAGTCATAGTATGGCAATTGTTGCTTTCTCCTGGGGAGGGGTAAATGGCCAAAAGAAGGTTGTTGTTAGTTCAGACCTCCCAGTGGATTGTTTGTTGGGCAATGATTTGGAGTCATCACAATGGTCAGAAGTGGAGCAGAGGACTCACATGGAGATGTTAGGCTTGCCAGCACATGCGCTTGCTGTGACTAGGTCACAGGCCAGAAAATGCCCCACTGAACAGGTGCTGGATCCTGGAACAATGGACCAGACACCTTCCAAGAAGAAGAGCAGTAGGGTTAAGGCATTGCCTTCCCCCTTGCCCCAGGTTGAGGATCAAGTCTCAGAGGAGGCTGACCTACAGGAATTGAGGGAAACTGAGCCTAAAGAATTTGAACTTGATCAAGTTGAATTTCTGGGCTCAGGGGGACCCTCAAGAGAAGACCTGGGGAAGGAACAATTAGACTGCCCTTCCCTTGAACCCCTCAGACAGCAGGCTGCTGCTGAGGCTGCTGGGAACGCCAAAGGTACCCACAAGGTATACTGGGAGGATGGACTCCTGTACACTGAGGCAAGAGACCCCAAGCCTGGCATGACCAGGAGGCTGGTTGTACCCTTGACTCAGAGAGGTTTCCTTCTTACCTTGGCCCATGAGATTCCCTTAGCAGGTCACTTAGGCCAGACAAAGACTTGGGACAGACTTGTCTCACACTTTCACTGGCCTTACATGAATGAGGATACCAAGGAGTTTTGTCGCTCCTGTGTCACTTGCCAAGCCAGTGGTAAGTCAGGTGGCACAACAAAGGCCCCCCTTATACCAATGCCTGTGGTGGGGGTGCCCTTTGAAAGAGTGGGGATTGACATTGTTGGTCCAATGGAACTCCAGACAGCATCAGGGCACACGTTTATACTGGTGGTAGTGGATCATGCCACCAGGTATCCTGAAGCTATTCCCCTTAGAACCACTACAGCACCTGTTGTGGCAAGAGCCCTAGTTGGAGTGTTCTCCAGAGTGGGCTTCCCTAAGGAGGTTGTCTCTGACAGAGGTGCAAACTTCATGTCAAGCTACTTAACTGCTATGTGGAAGGAATGTGGTGTCAACTACAAGTTCACTACACCCTATCATCCACAATGCAATGGGCTTGTTGAAAGGTTCAACAGGACCCTAAAAGGGATGATTCATGGACTACCTGAAAAACTCAGGCGTAGATGGGATGTCCTGATACCCTGCCTTCTGTTTGCTTACAGAGAGGTCCCACAAAAGGGGGTTGGCTACAGCCCTTTTGAACTTTTGTATGGGCATCCTGTAAGAGGCCCCCTGTGTTTGGTGAAGGAAGGATGGGAGAGACCTCTCAAAAAGCCTGCAACCAACATAGTGGACTATGTACTTGGTCTCCGCTCCAGGATGGCTGAGTATATGGAGAAGGCATCTGAAAACCTTAAGGCCAGCCAAGAACTCCAAAAAGCTTGGCATGACCAAAAGGCTGTCCTGACTGTGTATCAGCCTGGACAGAAGGTGTGGGTGTTGGAGCCAGTGGCCCCAGCAGCACTCAAAGACAAATGGTCTGGGCCCCACACAATTCTTGAGCAAAAGGGAGAGGTCACCTACCTGGTGGACCTTGGAACTCCCAGGAGCCCCCACAGGGTGCTCCATGTTAACAGGCTCAAAGCATATGTCGACAGGAAGGACATGAGCTTGCTCATGGCCATAGATGAGGGACAGGAGGAAGAGAGTGACCCTCTCCCAGACCTGCTCACTCAGAATCCTGATGATGGGTCAGTAGATGGTGTTGTCTTTTGTGGCAGCCTCTCTGAACATCAACAGAAGGATTGTAAACAAGTTCTTCAATCCTTCAGGCATATGTTCTCTCTAACACCCAGTCAGACCAATTGGTGTACCCATGAGGTTGACACTGGTGACAGCTTGCCAGTAAAGAGTAAAATCTACAGGCAGCCTGATCATGTTAGAGACTGCATCAAGACTGAAGTGCAGAAAATGTTGGAGTTGGGAGTCATTGAACCCTCAGATAGCCCTTGGGCTAGTCCAGTAGTTCTAGTGCCAAAGCCTCACACCCAGGGTGGTAAGAAAGAGATGAGGTTTTGCGTAGACTACAGAGGTCTCAATGCAGTCACTAAGACTGATGCCCACCCAATACCAAGGGCAGATGAACTTATAGATAGATTGGCTTCTGCCAACTACTTAAGTACCTTTGACCTGACAGCTGGGTATTGGCAAATCAGGTTAGCTGAGGATGCCAAGCCCAAGGCAGCATTTTCAACCCCTGGTGGACATTATCAATTTGTGGTAATGCCCTTTGGTCTGAAAAATGCACCTGCCACCTTCCAAAGGTTGGTGAATCATGTTCTCACTGGGCTGGATGACTTCTGTGCAGCATATCTTGATGATATTGCTGTCTTTAGCTCCACCTGGGAGGATCACCTGGTCCACCTGAGGAAAGTGTTAGAGGCACTGCAAGCAGCAGGTCTCACTATCAAGGCCACCAAGTGCCAGATAGGGCAGACACAGGTTGTATACTTGGGCCACCTTGTAGGTGGAGGCCAAGTTCAGCCACTGGAGAGCAAAATACAGTCAATCAGGGACTGGGCTCCTCCAACCACCCAGACTCAGGTTCGAGCTTTCTTGGGCCTGACTGGTTACTACAGAAAGTTTGTCAGGAATTATGGATCAATTGTGACTCCACTTAATGAGCTGACAAGTAAGAAAATGCCAAAAAAGGTTCAGTGGACAGCAGGCTGTCAAAAAGCATTCAATGACCTAAAGCAGGCCATGTGCACAGCGCCTATCCTCAAGAGTCCAGACTACTCCAAACCATTCGTTGTCCAAACAGATGCTTCTGAGTTGGGTGTGGGAGCTGTTCTATCTCAACTGAATTTTGATGGTCAAGACCAGCCCATTGCTTTTATAAGCAGAAGGCTGACCCCCAGAGAGAAAAATTGGTCAGCTATTGAGAGGGAGGCCTTTGCTGTGGTTTGGGCCCTGAAGAAACTAAGGCCATACTTGTTTGGCACTCATTTCAAGATTCAGACCGACCATAAGCCCCTCTTATGGCTAAATCAGATGAAGGGTGAAAACCCCAAACTGCTTAGGTGGTCCATTTCCCTACAGGGGATGGATTTTACAGTGGAGCATAGACCTGGCACTGATCATGGCAATGCAGATGGGCTCTCCAGGTATTTCCACTTAGAGCAAGAAGACTCACCTGGTCAAGGTTAGTTTATTGTCCCAAAGTTTGGGGGGGGGGGGTCATGTAGGAGAGTAGGGTCTGCAATCCTATGATCACCCAGATTTTTTGCTTTTGTTTCACTGGTTTACGACTTTCTCTGGCTGTGGGCCTGCCAATAAGACACACAGCCTAGCTGTTCTCTCACTAAATTGACATGTGTACCTTAGGTGCATTATCCAATTGGAACTGGGCCACCTTATCAGACCCTGTAACTCAGGGCATAGGTGTACCCAGGGCCTACCAGGGGCTGAAGCATGTATTATGCCACCCCTGGATGGCCATCTAAATTTGACAAAACTGGCTGCACGACAGCTGGGGCAAGGTGGTGTAATCACCCTTTGCTTTAGATATAGTATACCTATATCTAACCCTAAAATGGACACACAGATTCCTATCAGTCACTCCTATGGCAGGCCTTGACAATCCTGAAGGCAGAGTGCTTGGAATCGTGTGAAATGGTGCTCTGGCATGAGCTGAGCCCGTTTGCAGCTTGCGGATCCAAGTCCTAATAGCTGTTCTATGATAACGCATACCATATACTCTTAAGTGCATTATAATCCTCGCGGTTAAATGCTATATCTGGTATTGCTTTATCAAAACATGTCGAGTAAGGTGTCATACGAATTGGAATACTAACCCCTCGCCAATTCTGGCGACGGGGTTAGCATTCCACCCTTCTAGAGGGACACGACATGTATGTAACTGTGAACCCCGGTTAAAGTTAACTGAAGCCTCAGCTCCACAAAATGGATGCTGCCACCACAGACACGAGTCTGACCTCCTGCTGCTGGGAGTCCTTCCAGCGAGGAGAGCTTGGACAAAGGGTTTCCTGTCAGGGGCGGTGCTAGCACCATCCCAGACAGGGTTTTGTGTATCCTGGGTAGGCAGGGCTTTACAGGAAGGTGACTGCTGAGTGGCACCCCGGTGCTCACTACGCATCTGCCGGCTAGAACCAGTTCCAGGGGCACACCAGCCCCTGGCCTGGGGAAAGTCCGGCATGGGAGAGGGGTGTAACCACCCCCCTTCCTGGTCCCACCCCTAGGGCAGGACCTAGTCGCGTACCCACCCCTTTCTTTAGGATAAAGGCAGGAGCGGGGACCCTTCCAAATTAGATCATCTATGAATCAAGAAACTACTTTCTACGAAAGGAACTCTCGACTTCTTCTCAAGATTCTCCCTTGTGACTAAGGAGTAGTCACCCTGCATCCGCAGGCACCATCTAAGAACTCTGCGGTTTGCTGCACGTCCTTCCTCAGGAATCCAACCGACCAGCACAACGAGACCTGGCTTCCCTGGCACCTCTGACCTCTATTCACCTCTACAGCTAAGCTGAGAACCGTGGGTGCGACGAGACCTCGAGGGACCGGCCATCATCAGAACTGCACGACTTCTATCCAGCACGACCGCCGAGGGATCCTCTGGTGAGTGCTTTGGGGTCCGAGAAGCCCCGACCCTGAGCAGCTCCAGCACCGAAGTCCAGCCCCCCAGCATCTCCACGATCTGCGTGGGGCCCTTCTGCTTTTTGCTGCTCACCGCGTTGTTTGGCTACTAGCCCGCTGGCTTGTGGCCTTCCTAACGATGCCCGACGACATCACCACTGCTGGTCTGGTTGCTCTAGACTGGCCCTTGCTCCCTTCCAAAAGAGGAGCACCCTGGACCCTCCTGGTCCACTCCAGACGCCATTTTGAGTCCATCGCGTGGGCTTGAATTTGCCAAGACTTTTTGCCCCAATCCTGGGTCCAGCGACGTCGACAGCTTCATCCATCGTGGGACAGCTCGCCCCTCCATCCTGGTCGCCGACAACGCCTCCTGGTCCGTGAGATCTGCAGAGGACAGCGTCGCCCACTCACCTAGTCGAGGTGACTACCATCCGGCGCCCTCCTGGTGCCACCTGACTACTGGCTAGTAGTCACGAACTTGGTCCCCTCTGCTTTCAGGTGTCATCCATCTTCGATCCAGGCTTGGATCACTCGAACAATCTTCACTGGTCGCCTGCCAGCAACTTCTTTCTTCAGGCTCCTGGTTCGTCTACGAGGATTCCCGACGTCTTTTGAGACCTATGCAGCTGCAGCCCCTGGGCTAGGTAACTTTGGCATTTCGGTGCCCCAGCATAGCCTCACTATCCAAGGGTCAGGATCCACTGTCGTTTTCGATCTACCTTATCGGGTTCGCCCGAGAACACTAACTTTGCCTTTACTAGCTCCCATAGACTTTGTCCCGCATCCCGCGTGAGAGTGCACACTCTGCACCCGAATCCCCTAGGCCTCCTACTAGTAATCTGAAGGTTCAGTAACGTAGTCCTAGCGATTCCAAAGCCTATTAGTATAGTACTTACCTGCTAGTAATTTCGCATTCCATTTTTAGAGTATATGGTTTTTCGTGCCCCTCGGGCATTTGTGTAAATTGTGCAACTTGAAGTATTTTCATAAGAGTTTTGTTGTGTGCTTAGTACCCTGTCCTCATAAAGAGTACAGGGCTGTTGTGATCTAAATAAATACACTGTTTATTTTCATAACACTTGTGTGGTTTCCTTTCACTTGGTGTTCAAGGGGTATATGTGATGGTATAACAGCTGGCTTAACACGCCCTCTAGAGTTTAGCCCGAAGACTGCTCGTATCCACGCTACTAGGATAGCTGGTCTATAAGGTTGACTTACAACCAATCATCAATAAGGGTTGTTGGACTGATACATAGTGTTCACTAGAATAGTGAGCACTGCATATCAGGCCACCTTCTCACAACCACTATCAATTTTTTTAGATTCTATCCTTCCGAGACCACTAGAGACACTAGAGAAGTGGGTGGGGGCAGGTAGGTGCGCTTCTTCTGTGCAACCACGCTCTCTTGCAGAGCCAGTTAAAGAGGGTTAAGATCTTAGGGCCTGATTACGATTTTGGTGTGACAGAGCGATGCCGCCTCCTCTGCGCCAAAGCCGTGAAAGCACAGTTGGACATATTACGAGTTTAAAATGTATAAATCATAATACGGCAGGTGGTCCTTTGCTATTCCCATATCGGTGCCTGGAAAACAGGCACCACAATGGGAACAGCAAAAATGTTCCAGCTTTGTGGGGGTAGAGACAGGGGGGCACATGTTGTGCCCCCTTGAATGTATCCCCATGACTGCGCCAGTCCCCGCTCAGCATATTGCATGGTAGCACTCCTGAGCTACCACCAGAAAACGACTGTTCCCTGGTGTAGCCGTCAGTCGACCGCTGCAACAAGTTTATAAGTCGTAATACAGCAGACGGTGGACTGCCACTGCTGCGCCACCGTGAGTCTGGCTTTCGGAAAACCACCAGACTCCTAAACAGGCCCTTAGACCCTCTGCAGGGCCGGCTCTAGGCTCATGGTGGCCCTGGGCAGGGAGCGTAGGTAGGGGGCCCGGAAGAGCGGGTCCGGGCGGGGCGGAGCGCGGAGGCCAGTAAAGAGGGGAGGGGGTCAGGGAGTTTAGAAGTGGAACAGAGCCGGAGGCCGCCAAATCCCTGCCAGGGGCCACCACGCAAATATGTATCCATTCTCAGAGGATTAATATATTAAGGATATATATTGGCGTGGTGGCCCCTGGGGTTTGGTGGCCCTGTGCAGGTGCACAGCTTGCACATGCCTAGAGCCGGCCCTGCCCTCTGGTTGTTGAAATAGGTGTAATTTCTAATATTTATATTTCCCTCATCATTGCTTGATTTTTGCTCGTGAAAAAGTGTCACTCATAGTCGTTGAATGTCACTCATAATTACACTAAATTTATGAAAATATCACACATAGCAATCTAAAACCTTGGCAGCTATGCTGATGTTCTTATGTTACAAAAAAACAAAACCACAGTGTCGACATTAGTCCACTAGATGGCGGCAAGGACCAGTCCTAGGAGATGAAATCGGTCTGCTTACAGTGCCCCGGCTAGCACGCACAGATGAATGATACTGAAATGCATAGGACACACTTAAAATTGCTCATTCTCTGACCGAGATGATTGTCTGTCACGATAGATGAGTGTGGTAGGTCAGAATTCAAACACGAGCGCCAATTTCACCTACGAGAAAGAAAACCTAAGAGAAGTAATTCCTAAATGTAATTTCTGACTTCATTCTGTCACATCCCTGAAGCTCGCTAGTGATACACATGGAGCATCTGGGTCAGATTGTGGTGCGTGCACCGGGTGGAAGCGCAATCCTACATACAGTGCTCGGGCAGCGGCTCCTTAGCTACCGAGCCTATCTAAATACACAGCCTGAAACAGTACTCGTTCAACACACGAAACCATAGTCGTTATTACAAAAAAAAGCTGAATATAATGGCAAGAAAATAAAAAACATTACTTTTTTCCCCATCACTGACTTTCAAAAGAAAGAAGAGCAGACGTATTCATCCAGGGCCAGGTGGCGGCACTGAGAGTAATGTAGAACAGACTATTACATGTTACAATTTCCAGCAGGTGGCGCAATAGTCAAATAAATGAGAGCCTTGAACTTCACTGTATTTGTACTGGTGAAAACGGTACCTATTTTACAATGCTCACTCAATAATGGAGACAACATATGAGAGAGAACGAGGGGCGGTTATGGGAGATGGGTGAGTGTGCAGCGAAAAAGTGGAGAAAAACAGTTAAATAACCACGATTACAAAGAGAGAGTGGGCACGAATTAATTTAAGGAAGTGGCTCTTTAGCCTTCAACTCAGCAGGTAAAATAGTACATACTCTTTGCTACCCACCCAGCGGCTGGCAAATAGCACACAATCTCTACTATCTAGCTAGTGGATGACTAAATATCCGAAAATTGATTATCCAGCCACAGACTAAATTGCAGGGATCATGTACTAATTGACAGGCACCCAGATAAATAGTATGAAAGAGGTCTGTATTTTGCCGGAGAATGGAATTCGAAACAGGAGCAGGGTGGTGACCATCTTTCGTTGGTGCAGGAAAATATGCGAAGAATTAGAAAGTAAGTGGAAATACAAATATACAAAAAATATGCACAAAATGTGGTGCATGTTTGCTAAGTTGTTTACAGATAAACAGTCAATTTTGGAGGAATGCATTTATGTTACTATAATGTTAAAATAAGAAATGTACGAATCAAACTTCTGTTTCAAGAGCTTCATGATATGGCATACAGATATGTTGTGCTGCAGTCTGGGAGTATTTGGTTGTCTGCAAAGAATATTAAGTCTGTTTTAATGCATGTTACAGATATATTTTGTTCACACAAGACTACATTGTGTGTTGTTTCAAGTTCATGATTCTTTATTTGAGAGGTTTTTAGATGTGAGGTAATTTAGGGGTCATAAGGAAGGCCCTGTGCTAATTGTGGCTTTTTTAAAGAGGGAGTTTGATTGTACAGTGTTAGACCTGGCATACTTGGCGTGGTTTTCCCCCTAACTTTTTGCCTTCAGAGCTTATGTTTTTTCTCACTGTTTTGCTGGCCCTAGGACTCTGCACGCTTTACCACTTATAAACAGTGCTAAAGTGCTTGTGCTCTCTCCTGAAAAGATGTTAGGTTGGCATCTACCCAATTAGCATATTTATTTAACTTGTAAGTACCTAGTAAAGTGGTACTACCTGTTCTCAGGGCCTGTAAATTAAATGCTACTAGTGGGCCTGCAGCACTGATTATGCCACCCGCTTAAGTAGCACTTTACACAAGTCTCAGACATTTCATTGCAGCCTATGTGTATGCAGTTTTAAACTGTCATGTTGACCTGGCAAAGCAAACCCTATTACAGGCCAAAACATTTTTTAAATACATATAAGTCACCCCTTGGGTAGGCCCTGTACAGCCCAGAGGGCAGGGTGCAATGTTTTTAAAAAGAAGGACATGTACTTTAAAATTTGACATGTCCCGCTGATAAAAATCTCTTACATTTGTTTTTCTCTACTGAAAAACCTACCTCTTCCATAGGATAACATTGGAGTTACCGTATTACATTTTATAAGTGTCATTTCAAAATGGGAACAGGTAAGCAGTTCATGTTTAGTGTCTCTGAAATTGTAATGAAAAATCCTAACTTATGGCGAAGGTTGAAGTTAGAATTAAAATTAAAAAATTTCAATGGCACTTGTAGAAAGTTGGCATTTTATCAGCTTTAGCCATTTGATTCCTGGGGCACGTCTGGATGCAGTTGACAGTTGGGCTTTGTGTATTCCTCCTAGACAGCCACACGCACAATGCGAAGCATAGGTGTGACTGTATATGCCATCAATGGCAGGATGGGAGGGAGGATCTGGGCACAGCCCCACTTGCATAGGCTGTGTCCTTTCTTCACACAAAGGGCTGCATACCCTCAGTGGTTAGACTGGAGCCTGGGTCAGGATGGCAAGGCACATGTGTGCTTTAAAGGCATTCCTCTAGAAGCTTCTCCCCACTTCAAAGGCACTTTTGGGCTTAAACACTGAACCTAAGACACTAACTCTTCAGTACATTTTTTGACCTTTGGATAATCTTCCAGGATGAAGGATTACTGTGATGCGGAAAGGACTGCCACTCTGGTGGACTGCTGCCTTCCTGTGCTGACCTGATGCCTGCTGCCCTCTTGCTTTGCCAAGAAAAGCTGGACCTACATCTTTTGAAGGCAGAACCCAGAGTGACTCAAAGGGCTAGTTGGCTGAACTCCTGATCTGAAACAACAGGGGGAAAACAGGATTCTAACAACCTTACACCTGCACCTAGACTGTGCCATCTGTGAATCTACCCTGCCAAATGGTGCAACCCCAATCCTGGACCCTTAAAAGTTGGCTTAAGGTGCTCTGCCATCCTTTGTGGATCCAGCAGAACTGACGCATCTCCTCGGATGCACAGCACAAACCCCTAGCAGAACCGACACATCGCTGCTGCTGTGTCGATTGGACCCCTTGCAAAGACCAGGATTGCCAAGCAGCCACCAGCAACAGCTGCTCCCAGGAGCCTGCACCGAGAACATGCAAAGTGTGAATTAATGTTTGGTTGGCCCACCACTCTTCCACCTGCTCTGAGAGGAGAGCAGATCTGCCAGACCCATCTCCCGATATGTCACAGCAGGAACAAATAAAATGATAATAACGCAAGTTATTATTATTGAATTTTTCCATGCTCCTCCGCCTTAATGGAGGTTCCGCCACTGGCAGCCACATCAGAATCGTCGCTCTGCGACGCACCCTCAGTCCAGGTCCTCATTTCCCTCATCAACACCAGCCTGACATTGATGCTAGATACTGCATTGCAACCTTGCAGCACCTCAGATCCGATGCTGTGCTCCGACTGCATCCCGCATCCTCGATGCTAAACTTCGCATCAATAGCCCTGGCAACCGGATCCTCGACTATGACGCAGGCCCTTACATCGTAGCCTCTCCACATCTCAGTGGTGACATATTGCTTCGGCTGCGTGACACATCTGCGAAGCGGATCCTCACAACGCTCCTCAAACCAGGATTTAAGGTGCTTTGTTCAGCAGACCTAACTGGAACCCTGTGGCTACTTTGCATCGGCCTGAACTTGTAACTTTGTCCCAGTCTGGCCTGATCAGATATCCACCGTTGGTGCTTTGTGCTGTTTGGCTCTATTTTAACTACATTATAAAATTGTATATACTTGGGGCTTCTGATGGGATTTTTGTAATGTTGGTCTTATTTTATTTATTAAAGGAAGTTATATTTTGCTAACTTGCTGTGGCATCCTTTTTGTGTGGTGTTTTAACTTTATTACTGTTTGACATTTTGCACAAATACTTTACACATAGCCTCTAAGTTAAGCCTTACTGTTCTGTGCCAAGCTACCAGAAGGTTGGGCACAGACTAATTTAGGGTCGACTTGTGCCTCACTCTGAAAAGGATTGTGGTTGCTGCTTGACCAGGGATCAAACCCCAAGTCAATCAACAACCCAGGGGCATATTCTCAAGGATTTATCGGTGAGTTATCTGCACTTTATCGCAGCCAAAGTGGCGATAAATTTATCGCCTCATTCACAAGCTGGTGATAACAGCCCATATCACCAGTTTACCTGCCAAAGCAGCCGCAAAAAACATTGCCACAGATGACACCGGCAACTATAGCTAATAAGATGCAGAGTAGGCATTTCCGGGCAAAAAGCAGTGACAACACCACTTCGCAACATACACAACGACCTGACAGGTCGGCGATAAGAACCCAAAACAGGCAATAAGGCGCGTTAGCAGCAGGAAATTAACTTCTGCTCCAACCTGGTTTAAAGTAGGACGACAACCTGTACCAGAAAAGAGAGCCCAGGCCAGAGCCACACCTGAAGAACAACAGATGCCATGGAGCCACTGATCATTCAGCTCGGAGCCCCAACAGGGCCACAACTCCCACTGCCACCACCCCCAGGACAACCCCTGGACCACCACTGAGGCAGCGCAGCCAAAGACAGCGGACCTTCAGAAAAAGCACCAACTTCACAGCCCCAACATCAGCGAATGTCCTTGCCCATTACAGGTTCAAAAGGACAACCATCCTCCGCATCCTGACCATCATGCCCATAGGCTGATGGTACCAAGAAAGCGGACAACACCTCAGACAAAGCTGCGGGCTGTGCTGCACTTGTTGGCCTCTGGTCCCTTCCAACCAACAACCGCCAGAGTCGGAGGAGTCTCACAGCCAGACCAATCCAAGTTCATCACAACTGTCTTGGATGCCATCATCAGCTTGGTACCCCACCACCTATACTTCCGCCATACTGCGCAGGAACAGCTGGAGACCAAGCAAGGTGTCTACGCCTTAGCTGGCTCTCCGCACGTGTGAGGGGGCAATTAACTGCACACATGTCCTACTTGAGCCCCCTGGCAAAATTGCACACAATTGCCGCAACAGAAAGCACACACATTCCATCAATGTGCATGCAACAGTGGACCACTGGGGAATCTCCACCAACTTCATCGCCAACTACCCAGGCAGTATGCATTATTACTACATCTACCGACAGTTCATCATCAACCAGCGCTACCAGGATGGCAATAATGGAAATTCACTGCTCCTTGGCAAGTACCAAATGAACACACCACACACCTCAACTCCACAATCATGCAACTCACAACACTGGGAATGCACCTGTGACAAACTCACATACAACGTGCCAAACAACATACCCACACACCAGACACAACAGCACAACTTACTGTGGGAACCAGGGCCAGCCATGTACATTTGCCATCAATGGCATGGCACCTCAGCCACACAATAGCAGATTGCGGGGAGAGGTGGTAACTAGGATTGTGTGAAGGAGGCAAGTGACCCATGAATGAGAATGTACACAATGCAGCGTGTAGCGTGGATGTGATGGGTGTGGATGGGATGGCCAGACCTCAGTATTCAGACCACACACATATCCATGTCGTTATACACCGCTGGTGTATGGAGTGTAGTGGACAGTGGATGCAACCATGTCACCCCAGCCAGTGGGGAAGATCACGGAAATGTAGATTGTTACATCCCCCCTTGAAAGCGTGAGCGGAGTGGGCTGGGCCGGCATACGCCAGTCTAGCGTAGGGGTGTGAATAAAAAGCACGTAGCTCTGGGCATGGTTCTCTTCCGGAATGCCCAACGTCTCTGCCAGCCTCTCACCCTGCCACAAGGCTGACGCCGTGAGCGGCAGTGCCTGCGATCCTGTGCGCCTGCTGCACCCCAGGCCGCTGGTCCCCGAACACGTCTTGTACGCCCCTGCGCACCCGGGCCTCACTGCTCACCTGCCGACACCGACGTGTGTCAAAGAGGGCTTGCCACGTGCCGGTGCAAGCTCCAAGCTGAGGCCCGCGACCTTGTTAGCCTGATCAGACCATCACGCCCTCCGTGAGCATGGCCCGTATTTCTCTGTTCTTGATGACTTACTCCACCGGCATACACAGCGGACAAGTAGGTCACACATTTGGACTGAGTCTTGATTACACTATGGCAGAGTACATTTTTTATGGCAGAGTTTATATCACTATTTTCCCTTCATTGTGGTGCCACCTAGTCTGTGTATAGCATTCCAACCACACGTGTGTGTGGGTCCTCGCGGACTACTGCCCTCGGCCCACACTGCTCTCGAGTAGGTCACACATTTGAAACTGAGTCTTGATTTCTTCAAGGCAGAGTTCATATCATTGAATGCAAGGAGAGGTGTAAGAAGAAGACGTGTTTCAGTCAGGAGGAACAAAGGATCATTACAGAGGTGATAGAACACTACCAACAACTGCCCTGGTGTCACTAACTCTGTGCATCGCGATAAAACGACACATGGCTGTGGGCCCCAGCTGACCGCTGCCTCCGGCCTACACTACGGATGAATAGGTCACACATTTGGGACTGAGTCTTGATTTAGCAATGGCAGAGTTTATATCATTGTACCGGCCTCATCGCAGAGTGCATCCCCTCTCAGCCCCGGTGCCACTAAGTCTGTTTCCCGACATTCATGGACTCTCTCTGGTTGAACTTTGGTGGCGTCTGAGTCTATGGACTGTGGGTTGTCTTCATGTAGCTGATACTGTCTTGGTGGCAATAACAAGGCTATAACATTCAACTCCTCCATTTGCTGCTTCCAGATGGCTTCTGCCCTCTGCACATGCCCTGGAGGACAGCTTCCACTGTCTCGCACAACCCTCCTCCACATTCACCTTCGACATCGACGAGGACCCGCTCAGTTCACGTGGCCCTACCTCAGTGCACTGCAAGTCACCATCCTGTGGCAGTGTGCCTGTGCCAGCTGCAGTGCATCCTGGGCCACTAACTCTGGGTAGCTCAAGTCAGGGACCCTGTCTGATGAGATATTGGATGGCCGCTGGGTCGGTGGCCTTGGGGTCATCAACGCCATGTGTCTGTGGCCCTGTGCTGTCCGCTGCCTCCGGCCTCAACTTTAGTCCACCAGGGCTCACACATCAAATCTAGTCCTGACCGGCCCGAACGTCGCATCACCGCAGGAGGCACCCGCCACCACCGCCAGGACCACCTCTAAACGCCAACTGCCAGAGTCGAAACAGTCATACTGGCAGACTAACGGAGTTGCTCACACCTGTCGTGGATGCCATCATCTGCCTGATACCCTGCTCAGAGATCCAGGTGTCACTAACTCAGTGCACCATAACTCATGGACCATTTCTGATTGAGTTTTGTACTGTGGACAGCTCATGCAGCAATGTCACCTCAGGCAGTGTGGGAGACCTGGGACGATGATGAGGGAGATGATGCAGGTGTAACACACCCCACTGCAGCTGCATCAGGAATATCCCGAAGGGACACAATCCTAGACAATTTCTTCACATGAGCGCGCTCAGCTCTAGTGCCCCAACCTCAGTGCACTGCAACTCAAGGACACTTCTGTTTGCATATTGGGTGACCTCTGTACTTGCTCCGGCTACCACCATGATGCTTCGCAATTGTCTCTGTAATCCTGGTGTTTTCTGTTTCCGTTTTAATAGTGTTCACTGTTCAAGTTGTTGCAAGCACCAACCACTCCGTGAGGGATGGCTTACACTTGCCCCACACACATCCAGCACAGGCGTCACTGTTAATGAGACCCTGCCAATAAAGGGGCCAGGCGCACGTGCCCATAGCCAGTTCCACAAACTATATTTGTGTATCCGTGTGGTCATAATGTATGCATGAGGGCCCCGGGCCATACAACATTACATTGTGCTGTGTACAGCGGACACAAGCATGTCACTGCAGGCAGTGAGTAATACCTTGGACATGTAGCTTTGTCGTCCACCACTCAATACCTAAGAGTAGTGGACTAGTCCTGTCGCAGGGATTCTGCTCCTACACAGAACTGTGCATAGAGACTTGGAACCTCAGTGAATTAGGGTGTGCCAAAACTCACCTTAGTAGCCAAAATCCCCTACCAGACTAGAAATCAGTGTCTCATTGGTTCTTCCATACCCACAATGATTAGACAACCCAGAACATGAACTTAGAACACCTCAGGTAACGTGGAACACATGAACACTCTTTCGTTATACTATCATACTAGTCCAAAACGAGGAGTAAATAAAGACACGTGCAAGTTTGAAATATTTATTTCTAATGCCGTGTTCTCAGTCGCAGTATCTTAGCTAATACAAGCAAACATATTATAAGCAACAAGGTTATCAGCATAGTTACTATTCCATAAAATACAAAGGGAGAAAGCATGGTAAAATGCTAAAGGGAAGAAGGCTAAAGTACTCCTCAGTCTTACCCTCCCTTGCTAGTATATTATATTATATCTACAGAAGGTCTCTTTGGGTTTTAGAAGGGCGGCCCCATACCTCTGGTCTTTGTAGAAAGGGATCACATCATCTTCTACAACAGTTTTCTGCATGCGAAAGCTCATCAAGTGTGTTTGCATGCTCTGCGCAGTGCATTATTAAACGCGCCAAAACCAGAGTTGGCCACAGCTGCATATGTGTTATGTCTAGGACGTGCGCTGATCAGACCGAACAACAACCACTGTGTTGAAATAACCTTGAAGGCCTCGGCACTCACTGTTCAGACATAGCTTACCAAGCAAAGCTGATACTATAGGAAAACATATTATTCTCGTGTGAAGCAAAATATTCTACTAGGCTCAAAGCATTAATAACAATATGTGCCGTGTGCAGAAGCAGCAGAAAGGAACAATGGTGTTTAAACTTCTAATAAGCTCATGCTAACTTAACACAGTGTGAAGGCAAAGCCCACCTCCATGACAGTCCAACTTACGTAGGTCCAGAGTGGGTGTGTGAATGATAATTGGGGGGCTCTGCGCTTGGTTCATTACAGGAAATGTGCAAATGCATATGTCTCTGTTCCAGTGTGGGTCTCCTTTGTGGGGTGTAGGTGGTTCCTGATGGGACTTAGACCCCCACGTATGTGATCTAGTTTGGCTTCCATGAGCTCTGACCCCACCCGCACCTGTTCGGCCACCTCCTTTTGGCATTCTAATACCTGGCATTGGAATGCAATGTGTACTTTGGTGAAGTGTTGGGAGTCAGCCGTGGTGGCGGGTGCTTCCTGCTATGTGGTCTGTGCAGGGGCTGGGGTCTCCTCTATGTAGCTTGGCTGCCCTGCTCCTGGGGGTGGGTTGCCTGAGATGTCAATGAGCTGTTGTAGGGTGTCGGTGTTGAAGGTGTGGTCTTCCTCTCCAGCATCACTGTTGAGTTGTCTGGTCTGCTCTGCTGGAGGTGTTGTTTGTCCCTTTGCAACGTGATGGGAAGATGCATGTTGACATTGTATTGACATGTATGTTGGCGCATTGTTCCTGTTTACATGCAGACTGTATGACAATGTACATTGTGACTGTTTGGAAGGTGCTGAATTTTGATGCGGGACAGTAGACATTTGGACTATATGACGGATGTGAGGTTGTACATGTGCATTTTCATCTAACACTTTCCTGCTGTTAGATGTGATTGGCCTGTTTCTGCGCATGAGCATACCCAGTTCTGTCCTCTATTCTGCAGTGTCAGGATTGCACTTTGCACCACATTGTTGTCAATGTGGATGTGCTGTTATTGCTATGTGTGTGTGCTGCAGTGTGCCACGAGGATCACGGACATGAACCAGGGTCATTGTGGGTGTGCAGTGTGCTAAACATCTTTGTGCATGTGTGCGACTGTGCCCATCTCCCCTTGTCATCCCAGTCCCTGGTCGTTACTCACCCTGTTGATGTTGTGTCAGGTCCTATCGAGCTGTGTCCATATTCCTAGCTCCTTGCACAGTCTCCACATTGATGACTGTGGCCTCCATTTCATCCAGCTCCTCCTGTGCCGGAGGACTCCCACCTCCTGTCGCTGTTGCTGCCTTCCTGTTGGTAGCAGGTTTGTGCTTGGTTTGGCTTTTCACATCATGCCAGTACCTCTTGGGCTCCTCCATTGACCTCCTTGACACTCCAACTGCATTCAAGTTTGTCAATTGAAGTTCAGTTGATGGTAGTGTTCTGTCACCTCCATGACGCTGATCTGGTTTTCCTGCGGCTGCCTGTCTTCCTCTTCCTCTTCTCCTTGGCCTTCTCCGACCCGAGGTTCCTTGGTGGTGGTCTGTGGGGCTTGTGGGGTTCGTGTTGGACTCTGCACTCAGTCCGGGGGCATACATGGTGCTAAGCGGTTTCTTTTTGTTTCCCTTTGTTTTTGTTCGGCTTTTATGGTGCCTTTTCCCGCTTGACACGTGGGAATTGCAGGCCTGTCGCTGGTTTTCGCTGATTTTTTCTATCGCGATTTGTCCTCATCGCAAGTTTTTTTGCATTTGTGTTTTGCATTTTTGCAGTGTCACAGGCATTTGACCCGTTATTGTGAGCCTATCGCATGGTACTTCCTTGTTGAGAATACGAGGTTAACACTGCGTTATTTTCCTGCGATAGACTGCGATGTGAAGAGTTGTTAATTTTGCAGTACTTATCACACATTCTTGAAAATATCCCTCCAATTTCTTACATATTGCATTTCTGATTGGGCAACACAGCAGCAGCTGACAATACCAGAAGACAAGGAGTACAGAAAAATAGGAGGTACCTGAGAAACAGAGACCTGGGACACAGAGGGAGGGTCACTTATATATGGCAGCTGGTGCAAGGTGGCACAATGCTTTTGGGGTACAGTTATTTTGGGGGGATCCTAGGATAGGAAAGAAGGAGGACCAGTATTTGGAAGATGATGCCCAGTAGGAGGAAAAGACCACAAGTTGAAACACCGGTAGGACTAGGTTGACCAGAGTCGTGAGGACCTGGACCAAGGGAACGTAATCCAAGAGGATCAGAATGGCCGAGGCAAGAGTGAGACAGGAACAGATGGGACAGGATTAGAAGAAATGGGCTGTCTGGTCGCACTTGACCAAGTCAAATCCAAAAGTTCAGATAGACTGTGAGGAAGCATGGGTCGGATACAGGGACCAACCATGTCCCAACAAAAAAGTACCTTGTTGCGCTGTACACAGGGCCCAATGTGTGGCGCAGAGAAGGTGATGCATCGTTGTTGATCCCTCTGGATGTAGGTGATACGTCAGTTCCAAACTGTCTAAATCAAGATGCATCGGCTTCTTCTGATGTAGGCAACACGTTGTCCTCAAGCCATGCAGCTGGTGATACAATGTCCTGCAAGCAGGTGATACGTCTGCGCTGAAGGAGATGTATCGGTCCTAACCAGTGCAATGATCTGGATGCGTGTATTTTGCAGGTACAGCACAGAGAAACCAGCTTCCAAGGGCCCAGGACTGGATTGGCACCAGTTGCAGGGCAAGACTCAGTTAGCACAGTCCAGGTGCTGTAGCAGGGTTGTTGGAAGAATTTGATGTCCCTGAGACTTCAGAATAGGAAGCAAGCCAGCAAGCCCCTAGAGTCACTTTGGTTCTGGGGCTGTAAAGATGCAGGTCCAGTCCTTCTCAGTCCCAAGCAAGGAGAGCAGCAGGCAGCATGGCAGTCACAGCAGAGCAGGATTTCAGCAATTTCCAAAAGAGTCCAGCAGAGTGACAGTCCTTTCAGCAGCACAGCAATCCTTATTCCTGGCAGAATGTCCTCAGGTCCTGAAGGGTACTGAAGTGGCAGTGTCTGAGGTCCACTACTGAAGTGGTGGTGTCTGAGGCCCAGTATGTATACCCAGTTATGCCTTTGAATTGGGGGAGACTTCAAAGAGAGGACTTTGAAGTACACAGAGGTTCTGCCCTGGTTCCAGAATCACTACTGAAGTTGCAGCTCTCTGTGTGAGGACAGGCAAAGCCCATTCCAGTGTAGGTGTCAATTCCTCCCTTCCATCTTGCCAAGGATGACCCCTCAGGATGTTGATGGCCCATGAGTTACACCTAAGCTCCCTTTGTGTGTGGCTGTCTAGAGGGAATGCACAACGTTTAGCTTTCACCCACCCCAGACCAGTATTCAGAGACAGGCAGAAAGCACAGAATGGTTAAAGTAAAAACATTCCAACTTTCTAAAAAGTGGCATTTTCAGACTTGCAACTTCAAATCCAACTTCACCATAAGTTGTGGTTTCAAATTGTGAGTCCACAGACACCAAATGTGAAAAGTCTACCATTTCCCAATTGGAACTAACACTTATCGATTTTCATAACATAACCCCAGTGTTACCTATGGGAGAGATAGGCCTTGCAGTTGTGAAAAACAAAATCAAGAGTTGTTCACTACCAGGACATGTAAACCTTAAAAGTACATATACAATTACTTTTAAATACACTGCACCCTGCCCTTGGAGCTGTCCAGGGTCTTCCTTAGGGGTGACATATGTATTAAAAAGGCTGGTTTGGGCCTGGCAAGAAGGTTAACTTAAGACTTCATGAAAGTGATAGAATGCACTCTGTTATGTCATTAATCACTTCAACAATCTGCTCGTTTGACAATCTTATTGTGCGCAGACTTATTGGTGCTATGCCCTAACAGCATGTTTCAGACAGTTCCCAAACACATTCATCGTGCATTACGCTCCAAACACAAGTCACACAGCAAAAAACAGAAAGTGCAGAGGAATCCTGATTTATCCAATGTTCCAAAATGTAATCCTTTTGTACGTTCATAGTGTATTCCAAAAATTCATCACATCTTTATTGGATTACAATTTGGAACATTGGGTAAATCAGGATTCCTCTGCACTTTCTTTCTTTGCTGTACGACTCGTGTTTGGAACGTAATGCACGATCCATGTCTTTGGGATAAGGGTTAACTTGCCAAGTCGACATGGCAGTTTAAAACTGCACACACAGGCTCTGCAATGGCAGGCCTTAGAAAATGTTTTAAGGGCAATTTAAGTGCACAGCGAAACCAGTACTGAAGGCCTTCTAGGAGAATTTAATTTACAGGCTCTAGGCACATGTAGTGCACTTTACTATGGACTTATACATAATTGAATAGGCCAATTGTGCATAAGCCAATGTTACCATGTTTTAAATAGAGAGCACATGCACCTTAGCAGTAGTTCACAGTGGTAATATGCCTAGAGTCCTAAAGAACAACAAAAACTAAATCACGAAATGGGAGGAAGGTAAAACATTTGAGGGTGACCCTGCAGAAAGGGCCAGGTCCAACAGTTAGCATGAGCTTGCGCTCCTGTTCTATTAGAACTAGAAAAGGCCAGGATAAAAAGTGGTGCACCAGGACAAATGATTGCAGAACTAATGTTCAAGGAGCAGGAGTACAAGGAGAACACGGTCAAGGAGAATCAGGACCAGATTGAGGAGGACTATGAAGATCAGAACAAGGAGAACAATGACCAGTAGGACCAGGAGACCAGGATAAGCAAGACAGTGAATAGGAAGACCGGGGAGCTGTAACCAAGGACACCAGGAGGACCAGATCAAGGAGATCTAGGTGGTCTAAAACAATTATGATCGAGAGGACCAGGAACAGGGCTAAGAGGACCATGAAAAATCAGGACTTAGAGGACTAGGGCCTGGAGTACAAATCTGATCATCTTGGGTAGTGGGACCACAGTGAGGAGCATTAGATGCATCAAGGCCAACCCGAAGCAGGAAGGCCAAGGGGACTGGACAGGAGTGGCCAGAAGGATCAGTATCCAAATGACCAACCAGTCTCAGGAGAACCTAACCAGGATCAAAAGGGCCAGGACATGTGGGTATAGTACAAAAAGGACCGTGATGACAAGGAACAGAGCCAGGAGGACCAGGACAAAGGAAACCAAGGGGACAAGGACTAGAAAGGCAAAAAAAATAAAAGGCCAGATGGCCAAAGAGAACCAGCAGGGCCAGGACTAAGAGGTGCAGAGTGAGGAGAACTATGACAAGGTGACCTGGACCAAGAGAACCAGAAAGGAAGCGTGCCAGATGGGTCCAAGATTGTGTAAGCCGAAGGGACCAGGGTGGCCAGAATTCAAGGTTTTTGATGACAAGCATGAGAATACACGAACCAGAAGTTCTTGGATGACTAAAACCAAGAGGAACAGGACTAGGAGGACCTAGTCCAGAAGACCTAGATCCAGGAGAACCCAAATAATGAGACTAGGGCCAAAAGGATTAGATCCCATGTATACTGAATCATAAGAAGGTCAAGAACTATTAAATCAATGAATAGGAAGATCAGGGTCAGGAAGACCAGGGGTTTGAGGCCATGGGCCAGGCAACTAGTGCAGAAGGATAAGCTCTTAGAGGACCAGGAAAAAGAGGATCAAGGGGAAGAAAATCAAGGTGACCAGGAACATCGGGAAAAGAGGACCAGGACCTGGCATAGCAAAACCAGGAGAACAATGACTAAGACAACTAGGCATAAGTGGGCCAGGATATAAGAGGTCAGGTGGACCAAGTTGAACAGCAGGACCAGGAGCTGGGTTATTAGGAATTAGATGCACAGAGGATCAAAAGAGCAAGGTTAAGGGGATGGGAATCTGGAGGAATAGTAATTAAAAGAAATGGCTAGGAGAAGGTGTCCTAGAAGGGCAAGAATGGCCAGGAGAATCAAGACCAAAAGGACCAGACATACAAATGCGTGAATAAGGAGGACCAGGGCCATGCAGACCAGAGACAGAGTCAGGAAGACTAGCAGAATTGGAATCAGAGGATGAACAGCAGATGCACAAGCAACCAAAGCCAAACAGTTAAGAGCTAAGAGGGCCAGCATAAGGTATACCAATAGGGCAACAACCAAGGGGTAAAAGCAAGGAGGGCCAGTGGACCAGGGGACAAGGGAGATGAAGCACAGAAGCAAAGGAGAATTAACATTTGGAATTCTAAGACAAGGAGGACTATGGTGAGGAGTAAAAGAAAAGCAGGATGGGGTTTGGGCAGTATGACTAAGCCCTGTACTAGAAAAAGGATGACCAGAACAAGGAGGATCAGTACTAAGAGGATGAGCTAGGGCAGAACTAGGATGACAGGAGCCACAGGATTTGGAGAAACAGGGCCAGGAGTATCATGACCAGATAGATGAGAATCACGATAACTAGTCAGATCAGGAGGAGGTCAACAAGGGCCATTAGAGCAAGGGACCAGAGCAAGGAAGATTAGGTAGACTAGAAGGATCAAAATAACCAGGAATAGGGCATTGAGGACTGTAGGCCACATGCAGCAGAACAAGCAGGACCAAGGTGATGAGAAACAGTCATACCAAGACACAGGAGCCAGGAGGACCAAGAAGATCAGACCATAGCCCCAGAGGCCCTAATAAGGAGGAACAGGACTAATGGAATTAGTAACATATGGACTACGAAAACAGGAACCAGGGTTAGGAGGATCAGGCTGGGCCAAATCAAAAGGACTAAGAGTGCCACGGCCAGGATAACCAGAAAGGAAGGCTTGGTGGAGAACGAACAAGCTGATCAGCAGGATCAGGATCGGAAGGATATACAGGACCAGGACAACAAATGCCCAGGAAGAGCCAATACAAGGAATGGGCAGGACTAGGAAGCAGCAGGAAGGAGCAGGTCCAGGAAGATCGGGGAAAGGAAAGACTAGAATCAGGAGCACCAGATTCAGTAAACGGGAACCATGGTTACATGGGATAAGAGGTCTAGGGCCATAAGGAGGACCCGGAGGAAGAACAGCCCAGAAAAAGAGGCCTTGAAATAAGATGGGGAGGAGGATCAAAACCATAAGGCCTAGAAGGACCAGGAGGCGAAAGAAGATCAGGCCACGTGTATTAGAATATCCCTCTTGTAAATGTATTTATTTATGCTTCTCATGCTATCAACCTCTTCAAATCTCCATCTGAATTATGACCACTTATAAAATTGATAGTAAGCACTTGATGAGAAATCAGAGAATGCAAAGTGAACTAAAGTCAGGAAGGTTAAACTCTGAGATCTGAGTGATAGCAGATTCTGTCTGATGATGGCACAATGATTTGAGGGTGGGTCAGATGGTAGAGGAACTTCACTTATATAAGAGGCCTAAAGTTGGATCAATGAAAGTGACTGCGGTCTGTGAAGGATGTCAGAAAGGGTTTGAGAGACTCAGAGAGCTGTATTCAGCAAAAACAGCAAATGGCCACAAAGGGGGTCAAAGTGCTATGTCAATCAGCACAGGGGAACGCAGGATCATGAGAAGGCTCTGACAAGCAGCAGATGATAGGCCTTGATGGCCCACAGTAACAAATTGCTCAGTTTGCCAACGGTGTTCACACTGAGAACAAAGTCCAGCAGTGGTAGCTTCAGTACCAGAGGAGTGGTCTGCAGAACTCTCAGGGCATGTAGAAGGGTGGTGGGGGTATGCATGCAGCAGAAGTGATTAGAATGCCTTTCATGAGGTTCTGAGTGTCAACCAGTAGAGTAGCCTGTACATTTTTATTTGGGTATCAGAAGAACTTGAAGGATAGTGGAGTTTTAAGGATGCAGAAAGGATTGGAAGGAATGTGATGGCAGATCGGTCATGGTGCTGCCAGATGGGCTCTTAGAGGCAATAGAACAAACACCAAACAAAGTGTTCTGAGGACTTCTGATTTTGTTTGAGCAATAATAGGGGTTCCATGATAATCAGTGGACTTCATGATGGTATTGAGGGCCGGCAAATTATGGTCCAAAAAGATGCTTCTAAAGAATCATCTGATGGCCTTAGAGCAACAGAAAGGTGACATTGACATGAAACTGTGGGGGAGGTGGTCTGCGCATTGTTATAGAGACTGTTGGCATAAAGAAGGGGCCTAAAAGTGTGAGAGCCAGCTGAAAGGTTGTATTGGTGACAGGAAGGGCTGGGTGAGCTCTTATATCAACAGAAATTTAATCAGCATACCCAAAGAGTGTAGCATAAGGGTTATTAGGATGAGGTTAGCAGAACTGAACTGAGGACTTGCAGAAAGATCTAACAATCTCTGGGGGGCAACAGAATCCAAATAAATCTAATAGATAGAGCCAAATGGGTCAGATGAGCTTTTAGAACTGGCGAAAGGGATTTTTTGGAGGATTCTGAGGGCCGGTGTAAATGAAGATAGAATTCCAAGAGACAGTGGCACTAGCCTGCAGGCTCTGAAAGTTAGTGGTAGTGGTCAAAGAGATGATGGGGCACTAGGTGTCAAAACTGGTGCTTTGAGATCCAAAAGAAAAAGGTAATCCATGAACTGACACTCATCACAGGAGCCCAAAGGCTGTCTCTGAAGATATGGCACTCTCCTGCTTTCTCCTTACACAACCAAGTGCAACACTTTTGGCTGCTGCGCTGCGTTGCATGAGATTTTTGTTAATTTGGCCCTATGTGTGGTGAAATTCTGACTGCTGGGGCCAGGGGGTCGCATTTTGGATGACCCCTGGTTTGGCTTGATACATGATGTGAAAAAAAGAACAAGCTTCCCCAGACAGTGGTATAGATAAGTTGCATTCCTGTGGCTGGATGGTGGAGATTCAGGCATGAAGGAGGATGAAGAAAGACTACCTATAGAAATTCAATGAGGTCTGGGTTAGCAAAGGGCTGCTAATTAGTTCTTCCTGAGCAATGACATTTGGTAGATGGTACGGGTAAGAGGTAGGTGAGCAGGTTCTATTGTTAAAGGTGAAGAAGTGTTGAGTAAGCATCATGAGCACGACACCACCCACAGAATCACTACCAATGAATGTTCTCACCTTTTGTAAAGTAAATCTAAAAGATTTGAATTCTGTAAATAATTTTTTAATATGCAAAATTGCTGGGCTAATTTTTTAGTATTTTTACTGTTTTTATCATCATGCTTTTATTGTGTACTTTTATGATTTTAATTAATCGAATAAAGTGATTTTGACTTGACTAGCAAAGTTGTCAAGAATAGTAAACTTTTTCACTCTATGGAGCTTTTTAATCCCACTCTCAGCACTCTTTATTGCGTCTTCACAGAAAGGGTGGATACATGGAGTCGAGAGGTAGCGGTTCCCAACACCTACAGTGAACATCCATTATGGTATCTAGACTAAAAATATTTTTGTTTAGAACGAGCCACTAAGAGCGGAATGGATATTTATTGCAATTTTAAACATAGGACACTACTTGCAAGCTTAGCATTTAATCAAGGTCTTATGGATTTTAAATAGAGCAAGCCACAAGGACAGCATTTGAATATGCAATCTGTGCCTTCTTTGGAAGTAACATTCTAGAGCTGTGTTGGGATGGAAAAGTTCCTTGCATGGTGGTGGAAGTGTATCACTGCCCTGAGTGCCCTAGCTGTAATAATAGCTAGATCCTTTGTAACGATTTTGGGTCCTGAGCAGAAATGGATCATGCGTGTGTGCTATGACCTAGACATGTCTCATAGAAAGCGGTATGCTTAAACTGGGAGGGGCGGCCAATGCGTTATGCTCAGGAGGTGTAAGGCTATTACCTTTATCTGGAGCTAAGTAGCATAATTCCAATGGTGGCAGCATACAGTGTTTTTAGTAATCAGTAGAGTGAAGAGGTTCGATTTACATGTGTCATTAGAGTGGTGCCCAAGAGCCCACCACCCACAATAAAGTGCACCAGCCATGTGCTTAACTCAACGCTTGATCTACATTAAATTGTGTGTGCAGAGTGAAGATGTACGTATGCCTGTGAAATGGTACAATGTTTGAAGGAATAGAGCGAGCAGTTGAATGTGAATGCAAGGCTGTACATGTGCATGAGAGATGGTACAGTACATGGGAAATAAGGTGAGCAGTTGGGTGTACGTGCAAGGCTGTACGTGTGCTTGAGAGATGGTATAGTGCAGGAGAAAAAGTGCAAGCAGGTACATGTGAGCGCAAGGATGTACGTGTGTCTGAGAAATCGTACAATGCTGGAGAAATAGCGTGAGCAGATTTGTGTGTTCAGTAGGCATATGAATGTGTCTGTGGGAAGGTAAAGCACATAGGAGATGGCACATGTTGCGGCAAGAACATGCAAAAATATATATGCATCCTGGAAGAGGTACAGTACATTGGAGACTACATGCATCTGAATGCATGTGTGTGCAGTGGTATGTGTGCACTTGTGAAAAGAACTGTACATGTAAAATACTGTGTACCATTTTGGGAGAACCTGGGCTTGCTGGAGGAGCAGGGAGAGGTGGACGTTATCCCCAGACAGAGTTGTAGATTGTTGCTTTTCTAAGAGCTGGGTAGGACACACGTTGGAAGACAGAAATACAGGCTTTTTGGTGCATTTCAATAGGAGCTCTTTGATTCTGAAAGGAGGTCACTGGTCAAAGGGGCCTGAGCATATCTGAGGAAGGATATGAGCCTATAAAGAGATTGATAAAGAGTATGTCTTAGGCCTTTTGGTATCCTTTTGAAGCACATATGACAGAGACTGGCAGCCAGGTGTGAGCTTCTAGTAATTCCAGTGGCCTGTGTTTGGGGCTTTCAAGATTGGAGACTGTACTGCTGTGATGGACTGCTCTCTGGAGGAAGAGCACAACAAAGAAGAGGGCACTTCAAAGTGAGCACCCCCAGAACACTAACTTCAGAGGCAGAGATACTAAATCATGAGTGTGTCTGGAAATGGATTATAAAAGGGGAGCTTGAGACTCCCAACTTGTCAAACTAAAGCTGTACATCAGTGTGGAGAAGCCCAGAAAGAGCCCAGCCTGTTGTGACCAGGACCAGGGATTAATGGTCTGCCAGTCTCCCATGCTGTGTGGGAGACAACACCCAGAAAGATTAAGAACACTCACCTGGAGGCTGTAGCACCAGCTTCTGCCTTACCCAAGCCCAGTAGGCCCTGAGAGGTGAAGGGGATTTCTTGAAGGGAGTGAGGTCTAGTGGGAATTTGGTTGCGTGGATCCTGGGAGTGGAGTGTGAGATTCTGGTCTATCAGTACTGCTGCACCTATTAGGCTGCCAGCCTGTATTCAAAAGTCTGCGACCCCTTGCCAGGTGGGGGTGTAGCAAAGAATAAGGGTTACTGCTGTTAGCGCTGCACTGTGAGAGATGGGGACATTGTCTGGGCACAGCTGGGCTGTCGATGGACACCCATTGACTCTGAACTGCCATTCCATGAGAATGGGTAACATTGACCAACAGGCCACCATGCCTTGGTGAACTTGCTCTGAACTGACACAATCTAGCTGGGGATTTGGGGATCTTGCAAAAGAGCCCCTATAGAACTTCTGACCCTTGAATGCCTTAGCAGAGCCTAGCTTGGATGTTGCCTAACATGAATGGGGAATAACCTTCAACCATAAGCAGGGAAGTGGGATTGGAAATCTGACATGGGTAAGGCTTTGTATATTGTTTGAAGCAAGTTTGACTGGACAGTCATATATTGGGGTTGTTTAACGTATTTTGAGTTGTGGGTCTGTGCTCGCCCTACTCCTACCTCCTCCATGAGAAGCCTTTGACTGCTGACCATAGCTACAGCTGAGAGTCAAGTGCTGAAAAGGTACTTGACCCACATGCTCGGAGCCCATAGTTGGCTGGGCCCCAGGACATCGGGGAGAATGGCTCCAACCACCACGGTTGGTCCCAGAAATACCTGCTTTCCCCGGGTCCTCGGAAAGTAGTTGTGTCAGCTGGCAGCAAGAGTTGGGATGCCTAACAAGTAGGAGTCCAGGATGTTGGTGTGGCATTGGCCATTTCCAAGTTATGGTAGTGACACAATACGTCTAGTTTTATGTTAGTCTGCATACTCAAATACTATTAAACACAGGATTGCGAATAGACCTCAGCACCATGTCTGTAGATCAGATGAAAGGTCTATGTAGGGACAGAGGGTTCCCAGAAGCAGGAACAGAAAGGTCCTTGTCAATTTCATTAGTGTACAGTTTGAGACACTGTGTGAAAGGGAAGAAGCTGTGGTAGACTTAAGGGAGGGAACCATGTTAGAAACCCAGGAAGAGAGTAGTGTAGTGTCGATTTCTCATGTCCCCTTAGAACAGATCTGTGTCAGACACACACACAGTGTGTCCCCTGATGCACTTTCCAGGGTTCCCCCATACACTCACCACCTTTAGTTTCTAGAACACCCAAGGTGTGTATACCACCTCAAATGTATAGGATACAGCAGTTACCAATTCCAAGAGTAAATCCCTTGGGTGGGTTGAGTCTAGTAGAGACCCTGAGCTTGCAGTTGGCTCTCGAGAATACTACAGCTGAGCAAGTGAAAAAGACCAGGGAGCTTGATAGTGGGAAGCTAAGACTAGCTCACCAGGAACAAGAGGAGAGGAGGAAGGAGAGACGGGAGAATGGGCCGGTGGAGAGAAGTTGCATGAAAGGGAATAGATACAAAATAAAGGGGAGGAATAACAGACATAGAGTGGAAAGAGAAATAGAACGAAAAGGAAAGAGAACTGGAGCGGAAATATATATTTCTTGAAAGAGCGAATCTTAGGATGGCAGCCATTACAACTCCATCTGGGATGGGTGTCTCTACCTCCAGTTCCGCCAAAGTTGTGACCATGGTTCCAATAGATCGTGTGCATGTGTATGAGGAAGATCAGAACATCTTAATATGGTTTGTGAGCTTTGAGGTCAATTGCACTGCACAGGTCTTGAATGAGGTATCCAAAGCAGCTGCCTTAATTGGGTACTTGACACTGGAAGAGACAGTCATCATTGGAAGGATGCCAGTGGCAGACATTATGGTCTTTGAGCAGAGAAAGGAAGCTCTGATTATAAGGTTTGTGCTGAAGCCAGTTCAGTACCTTCAAAGGTTCAAGGAATGCAAGAGAGCAGATGGTGTTCGGTTTGAGACATAGATTCAGGCATTTTGCATGATTGGAATGAATGAGTGAAAGGGAGGGAAGCCAAGGAAATTCCAGTTCCTTAACCAGTTGATGGTGACAGAGCAACTCAAGTAGTCCTCTAACCCCACTTCGGCAATACCTATTAGATCACACAGAGAAGGATCCAGGGAAGCTTGCAGTGTTGGCTGGCAAGTGGTTAGCTAATAGGAGAAAACGTCGCTGGAACAACACAGTTCTAAGCCAAGAGGGGCGAGGAGTTTTTACCAGTATGGTGCCCAACCTGAGGGTAAGGACCAGGGTAAATCTTATCTGACCTGAGAAGGGCCCAGGTAAAATGGTAATGGTAATGGTGTGTCCAGTAAGGAGCATCGTGTGACGGGAGTAGAGGGAAGTTCTTCAAAGTCCAAGGTGGTAACTTGCAACAACTACCACTAGTTGGGATTTTTTAAAAGAGACAATCAGGTGAAAGACCCTGTGCCAGCTGCACCCATAACTACAAGTATGCTTTGTGTGGGTGGAGGGACCCAGGAGTGTCCGGTTGAGGTCAAACTAGTGGCTATGGACATCTGGAAGAGGGACTCAGATGTTCTGAGGCACATTCATCCTCACACAATATGATTTGTGCAGGAAGATAGTATGAAGGGAAGGAAAGTGCCTGCCCTGAGGGACACTGGGGCCTTCCACATAGTTGGTTGAGAGGAAGTCCCTTAATACTGAGGAGATACTCCTCAGGACCAATGATACAGATTTGGTTGCCAATGAAGGGGGCATGGAGTATCTGCTTGCCCGGGTTGAGTTTGAGCTCAATGGCAAGACGACCATGGTTAATGTCAGTAAAAGGGAAAAGCAAGGTGCTGGTTGTCTTTTGGGCAATGATTTTATTGCCCCAGGCATGGTGCCGGGACCAGAAGCCTTTATGGCTTGGACCACTTCAGCTGTGTTGAACGGAGCACAGGCTGCACATTATTCCCAGAGTGGGACTGGGATCACGTCTGTTTTGAAGGGACCAGGGCATGGTAGTTTGCAGGAAAGGGCAGACTCCATGAAGGCACTAGCCATGGAGGTCATCACTTGTGCTGCAAAGAGAGGGGAGGATGAGGATCCTGGAATGGACCAGGTCCTGGTGTCTGTGTCACTTCCAGAGCTTCAGGGATTTCTAGATACTGGGGGACTACCCAAAATGATTTCTGCAAGCCACAGGAAAAATGACCTATGCTTGTGGGACTTTTGAAAGAAGCCCGGGAACAGGTCTGTAATGGAGTGTTTGGGAAGCACTATGTTGACTGGGAGGGTAGCCTATGGTACAGTGAGCCAGTGAATCCTGACCCAGGATCTAGCAAGAGGATGGTGGTTAGGATGGTACATAGGAACTTCCTGTTGTCATTGGCTCCTGAAGCACCCATGACAGGACACTTGGGCATTAGAAAAACC
This sequence comes from Lissotriton vulgaris, assembly GCF_964263255.1. NCBI lineage: Eukaryota > Metazoa > Chordata > Amphibia > Caudata > Salamandridae > Lissotriton > Lissotriton vulgaris. The sequence goes on along the minus strand of NC_141699.1, from coordinate 887,547,728 downwards.
CAGGAGAGGTTGACCCTTTGTTCTACTTGCCAGGGATTTACAGAGACACATAGCAGTTCAGTAGAACCTGTCATACTTGCAAGATAAATGGTAAGTCAGGAAGGAGGATAATGCAGGTTTTGTGTGTTTACCATTTAAGCAGGTGGAAATAGATATAGTTGGTGTTAGTCCTGTCAGCCCTTTGGGTGGTCCCTCCTGTTATTTATTTATTTTTGTCTCCTTTTTGCCCCTCAATTCCTTTCATTTTGATGTCCACTGGAATTTTTAGGTGTTGTCCTGGGGGTTAGGTACTCCTTGACCCTATAGTTTCCTCAGGCCTAGGTGACTCTCAAGAATGAGGGAAATGCAGCTACACAAAATGGTGGCCAGTAACTGCCATAACTGATTACCTCAGGGACTGGCCCATAGTCACCTATGGGGAATCTAGAACCTTCTGGCCTGTTCTAGACACTAGGGGCAGGGGGTATATAAGGCCAACTGTAAGGCGGCCATTTTGTCATACAGAGAGAGAGTCAGCTGGAGTACAGGCTGTGGCGCTAGGTGGGGGGTAGGACATTCAGAGGGTTGACTTCCTTTTAAGGGATTGCCTCCTTACTGCTTTCACCACCCTTTCCTCCTTACTGCAGACCTGACCCTGCCAAGCTGTGTTCCTGTTGACCCTGGACATAAGGTCCTCCCAGTTCCAGAAAGTCAATCCCTAGCCTGAGGGGAATTGGGGTGATCGTTAGAGACTGAACTGTGAGGTAACTCTGCCCCCGTTGTCCAGTGAATGATCAACTATTAGAAACCTTGCGGACATTGCCACGATAGGAGAGAAGACAGAAAGAGAGGATTTGACACCCCCCTTTTCTCCTTCGTTTTATGACCCTAACTACTCCATGCTTTCCCCTTCTGACCCTCTCTTACCTGGGCTAAATACCGTCAACACGTGAACGATTTCTTTCACGAGTGAGTCTGGGTGGAAGATAGTGAGCCTGGGGAAGGAGTCAGTGGCAGTGACATCAAGTAGCGTGGCTGCCCCGAGGGAAGGACAGAGTGAGTAGCCGAGAGATCGTGCAGCCGCGGTATTGCGCAGGCCCTGTGAGGCGAACGCTAGTCCCTGTGTGAGGGAGGTGCTGTTGGAGAGAATCGTGCCGCCGCGGAACAGTGCAGGCCCTGTGAGGCGAACGCTAGTCCCTGTGTGGGGGCAGAGCAGCAATAGGAGACCTGCCGCGATTGAGCAGGTTCAGAAGAGGAGCCGCTGGTCTCCGGCGCTTGCTCACTGGTGCCGCTTTTCCGAAGGACGGCGGAGACAACGGACTGAAGGGCGGTGAGAGAGGCGCGGTCGCCGCTTCCCTTCTTCCCGCGCAGCCTTCCCATAGTGTCAGCCCTGGGACCGAGTGGCTTGACCTGTGGGGGAGGCGCTGTTGGGAGCGGATTGGGGCCAAATAAGACTTCTGGCCTCCGTCGGCTGATCGGGGCATTGAAGACGAATGCCAAATACTTTTCAAGTAAGGAGTGATCTGGGGGCTAACGAGGGACCTGAGATCAGAGGTGGAAGGTCCTAGGAGGGAGACCCTCCCCCATTTGAATATTGTTTTCCTCTGGCTGAAGGGACTGTGCCAGTGAAACATTCGAACTGTGACTAGGTTACCCTATGAAGACGAATTGAACATAAAAAGGGGAGTGGAGTAGGGTGCTAATGTTCAACGAGTGATTCAACCATTATAAGCCTAAAAGTGATTTAGATTGGAGACTGTTCTTTCCTTTACAGGGGGAAAGGAAGAAGTTGACTTGAGCATTTTCAGGATAATTGCTGGGAACAATTTAAGTTATTTGAAATGTATCAAGTGAGTTCTTTCTGAATGCTTTGGGAAGCCTCCTTGTTTCCTTGAAGGTGTAAAACTGTTTATTCCTAAAGGGCCAAGTTTGTTCCACCACGAAACTGCCTATATTGGGAAGATCCTTTGGCACTTATTGACCCCAAGGTGTTAAGAAGTAATGTAGTGATGAATTGTCTGAGGAGGTCATATAACGTGGGTAACCATTAAAACCAAATGTAAGGATAAGAAAGTACAATAGATTTTTTATAAAACTGGACCGTATTTTCCTAAGAAATTGGTGTAGTGTAATTTTTGAATGGATGGATGCTGAGTTACTGTAAGAGTGTGACGCAAGCTTAACACTTTTGCCTTTGGGATAGACCTTCCTACGCTGTGCTAGGCTACCCTTTGTGATCTGGGGACCCCACGTCCAACATAATTGGTGTCTAGCGGTGGGATGACAACTGTGCTGGCGTCCACTCAATAGTAACGTAGTGTACTCAACAGACCTACACCTGGAGTTTTCTCCTAGCGGACTCCCTAATTATATTTTTGTTTTTCCAAATTTACTCCTGGTGGTGGCTGGAGGTAGCTTCTAATTACTCTCTATACTAATTCCTTCCAGGTGGCTGTCCCGAACTCTAATTGGCAAAATGGAATTTGCTCTGGAAGAATTAGAGACCTATACTGTGGCTCAACTCCGAGAATTTTGTCAAAACATGGGAGTGTTCTTCAAGCGTGGTGCTAAAAAGGGGGAACTCCAAACCAGCTTGAGGGCGTGGGTGGCAGCTCACCCAGATGGGAAGGAGGAGGAGGAGTCAGACCGGGACACTGTCATCGGGGTAGATGTGTTGTACCAACCTGAGAGGGAGAACCTACTGCCAGGTCCCAGAACACTCTCAAGGGGGGGGCAGCAGTGTTTCCGTGAGAAGTATGACTGAAGCCAAACTAGCGGACAGGAGGGAGGAGAGACAGTTAAAATGGGAGTTGGCGAAATTAGAGAAGGCAAGAGAAGAGAGTAGGCTAGCTCATGAGTTGAGCCTCAGAGAATTGGACTTTAAGGCCCTGCAAGTAGGGACTTCCAGTTCTCCAAATGGTGGCAGCGAACCTAAGGACTTGACCAGAGAACCCAGACCCTATTTACCAAAGGACGTAGTCGCCAGCTACAGCGCAGGGGATGACATCGCCAAGCGGCTGGCTGCCTATGAGGTCTCCTTAAGAGCCCATGGGATCCTGGAGAAACACTGGGGGGGGTTGTATAAATACATGCCTCCTACAGGAAGGGATAAACTCTTGGCCCTAGAGCAGGGAGAGCAGACCCACTACCCCACCATGAAAGTGGCGCTGATCAAGAAGTTTGGACTGACCCCAGAGAAGTATCGGCAGAAGTTTAGGGGTAGTCACAAATTAGGCACACAGAATTGGGTGGATTTCTTGGATTACGCAAAGAAGGCATTAGAGGGTTGGGTACAAGGCAGCGAGGTGAGGGACTATGAAGGATTGTATGACCTTATTCTCAGGGAGCACCTACTCGAGAAATGTTTTCCCGAGCTGCGACAACACCTGGTGGACAACAAGCTGACCAGCCAACGGAAGCTGGCTGAGGAGGCGGACATCTGGGCTAGTACCCGGGTGTCCTCAAAAGGGACTGGAGGGGATTCCCAAAGGACTGGACAGGGCTCCCCCCAGAAGAAAGAGGGGGGAGATAAAAAGAGGGAGTTCTCAAAAGGCCCCCAAAACAGTTTCCAGGGAAAGGGAACAGGTTTCACCCCTAAGGCTAACCCACCCAGAAACCCTCATCCTGGCCAGAGTCAGCAGCGAAGGGTTGTCCACTGCTTTGAGTGTGGTGGCGTTGGACACTATAAAGGAGATGCCAAGTGCCCAAAGAGACCACCCCCTCCCACTGGAGGGAAAGCCCCGGGAGTAGCTAGTGTAGTGCTCGGGGAAGAGTTGCCCTTGGATAAGGGGGGAGAGTGGGCGGGTGTCACCTTAGTGTCCCTGGGAGATCGGGAGATGGTTCCTAAGATTCAGGTGCCCTCCAATACTACAAAGTATGGGCAGTGGGTCACCATCAATGGCCAAAGAGGGGAGGCTCTGAGAGACACAGGAGCCAGTATGACTATGGTAAGGAGTCAACTGGTGTCTCCAGAGCAGGTGATTCCACATGTACTCCACCCCGCCGCGATGGCTGACTGCAGATTGGGCCACTACCCTGTGGCCGAGGTTCCCTTTGAGTGGGAAGAGGTTGCAGGTTCACTTCGAGTTGCCGTAAGCCCTGCCGTGCAAGTTGATTGTCTGCTGGGAAATGATACAGAGCACAATGCTTGGAAGGAGGTGGAATACCGGACTCATTCTGAGATGCTGGGTACACCTTACTGGGCCTGTGCTAGCACAAGGTCAGCGACTACCCGGAGAGGGAGCTCACTTGGGTTGGAGCCTGGAACAAGGGCCCAGCCAGCTGCCAAAAAGGGAAAGAACCGAGGACAGGAGAAGCCTGCCTCGGCTTCCACGCCCCATGAGACAGATAGGCCACCTGCAGTGGTGGACCAGGAGTCCATGGAGGGGGAAGTTGTCTCCCTGGAGAACTTACCTATCCCTGCTGAGTGGCATGTGGAAGGAGGGCCTACCAGGAAGGAGTTTTGTAAGGGCCAGAAGGAGTGCCCTACCCTTGAGGGACTGAGGCGACAGGCCGAAGCCCAGGCAGCAGGGAACGTTACTGGAAGTTACCATATTTACTGGGAGGATAGACTCCTCTACAGTGAACCTAAGGCACCCGTGCACGGTTCATCACGGGCCTTGGTTGTCCCTCAATGTTACAGAGCCTTTCTTTTAGAATTGGTTCATGAGATACCCTTGGCAGGACACTTAGGACAGGACAAGACCTTTGCCCGGCTTGTCCCCCACTTTTACTGGCCTCAGATGAGGGTGGCATCCGACACATACTGTCGGACATGTGTATCCTGCCAAGCCAGTGGGAAAACAGGGGTGAAGCTGAAAGCTCCCCTGGAACCACTTCCTGTTGTTAGCACCCCCTTTGAAAGGGTGGGCATCGACATTGTGGGGCAATTGGATCCACCAACTACAGCTGGTCACAGGTTTATCCTGGTTCTGGTGGATCACGCCACACGGTACCCAGAGGCAATTCCTCTGAGGACCATTACTGCACCTGCAGTGGCTAGGGCCCTGATGGGGATCTTTACCCGAGTGGATATCCCCAAGGAGGTTGTGTCCGACAGTGGGACCAACTTTATGTCAGCATACATGCGGGCTATGTGGAAGGAGTGTGGAGTTACCTACCGGTTTACCACTCCTTAACACCCACAGACCAATGGTCTAGTGGAAAGGTTCAACAAGACATTGAAAGGCATGATAAGAAGTCTGCCTGAGAGCCTGTGGAGGAAATGGGACGTCCTCCTACCCTATCTGTTGTTTTCCTACAGGGAAGTTCCACAGAAGGGAGTGGGCTTCAGCCCCTTCGAGCTTCTGTATGGGCACCCTGTGCGTGGTACTCTCAGCCTGGTGAAAGACGGATGGGAAAAGTCTCCCAGGAAGCTTCCCCAGGATGTGGTGAGCTACATGCTGGCCTTCTGGAGCCAAATGGCTAAGTTGTGGAAGCAAGCTTCAGACAACTTGGAAGCCAGCCAAGCAGTGATGAAAGAGTGGTATGACCACAACGCTCACCCTGTGGAGTTGGAGCCTGGCCAGAAAATGTGGGTGATGGAACCTGGAGAGCTTAGTGCCCTCCAGGATCGCTGGACAGGCCCCTTTGAGGTGATGGAGAAGAAGGGGAAGGCCACCTATCTGGTGGATCTTAAGACCCTCGACAGCCCCTACGGGTGCTGCATGCCAATCGTCTCAAACCCCACCATGAGAGGCCCGAGGTCATCTTAATGATGGTGACTGATGGAGCAGAGGAAGTGGAAAGCGAGCCTCTCCCTGATCTCTTTTCGTCTCAAGAAAAGGATGGGTCGGTGGAGGGAGTGATTCTCTCACCATCCCTAACTCCTGAGCAGACTGCCGCCAGGTCTTGGAGCAGTACTCCTCGCTGTTCTCCCTTGTCCCGGGAAGGACCCACCTGTGTACCCATGATGTGGACACAGTAGACAACCCACCTGTGAAGTCTAGGACCTACCGGATGTCAGACAAGGTGAAGGCCAGCATCCACAGTGAAGTTACCAAGATGCTGGAGCTAGGAGTAATTGAACCTTCTAGTAGCCTCTGGTCCAGTCCGGTGGTTCTGGTACCAAAAGCTGCCCCACCGGGCACCACTCCAGAACTGAGGTTCTGTGTGGACTACCGGGGACTGAATTCAGTGACCAAAACTGATGCGCATCCGATCCCTAGGGCGGATGAACTGATTGACCGGCTGGGAGCTGCCTAATACTTGAGTACCTTTGACCTTACTTCAGGGTACTGGCAGATCTCCCTTACAGAAGGAGCAAAGGAAAGGTCAGCCTTCTCCACGCCTGAGGGCCACTACCAGTTCTGTGTAATGCGTGTAATGCCCTTTGGGCTCAAGAACGCCCCTGCCACCTTTCAGCGGCTGGTGAACCAGGTCCTCTCTGGGATGGAGGCTTTTTCCACTGCTTATCTGGATGACATTGCCGTCTTCAGCAGCAGTTAGGAGGACCATTTGCGTCACTTACAAGCTGTTCTTCAGGCCCTGAAACAGGCTGGCTTGACAATCAAGGCCAGTAAATGTCAGATCAGGCAGGGGTCGGTTGTGTACCTAGGCCACTTGGTGGGTAGGGGAACGGTGCAGCCCCTCCATGAAAATATTGAGGCTATCATGGCCTGGGAGCCCCCCAAGACCCAAACTGAGGTCTGAGCCTTCCTGGGCCTCACGCTTTACGACCGTCGCTTTGTGAAGGGGTATGGCACTATTGTGGCACCCCTGACTGAGCTCACATCTAAAAAGCAACCTCGACGGGTAGTCTAGACGGAGGCTTGTCAGCAAGCCTTTGAGAAGCTGAAACAAGCAATGTGTGCAGCACCGGTCCTGAGGGCCCCGTATTTTTCCAAAGAATTCATTGTCCAGACAGACGCATCAGAGCATGGCATTGGGGCAGTGTTATCGCAACTCAATGAAGAGGGTCTGGATCAACCAGTTGTCTTTTTATCAAGGAGACTGCTTCCCCGGGAACAGAAGTGGAGTGCAATTGAGCGGGAAGCCTTTGCAGTTGTTTGGGCTCTGAAGAAGTTGCGGCCATACCTGTTTGGCTCGCACTTCCTGGTTCAGACCGACCATCGACCCCTTTGTGGGCTGATGCAAATGAAGGGGGAGAATCCCAAGCTGTTGACAAGGTCTACCTCCCTAAAGGGAATGGACTTCCGGGTGGAACATCGGCCTGGAGTGGACCACGCCAATGCAGACGGTCTCTCTAGGTATTTCCGCCTTAGTGATGAGGACTCTCAAGGGGTTGGGTAGCTCTCCCCACTTTCAGCTGGGGGGACGCGTGTTAGACCTGTCAGCCCTTTGGGTGGTCCCTCCTGTTATTTATTTATTTTTGTCTCATTTTTGCCCCTCAATTCCTTTCATTTTTATGTCCACTGGAATGTTTAGGTGTTGTCCTGGGGGTTAGGTACTCCTTGACCCTATAGTTTCCTCAGGCCTAGGTGACTCTCAAGAATGAGGGAAATGCAGCTACACAAAATGGTGGCCAGTAACTGCCATAACTGATTACCTCAGGGACTGGCCCATAGTCACCTATGGGGAATCCAGAACCTTCTGGCCTGTTCTAGACACTAGGGGCAGGGGGTATATAAGGCCAACTGTAAGGCGGCCATTTTGTCATACAGAGAGAGAGTCAGCTGGAGTACAGGCTGTGGCGCTAGGTGGGGGGTAGGACATTCAGAGGGTTGACTTCCTTTTAAGGGATTGCCTCCTTACTGCTTTCACCACCCTTCCCTCCTTACTGCAGACCTGACTCTGCCAAGCTGTGTTCCTGTTGACCCTGGACATAAGGTCCTCCCAGTTCCAGAAAGTCAATTTCTAGCCTGAGGGGAATTGGGGTGATCGTTAGAGACTGAACTGTGAGGTAACTCTGCCCCCGTTGTCCAGTGAATGATCAACTATTAGAAACCTTGAGGACATTGCCACGATAGGAGAGAAGACAGAAAGAGAGGATTTGACAACCCCCTTTTCTCCTTCGGTTTATGACCCTAACTACTCCACGCTTTCCCCTTCTGACCCCCTCTTACCTGGACTAAATACCATCAACACGTGAACGATTTCTTTCACGAGTGAGTCTGGGTGGAAGATAGTGAGCCTGGGGAAGGAGTCAGTGGCAGTGACATCAGGTAGCGTGGCTGCCCCGAGGGAAGGACAGAGTGAGTAGCCGAGAGATCGTGCAGCCGCGGTATGGCGCAGGCCCTGTGAGGCGAACGCTAGTCCCTGTGTGAGGGAGGTACTGTTGGAGAGAATCGTGCCGCCGTGGTAGTGCGCAGGCCCTGTGAGGCGAACGCTAGTCCCTGTGTGGGGGCGGAGCAGCAATAGGAGACCTGCCGCGATCGAGCAGGTTCAGAAGAGGAGCCGCTGGTCTCCGGCGCTTGCTCACTGGTGCCGCTTTTCCGAAGGATGGCGGAGACAACGCACTGAAGGGTGGTGAGAGAGGCGCGGTCGCCGCTTCCCTTCTTCCCGTGCAGCCTTCCCATAGTGTCAGCCCTGGGACCGAGTGGCTTGACCTGTGGGGGAGGCGCTGTTGGGAGCGGATTGGGGCCAAATAAGACTTCTGGCCTCCGTCGGCTGATCGGGACATTGGTTACCCTATGAAGACGAATTGAACATAAAAAGGGGAGTGGAGTAGGGTGCTAATGTTCAATGAGTGATTCAACCATTATAAGCCTAAAAGTGATTTAGATTGGAGACTGTTCTTTCCTTTACAGGGGGAAAGGAAGAAGTTGACTTGAGCATTTTCAGGATAATTGCTGGGAACAATTTAAGTTATTTGAAATGTATTAAGTGAGTTCTTTCTGAATGCTTTGGGAAGCCTCCTTGTTTCCTTGAAGGTGTAAAACTGTTTATTCCTAAAGGGCCAAGATTGTTCCACCACGAAACTGCCTATATTGGGAAGATCCTTTGGCACTTATTGACCCCAAGGTGTTAAGAAGTAATGTAGTGATGAATTGTCTGAGGAGGTCATATAACGTGGGTAACCATTAAAACCAAATGTAAGGATAAGAAAGTACAATAGAATTTTTATAAAACTGGACCGTATTTTCCTAAGAAATTGGTGTAGTGTCATTTTTTAATGGATGGATGCTGAGTTACTGTAAGGGTGTGACGCAAGCTTAACACTTTTGCCTTTGGGATAGACCTTCCTACGCTGTGCCAGGCTACCCTTTGTGATCTGGGGACCCCAGGTCCAACAGTTGGTCAATTTGAATAGTCGGGCAAAAGAACAAAAAGTACATCTTGGTTGTGGTAGATCACCCTCAGGTACACTTAGGCTGTACCCCTGAGGAATATCAATGAAGGGTAATAGCAACAGCTCTCCTGGCAATTTTTTCTGTGGTTGATTTTTCAAGGAGAGTAATCTCAGACTGGGAAACCTATTTTATTTTGTCTTACATGGGAGAGATGTGGGAGCAAGCTGGTGTGACTTACCACCTCTCTGCAGTATATCTCCCACAAATCAGTTGTTTGGTGGAGCGGTTTAACAAAACACTGAAGCACATGATGGAAAATCCTCAGGAGGAAGTGGGATCTTTTTCTGCCACATCTCTTGTTTGTTTGCCTAGAGAATCCGCAGAAAGGTGTAGGGTTCAGTCCCTTTGAGCTTCTGTATTCTACGGGGTCCACTCATCTTAGTAAAAGAAGGGTGGGAAAGAATCTCAGAGTCTCCACCGATGGATGCGATGTTCTAGGCGATTGGCCCCAGGAAGGTGATGGTGCAATACATGTGTCAAGAAAACTAAAGCCTACAGGCTAGCCAAGCACCGATGAAGGAGTGGTATGACCAGCAATCTTATCAGAGAGCTACACTCACAAAGGTCACAAAGTGTTGGTGCTAAAGTCTATTTGCCGAAGGGCTTTGGAGGGCAAATGGTGTGGGCCATACAAAGTAGTTAAGAAGATGTCTGAAATAAACTACTTGGTGGACATGGGTGTCACAAGGAACCCAAGAGTGTTTCATGTGAATTGGCTGAACCCTTACCTTCAGAGAGACCACACAATGAATATCATGGCTATGGCAGAGGAAGTTGAGGGAGACAGAGAACCTCTTCCTGACTTCCAGCATGGTAACATGAGTGATGGCAATGTGGAAAAGGTGCAGTTAGTTCCTGAGTGTTAGACCAGGCACCATTGGCGTGGGTCTCTCTTCCATTTTTGCTGCTGCCTCATGTATTTTTGCTGGTGTTAGATGCTTTGGGCACTGTGCCACTTCTATTCAGTGCCACAGTGCAAGTGCTCCCTATTGTAAATTGATGTATTAATCAGTGGTAACATGTTTGGCTAGTTGGCTTACTTGTCAGACCCTAGTCTAGTGCACTGAGTGTGCCCAGGGTGTGTAAATCCAAATGCTGCTGGTGGGCTTGCAGCACTGGTTGTGCCACCCACATAAGCAGCCTTGTAAAATGTGTCTGAGGTCTGCCATTGCAGCGCCTGCGTGCAGTCTGGTACTGTCATGCTGGCAGGGCAAGTGCACCCACTTCCCTGTCCCTAAACCTTCCCTTTTCTTCATATCAGTCACCCCTACGGTAGGCCCAGGGGCAGGGTGCATTGTAAGTATAAGGTAGGACAAGCCCTGGTGTGTGTGGCATGTCCTGATAGTGAATTACAGCCATTTTCGTGTTTCACTATTGCAAGGCTACCTGTTCGCCATAGGCCAGAATGGGATGTTAGAGTTATTACATTTTATAATACTAACTGTCTCAGAGAACATGGTAGAAATTCGAGTTTAGTATGCCTGAACTCAGAATAATAAAATACATCTTTTAGTGAAGTTGGTTTTAATATTCTGTGTTTGAAAATACAACTTTTAGAAAGTAGGTATTTGCTTGTCTAACCATTCAAACCTGCCTCTGCTACGTTGTGTATTCCTTTGTCTGGTTTTGTGAGTGACAGGGCTGGGGAATTCCAAGAGACAGGCTGATTCACCCAGTGGTGAATAGAGAGATCTGCATCTAGATGGGAGGGAGGAGTTGCACCTGAACCTTGAATAGGGCTGTGCCTGCCTTCCACAATGCTGGCTCCACCTCCTGGGGAGTGGCTGATGTCTCTGCCCTGCACACTGAAAGAAGAGAAGGAGTCCTGTAAACAAAGTGCTCCAGAACTGTACTTGCCTTCCACAATGCTGGCTCCATCTCCTGTGGGGCGTCTGATGTGCTTGCCCTGCACTGTGAATGGAAAGGAGAAGTCTGGTAAACAGAGTGCTTCAGAACTGGTTTGGACTGGGCAAAGGCCCCTCTCTTCTCAGAGAACAAAGGATTTTGGGGTATAAATATTGGGACCCTGATCCCATGAAATCAGATCACTTTTGGACTACAAGAAGAAACCTTTACTGAGGAGAGGAACCTGAAGAAACTGAGGAGAGACTATTCCCAAGCCGAAGTGCTGCTTGGGGGATTGGCCTGCAGTGGTTGGCTTACTGCCAAAAGAAGGAGAAAGGTACTTTGTGTACTTTGCTTTCAACTTGTGAAGGATCTCCAAGGGCTTGGAAAAGAGCTTGCCTCCTGCTGAAGTCTCAGGGACAACAGACTTCACCCCGAGCTCCCCAGAGTTCTTTGGAAGTGCCTGCTGCTGTGTTGGGCCTTCTGAGGAACTGCGTGTTGCAAGGAGCTGGAAGCGCGACTCAACGAGAAGAAGCATGTCACCTTCGCTGTGCCTGCCGTCGCAACTCCAAAGGAGGGTGTCGTCACTGGAACTGTCGCACTGCACTGCATCGGAGAGAAGCGTGCCGCAAGGAAGAGGAAGCGTGTCGCTGCTGCTGCCGTCGCAACTCCGAAGGAGGGTGTCGCCGCTGTAGTTGTCGCACTGCACTGCATCAGGAGAAGAATCACGCAACGAGGTCAGAGCGTTTCGCTGTCGCTGTGCCTACCATCGCAACTCCGAAGGAGGGTGTCGTCGCTAGAACCGTCGCACTGCACTGCATCGATCAAGAGCACCTCGCATCCCCGAAAAGTGCGCCGCCATCGGAGCTGCTGCCATCGCATCTTGGATGTCGCCGCTGTAGTTGTCACATCGAGCGGAAGCTTCATGCATCGTGGGAGAAGAGCGTCGCCGCTGGAGCTGCTGCCGTCACTTCGTAAGGGTGTCGCCGCTGCAGTCAACGCATTGAACCGAGAACTTCTCGTATCCCCGAGAAACGTGCCGCATCTGGAAGATCTTCACGTCTTTATTTCTTTGTATCTGAACTTTGCCGCATTTCCCATCGCTGCGACATTGCTTGTCGTGGAAGCGCAACGCAACCTAAGGTACATTGACACAGAGTGTCGCATCTAAGAAATAAACTAAGCTTAAATCTACTATCTTAAAGTAATCGTATTGTGTATTTTTGCCGTTTATGGTCTTGTGGTAACTCTATATGAAGTCTTCCTATTTTTTATATAAAACCTGTGTAGTGTCCATTTGTAGTGTTGTCACTGGGTTACTGTATGTGGTCACAACTGCTTAACTTACAAAGCCTCTGCGATAAGGCCTTGCTTCTCGTGCCAAGCTACCAAGGGGGTGAGCAGGGGTTATTTCAGGAGTGTAATCCCCTTATCCTGACTAGAGGAGAGGGTCCCTATTTGTCACACGTACCTACCTGTACCAACTAGAGACCCCCAAATCTAACACTGAGTTATCACTTGAGCAGCAGAAAGAGAGTGTAGAGAGGTGTTGGGATGGTTTTCCAACCTCTTCCCCCTGGCCCAGGGGGTCGGCATTCATCTTAGTTCATGACCTTGACACAGGGAACAGTCTGCGAGTTAATGGTAGAACGTACAGAATGTCTGACCGGGTACAGGTATGCCACACCCAGGTGTGAACATTTCTCACCTCAATCTCCTGCCTATTCAAGGAGAGTAGAAACCTGCAAAGAGGAAAGAAACAAAGGGATAAGTACAGCAACCAGTTTTGTTTCAGTTAAATGTGCATAACCGAAGAGGTGATGGGAAGATTTTCCTATCACTTCTCACTGGTCTCAGTCTTGACACCTGTCTGTGTGCATGACATATACTCAGGGAACAGTCTGCCAGTGAAGGGCAGAATGTACACAATGTCTGATCAGGTTCAGGGATGCCGCACCTTTGCCAGGCAAAATGGTGTAAAATCTGGAAGCAGCTTCAAACAATTATCGGAGGTGAACCTGGGCCCTTATTTATGAGGCCTTGGATCAGTTTTGCGCCGCCGGTGCGTCACTTTTTGTGAGGCACCAGCGGCGTACAAAATGCGCCTTGTTGCGCCATATTTAAAAAGTGACGCATCTAGGTAGATGCGTCACTTTTTAAACCCCTGCGCCACATTATACCTGCGTCAGGTATAATGTATGCAGAGGGGGCGTTCCCCCGCAAAAAGCCTCGTAATGGTGACGCAGTGAAATCTATGAGATTTCACTGCGTCACTTTTAGGATGTTGTTGTGTCAAAATCTTGCGCCTGCCTCACAGCAGGCGTAAGACTGACGCAAGCCCTTTCACATGGGGCTTTCCCCATGTGAAAGGACGCATTTCTGGAGTTGCGTCACTTTTGTGACACATTCCAGCAATGCGTCACTTTTGCGCTTACAGATACGTCAGAAATACTGACGTATCTGTAAGTCCTTGCGACATGATGCGTCATACATTAAATATGACGCATCATTGGTGTCGCAAGGAGTGCGCAGTGAAAAGTGACGCATCGCTGTTTTCACGCAGCGATGCGTCACTTTTCATAAATGAGGCCCCTGGAATTTATGGCATGAAAATGTGTCATGCTCTTGTCTGGTCGAAGAGTATGGAAACCTGCAAGAGAAAATAAACTAAAAAATAAGTACCACAACTAGTTTCTTTTCAGTTAAATATGCGTAATCAAAGAACAATTCTATTATTAATGTTACAGCACAGTAACCTGATTCCAAGCTGAGTAATGATGTAATTACAGATCGCGAAGAGAGATCAAAAGAACTAAGAACAAATCACTTCTTGGTGTTGAGGTAAACATTGACAGTTGTGATAACTTGAATATTAGAGAGCGCAATTCACACATGGGGTATCATAGCAAGAAAGAGCACCAAAGAAACTACGAGTGAAATTCTCAAATAGTGTGCAACTAAGGCTTATAGCTGAAAGAAAATACTTTTCATAGGAAAGACTAACAGTTTGACATACCAGAGACTTGCATTCAATGCAGACTTTTAAATAGATACCTACCTGTGAGATTAAAAGTGATCAAACTAGGTATGATTGAGATTGAAGTTAATAACTGTTAGAAAAGGCGTGGTCTGCTTTCAACATAACTTGGGGTGTGTCTAAACATTTCTTGCAGTAGCACCAAGTACAATCTTCATACCTATAGAGATGAAGAAAAGAGAGTTGCTAATGGTGTGGAAGTGACAAAATCATCAGCTCTTTCTTTTTCTTTCTGATCCCATTCTTCCTTACCATCAGTGTTCTCCACAAGAGTGCGTGTGCGATTCCTCTCACTTTGGAGAACACTGTTGAAGGTCAAGCTTCGTTCATGGCTGCACCAGGCCACTGGATAGAGGTCAATCATTCTGAACAAGTTTTAGTATGGTTATGCATAAATATGGACAAATGCTGTTGGATTCTGCCTTGAAGTTTCTAAGCTTTGGGAACCGGGGGGTATGGCCCTTTGGACAGAAGTGGGGTTGGGCCCAATAAATCTTAAACAAAAGGAAAAAGTACCCACACTTCACGTTATTTAATCAAATTTCACTTAGAAAAAGTAATGAACCAACTTTATCATGTTCATTTCGGCAGTTATTTGTGCCTTTTATTCGTTTTTTTGGAATGAACAGTGCTGTTTTTTAGAAAGAGAAGAAGGAGTTCTCCACAAACATAGCCACACGTTTTTGTGATCTAACTTGTGCAACAACATATGTACAAAAAAATGAAAACATACAGTCAATACAATTCAATTCATGGTATGACGTGTAATGAAGCAAACAGGTGGAAAAAGAAATTAATAAAGTGAAAAAAGATGTCAAACTTATTATCAAATAGACATCAACACATAAATGCAATTAGTTCCAAATACTGAAATACCATCGAGTATTATAGTTATTCAGTATGTGTATCAACAATTTTTTCAATAGATAAGGTTCAGTCCCTTTTGTCAACAATATTTACAACATTGTAGGATTTAATCCTTTATGCCAAACTTGTGGGATTTAGTCCTTTATGCCGACGCGTTTCGAGTGTGGGTTTCCTGTGCCCACACTCTCATCAGGGCTGAATGAATCTTTTTCCAATCCTTATCCTAGTGGTGGAAAAAACAACATATGTGTGCTTATTAGGACCCCTTCCTTGGGTTTCCCAATTTTTTAAAAGAAAGCTATAAGGTTGAAAACAAGGCGCCTTACCTCTGAGGTGTAGAGGTGAAGGTCTCACTTGAAGCTTTAGAATGAAGCAGTGTGCATGCTTCTAAAAATAAAAGTCATTGTGTTTTTAGATCAGACTATCTAACATCACTTGCTACTTGCATTCAACGATTTTGTGAAGCCAAGACAGAGCGTTTTTACCTTTCCCGATGTATCTTGAAGGTTCAGTAATTTGTACTGTTTTCCTTCCTAGTTAATTATGATTAAGCGGGACCGCTCGTGCCATGTATTTCTATGAAAAAAGTGACCGGCATGCCATTATAGTCTCTGCCTGCATTTTAGGATCGTTTCAATTATTTTACTCAGAGAGCCGCTGAAACACTCACCGCGGATTTTCTCACGCGTTAGTTGGTGTCTCTCACCAATCTTGTGGGGCAGTGCTCGTGCAATTTTCACGAATCTGCAATAGTAAAAGGACCGTGTCAGGGACGCTGCACTTAAAGGTAAGATCACGAGCTAGTTTAGCGGGCTCAAAGTACACGCTTACCTATTCTTTCCGCTTGCATCTCCTCTCGCTCCAATCCTCAATCTGAGTCACCAGTGTTGTTTGGACCGGCAACTGCCTGTCTGATTCTTGAAACTTTTGTGACCAATAAGAGGAGAGTGTTGCGAGAAAACCAGAAAGGTGCATTCTGGGGGTTGTAGTGAATAAAACAGTTTAATAGAATTTTCAGAGTCTGTTCAATTCACTCATTGAGTTCAATCCTTTGTTGATACTATCGAACTTCATGATGAGGTATGCTTCCTTACGTAACAGCGCTTGTTCTACATTTGGTGACCGATGTTTCGGGTCAATGCTTGATAGCACCGTCCAAGTAAAATCGGACTCCTTATGATCAAGAGCCACAAAGTGGTCAACCATTGGGGCATTCGGGACTCTTTTCTTTAGTCGTGATCGGTGTTGTGAAATTCGGGCATTCACTTGTTGGCAAGTTTTTCCGATATATATTTTGTTGCAGGCACACATTACTGCATAAATTACGTTTTTGCTTTTACAATTTGTATGCATCTCATGTCTCCATTTGATGCCGTTGTGACTAAATTCATTTCCTTCCGTAGTACTGCTGCAGGAGGCACACATACCGCATTTGTGGTGTCCAGTTATGGGTTTTAGTTTCCATTGTGATATGAGATCACTCTTGCTTTTTGGGACATAACTGTCCGCCCGGATGATCTGTTGGCCGATACTGGGATTTTTTCTCATCGCGAAGATTGGTTTCTCCAGAGGGTTCTCCAGTCCCTCAAGTAGGTGCCAATTTCGCAGTATTATTTGTCTGAATTTATTGGTATGAGCCCCATATGTGGTGACACAAACCAATTTATTCAGTTCCTTTTTCGGTTTTATTTGTAGGAGCTCTTCCCTAGGGGTATACCTCGCTCTTTTTGTGGAGTGCTTTAGCAATTTTTTTGGGTAACCTCTCTTTATCATTTCATCGCAGAATGTAGCTGCATGTGTGTCGAAGTTGGCTATTTCAGAACAGTTTCTTCTAATCCTCAGTAACTGGCCATATGGTAAATTTTGTTTCAGACCTTGGGGATGCGCACTGTTATAATGTAAGATGGTATTTTTATCTGTCTGTTTTTTGAATAGTGAGGTTGAGAACCTATCCCCTTCGATGCCGACTTCCACATCCAAAAAAGTCATTTTCTTATTGCTCGAATCAATTGAAAATTTTATGTCTGGGTGTCTTGCATTCACCCAGTCATAAAAATTGTCAAGTTCAGTCTGGCTCCCCTGCCACAGCAGCCAGATGTCATCAATATACCGTGCCCACTGTTTGATGTTATTTCTGTAAGGGTTGTTCCGATAAATGAATTTTTCGTACTGGGCCATGTACAACACAGCCATTTCTGGCGCATAGGGACAGCCCATGGCCGTACCCTTGATCTGAATGAAAAACTCATTTTCAAATTTAAAATAATTGCTTCTCAAGGAGATTTCAGCCAATGATATAATGAAAGTCGTGGGGACCCTATGAGGTCTCTCCCGCTGCTCAAGGTAAAATTCCATGACCTCAAGGGCTTCGTCTTGGGGAATCTGTGTGTATAATGAATTAACATCCATTGTGGTCATCAATTCATTCTCAGCATCTACTGTGATATCTTGTAATTTATTGATGAAATCAATCGTATCTCTCAGGTAAGATTTAACCTGAGGTAAAAACGGCTTGATTATAATGAAAGACCCCAAAACAGATACTTCCATTATAATCAAGCAGGCGGACAAGGGGGGAGCGGTGGTAATTTGGCCTCGAACAATGTATCTATCTGAAGGCAGGGCACACGTAGACAACAGGGAATGGTACAGACCTGTAAAAGAGGACCCAGTGTTTGAGATTCAAAATAAGATCGCCAAATTAACAAAAGAAGGTTTGGATGATGGATTCCTGGGACCGAAGGAGTTCGATTTTTTAAATAAAAAGTCACCACGAACACCGGTACTATACTTCTTGCCAAAGATCCATAAAAACCAACAGACACCCCCCGGGAGGCCAATTGTCTCCGGTTGTGACTCTGCATTGGAACCTATTTCCAAGTATATTGATTTCTTTTTGAAGCCGTTTTTACCTCAGGTTAAATCTTACCTGAGAGATACGATTGATTTCATCAATAAATTACAAGATATCACAGTAGATGCTGAGAATGAATTGATGACCACAATGGATGTTAATTCATTATACACACAGATTCCCCAAGACGAAGCCCTTGAGGTCATGGAATTTTACCTTGAGCAGCGGGAGAGACCTCATAGGGTCCCCACGACTTTCATTATATCATTGGCTGAAATCTCCTTGAGAAGCAATTATTTTAAATTTGAAAATGAGTTTTTCATTCAGATCAAGGGTACGGCCATGGGCTGTCCCTATGCGCCAGAAATGGCTGTGTTGTACATGGCCCAGTACGAAAAATTCATTTATCGGAACAACCCTTACAGAAATAACATCAAACAGTGGGCACGGTATATTGATGACATCTGGCTGCTGTGGCAGGGGAGCCAGACTGAACTTGACAATTTTTATGACTGGGTGAATGCAAGACACCCAGACATAAAATTTTCAATTGATTCGAGCAATAAGAAAATGACTTTTTTGGATGTGGAAGTCGGCATCGAAGGGGATAGGTTCTCAACCTCACTATTCAAAAAACAGACAGATAAAAATACCATCTTACATTATAACAGTGCGCATCCCCAAGGTCTGAAACAAAATTTACCATATGGCCAGTTACTGAGGATTAGAAGAAACTGTTCTGAAATAGCCAACTTCGACACACATGCAGCTACATTCTGCGATGAAATGATAAAGAGAGGTTACCCAAAAAAATTGCTAAAGCACTCCACAAAAAGAGCGAGGTATACCCCTAGGGAAGAGCTCCTACAAATAAAACCGAAAAAGGAACTGAATAAATTGGTTTGTGTCACCACATATGGGGCTCATACCAATAAATTCAGACAAATAATACTGCGAAATTGGCACCTACTTGAGGGACTGGAGAACCCTCTGGAGAAACCAATCTTCGCGATGAGAAAAAATCCCAGTATCGGCCAACAGATCATCCGGGCGGACAGTTATGTCCCAAAAAGCAAGAGTGATCTCATATCACAATGGAAACTAAAACCCATAACTGGACACCACAAATGCGGTATGTGTGCCTCCTGCAGCAGTACTACGGAAGGAAATGAATTTAGTCACAACGGCATCAAATGGAGACATGAGATGCATACAAATTGTAAAAGCAAGAACGTAATTTATGCAGTAATGTGTGCCTGCAACAAAATATATATCGGAAAAACTTGCCAACAAGTGAATGCCCGAATTTCACAACACCGATCACGACTAAAGAAAAGAGTCCCGAATGCCCCAATGGTTGACCACTTTGTGGCTCTTGATCATAAGGAGTCCGATTTCACTTGGACGGTGCTATCAAGCATTGACCCGAAACATCGGTCACCAAATGTAGAACAAGCGCTGTTACGTAAGGAAGCATACCTCATCATGAAGTTCGATAGTATCAACAAAGGATTGAACTCAATGAGTGAATTGAACAGACTCTGAAAATTCTATTAAACTGTTTTATTCACTACAACCCCCAGAATGCACCTTTCTGGTTTTCTCGCAACACTCTCCTCTTATTGGTCACAAAAGTTTCAAGAATCAGACAGGCAGTTGCCGGTCCAAACAACACTGGTGACTCAGATTGAGGATTGGAGCGAGAGGAGATGCAAGCGGAAAGAATAGGTAAGCGTGTACTTTGAGCCCGCTAAACTAGCTCGTGATCTTACCTTTAAGTGCAGCGTCCCTGACACGGTCCTTTTACTATTGCAGATTCGTGAAAATTGCACGAGCACTGCCCCACAAGATTGGTGAGAGACACCAACTAACGCGTGAGAAAATCCGCGGTGAGTGTTTCAGCGGCTCTCTGAGTAAAATAATTGAAACGATCCTAAAATGCAGGCAGAGACTATAATGGCATGCCGGTCACTTTTTTCACAGAAATACATGGCACGAGCGGTCCCGCTTAATCATAATTAACTAGGAAGGAAAACAGTACAAATTACTGAACCTTCAAGATACATCGGGAAAGGTAAAAACGCTCTGTCTTGGCTTCACAAAATCGTTGAATGCAAGTAGCAAGTGATGTTAGATAGTCTGATCTAAAAACACAATGACTTTTATTTTTAGAAGCATGCACACTGCTTCATTCTAAAGCTTCAAGTGAGACCTTCACCTCTACACCTCAGAGGTAAGGCGCCTTGTTTTCAACCTTATAGCTTTCTTTTAAAAAATTGGGAAACCCAAGGAAGGGGTCCTAATAAGCACACATATGTTGTTTTTTCCACCACTAGGATAAGGATTGGAAAAAGATTCATTCAGCCCTGATGAGAGTGTGGGCACAGGAAACCCACACTCGAAACGCGTCGGCATAAAGGACTAAATCCCACAAGTTTGGCATAAAGGATTAAATCCTACAATGTTGTAAATATTGTTGACAAAAGGGACTGAACCTTATCTATTGAAAAAATTGTTGATACACATACTGAATAACTATAATACTCGATGGTATTTCAGTATTTGGAACTAATTGCATTTATGTGTTGATGTCTATTTGATAATAAGTTTGACATCTTTTTTCACTTTATTAATTTCTTTTTCCACCTGTTTGCTTCATTACACGTCATACCATGAATTGAATTGTATTGACAGTATGTTTTCATTTTTTTGTACATATGTTGTTGCACAAGTTAGATCACAAAAACGTGTGGCTATGTTTGTGGAGAACTCCTTCTTCTCTTTCTAAAAAACAGCACTGTTCATTCCAAAAAAACGAATAAAAGGCACAAATAACTGCCGAAATGAACATGATAAAGTTGGTTCATTTCTTTTTCTAAGTGAAATTTGATTAAATAACGTGAAGTGTGGGTACTTTTTCCTTTTGTTAAAGATTGAAGTTTCTAAGCAGCACCTGCCCTTTTGTCTGTGCCTGATTACTGCTTCAGAAAGGCTAATGACAGCCAGGTGCAGAGATTTCACACTTCATTGTGCCCTAGTTTTGGATAGTCCTGCTTGTAACCATAATCATTCCTAACATCTTTGAGAGTCATCACCTGGCAGAAAATATGTGTGCAAGTTACAGCAAGAAAAATGACACATGAAAAGAACCACAGCAAACATGTTCTGAAACCTTAGACACTGGGTCTTAAATAGGATTGAAGGTACCATCCATAACAACAATGCATGTGAGGGCTGGGGTGATAATTAAAGAGTTTAATCTTCAGGATATCAAAATTGAGGGAACAGTTGAGCCTAATATCTGGGGTTACACTAGGTAGAAACAGTTCTGTGGTGATGCCTTAAATAGATTGTCAAAAGGTCATCAAATGCAGTGAGGTCATGAGATGCTGCATTCTATGTATGTCAGTTATCTCTATGTCCCTGCTGTAATGACGTATCTCTATGTCTACAATAAACTACTTGCACATCACTGAAGCTCATGTGAGTATTTACTTCAATATTTTGGCCATGAGCGGAGAAGAGGATGTTCATGACAAGCATAACGGTGTAAGCAAGGGTCAGAAGGTAACAAGCACAGAATGACACGGACAGAGGTGGAAGGCTAAGGAATCTCATCTATCAGATTTTAAAAGGTGTGAAGCAATGCTGAGCAGCTTTTTCAGCAAAAAGTGACTCTAGACTTTAATTTGTATAATTCCTGCCTCATTCATACATTAAATGGCTGCTGGTGCACAGCGCGTGTAGGCCATGTGTCCATTCAACTACAGCGAGCCGACCATTGATTCATTCTCCGTGCGTGACTAAAAGCAGCCAATGGGGGAGAAAAACAAAATGCAATTACTGACACTCCATCAAGTGCTAAGCTTTAGATAAGCAGGATCCCTCGGCGGCCTTCAAGTAGGGTGACCAACCGGCATGAGTACAAATTCAGGACGGTGAGTGTAAAAATTCAGGACAAAGGGTCCAAATTTAGGACAAAAATTCAGGACAGAAGGTCAAAATTCAGGACACAACATTCGAGACAAAAGGTAAGTTTTACAGACACATCAGAGGAGGTCACTCAATAGTATGTAAGTACATAAATAGACAACCAACATCCGTACAAGTCAAAATAAGTTCATATTAAGTTGCAATAATCGTGGACATCACGGTTTTCTCTGTATGCATGCAGCTTCGAGCAACTGTGCAGGTACTGTTGTGGTATTTCATATGACTGATGGAAGTAGCTTAAGTCCCACCTCACCCTCTCCACTCTGCTAACTCTACCGACTGAGATACAACCTCCAGCTCAATCACTTATTGGACGGGATTTTACAAAGCTGCAGGTATTGTAGTCACTGTTATTTTGTTTTAGGGCTCTGCTGCAATTTCTGAGCCAGTGCATTGATGTTGCTAAAATGCACCTTTGCACTGCAACATTTTACAGTGTGACTGTGCACTGGCTTTAGTATATGCTGCCGGGTGGTAATTTTTGGCACTGCTGATATCAAGTGCCACTGCGTCCTTGTACTTGTCAGATCTGAGAGATGCCCAAGTTGCACCATTAGGGAGGCTAGTTCAGACATCTTGATAGGGCTCATTTGTACTGCTGTTGTGTGGTCAGAGTGTAAATGAATAACGGATACTAAGCGTCTGTTTTGCGCCTCACTTGCATTTCTGTCTCTTCCATTTATTAGCACAGTTGTTGCTGATGTTGTGGAGCATATTATAGTCTTGATAGTCTGACACTGGTGGGGCAGGAGGGGGAGTATGAGGAGACAGGGTGTTCATGTACGCTTTGGATTTTGTGGTGCCTTTTGAGGTTATGCTGTCACTGGGCAGAGAGGCCCATTATCATTCTGTATGTGATAAGTAGGCCGACATACGGAATTATAATGGGCCGATAGCAGTCTGCGCCAGGTCAGGTAGGGGCTGCTGCAGGCCATCGAAATCACAACAGGAGCACAAGCTGGCCCCTGCAGTGAGAGATACAGAACTCTCAGACTGCTTTTAGGGGGGGCAGCTCACACCTAAGTCTGAAATTATGGACAAAGGGTGTCCGTTAAAGAATGTCTCACGGACAACGGACAAGAGGCCCAAATAACGGGCAGCCAGTGAAATTTACGAACGGTTGGTCACCCTACCTTCACGCGGGACCCTTTGGCTACCTTATCCCATCCTCTCGGCATTCAGAGGAGAAATCGAAGTAGGAGAATTTCTATTACAGGATTTCTTGCTTTGGAGTAAAGATAGAAATGAGACTTCAAAAAGGTGAAACTGTAGAGTTCAGTATAGCCTTTTCAACAGCAGTAACAACTTTGTTGTGCAAATGGGCAATCCGCGATTTGCACGCTTACTTAATGCGGTAATTGTGTAAATCTACTTTCAGCATTTACACACTCACAAAGGGTTTAAGTGACAAGACTGTGCAAATGTATGTTCGGCGATTTGTACGCTTGAAAAACATTGGTGGTGCACATCTATATTCAGCGGTTTGCACGCTTATTGAAAAACTAAAAGTTGTGTGAGTTACATGCTTTGCCAGTTGTTTCAGTGATTGGCGGGCTACCAATACCTTGGTGTAATTTGTTTACACTTTATATTCGTATGCTCATTTATATTCCAATACATTGCAAAATGTACCTCCTCCTGCTCCTTTTCTGCAAGAACCTGGGGGCATATTACCAAGCATGAGCGAAAAATATCGCTCAGCTTGGTTAGCGGCTGAAATTATATCACCGATTTTTATCGCTTAGGAGCCTTGATATTATCAAGGTTTATCTCCTAAGCGATAAAAATCGGCCGAAATGCATGAATATCGCTGTAAAGTCAGCGATATTCATGCATTATCGAGCAAATGCTCTTAGCCATGCTATCCACCTACAATTAGATAACATGGCTAAGAACTGCTCAGGGGCAGGTGTTAGCTTTTGGAGATATTCGCGCTTAGCGCGAATATCTCCAAAAGTTGGTAATAGGAGAAAGCGATGTTAGCGACTTGGCACACCCACTTTGCATGTCATTAGTGATAAATATCACTGACATGCAAAGCGGGGCCCAAGATGGTCGCTATCTCCTACTAGCTGTCGCTAACTGGTGTTAACGACAGCTAGGTAATAGGGAGATAAAATTATCTCCGCTTTGTTGGCTTTTAAAGCCAATAAATCAGAGATAAACCCCCTTGATAATATGCCCCCTGGTGAGCCACCATTAGAGTGGAATTTATGGCTAAGGTCTTTTAAAGCGTATTTATGTGCAATTGGTGCACAACAGTTTAGACCTGAAAGGAAAAAAGTCTAATGTACTTTTATTTGCGAGTCAGAACGTGCATGATCATCTACCGAGTATGAATCCATGGGAGATGAGGATCTTGATGAGTTTGATACAGATGTGCCTCAATTATACAACTATTGTTTCCTAAATCAAAAAGATAGTAATACACAGGTATAGGTTTTTCACACGAGTGCAAAACCCCAATGAAAGAATTGATACCGATGTTACAGTTTGAATTTGATAACTTCTTTTCAGAACTAATTAGAGATCAACTGATGGATAAAGCTGTAGATATAGCTAAAAGCATTGAAAGATCATGCAAGGATGCAAAACTCTTATAGGACTCTCTAACCAAGACCCCAATTCCAGGAGCTGTAGTTAGTAAATCAGTCTCCAATGTTCCTTTAGAAAATAGTGGATTGTAATATAAGGTAGTGCAGTGTAGGTTAGAATTGGAATTTAGCATAGGCTAGGTAGGTTTATATTTAGCTACATACTTGTTAATAATAAACTTATACTATCTTCTAATTTGTAGTGTCAGTAACGCTTAAAATGAATCAGAGAGAAATTGAGTTAGGATTTACCCAAATATGATCTCATTTCACAACTTGATTATTTCCCAACAAGTGTGAGTGACTTCAACATCTAGGGACAGCCTATGTTATGTTATGTTATGTTATGTTATGTTATGTTAAACAAATTTGGAAGGCGCAACTAACACCATTAGGTTTCTTGGCGCCATAATGAAGAGAGCAGATGAAGAAGCAGCAGAGGATGCTTATTGGTAGGATTCAGTAAAAAGGAAAGTTTTAAGAGAAGATCTGAATTTGGGATACGGAGTGGACAGTCTGAGGGGCAGAGGGAGGGAATTCCAAAAAGTGGGGGCCAGGAAGGAGAACTTAAGCCCGCCGTGTTTCTTCCTCTTGTATCTGGGAGTGGATAACAAGGCCAATTGGGAAGACCGGAGAGTGCGGGGGGGGGAACATAGGGTTGAAGGAGGGAAGAAATGAAGAGGGGGCCCTGACCGGCAAGG
This sequence comes from Lissotriton vulgaris, assembly GCF_964263255.1. Taxonomy (NCBI): domain Eukaryota; kingdom Metazoa; phylum Chordata; class Amphibia; order Caudata; family Salamandridae; genus Lissotriton; species Lissotriton vulgaris. The sequence continues at coordinate 887,522,607 of NC_141699.1, read as the reverse complement.
GATTTGAAAATGATGCAGCCCAGCTTGAACTTGCAGCGGGCGGCTACCGGAAGCCAATGAAGCCTATTACTTGACATGAGCAAATAAGCATACTATGTAATTTTTTTTAAAAAAGTTACTTTTCTCAGTGCGTGGGGATAGGGTGCTAAATAAATTCTCCTATATAAGATTATTGTGTGTTACAAAAGCATTAGGTCTTGGAGGAACAGTGCTCCTGCTGCATTCTGACCGTAATGTAGTTATGTTTGCTGGTATTCAGTTAGCTGCATTGTGAACTAGGCCAATCACTACGTTTGCTTGTCACCCCAATGAGGTATTTTCACTGGTTTTGACATGATAATTTTTTATGGACTGTTTTTCCATACACTTTGAGGGCACAATACCAATTCAACAATGTTGTGGTCCACTTGATTTATCACTCAATGTATATCAGACATTGGGGAATATTTACAACTAAAGCGGTGGAGCGCAGCGTAAAGCCAAGAAGGCTAATGGTACACTCCTTCACTTTTGAAATGCAGGGCTGTGCCGTATTTACAAAAATATAGCACAGCCCTGCGTTTCTCACTGTGCTGGTGCAAAATGTAGCTGCCTAGCGCCAGTGTGCCTACATTGTGGGAATTATTGTTAATGTGCAGGAAGATAACCCTTCCCGCACATTAACAATCAGTCATGGTGTTTTGCAGTCTCTATGTGTACTGCATAATGCAGCACACATAGAAACAGGAAAAAGGGGGAGTAATAAAGCATTTCTCTCCATTTCCCCATGTTAAGAGTAGGCTTTCCCAGCTCTAAACTTTTCAGCGGCCTCCGATTTAAGTCACCCTTGTGAAGAGGGGGGTAGCGTAAAAGGCAATGGGTTTTGAGGCAGAACGCCCACCGCAACACCCATTGCCCACCCCTTTAATGCTACGTATGGCGTGAAAGAGTGCTTTATTTGCAAGGCGGCAGTATGCCACATTAAGTGGCTTATAACTGCCTTGTAAATAAGGCAATGCCCCTGTCACCACATGAACATCGGTAAAAGTGATGTTCATGTGGCGATAGGGGCTTGTGATTATGTCCCATTGTGTCCTTGACACGTGTTCTGACATCTCACGGCCTATCAATTTCCCAGAGTCTGCAGACCCCAAAGTTTCAGATGTACACTGTATGTGATGTAGTGGCTACACAGATTGGCTATTGTTGACACATGTCCTGTCTCATGGTGACAGACAACACACATCAGGCAATTGAAGGTGCATTTATTTACATGTGCAGATTTAGTCACAGTTGACCAGTTCATTTGACAAGCCCAAAGGATATATTTAGCCACTGGATAAGCAGACACAGTGCTTGTAGGGAACATGTCATGAGACAGTACAGGAAATACAAAATATCAGTCAGGGGGATGATTGCAGTGTCATTGGGGGAAGAATGGCCACATTGGCAGTCCACAAATATCCACGGTGAACATGGCAAAGTCAAGATGAGGACAGTGATAGAGGATGCTCCCAGGCATGATGGTAAGCACAGGGCTAAGCGGAAATGGATATTTGACACAGATTAATGCTACCGCAGTTTTCCTTTGGAAAAATGCACTGTAGGAAGGTAGGGCCTGCTTTAATGGTTACCCCCACTTTTTGCTGGTGTCATTTGTTTTACTGACTATTCTGACTGGGATCCTGCTAATCTGGACCCCAAATTTTGTGTTTCTTTCCTAAATTGGACATGGTGAGTACTTAGCTACACTCCAGATTGACTACTGGTGTACCTTGATAAGTCCCTCATATATGTTACTAAGGTACCCAGGGCATAGGCATACCAGGGGTCTATAATGGGCGGAAGCATGACTCATGCCACCCATGAGAGACCACTCAAATTGTGACTACAGGCCTGCCATTGCAGCTTGTGTAAGCTGGTGCTAGCACCACTAAAGACAGATATAGATTTTCTTTTACCTGAGGTCACTGCACTTAAACCTATGAGTCATCCCTAAGGCAGGCCTTTCAATCCTGAAGGCAGGGTGCTCGGTTCTAAGTGTGAGGGTGTCCATTCTCCCGAGTTGTAAGTGCATCAGCCATTAATATACATAGAGTACCCATGCGTCACTACGCGAACGCTATCTCTAAACTGGCTGTAACGAATCATGTCATGTTTGGTATCAAACATGTTGGAATCATACCCCCACATTGTGGGAGGTTATGATTCCATGCAGTGTACAGCTCCTCCGGGAGGCCCTCAGTGCTCCCGATACTAGTCTTCTAGACCCGGGCAGCCAACTATCGCTGCTGCCAACCAGTGACACGATTCTGCCTTCCTGCTGCTGAGTCAATCTCGACCACCTCCCAGACAGGACTTAGTGTATTGAGACAGGGTGGGGGCGCTTGCCAGCGTCACTAGACTGCTTTGAAGGGCACATTTTGTGCCCTCCTTGCATACTCCATTTCAAACAAGTTCAGGGAGCCGTTGGTTCCTGCTCTGGTGCAAAACTGTACAAAGGACTTGAGAGTATCCTCCCCACTGTCCAGCACCTCCTCTGGGAGGGACCCCATAATCGCCCCAAACCCTTTCCTACGGGTTATTAAGGGCTTACCTGTGGGTGGGTCCCTAGATATATAGTGGGACAAGATTCAGATCCAATACCACTTCTACTTCAACCATCTGGGCACTCTGGACCTCGCTGGACTTTGCGTTGGGAACCGAGACTGCAACTGGGAAGACTCCTGCTGCTCCTGGTCTCGTTGTACTGCAAGTCTATAGCATCATCTGTGCCTGTGCTCCATACAGGTGCTTCACAATGGCTGTGGAGATCCAAGACACCTGAAGGAATCTCCCATGGAGTGAAGGAGTCACTCCCCTGCATCGGCAGTCACCGCAATGAAGCTGACCGGTCTTCTGATCCTGGGCTCCCACAGACTTCGAAAGGCTCAGCAACACAAGTGGTGGTTCTGCAACTCCCTCAAGGCCTGCACTGTCTTCTAACTGAATTTGAGGCCAGTATCCCTAGTCAGTACTGCTGGAACAGAATCCGTGGGCAAGGCGTCAACTTGCCGTTGCCAAGGTTTGTTGACTCTCTCCTCCAGAGATTTTCAGGACCTAACAAACTCTAGCCTCAAGCATCTCCTGTAGCCAAGATCTTTGATTGCACCATATCCTTTGCATCGCAGGCCTTCATCCTTTGGTGAGCTGCTCGAGGTCCTCTTGAGACACCTGTGCCTTCAACTCGTGGGTCCTCTTGAGTGTCTTCTTTGGCTCCAATGGGCTCCCCTGCTTGCTCGGGGCCTGCTATGACTTACCTACTCATGGTAGTCACTTGGACCTTGCTGGTCCAGACACTGAACCTTTTTCTTCAACTATGTTTGTTGCCGTTGCCCAGGCTTGTTGGTGCCCCTGCCGGACACTGACCCCTTGGCTCTTGATATCTGATGTGGAACAGCTCGTGCCTGGCTCCTGGTCCTCCTCTGCATCGCCTGGTCAATACAGCTGCAACTTCAATGCCACCTTCAACTCTCCTGCATACCCAACACGGTGGGCATACGTCATCCGTGCTTCCTGGTCACTCCTGAGTAGCATATACTGTCCTCTCTGCTTGCAGGTAACCCTCATCTTTAAACCACCTTTGGGTTCCACCTCACACTTTCACCTTCTTCACCAACTGCATCTTTTCTGAAGCCCCTCTATTGTGGTCTATGGCGGTGTCCAACGGTACTTCGCACCTATGCACCCGGCTTTCCTGGTTTAGGTATCCTGGTTCCTTGGGTACACACGGGTGGGGTGAATCTCCAACCATCCATCTTCCACAAGGTTTCTTACTGGTCTGATAGGAAGGGTCCTTTTTCTTTAAAACTGCAACAGCAGCTTACATATTGACTTACATTGAGCCCTCGGTCGTGTTCCCACTCTGCACACGACCTCCGCGAGGCTCCTAGATACTCACCTTGGGTGGTTCCTTGGGTCCCCGGCTCTTCTACATCTTCTGGGTCCATTCTCGACTTAGGTCGTTGTAGGAAGGTGGCTACCTGACTATGGTTACCCCAGATTTTTTGCCTTGTGTTTAGCTGGTTTTCGACTTAGTTGGCCTGGCTCTCTGCTAATCAGGGCCCCAGGCTATCTGCTCTCTCTTTAAAATAGATTCCATGCACCCTAGGTGCATAACTAAATTGGCTTGGGTCACCTTATCAGCCCCTGTACAGTGCACTATAGGTGCCCAGGGCATAGGTGCATCCAAGGCCTACCAGGGGCTGCAGCATATCTTTTGCCACCCCTGGCTGGCTATCCAAAATTGACACAACTGGCTGATCACTCAGCTGGGGCAAGGTGGTGTAATCACCCCTTGCTTAGATATAGTATACCTATATCTAAACATATCTGGACACATATATACCTATAAGTCACTCCTATGGCAGGCCTTAACAATCCTGGAGGCAGAGTGCTTGGTTTTATGTGAGATGGTGCTCTAGCATGAGCAGAGCCTGTCTGCAGCTGTCGGGACCAACTCCCTTAGCTGTTCCGGGAAATTGCCTTACCATATACTCTTAAGTGCATTATAATCCATCGCGGTTATGTGCTAACTTTGGTTTGGCTTTATCAAAACATGTCGTGTAAGGTGTCATACGCTTTGGAATACTACCCCCTCGCCAGTCCTGGCGACGGGGGTAGCATTCCACCCTTCTAGAGGGAGAAGACATGTTACTTTGCTAAAACGCGGTTGATTTTAAAAGAGCCTCAGCATCACAAAATGGACGCTTCTACCACAGACACGAGTCTGACCTCCTGCTGCTGACCGAAACTTGGCAGAGGAGGCCTGGACAAAGGGTTTCCTGTCGCGGGGAGGTGTCACAACACCCCAGACAGGAGATAGTGGATTGTAGCAGGGAGGTTTGAAAGAAACCAGACAGTGCCTGGGGAGCACAAGGCTTCCCCTTGCATAATCCGGTCAAACCGGTTCTGGGGCACACCAGCCCCAGTCCCAGCGCGACCCTGGACAAAGGGAAAGGGGTGTAACCACCCCCTTCCTGGGTCCCACCCATAGGAGGGACCTAGCAGGCAATCCAGCCCACCAGATTGGTATAAGAGTGGGAGCAGTGCTAAAGCATTCAGATTATCCTGACTGAAACTTATGAAACGAAACTCTGGGCACTTTGACATCCTACTCGACGTAGAAGACTGAAGAATCTCACTTGTGGTCAAGGAGTGACCACCCTGTGCAAACAGGCACCATCCAGCACCTCAACGTTTGCTTTGTTGCATTCCCGCCGGAACTCGAGCAACAGAGTTCAACCAGACCCAGCGTTCCTGCCTTCTAACAGCCCGATCCACAGTCACTGCAAAGCTGAGACCCGTGGAGGCGACCTGAAGCGTGGGGCCGGCCATCTTGGAAAGACCACGAGGTGCTGACCGTGCAGCTCCCGAGGCTTCCTCGAAGCTGTGCATCCGGGTTTGAGAAGCCCCAGCCTTGAGCCACTCCTGCACCAAAGCTCACCCCTCTACACTTACTGAGTGCTGCGTGGGGCCCTTCTGCACTTTTTGGCTCAACGCATTGGTCCGGTCGCTTGCCCATTGGCTTGCGGCCCCAGTACCGACGAACCTTTGAATTTGACCTGCCAGTCCCATTGCTCTGGACTGGCCCTCGCTCCCCTGAAAAGGAGCACCCGCTCTGACCTTGCTGGTCCAAGTAAGAAGCAATCTTCGAATCCTGCGTGGGTTGCACTTGCAAAGGCTTGTTTGCTCCAATCCGGAAGCCGACACTGCCGGCAGCGAGAGCCTGCGTGGGACAGCTCGTGATCCACTCCTGGACGCCCTCGGTGCCCCAGAGTCCACGTGGCAGCGGAGACAAGCTTCCCGTCAACGACCTGATTGCGCCCGACATTGCCTGGTTCCTTCCTGGTTCCACCCTGGTCATTGCTGAGTGACCCAGACTCTGTCCCCTCTGCTTTCAGATCATCTACATCTTCGATCCACCCTTGGATCACACCGGACACTTCTCTTCTCGACGCCTGCAGCATCTTCATCTTCAGGCACCATCGACCTGCGTGATGAAACCTGACACTACTTCGCACCTATGCACCCGCTTCCTGTGGGTGAGGTAACTCAGCAACGCCGGTGTTCCTACACTGGTACACACCTCAAGTGTATGTGTCTAAAGTTTTGTCCTTCTAGGTCAGTCGGAAGGTTCCTTAAACTGTAACTTTGTAACTTATAAGCACCATTGACATTGCATTGGTGCATACGTGTGCTTTAAGCGCTGCACCCGATTCCCGCGGGCTTTTCCCGACTTCAGCATTGCTAGTCCCGATTGGTCCCAGCGATTCCCTAGGCCCTAGGCCTAACCACTGTTCGATTGGCAGTTCTTATACCACTTTTTTAATATATGGTTTGCGTGGCCCCCCATCCTCATCCATAATTGTGCAACTTTCATAAGTTATACTGTGCTTTTGTTTAAACGCTTGTGCCTCTAGACTTATAAAGAGTATAGAGGATTATTCTAGTAATAAATACATATATTTTTATAATATATAACTTGTGTGGTGTCCTTTCATTTGATATTACAGGATTGTGATTGGTAAAACAGCTCGCTTAACACGACCTCTTGAGTTAAGCCTTTAAGGCTGCTTAGTCCATGCTACCATTAGGATAGTTTGTCTATTAAGGTTGACTTACAACCAGACACCATAAGGGTTGTTTGGACTGATAGAAGGTGCCTCCAGAATTGGAGACATCATATATCAGGCCAACTTCTCACAGTCGTGGTTCCACTATTTTAGTAAATGGTTTGGTCTCCCCCTGGAGACCACTGTGTATTCTGTGCTACTCACGTACTCTATTGACAAAGTATTGTGTGTATTGTGTTTATATCTCTGGGTAGGAGATAATACATTGTGCTAGTGAGTCTTAATAATAAATATCAATTTCTTTATAACTACACTGTGGGGTTCTTTTTAACTTAACCTATACCATAAGATTAAGTACTGGAAAAACGAGCTGCTTTACACTCCTTTTGGAATAAACATGAAGGCTGCTCTCCATAGCTACCACTTAGAGAGCTATCTAAGGTTGTCTAAGACTACTAAAACACCATAAAGGTTGTCTGGATTAGTGCAGGGTGCTACACCTACATAAGTGTACACCATATACTAAGCCAGCCTCTCACATGTACCGTCGACATCTTCATCCTCTGATGTGTGCGGTGTCCCGTGAGGGTGTTGTGGTACATGCGGCAGGGGAGGGAGACACAAACACATCAGGGACGGAAGATGTCGATGCTGTAGCTGCTGCAGCATTCATGTGTGTCAACACATGAGGCATCACTGCAGCGAGGAGGATCTGCTGGTTTTGCAACACAGCAGCAACTTCGTGGTGGTAGGCATCCATGGCAGCCATGTAGGAGTCTTGCTTCTGCTCCATGGTCTCCAAGATTTTTTGCATTGACCAACTCGCTGGTGTCACTTTGGCAGGGCAGTTGTTGATGCCTCTGCCTCATGACACCAAGCCATGTCAGCCTGGGACTTCTAGAAGCCACGGAGTACAGAGTGGGTGCCTCTGATGGCAAACAAGGTGTTCCTAATAGGACTGAGGCACCCATGTACCCCCTCTACTGTGGCTGCCAGGGTATCCAACCCACCCGCACCTGATCTGCCGTCTCCCGCTGATTCCTACCGCAAACCATTAGAAGGTGACCTGTGGGTCCTCAAAGTCCAGGGGTGTGGCTGTGGTGGGAGGTGGTGCCTGTTGGGTATTTGGCTCTGCAATTGGAGATGCCACAATGCTGCTGACCCTACCTGGGTCCGGAGATGGTGTTCCTATGGAGCCCAGGAACTGTTGCAGTGTGACTTGGCCCATGGTTGGAAGGTTTTCTTCATCATCAGTGATGTCTGGGATAGTGTGATGACCAGGAGGTAAGGTTTCATCCTCTGCAATGAAAAGGACAAACACTATTGTTGCAGTCTGTTACATGTTAACATGTTGTTGAGCATTTAACATTCAAGATGCATAACACTTTCCATTCTCCTGTATTGCAAGGTACAACTGTTACATAAAGCTGTGTATGCTAGTTTACACTGTCCATATATGTGCCATGTCATGAGTTCAGGGTGATGACACTAGCCCTGTGTGGCAACACTAAGGGACATTTTACAATCCCCTATCGCCACTGATACCTCACTTTTTCTAAGGTTCCTGTGGCAATCGGGGCTTCGCCTTTTTAGGTCGAGCTAGAGCCAGCACGCATGCACTGCTCTGCAAGACTTATTGTAGACTTGTAGCAAATAGAAGCCCCGCCTACTCTCCCCCCATGCTTGCCATTGGCTTGTGTCATTGTCTGTCCTAAATGCTGGCTTCTGATTCATCAATAGGCTTGTTAGTCCCTCCTTTGTACCGCTTCCTCTTCATTTGTCTCCTCCCAAGGCGACTGGCCCCTTTACTTCGAGTGTTACACTGTACGTGTTATTTAGACTGTGAGCACTATTTTCTTTAATGAGGTTCTCCTATTTATTTATTTATTTATTCAGTGATTTCTATAGCGCAAACCAGACCCTGAGTTGGGTGTCAGAGCGCTTTACATTGCAACCACTTCGATATCAGCAGATATCCAATTCTTTCACGTCAAGAACATGTTTATGTGTTCCGCTAACAGTGGCAAATATTTATCCATACAGAACAATATCATGAGGAATAATAGAAATCATTAAATTGCATTCACAATTGTCTTGTCGTACTTCATTTTAGGAGTAGAGGCTAGCCATTCAAGCTCCGTTAATGACAGTATCTTGACTCGGGAGGTGAACAGTTTCTTTGTTCTGTGCCTAGCAGGGTAGTATTCCCGCTCCCAATAGTTAAATTGAACATCTGAGTTAGGATCGCCGTATTGACAGCCCTTTTCCATAACGATTTAGGTGTCCTTGTTGGTCGTTATGGGAGAAATGTACCCATTAGAAAGGAGTCTTAGTCTCCTTTTTAAATCGATAGGCATAGGTCATTATTCTGATATTTGGTGGGAGCGAATTCCAAATTCTTGGTGCTACTCCTGTGAATGCTTAATTGTTAGTTCTTTTCTTATGGAAGAATGCTGGTTTCAGTAGAAAATCCTTCAATCCTCTCAAGGGTCTAGTGCCGCCGGATAGCGTAACTTTATGATTATGGTAATGTGGAGTTCTGTGGTGTATTGCCTTGTGAGTGATACCAGCAATCTTTAGCTCTTTTCTTGCTTTGTATGGTAGCCAGTTGAGCGCTTTCAATGGAGGAGTGATGTGTTTGTATTTTCCTGTTCCCGTTATAAGTCTAGTTGCTGCATTGAGACAAGTTTTTAGGGGTGCTGCTGAGATCTTAGGGAGTCCTGATAGAGTTGCGCATCCATATTCAATTCTTGATATGACCAGTGCTTGGACTGCCATTTTCAGATCACCGGGATCAATGAGTGGCTTCAGTTTCCTTAGGAAATTCAGATGAAAACAAGCGTTTTTTTGCCATTGTGTTGATGTGTGCTTGCATGTTTAGATCCTTGTCCAGTGTGATACCCCGGGATTTGGTTGAGTCAACTATAGCCGGGGTACCGTTTAGTGCTGTGATCATCTTGGACCATTCTTTGATCTTGGCTGAACTTTTAGGAGGGGAGAGCAAAAGGAATTCAGTTTTTTGTGAGTTGAGCTTAGGATGATTGTCCGCTAGCCATTCCACGGTTTTCTGGAGTGCATGGTTCATAGTGTCGATCTCTTCCGGAGATGATATCTTCATATACAGCTGGGTGTCATCAGCATACATGTGCAACAAAATGTTAGCCTTATGCAGTACTTCCGTTAATGGTTCAGTGTATAGGTTAAATAGTGAAGGGGATATGGTTGATCCTCGTGGGACCCCAGTTTGAATCGGAGATGGTGGGGATAGTTTGTTATCTACCAGAAATCTTTGCGATCTGTTCTCTTAAAGGAGTGGAACCATTTCAGTACAGTTCCCGATAGACCCATCCAATTTTCCAGGCACTCTAATAATTTGGGATTGTTTACTGTGTTGAAAGCAGATGATAGGTCTATAAGGATCAGGAGACAGGTTTCATTACGGTCGAGGGCTAGCAAAGCGTCATCGACTATGTGTAGGATTGCTGTTTCCATACTGTGGTTTGGTCTAAACCCTGATTGGCAGTCATTAGGTAGCTCAAATTCAGTAATGTTTTGACTTACTTGAGTGTGCGCACATGTTTCTAGTACTTTGCCTAGTAGGGGAATGGCTGTTACAGACCGAAAGTTGTTAGGGTCCGATGGGTTCGCCGTAGGTTTCTTTAGGAGAGGGACCACCTGGCCTGTTTTTAGGCAGTCCGGAATTGATCGTTGGGCAAGCGATTCATTAATTATTTTATTACAGTAGGGGATGACCATGTGGTTGCAGGAGGGCCAGCATTTAGACTGCAGCGGTTCGTTGTAATGATTATTTGGTTTCGGAGATAGTAATAGTTTGGTAATGTCATGTTGATTCTATAGTTTGAAGGTTGACCAATGGGCATTCTTTTGGGGAATTACTTGTGTCAGTAGTGCAGGATTCCTCCCTTTTCACTCCTTAGGTTTGAGGCTTTTTCAGCGTTATTCTTGAGTTCTCTCTCCAATGAGCTGGCTTTATCCGCAAAGAATGTTGAAAATTTTTCACAGTTCAGATCTGATGTAGATGTTGATAGGGAAGGTTTGGCTTTATTGTTCGACTGATCTTTTAGTAGATCAAAGAGTTTCCTCTGTCTGTTCTTTGCGTTTTCCAGGTCCTTTCTAAAACATTCTTTTTTTGATTTAAGTACGCTTTTATTGTAGGTTTTTCTGGTCATTCTTAGTTGTTTTAAGTGGGGGTATGACGGAGTTTGTCTCCACTTTTCGTTCTGCTATTCTGAGTTTACGTCTTTCTTCATTAAGTGATCCACTGAACCAAGGATTTTTACCTTTGATCTGTATTCTTTTAAGTTTTAGTGGGCGATGTCGTCAATTATTTTAGATATCGTCTGATTGTAGTGATTTGTAAGCTTGTTGACGTCAGTTAGTTCAGAAGGGGGTTGGAGTTCTTTCTTGCCCTGTATTGTTAGAATCCCCGAGTTCAGCTCTCTAGTGTCTCTTATCCAATGTTTGGACTTGATTGGTTACGATATTGTTTTTTTTGTTGGGCTGATATTTGAAAGGTGATGTAGTGGTGATCAGACCAGTCACAAGGAACGATTGATTGAGATTGCTTGGATCGCATTCAATTTGGAGATGATCCAGTCTAATGTAGCTCCTTTAGAATGAGTTGGTAGGGCACATGCTTGTACTAGTAAGTGGTCGGCTAGGAATTCTTTCAGAGCATTGACCTGATTATCTTGGATGTCGTTCCAGTGAAGATTGAAGTCTCCTTGGTTTTCCGTGATCTGTATGTATTATTCTGTTGAAATTAAGTGGTACCACCTGAATCTTCTGCTCACTTATCCTATGGGGGAGGTTGGAAGTCGTATCATAGGAGAGTAGTAGGTTTTGGGTGTCAGTGTCCGACAGATATCTAAGGAAGATACATGGCTAGCAAATCCTATTAGATAGAGGCAGTGGGATTGTGTTGAGCTTATTGTAGAGACTGTGTGCTGATTTTTGACTTGGGATAATTTTGGAGAGATAGCTTTCTGAGAGCAATAGAGTATTCTTCATTTTCCTAATAGTATTGCGCATGTCTGTAGCTATCCTATCTGGCTGGGCCATTAGCAACGGGACTGCCGACATGTGGATCATTAAGTTAGAAGGTTCATCCTCCGGCTGTTTATATATATCTTTCGTTCCCTCAGTAATCATTTTTTTGCTCTGAGGGGCAGGTCCTGGGTTGATATCGGTCATGTGATTTGTCGTCTCAGGGAATTGATTGTTGGGTGCTGTCTTCGATACCTCCATGGTTTGTAAGGTTGTGGAGGTCTTAGCATCAGATGTGCGCAGGTAGGGCTGCTTGATAGCTTTTATTTGGAGTGCTTCTATGGGGTTATTCCTGAATGTTTTGCGTGTGTCTATTCTTGGGTTGTTTGATGTAACGTGTGTCTTTGTGGGTTCTCTAGTCCTAGAGGATCTGGAGAGTCGATTCTCCAGATCTGTTTTGCTGTCTCTCTTTTCGATTACCCTCAGCTGAGTATGGATGTAGGTGTCTGAGCTGTCATATTGTTGTTGAGCTGAGATAGGGAAGTTATGGACCTGATCTTTTAGCGTTGCAAAGTAATTAGAGAATCGCTCAAGATCCTTGTTGGCTGATGGGATGAGTACTGTGCCATTTTTGTAGAGGGTTATATTTAGTGTGGCCTTTAGTTTCTTGATTCTTTGATGTTTAGCAGATTCGACATTGTGGTACACCATTTAGCTAGTGATCTGGTGTTGAAAAGTAAATCGTTAATGATTACTCTGTTTTTTTACGTATGGGAGGGGTCTAAAATAAGTGTTTCTGAGTAGGTTGTTTTAAAAAGTTTTGGAAGCATTTTTAGAGAGATTGGAGGGGTAGGCTATCGCTTGGGCATTATTTCCTACTGCCTTCTTTACTCCGCCCCTCTCTCCTGTTGTCCGTGCCTTCTCCCTCTGCCCGCACTCCTGTTATCTGTGCCTTCTCCCCCGCCGGCGCTCCCATTGTCCGTGCCTTCTCACCCCCTCCCGCCTATTGTCTTGCCTTGTCCCCCCGCCCTCTCTCCCATTGTCCGTGATGACTACCGTTTGCAATGCAATTGGTCTCGCGTAAATGCGAGTCCTATTGTATTGCAAATGCTTGTTTTATTTATTATTCTTTAACTAGTGCGGCAAACCTCAGTTTGAATAATGGCTGCCGTGCGGTTCTTTTGTTCCTTCCTTTCATTTTCATTTTCAACAGCACACCAAGTCATGCTTTTCACTTCAATAGTAACATGCACACCGTGCTTAATATGTAAAATGGTGTCATCTTTTATTTTCTTATGCATGACTCGCCACAAACAACTTAAGAAGCACTGACTTCTTACTTTTTAACAGGGCCCCTTACTGCGCTTTCACTTTTACAGTAGCGGTCACGCTGTCCCTGGACTCAAGACACCCCCTCTCCCCGCCCCCTCTACTCAGCAGCAGAAGCTATATTGCCAATATCGGCCTCTAACCCCAACCCAATAACAACCCGCTAACAACAATTTCTTCAATAACGGACACCACACAAAGTTTTGTTGGAGAAAGTTGTTGCAGCTTTATTTACATAAACAATATGCCAACACATTGGGTTAACTTACGGACGATCCAGGGTCAGGGCGCCCCTCACGACCTGCCCACCTGATGAGCCATAAACCCCTGTGGTAGTAACCGCTGGGGTGTTGTCAATGTTGGGGGAAGGGCTATCTCCTCCCCCCCGGCGGACCTCTAGTCCACCCCTTACTCACGCCCCTCCCCCTACGGGGGCTGAGCGTTGCAGGCAACCCCCGGTTGCTCAGGTCGACAACCGCCCGAAGGACTAACGGGGCGCCGTCACTCCTCCAGGATCCCATCGAGGATCTACCTGGGGATAATTGGCTCTCGCACCCTTACTGTGCTCCTGTAGAGGGTACCCTTCTGTAGCTTCCTATTATTTGCAACCCGCAGATGCTAAAGCTTCCGCTAAGTCAAGCAAAAAGAGGTACAGATTTCCGGATGGCATCTGGAAATCCGAGTCGGATTCCATTCCGACCGAGCTCATCGGAATGGTTCGGTTGGAAAGGAATACAGTCGGCACATTCCGATGCGGTCGGAAGGGCTCCGAACATTGTTCGGAGCCATTCCGACCGGAATCGGAATCGGCCCCTTAGTGAGAGAGGGGTGAGCAATGGGTGTTTTTGGTGGACTTCACGCAGCAGCACCCATTGGTTTTGCAACTGCCCCCTATTTGACAGGAAGGGGTAAATAGGAGTGGGCGCATAGATTAGGAACAGGGAAAACCTGGTCTTAACATGGCAAAAAAAGGTAAGATGCTTCATTTATCATCATCTTTGATGTTTCTATGTGTCTTGTATTTTGCAGCACAAATGGAAATAGGAAACATACCATGGATGATTGTTTATGTGCAGGGAAGGGCTCCTTCCTGCACATGAACCATCATTCCCTTAAGGTAGACACCCTTGCACTCTGGTGCAAGGGTGCCTGCGTTTGCACCAGGCAATCGATTTTGACACAAGAGCTAGTGAAAACATAGAGGTGTGCTGTATCTTTGAAAATATTGTGCATCCCTGCCTTTTCAAAATGGCCAAACATGGTGTTGGCAATCTTAGCTTAACACCACGCTTCACCATTCAGTAGTGCATAGTCCTCCAGGGGGCATAAGTATCAAAACCTTTTCCCATTCGCAAATGGGCCGATTCTCAGAATCGGCCCGTTTGCGAATGGGAAAAGGCGTTTTGGGATGTATCCTCCCAAAAGGGCATCGCAAATTAGAGAATCGCAAAATTTGCAACTTTATTTTGTGATTGCATTTAAGGGATCGTAAATTGTGATTCCTTAAGTGCAAGGTAGAAAGCACCTAAGTTGTGCAAATTTGGCATAGGAAATCGCAAACTACCACCAACTGACAATTTGCGGTAATTTGCGAATTCTTTCCCCAAAATGTTTTTTGCTTTTTTCAAAGTGCCATGTGGCACACATACATACCCTTAGGGAATGTATTTAGTGCACACATGCTCATTTAAGGGGTGCATCAGGGTGTCCTTATGACACCCTTGCACCCTTGAAATTGCATTCGCAATTTGTGAGTACCTAATGGGTACTCGCAAATTGCGAATGTCTACCCATTCACTCCAATGGGCCTCTAGGCCCATAGAAATGAATGTGAAGCCATTCCTTAATTGCGACTCGTAATTTGCGAGTCCCAATTAAGGAATACCAAGGAATCGCAAAATATTTGCAAATTTTTTATTACATCTGGTTTTGCAATTCTCAAATAGCGATTCTCAAAAAATCGCTATTTGAGAATTGCAAATACAGTATTTGATACATATGCCCCTAAGTGGCTACAGCCTATCCTAGTTATCAAATGGGAAACAATGAAATCTTTTATATTTCATCATGTGCAGAGTAGGTGTTCTGCAGGGCGTGAGACATCTCATGTATTTCTTCCACACATGTGAATGTGTGCATTGATTCCTCTGTGCATTGAAAACAAAGGTCCAGACAAACAACTTACTGACACACAGTTATGTGACCATGATGAGGAGTGACTTATCCTATACCTACTACACTTGAATCATTTGAGCCCAGTGCCGGCCGCTCCATTTGGGCAAGAAGCAGATAATAAAATGATATTTTAAATACCATTTTATTTTTTGCTTCTCGCGCTGCAAGAAACCAAAAGCAGGGGTATGCCTGGTTGGGGGCGGGTGGGAGTGAGGGTATGCCTGGTTGGAGGCGGGCGGGTCAAGGAAGAGTGGCTTACACCACTCTGAGTGCCCTGACTATTTGGTCGGCCCTGGGGCCGATCAAAGCAGTCATGCTCACTCTACATTGTCTCTATGTTGGCTGCATGCAGCCTACATAGAGAAAATGGCCTCCCTACTGGTGTCCGGCTGGGCGCCGTCCGGGACTCCTCACCGATCACAATGCTGCCATTGCAGCGTCGTGATTGGATTACAGGAGGGGAGGCACTAGGGAGCATGCCTGACTGTTCCTGTTCAGTAGAGGAGGCGTGGACCCGGCCCAGGAGCAGAGGCGGTGCGCGGACCAGGTCAGGTAAGTTTTAATTTAATTTTAACGTATACCCCATCGCGGTAACCCCCACATGACACACACCACCCCTCCACGAGTATTGCGAGCCGCGACTGACCTTTACATATCTGTACCCTCGAGACTCTGGCATGCCGGAGTGTTAACATACATTGGGAATGTGTAAACCAGCTTTATGATAGTGCTGTACAAGCCTGGAAAGCCTGCATGCTGTGCTGTCCATTGCGGTGCATGCCAGAGAACTGTGGATTCTGGCGGGTAGTCTGGCCTCACATACAGAGACGTTACAGATTCTGCCCTGATAAGGGTGCTTTGCGTAGACTGTACCACAGATTTTGGTGTGAATGTGGCTCTCTATGCACCTACACTATGTGGTTTCAGGTGTGGCAGTGCTGTTTTACATGCATGGCCAATATAAGAAACTGCCACAGCAATGTGCACCTTTCATACAGGGGCAGCGCGCACCCTGACATCATGGAGGTACTTGCAGCCCACAAGGTCTCATATTAAAGTGGTCTCCACCAGCTGCAGCCGCCCTGGAGCATAAGAAAGTACCTGGCACCTGAAGAGGTGAGGTGTGTTTTGGCCATGCCGTGATGTTCCAGAACTTTCCTGAGACAGTGTTAGGAAGTAACTGCCTCTCAGTATTTAATGTTTTTGTAGATCAACTACAAAATGAACTCTGGAGTAACAGTTGGTTGAGGGGGAAGATGTCCGTGTGATTCCGAAAATGCACGAATCTGAAGGGGGCTGTGCCTTTTGTAGGCCCTATAGTTCTGGGAGAGTGGGTCAGATGTCAGTTGAGCCCCGTTTCTTTAATAGTGAGGGCCTCGAGCTTTAACGATGTATTTGTATTTATATAGCGCTTACTACCTCTGACGAGGCTTCCAAGCATTTTTGGCGAGTAGCACTCTACTCCGAAACCTAAGAACTCTTACGCAGCCCCAATGGGCTGGCTTTCAGCAGGAGCACCGGCCACCCGAGCTTGTGACTGACTGGCCCACTATCCTTGTGCTACCAGCCTGTCTGCCATGTAACTCAATCACTAGCAACACATGTCTGTCTTAGGTGAGTGAGCGACTCTCTCCCTGCCTTTTACAGCTACCAGCCTGTCCCGCATGTGGCTGCCTCTTTTCCAGCTGCACCCAGTTTTAGGTCGAAGCCTAGCATAAGACTGCGCACATGCGCAGTCTCGCTGGCGAGATTTAGCGTCATCAGGAGGGTTCACTAGCGGGCTTTAAGCCCCGCCCCTCTTTCCCAATGGCCGGCGTCACCGTTTAGGCTAAACGGTGGCCAGCCATTGGGAAAGAGCACTTTCTTTCACAAAGTTTTTTCTCTTTGAGTCGTCCCACTTGGACTGGCTCACTTGACTTACTGGTATCGCAAAAGGATTCTTATCTTTATGGGGCCATGTGTTTCAAACACATGGCCCAATAAAGATAAGCTCCGGCGCAATCCTGTTTTCATTTTCGGGACGCGCTTGTTTTCCCTCCTCGCTCATGAAAGAGTAACTTGGCGTTGAGGCTGAGCTATTCCGCCATCCATTGCACGAAGCCTGCCCTATTCAACCTCCATTGGAGCCCGGACCAATCTCCACAATCCCCTATTACAGGTACTGACAAGGGGGAGTGACGAGTAAAGTGAAGCGAGATGGAGATGAAAAAGAGAATTCACTTAGAGCTCAGAAACAAGATGCCGTCTGATTTAAGAAAAATTTGACATGTGTGATCCTTTTATTTTTATCGAGTGTGTATGTGGGTTCTGGTTGAAAAAGGTTACACTAGTCAGAAGGTGGGTATTTTGCCCCTCGAGTTGTACCTATGTCTGTTGTTTATTAGTTTGTTTACCAAGTCCCCCGGAGAAGGACATAAGAGGGGGTGTAGAGCTTAAGATCAATTCATACACAGGAGGCACGGGACCAGTGCTATGTGCTCTCCACGCAGATTGACGAGCGTTGGTTTAAAGGCGATGATGTATCTAATGGGTAGGTTGGATATGACTGAACGGGGAGATGAATCTTTGAAGTTCAGTCCTAGTATCTGGACTCGCTAGCGGCACGGGAGCTTTTAGGCTGCCGTGTATATCTGGTAGCCATGTTGGGTAGATGAGCCCACTATTAACCCAGCAGAAAAACTTTTTTTTTTTAAATTAGTAGTAGAGCGGTGTCAGCCACCCACCTTTTTGGTGTGGGCTTCTGAGTGGGGAAGCATCAGTTGAAGGGAAATATGTGATGACTAGAAGACTCGCCCCCTTCAGAAGTCATGCTTCCTTTGGCAGAGTCTCCGTTGATATAATAAAGTGATGGGGTCACCGTCTCTCATTGGGTGAGCCTCCTGCGTGGTTGACCCCCCGTTTATGTTTAGTTAAAGTTTCATAACTGTGTTGCAATCGCTCACCATTTAATCTAACCTGCAATGCAACGATCTCCTTGCACTGTTCATCATTTATTTAGAAAGGATAGAGCTAAAAAAAAAAAAAGTTATGTGGAGAAGCAGGTGCGCAGAGTCCTTTGTGTATGCTGACGGTCCTGGCGACATTAAAGGTGGCTACGCGTATGGGTTGAAGGTGGCACAAGGCACTTCCTGCAGCTTGATCGAGAACAGGGGCTGCGACTCCCGTCTCCTTAATCCGACAGTCTACGTCCCGAAAGTCACAAGATAACACGCCAGCAAAGTGCACAAGAGTTAGGATGGGGCGGCGCAAAACTTCACATTGTATGTAAATAGCCCTTTTGTTTCTCAAATGCGGCTGTACGTGTTTGATGAATATACACAGTACAAACATAGATGGTAGGATGGGATCATTGTACTGCTCCGATCTGCTCACAAGGGTGTCTGCTTCCCGTCCGCTCACCCCGGGAGGGCGCTTTCCCCACCCTCATCTGGCGCCGCCATGTTGAGCCTCCATCTTCCGCCGGCATTATACACCATTTCCCTCCGCACCGGACAGCATCACAGCTACGACTACCTCGTCACATTCATGCTCCGCACGACTCACTTCTGTGGTACTCGTCACACGCGGGGGCCTCATTGCAAGCCCTCGGTACCGGGCGTTGTTGTCACCTGGAGTTGCCGCTTCTCATTTCGCTGAGGAAAAGGTTGCTGCGATCGATGTCTGTAATTGGACCGAACACGTCGTTGGGCCGACTCAGCGTGTAATCCTTCCCAGGACGATAAAATGTACGAGGGGCATTGAGTGGGGGAATGACGCCACCAACATGAAACAGCAAGAGAAGGGTCAGTCTGTGATGTGGCTGGTCAGTGTTGGCAGTGGTATCTAAGGCATGGACTTTGAATGCTTGTTAAAGCTTGTTTGACAAGTGACTGACCCTCAGCACTTGCTGGATATCTATCTTCTCTCATAGTTTTGCGTGGTCTCTCATTTGTAGCTAATTCTTGTGGTCTCTCGAACTATGAGGTGGCATCTCTGGTGGTTCAACATATCTTTCATCCCAAGGGTGTTTTTTGTCACACCTGGTGACATTCCCAAGTGGCTGCTTGTTTTGAATTCTTTAGACTCTCAACCTGTGGTGATTTTTGGTGTCATGGTGTTGTCGATGTCCTATGACGTGGGGTTCCTCCTCTGTGGCTGCTTTTTTGGGGCCAGGTCCATCTCTTGTAATGGACCTGGTGCCTCCCCCATGAGTCCGCTTCTTGTGCTGACTCTTATCACTGACATTCTGGTTTAAATGTCATTTTGAAAGCCTGCCAAGACGCTGTGTGCATAATGGCATTATACCTTGTCAATGCTTGTTTCTCCCGTTGCTTCTGGCGCCTTTTCTCTTCTGGGACCTCTTGCTTAGCTCGCCATAGAAAACACTCATTAAATTTTGAACTCCGGACTGTGATTATGTGTTCATTGAGTTCGTATACGTAACAAGGAAATGGTTAAATGAATTTGAACGGACACCTCTGGGTAAGTGCTGTACCAGGTGGTTTAATGTGCACGTTTAGTATCTAAAATTAAAGCATCGCAACCCTTTTGGCACGGTGTTGGGAGGGGGAAGAGGAGAGTGATGGCTTAAAACACACACAGAAAGCGTCTGTGTTTGACACCATCATGGGATCAAATCCTAGCTAATCAACTCAGGCCTCCATCCTCGCAGGGTCGATAACAATAAACATCAGCGGTTTCAGCACCACGAAGCCCTTAGGGGTTGATCGTGGCTCTTAACAAATACACCAAAAGAGCCGCCTCCCTGCAGACCTTACGGTTGGCACTAAGCAGACCTTGCCTGCTACCATTATCCAAGGCTTTGCGGCCGGGTGCTGCTGATAGTGTAATCTCTCCTCGAAGAGCGGGGGAGGCACTCTCCCCGGATGTGAAGGTCGACAACTACACATTCTTTCTAATGGTGCAATTAAGTTTTCCTTTGTGCCAGTAAAATAAACTGCAGCATATTAGACAGCTAAGGCCAGCGATGTCAGAATGAAGCACTGAAGGACGTGAAACTATTTCTTATATGAAATAGCATATATTTGACATTCATCATTTACGGTCGGTTTGGCTTTACAGCAGGCAACGCTTTAAAAGACTTTGATCTGCAGTGGGCATGACGGGGAGCACCTGCGACGCATGCCAGCGAGAGTTTAACAGTGTGAGACCTCCGCACGTAGCTGCCATTACCTCCTTGTCCTGTCTCCCCATCCCATTCCTTAACAGTGAGCAGCTAGTCTGCTCCACAGAAACCTACTACCTAGCAGAGCTTTTTGCACTTCCCCCAACATGGCGCCACCATCAGGTGACTATAAAGGGGGAAGTGCATCACAGAACACCCTCAGAATACCAAAGAAAACCCAGAAAAGGAAAACAATCACCAAAGACAAAAACCAGGGAGGGAGGGAAGGGCTCAGGAATGGGACGGGGAGACCAGGACTTGGAGTAATGAATATTACCAGTGAATAACCGGGCATTACTAATCATTTTCTGCTGTCAATGAAAACTGAGGACTTTGAATTATGCAGCGTGTGCTGTCAATCAGCAGTTCTTTTTCCTATCAAGAAGGCGATTTCAAAGCCGTTTTTCCTCTTGGCAATTTTTATTTTAATGTATGTCCTATATAGGACTCTTCTTGGAATCTCACAGCATGAGGTCTGTAATGAAATCTCGCGGCAGCTGATAACACGCATCTTCGGATTTCAAAGAAATAGTTCAAAGCAGAGACTTTCAGGAGTCCCCTCTCTATCAACAACCGTTTCCACATCGTATGAAATCCCTCTGGATCTTGTTCGCTCTATATAAAACTTTATAAATAAATAAACAAATTACACGAGCCCTTAACGTCAACCATTGGCAGGTCTGTTCGCAGCATCATTCTAGTCAATTGCCTCACATTTCGGTCCACTTTCTAGAAACACCAACACATTCAAAAACAGACACAGAATATGCTGTAGGATGTTAAAGCCGGTCCAGGACAGCAGAGACGTTCTGGTGCAGGCATGGTCTAACTCTAGTTGCAATTGATATGTGCATAGAAGCAAACTTTGTGTAGATATGTGGGATGAGGCGGAAGCGGCTAATGGTGCAAGCAACTGTGGTGTAGCATGCAGTGGGTGCCGGCACAGGCAGTAATGATGCAACAGTTTGCGGCACAGCCATGCAGTGGGTGCAGGCAGATTTGAAACAAGCTGTCATGGTTCAGAAAGTCATGGATGGGGGCAGATATTCTAAGTGCTCATATTGCTTTAGTAACCTTCCTGCTTCCTCAAATTTGCTTGAAAATGCACCATCCAATCCAAAAGACTTTAGTCGGATAACGATGTATCCATAAAAGTAAAACATGTACAAGATAAAAACACATTAGAAAAATAAATAGATAGCAATGTCCAATCCATGATGTAACAAAAAACAAACAGCAAGCATAGGTAAAGTGCATATTGTGAATAGTAAAATATGAATGACTTCCTAGGACGCACATAGATTTCTGTGCACCCGTGGCTACTCTCAAGAAGGTGCCAATGCGCAAGATCAATTCAACATTGACCAATTTAATTATACAGTCAAGAGCGTCTGTTAAATTAATAGGTAACAATTTTTTAAAATAAGGAATTAAGAGCCATTTTGTATATGTCATATAATATTTATAAAAGAATAACACATGTAAAAGTGTTTGGCCGCTGTGACCATCACATGGACATGGCAGGGAGTCAAGTTTTGTGTTGTACCCATAGGGAAAACAAAGCAAATATCTTACTGTCCCAGCTTTTAGACGGAAGAGTAGGCCTCTCTCCCATTGGGACATCAGTAGTGCGATATAACTTGGTAGACAATGCTCAGGGTATCCAATGGGTATACATTTTGCGACAGTTTCTTTCTTTAATTCTCTTTCTAGTTTTTCTGCGCTATAAAGTGCGTACAGTGCTGTCTTTAAAACTTTTTTATCCATTGTTACAGCTGTGTTCGGATTGGCAAACAGTCTACCAAAATTGACGCTCTCCAAACTCTTGACTACCCCAGCAAGCCATGGAATGTCCATTCCTTTCTCGCAACGAAGACAATCATCTATTAAGTCCCTTGTGAGAGAAGCCTCTTGATTCTTCATTACGGCTAGCCAAAATAGTACAGGGCGGGCCCTTATGAAGTCTTCAATATATCCTAATTTCAGTTTGCTGTGACATATGTACAGAGGGGTGGAGATTGGAGTGCACAAGAGTTTTCTACAAAATCTATTTTCCTCTATTTAGACGCAAGAGCATTTGGCAATACCCCATACCTCTGCCCCATAAGTAGCTATTGATCCGCACTGAGTCTTAAAAATCTTTAAAATAGCTGGAATCGTCCCCAATATTTTAGGACGGGGAAGACTGAGGATTGAATTAAAGGCCCTCGATAACTTACTTTTGCAGTATGCCATGTGTTAACACCAAGTACCGTTCGCAGCGAAGACCATCCCCAGATATGGGAAAGTAACAGAGCAAGTTCATTTTTGGTCACCCACAGAGATACAATTTATAGGACATTTCCTTGGACCACAAGACATTATAAAAGATTTCTTAAAATTTGTAGATAAATCTAGGCTGGTCATAAAATCTGTGAAACCTCGAACTAAAGTGCGTAGTGCATTTGGTGTGCGACCAATTAAAACAGCATCATCTGCATATAAAAGCACTGGGAGAGATTTACCCTTAATTGTAGGAACATCATTAGTTAATGTAATCAGTGATTTATGTAAGTTGTTTATATGTATAATAAATAGGAGGAGGGCCAGAACACACCCCTGTCTGACCCCTCTACCTTTATTGATGGCATTGGAAACTTCTCCCCCACCACCAATCCTGACCCGCGCTTTTAGGTCCGTATGGTGATAGGCCAAAAAGTGAACAAGGGCCTCGTCCAGTCCATATTCTAAAAGGATGGACCATAGACGGGACCTATTGACAAAATCGAAAGCTGAGGACAGATCCATAAAAGCTAAATAAAGTGTTGAGTGCTGTGCAATAGTGTACTTCCCTATGATCACATTAAGATTAAGACATTGCTCATTCGTGCCAACTTTACCCCTGAAAGCTAGTTGGCATTGTTCTAAAATCTGATTCTTTTCCGTCCAGATTAAAAATTTTGTATACAAAGCTCGCTAAAATTTTAAGGGTGCTATCTATGACGGAGATCGGTTTATAGCAACTACGTTGTGTGCGATTGCCCTTTTTGAAAATGGGAACGGTCGTGCTAGTAGACCAGGGTTTTGGCAGAGGGACATTGGTTATGTTGTTAAAAATATTTTGCAACAGTGGGGCCTAAAAATCTGGTTTATATTTATTAAGATCGGTGGGCAGCCCATTAGGGCCTGGTGCTTTATTGCCCGCACTCTGACATATAGCCTCCCCAACATCATTTATCGATATTGAGACACCTAGTGGCGCCCTATTAATAAAAGGGTAAAATTCAAAAGCAGGCGCTTGGTAAATGGTGGAAAAGTGACTCTCCCAGGTAGGCCTCATTATGTTGCAGCTGATGGGAGTTAAGAGATGTCCCATTGATCTTAGCTCTTTAATGGTAGTCCAAAATATATTCCCGTTATTTAAGCTGGCAGCATTAATGAGCGCATCCCAGTGATCACTTAATAACTGTTCCTTCCTATTGACAATGGCCCACTTACATATCAGCCTTAAGGACTTGACCAGATCATTACACCTAGGATTTTGAGATAGGGCCTTGCGGAGCTTCCTGTTGGCAATTGAGCACTCCTGGTTAAACCATCTAGGTTTGCACTGTGCTATAGAAATGGGTTTAGACTGCAAGGATTTAATGGCTCCACAGAGTTTGGTAAAGGCACTGATAGCCTCAGGGTGTGGATCCAGGGCCTCTAAACAGATATTAATAAGATTCTTATTTTCCCTTACCATAGAACTAAATAGGTCTGCATTGTTTTTTTTTTTTGATAATCAACTTTATTCAGCATTTTAAAACAGCAAAGAGATTTCATTGGCAGCAGCTCACAAATCAACAGGTACAATGAGTTAAAATCAGCAGTGCATATGGGTAGGGTCAATGCATTCCAGTCCGACATTACAGTTTGCGTAATAGTAACAACAACTTTGAAGGCAGTTTGTGTATCTGGGTTCACGGCGGGATCATGTTGAACCACTTCCCCCATATTTTAGGGAATAGTTCTGGAGAGCCTCGGGATACAAATAGGGCCTACTCTTGGGCACCGCACCAGTCCACTCCCCTCCTCCATCCCCCCACCGTGGGTGCCGCATTTCGTGACCAGTGTCGTGCTATGTCCCTTTTGGCCACGTCCACCGCTGTTCCCAATAGGCGTTGAATTTGAATTTGAATTTAAAATTATTTATAAAGCGCACGTACACCAGCGGTTTCATGGCGCTACAACTAACAAAAGATCTGGGCAAAAGGACCGGGGCTGGATGAAGGGAAAACAAACTGCTAGTGGGTTAATTGAAGGACTTCGTGAACAGGTGAGCTTTGAGCTGCTTTCGGAATTGCGGATATAGGGTTAAGGCTCTGAGCTCGAGAGGCAGGGAGTTCCAGAGGAGCGGGGCAAGGGTCGCAAATTTCGAACCTCCCCATTTCTTTCTCCGGAACCGTGGGATTGTAAGAAGGGACTGGGTAGATGATCGTAGTTCCCTGGTGGGAACGTAGGGGGTGATCTCAGATGAGATGAAAGCCGGTGCCGTGCCCAGACGAGCTTGGAAGGCGATGGAGGCGAGCTTAAACTGGACACGGGCACGAACAGGAAGCCAATGTAGAGACTTTAGGAGGGGAGTGGTGTGGTGGGACTTCGGGAGTTTGAACACCAGGCGCGCCGCCTGGTTTTGGATCTGCTGCAGACGCCGTAGGCTATATGCAGGTATACCTGCATATAGGGCGTTGCCGTAATCCAGGCGGGAGACGACCATGAGCAAGGTGATCAATTTGAGGGCAGCAAAGGGAAAAAAACGGGACACCCTGCGTATAGTGCGCAGTGAAAGGAAGGAAGAAGAAACCACAGAGCTAACCTGGGAGTGAAGGGTGAGTTGAGAATTGAGTTTAATGCCTAATGTTTTGACTGAGGTAGAGGGGATAGGTGGAGAGCCTAGGGAGGGGGGCCAAAATAAAGAAGACCAGGGGCTGGATGAACCACCCGTCAACACCAGCTCGGTCTTGTCTGGGTTGAGTTTCAGATGGTTGTGGTTCATCCAGTCCCGGATATGGATCATAATAGATTGGAAATTAAGAACAGAAGAGGGAGAAGAAGACAGATTAAAGACAAGCTGGAGGTCGTCCGCATAATGAAACACGGCGACCTCCATTTGTTGCAGTGAGAAAATAAGAGGGGCAATATAAAGATTAAACAAAAGAGGGGAAAGGGAGGAGCCTTGGGGGACCCCGCACTGAACTTTCCGAACGTCCGCAGTAAAGTCACCCAGGCGAACTGCCTGGGTGCGGTCCCTCAGGAAGGAGGATAACCAGACCAGTGCGGTGCCCCCGATCCCCGCTGCCCTGACACGGGAAAGCAAGATGGTATGATCCACCGTGTCAAAAGCGGCTGAGAGATCGAGGAGGACCAAGGCCTGGGGCTGGTTGGTGTCCATTCCCTCCCTGAGGTTGTCAAGGACCGAGAGGACTACGGACTCCGTAGAGTGTGTGGGGCAAAACCCGGCCTGGCGGGGGGCAAGAGCACCGTGCTTCTCCACAAAAGAGCTCAGAGCGCAGGTGACGTGGCGCTCGAGCACCTTTGCCAGAAATGGCAGGAGGGAGATGGGGCGAAAATTGGCCGGGATTGAGGGGTCCGCGCCCGGCTTTTTCAAGATGGGTACAATTACCGCTGATTTGAGTGGGTTAGGTACCACGCCTTGGGAAAGAGAGCTATTGAGGAGGTGAAGGGGGGGTCTGGACAAGTGGTAAAGATATGACGGAGAATATGAGCAGGACAGGGATCTAATGGGGAGCCGGATTTGACTAGGGGTATTATGGAAGTCAAAGATTCTTTAGTCAGAGGGGGGAGGGTGGTGAGTTGTCCCTTGGGAGGGGGACACTGGGGATCCACAAAAGTAGGGGAGGGGGGGATGTTGGCCTTGATGGTAGCTATTTTCTGAATGAAATAGTTATTGAGGGAGTGACAGAGATCCTTGGAAGGGGCGGGCTTTAAAGATGTTCTGTCCGAAAACGCCAGATTGTGCACGATCGAAAAAATTTCCTTCGACTGGTTCTCTGCTGCGAGAATTTTGGAGGAGAAATAGGTAGTTTTGGCCTCCAAGATGTCTTTTTTGTATTGGGTCAGAATGTTAATGAACTCCAATCGCAATGAGGGGCAATAGTTTCTCCTCCAGGCCCGCTCCGCACGACGTACCGCTAGTTTGGTGGCCTTGAGATCATCGTTAAACCACTGATTGGCGTCCTTCTCACGCTTAGAGGTGACCCGTTTTAGAGGGGCAATGAAGTCGCAGCCTGAGGAGAGCCACTGTTCAATGGCCTTGACCTGGGAACGGGTGGATAGGCCTTGTAAGGAGGGAAGGGAAGTGGTAAGTAGGAAGGATAGATTTTCCGGATCAACTCGTCCCCAAGCGCGGACCCAGATGTTTTTGGGGAGAGGGGGCTTGACCGGAGGGTGGATGGGAAGGGCAAACGAGATCAGGTGGTGGTCAGACCATGTGCAAGGCGAGATGGAAAGGGACTCTACGGGACAGTTCAAGGACCAGATCTGGTCTAGGATGTGACCTTTGATATGGGTAGAAGAATGAATATGAGATGTAAAGTTGAGAGATTGAAGAGTCTTTGAGAATTCTTTTGAGGATGGACATTCAGCTGGGTCAGAGGGCCAGAAATTAAAATCACCCAGGAGAAGAATGGAGGAGTTGTTAACGGTGATCGTGGCCAGAACTTCCAAAAAGTCAGGGAGAAATAATAAGGGGGATTGAGGGGGGCGATAAGTGAGTATGCAGGTAAGAGGGGGCGTGATGGAAGTGGTGCGGATAGCCAGATATTCAGTGGTGGCGATGTCTGGCAGAGACAGAGTTTGAAAGGGAAGGTCGGTGCGGGCGATGACTGCCACGCCGCCCCCAGCTCTGCCATTTAGGCGGTCTGCGCGAAGGGCATAATATGGGTCTGGTAAAGTGGCCAGTAGAGCAGGGAGGGAGTCATCACAGAACCAAGTTTCCGTTAGGAAAAGAAGATCTGGGGCATGAAGGTCTAGCAGTACCGAGAGTTCGTGCGCATGGGCTACTGCAGACCGGGTGTTTAGGTAGTATGCCGAGAGAGTTTTAGAGGTAGCGGGGAGAACATTGTCTCTAGAAGAGTGGAGGGGGGTGAATTGAGAAGGGGGGATGTCGAGGGGAGCAGCCGGAGACAGACCAAGAGACGAAATGCGAGAGCGGGTAGAGGCTGGTAAGGACCATGGTCCCCGGAGGCAGCGTAGTTGAGCGGGGGAGTAGATGGTATGTTGGGCAGAGTGACGCGCCCCTAGCCCCGGACAGTCGCGGACGGGCGCAGACGGGCTTGCCTTAGGCGCGCCTTCGGCGCGCAATCGTCGCGCCCGCTGCGCCCGTCCGCTGC
Source organism: Lissotriton vulgaris (assembly GCF_964263255.1). Taxonomy (NCBI): domain Eukaryota; kingdom Metazoa; phylum Chordata; class Amphibia; order Caudata; family Salamandridae; genus Lissotriton; species Lissotriton vulgaris. Next base: position 887,494,966 of record NC_141699.1, on the reverse strand, counting down.
GCCTCCGGCCCATGCACATACTTTTATATCATGATCAGGGGGAGGAGAAGGAAAGGAAGGGGGCGTGGCCGGAAAAGTGGGCAGAGCTAACTCGCTCGCTGTAGGTGGCGGCAGCGAGGGAGGATTCCCCGAGACAGCGTCCAAATCAGCTGTCTGGTGGTCTCAAGACAGGCAGGGATCCTAGCAAGATGCCGGTAAGTGAACACACAAAGTAACACAAGTAAAATTTTAAAAATAGGCAAAATTAGCAGCGCTCCCGGCTTTCCGCCTCAGGAGATTGTTAGTGGGACGCGCTAGTGATCAGCGCGCCCTTTTGACCAGATGGAAGGGGGCGTGGCCGGAAAAGTGGGCGGAGCTAACTCGCTCGCTGTAGGTGGCGGCAGCGAGGGAGGATTCCCCGAGACAGCGTCCAAATCGGCTGTCTGGGGGTCTCAAGACAGGCAGGGATCCTAGCAAGATGCCGGTAAGTGAACACACAAAGTAACACAAGTAAAATTTTAAAAATAGGCAAAATTAGCAGCGCTCCCGGCTTTCCGCCTCAGGAGATTGTTAGTGGGACGCGCTAGTGATCAGCGCGCCCTTTTGACCAGATGGAAGGGGGCGTGGCCGGAAAAGTGGGCGGAGCTAACTCGCTCGCTGCAGCGTTCATCCAATCTAGTGCCATCCAGGCCATCGAAGATCCCTAGCAGCATTCGCAACGGGTCATGAGGGACCTCCCAGCCCAGGGCCTGTGAAAGCTCCTGCTCCACTCCTCTCCAAAACCTCTCAAGCCCCGGGCACAGCCACACCATGTGATAGAAGTCGGCCGGGGATTGTCCACATCTTGGGCAATCTGGGGAGGGTCCCAATCAGGCCTGGAAAAGACTCTCTGGGGTGAGGTAGGACGTGTGTAGATAGTATGTCTGCACCAGACGCAGCTTGGATGATGTGGTCAGGGTACGTGGGGCCATCAAGGCGTCCCTCCAACCGGCCTTCTCTAGGGGTCCCACCCATCCCTCCCACCGGGTACGCAGCTGGTCGAGGGACTAGGGACTATTATTATTTCCTAGGGCACGGTAAATTTGGGAGACCCCTCCCCTACCCAGATTCCCCATCATCACTTGGGCTTCTAGCGGGCTAAACTCTGTCTGGTTGGCGCGGGCAGGTGTGCATGAATGGCGTGGCGCAGCTGCAGATACCTAAAATGCTGGGCATGGGGAATGGCGTGGCGCTGCTGCAGGTCAGCAAAGGCCCGAATGTGATCTCCCACCCATACATCTCCGAGTAATGACACCCCGATAAGGTCCCAACGCCGGAATCCGCTTAGGGATGATACATCCCGGAGCCAGTTTCCATGTCAGAGTGGCGTCTGGCATCTGGCGGGTAAGTTTGCGGTCCCACCCTGTGTGGCGCAGGGCGGCGCGCCAGGCCAGCATGATCGCTCTTGTAATTGGGGCCATGGTTTGTGGGACCGGGCGGCCATAGAGAAGTGCTTGAATCTGTGAGAAGTCTGTCTCTTCCAGTTCCACCCGGTACGCTGGGTTGGCCCAGCCGCCCGCGTACCAGTGGTGGACTACAATCAGTTTAGTGGCAAGGTAGTAGAGGTAGAGGTGGGTCACCCCTAGGCCTCCGTCAAAGGGGGGGATGCGGCTGTGTGTGAGGAGAGATCAGTTTTGTAAAGTGTAGAGGAAACGGGGGAGGACCATCATTTTAAACAGTGCACTCCGTCCCAAGGGATTGAGGGGGAGGGATTGCCATTTCTTCAGGTCCGATCGCATTCAGGCAACCAGGGGTGGGATGTTCAGAGCCCATTCCAATTCCGGCAGCAGAGTCACCCATATCCCCAGGTATTTAACCGAGTGGCGTCTAAGGGGGATGGACGACTGCCAGTCGAAACAATCCCGGGAGAGGTGCAGCAGGACCAGGGTGGATTTGGCCGCATTAGGCCGAAGGCCAGAGACTTTTCCAAAATCGAGAAGGATCTGAAGACATTTAGGGCCCAAGGTCGCCGAGTCCGCCAAGTACAGGAGCATGTCGTCAGTGTAGAGGGCTATCTTATCTATGTGACTCTCCTTCCAGGTCCACCCTTGGACAAGGGGGTCTTGCTGGATGAGCGTCTCTAGGGGCTCCATCGCTAACGCGAACAGGAGTGGGGATAGGGGACAACCATGGCGCGTGCCTCTGCATATCAGGAATGCCTCCAACAGCGACCCATTGATCAGCACCCAGACTCTGGGGTTCGCGTAGAGAATCCCAATATATCGGCGGAACCGTGGGCCAAAGCCCATCTCCTCCAGCACATCTTGCAGATACGCCCAGCCCACCGTATCAAAGGCTTTCTCAAAGTAGAGAAAGAGGAGGGCCAAATATGGGGACGGGCGGGAGCGGTGGGCTAGGGCCAAGTGGAGGCGGCGGATACAGTGGCGGGTGCTTCTGGCCGGCATGAAGCCACATTGGTCCGGGAGGACCAGGTCTTGTAAAAGGGGTTTAAGCCTCTGGGCCAGTATCGTGGCGAAGAGCTTGATCTCGGTGTTAATGAGGGAGATAGGACGGAAGTCTGCACAGTCCGCAGAGGGCGGGTGGGTCTTGAGGATGACCACAATCGTGGCAAGTCCGATTCAGAGGGGAAGGAGCCCTTATCCACCACGTGATGGAATAGACCCAGCAGTTGGGGGGCCAGAGTGTCCCGGAAGGCTGCGTAGAACTTCTGTGGGAACCCGTCCGGACCGGGTGTCTTGCCAGGGTTCAGAAGGGGGATGGCCTCTAGGACTTCATCCAGTGTTAAAGGCTTTTCCAGAGCCTCTGCATCCGCCGGGGTAAGAGAGGAGAGTCGAGCACTGGCCCTGCCCAGGAGGGTAGTTAGAAGCGCATCAGCCGGGCGCACCGCATAGAGGCGAGTGTAAAATTTGGCAAAGGTTCCAGCTATGGCCTCGGAGGTTACCTGGAGGGTGCCATCTGGTGCGCGGACCTCTGGAATAATGCGGTGGATCTTGCGGTAGGAGACGAAGTTATGGAGGAGTTTACCGTTTTTGTCACCCCAGCCTTATATCCGCGCCACCGACGACTGCCACAGCTGCTGGGCCGAGTCAAGTGAGATCTGACGGCGCTCTTCTTGGATCAATGCCAACTGCCAGGTGGGGTCCTCTCGACCGACGGCAGTTTGTTCGGCCTCCAACCGGGCATCTTGGGACTCCAACTCCGCAAGCCGGGCCAGCCGGTCCGCTCGTTTGACGTGGACAAGCACCCTCGCCACCCCGCGAGTCACTGCCTTGCCGGCCTCCCAAAGGGTCCCTGGTGACGGAACCGAACCCACGTTGGCAGTGAAATAGTGGGTTAGCTCCTGTCCTAAGGGTGCACAGACAAAATATCGACTCCAAAATATCGACTGGACATAATATCGAGTTTTAAATATAGACTGGACAAAATATCGACTGGACAGAATATCGACTACAAAAATATCGTTTTTAAGGTAAGTGAAGTAATATCGACTGTGTAAAATATAGATAGCAAAAATATCGAATTTTTAATAATATATAATATTTTATAGTGTATTTTTATGTAATAATATGTGTGAAAAGTGTGTATTAATGTTATAAATAATTTGATTAAAATAATTTTGTTTTAATAATAATTGTGTAATGTAATTCTGTAGCGGGTTGTGGGTTTATAGGGGAATAGCGTGGGAAGTAATTTAATTATAATTAATTAAATATGTAAATTAATTAATTGATATTAATGTAAAATTAATTGTAAATTAATTTATATGTGTTAATTAATTTAATAGTAATTGCAAATTAATTAATAATAATTGATTAATTGGTAAATATGTAAAATTTACTAATTTAATGCAGTAGCAGGTTGTGGGATTATAGGGGAATAGGGTGGGAAGTAATTTAATTAATAATAATTAAATATGTAAATTAATTAATTGATATTAATGTAAAATTATTTGTAAATTAATTTAAATGTGTTAATTAATTTAATAGTAATTGCAAATTAATTAATAATAATTGATTAATTGGTAAATATGTAAAATTTACTAATTTAATGCAGTAGCGGGTTGTGGGATTATAGGGGAATAGGGTGGGAAGTAATTTAATTAATAATAATTAAATATGTTAATATATTTATTGATAGTAATTAGTAAATAATTGATAATAAATTTATATGTGTTAATTAATTAAATAGTAATTGTTAATAATTTTATATTAATTGATTAATTTGTTAATATGTGATTTTTACAAATTTAATTATTACAACTACGCTTTCCAACGCTTTCCCTACTGTTGCACCCACTGGAGTGGGAATAGTAATTTTAACCTCTACGCTATCCAACACTTTCCCTACTGTTGCACCCACTGGAGTGGGAATAGTAATTTTAACCCCTACGCTATCCAACGCTTTCCCTACTGTTGCACCCACTGGAGTTGGAATAGTAATTTTAAGCCCTACGCTATCCAACGCTTTCCCTACTGTTGCACCCACTGGAGTTGGAATAGTAATTTTAACACCTACGCTATCCAACGCTTTCCCTACTGTTGCACCCACTGGAGTGGGAATAGTAATTTTAACCCCTACGCTATCCAACACTTTCCCTACTGTTGCACCCACTGGAGTGGGAATAGTAATTTTAACCCCTACGCTATCCAACGCTTTCCCTACTGTTGCACCCACTGGAGTGGGAATAGTAATTTTAACCTCTACGCTATCCAACACTTTCCCTACTGTTGCACCCACTGGAGTGGGAATAGTAATTTTAACCCCTACGCTATCCAATGCTTTCCCTACGCTTGCACTCTTTGGAGTGGGAATAGTATTTTTTACACTTCTGGTATCGTATGGTAATATAATAGTATCTTATTTAATTATAGTATGTTACTATATATATATGTTTTAACAAATAAGATTGTAAAAAAATATTTTTATTAATTTCATTTATTATTTAATTATTATAAGTAATTTAAGTATTTGTAAGTATATTTTAGTAATTAAATTTGAATATTAATTTAATTTAACACTGTTTTTAATAAAGTCGATATTTTTTACAACTATATTATTGTAAACGATATTTTGTACTCGATATACTTGTAGATACAAACTCGATATTTTGACTGTCGATATTTTGTCCACGATATTTTAGCAAGTCGATATTTTGACCCTCGATATTATTTCAGTGATCCTGTCCTAACGCGTCTGCTAGTTCCTAGTCTTGTAGGAACCACGCATTGAGGCGCCATACCGTTCGCGGTCCCACCGGAGTGGAGCCGATTCGGAGGGAGACGGGGGATTGATCAGACAATCCCCTAGGTAAGATATTCGCTCCGGAGACCAAATGGCAGTCTGTGGCCGGGAGCAGGAGGAGAACAATGTGGGAATGGGTATGGTGGGAGGCCGAGGTATGAGTGTATTGTGCCTTGCGAGGGTTCCAGACTCGCCAAATATCACAAAACCCCAAAGCCGAAGCCCAGATCGACAGGGCCCCCGCAGAGGAGATTCGGGTCGTAGAAGGGGGACCGGTCGTGTCTTGCCCCGGCTGCATCACGGCGTTGAATCGCCGCCAACAACCATAAGGCCGAGTGGGAAGAAGGAGAAGATCTGTGTAAGGCACCGAAGCGTCGGGGACTGGAGGGTGGGCGGGACGTACAGATTCAGGATGTTCAGGGGACAACCCTCCACCATACCCGATATCGCCACGTATCGCCCCTGTGGGTCAGTGTAGGCTTTAACAAGGGTGAAGGGGAGACCCTTCCAAAGCAAGACCGCCACCCCTCGGGACCCGCGATGGAACCCAGAGTGGAAGACCATCGCAAACCTGTGGCGGCCCAGGAAGTTGCATTACGTTCCTAAAAGGTGGGTCTCCTGGAGAAGGAGCACGTCCGCCGAGTGGCGATGTGCCGCTCGGAGAACCGCAGCTCGCTTGATGCGGTCAAGAAGACCGTTGACATTCCAGGAGAGAACGTGGAGGGGTCTAACCAGAGTGTATGCCATTGGGGGAGGGGGGACGTGGGAGATCATGGGAGCAACGGGAGGCGCGCCTCGGGGGGGAGGACCCATTACGCCGTTCCAGAAGAAAGGAAGGTAGTCGGAGTGGGCCAGCGGGGCACGGGCACCAGGGGTCCAGGTGGGAGTCGAGGGGAAGGTGGTGACCGCCTGCGGCCTGCTCCCGTGGTAGCCCGCAGGGACCCAGAGTAACAATAGCATCAGAGAGCAGGAGGGGTATTTCGGAAGAGGATGTACCCACCACATGACGTCAGTAGGAGGAGATGCAACCAGCTGCCCGCAGACAGCATCGACTGAGGCCGAGGAGTGGCAGAACAACGATAAATCAGAAAGCGGCCCATAGGCGGCTAAAAACAATATACAAATGGGAGACAACGCCCCCCCCCCCCTCCCCGGTACCCCCCAACTCTCCCCACCTTACACTTTGGAACAGGAAGCATCTGTCACCCTAAGTTACAAAACACCCAAAGAATAAACTCCCCGCTAGGGGACTGACACTAAACTTAAATGGTTAGTTGGGAGCAGTAGCACTAGTCTAGAGTCAAACAAAGGAGGACCCCCTTTCGTATGGCCGGATAAATGCCAGCAGCTATAGACAGTGAAGCTTCAAGGAGAATACGCTACAGGAAAGTTGCAGCATTTTCACAAGGGACAGAAGGATGTAGTAGCAGAAGTAAGAGGTAGACCGAATTAGAACGTAGAAGGAAAGGATGACATGAGCAGTTTGAATTCAAGTCCCAGGAGGGGCCCCCTCCAGGCATTCAGCCCTCTGGGCATCGGATAAGGCCTAGGAGGCTGGTCAAGGGCGGCCCGGCAGGTCAGGGTAGCCGTCCTCATTCAGACATCTTGTGGCCCCGGCTCAGGCCTCTGCATCTTGTGGGGAGTCCCGGATCACAGGCTGCCGGATAAATCTGAGTCCGATCGGATGATAACCAAGGATGGTGATACAGCCGTGGGGGGGACTCCTCGGTCCGGGGGCAGAGGAGACCGCCGGGTTCTCCCCTCCGGTGAGTGAGAGGTATCTTATCGCTGGCGACCCCGCCTGCGGGAGCCGGTCCGGCGTCGCCTTGGCTTGGATCTCTCATGGGCAGGGCGGAGATTGGGCCCTCGGGTAGGAGATGGCACCCGCCCAGGCAGAAGGGGACGTTCCTCCGTGAGCCAGGTCCAGGTGGCCTGCAGGGTGTCGAAGAAAAAGGACTTGTCCTGGAACAGGACCTTGAGGCGGGCCAGGAAAAGGAGACCATACCGCAGACCCAGCGCCCTGAGCTTTTGCTTGACCTCGTCATAGGACGTCCGGGAAGATCATTATTTTAGAGTTTTGGAAGAACAGGGGACCCAAGTCTCTGGCCGCTCCCAGAATGGCGTCGCGGTCGCGAAAATTGAAGATGCGGAGGATGAAGGGCCGGGCAGGGCCTCCAGGGGGTGGTCTGGGCACCAAGGATCGATGAACTCGTTCTATGGCGAACCAGGGGGAGAGTTTCTCCGCAGGCATCCAGGAGCGGATCCAGGTTTCCAGGAATTCGCACCCTTCTCCACCCCCTCCGGAAAACCCAGGATGCGTAAGTTGTTCCTGCGGGCCCGGTTTTCGGCGTCTTCCGCCCTGTGATGGAGGTCCGACGTCAGTGTCTGGAGACGGGCCACTTGGGTCTTGAGGGGGGTCAGGTCATCCTCTGCCGTGGATATAAGGGACTCAGCTTCGGTATTACGCGCTGTGGCGTTTCTAAGGTCTTGCCGGATGAGTGCCACATCTACTCTTACTTTCAATTTTATTCTCAACCGATGCCTGGGAGGCGCTGATCGCCTGGAGGGTTGTAGATAAGTCCCCTCCCGCCGCCCCAGGCGGAGGCGGAAGCCCGGCACCGGAGTCATTGTCCGATTTTGTGAATTGGTCCATACGCATCTGGGATGGGGGGACCGGGGTCTGCGTGTTCTTTCCCCTGACCGTGGTTGCTCTGGGCAGTCGTTGGTCCGTGAGGAGTGTCTCAGCTGCAGGGGCTCAGTCCGACGGGTTGGGCCGGCCGGCCTTTCGGCGGAATCGGGTATCCGGATCCTGCGGTGGTGTAGGCAGGACCGCCTACCATTTGCAGACCTCCGGGTCTCCCCTCAGCGTAGGTGGAGAAGCACAAGGAGCCGGATTGCGTGGGAAAATAAAAGGGAGCCGCGCTAATCCTGCTACGGGGAGCAGATCCAGGGGGGGACTCCCAGGCGGGCGTCCCAGTCGCTGTGTCGGTCGGTGGTGGGCCCAGTTCGGGTTCAGTGAGGCAGAGCAGAATCCCTGCAGCGCGGCCACCGGGCCCCGGCGTCTGTCACTGGAGGAAGATCAGTGATAGCGCCTGGGTGGTTGCAGTGGTCCGGCGAGGCGTTCTCGGACCCCCAGGCAGGCAGATGTAGTGAGCAGGAGAGGGTACAAGGGCGGTGGCTCGGGAGGCGGGCGTCAGTTAGTGCATTGCGGTGGGCAGTTCAGCATCCCCGGGGGTCAATGAGGTAGGGGGGGGCCTGGGCCGGCTCTCCAGGGGACGGAGGACCAATCCGTGGACAGGCGAGGGATCTGTTGCTGCCTGGAGGGTTCAGGAGCGCCCGGTCTCCCAGCCCGGGCTAGCAGTCTGCGGGCGAAACCCCCAAGGGGCCCCAACCCCGCCCCGACCCCCTCCTCACCTCCGTCGGGCCCACTCAGCTCCGATCACCCCGGTTCTTCGACAGGGGCCCTCAATGTGTCCTCCCCCGCAGAGGCTGGCTGGACAGGTCTCCCGGGGCTATGCGGGATGCCCGGGGTTCAGATGGGGTGCTCCCAGGGAGGCCACCGATGGAGACAGCATGTCCAGGCCCCCGAGCCTCGTAGCCACAATGTGCTGCACACGGTGGGGCCAAAGAGAGCTCCGCGTCTTCAGGGGCGTCCTCCACTTCGTAGAGGCCTCGGGAAGCAGCAGGTCACACGGCGGGGTGGATGGCCAAGCAGCGAGCAGGTCGCGGACCGCCCCCACCGGGAGCCCCTTCCCAGGGTGGGGGCCCAGCAAAATGCCCACAGGATGCAGCCTCAGCACCACAGCAGCCCGGTCGGTCCCGCAGGTTCTCGGGAGGGCGATGGTGTCTCGTGGGAGATGGTCCCGAGGGGCCGCCACTACCGGTGTTGTGTTCAGGGCCTCCGGACCTCTCGGCCCTCTCGTCCGATTCCAGGCGGGGCCGGGGGGAGCCCCGAGTCTCAGGTAGGCCCCTCCTCCCCACCGCCAGGCCCGCCGCAGCCCCAGCTGTCAGCAGGCCGCAGGAACAGGGCCGATAAGGTACGCGGCAGAGGTACCCAAGGAGCCTTCACGCCTGGGGTCTCCCTCAGACCCGGCCACCCGGGCGGACTTCCTCAGGGCCTCCGCGCGCCCCGCAGCTCTCAGGAGCCGCGCCTCCGGACCAGGTAGGAAGGCGCAGCAGCCCCAGGTGGGGTTTCTTGTGCGGTAGGGGCGTAGGTGATGTGCAACAGCGCCCGCCCGTCCGGTGGGACCAGAGAGCCCACGGGGCAGCTAGGGAGTGCCCGCCTCAGCTCGTAGGGACAGGCCGCCTCGTTGGTTAGCTGGGGGCCGCCATCTTGCCGGTCTCGCGGCTGTGAGGGATCGAGTTGGTGGAGGTGCCAGTAAATCTCCAGGAGGCCCCCAAAGACACCAGGGGATGCCCAGCGGCCAGGAGAGTTCAGGGTGTCAGATTTGTCCGCCGATGAGAGCTGCTGCAGGCGGATGTAGGGCGGATGACAGATGGTGGGTCCAGAGCACTCTTAGAGTGCGACCGCCATCTTGACGCCCTAGGCCACGCCCCAGGTCTGCATTGTTAACGCCTCGCCAAACCAGTATAAGGTTATCTGTGGATGTGATAGGTCCCTAGCACCACATTCTGTCTGAGGCGTTGGAACTGAGGACATTTGTAACATTATATTTGTATTGGGTTATGGTCCCCAAAGGTTGTGGCCATAATTTTGGCTTTAAGCAAGCTTGCTTCTAAAACGGAGGGGATAAAAACATAATCAATTGTAGATGAACAACCCCTCCCTCTGAATGTCGATTCGGGGGGGGGGCATTTTCTTTTGTAATTGCAGCAATTTCCATAACATTAATTAAGTTGTGGGTGTTGAAGTGGTCCATTAGCTCTCTACCCCTATTGCATATTTGTCTGCTGCTATGTGAATATTCACTTAACCCAGAGTGAGATAGCTTAGCATTAAAATCACCCCCCAGACAGATTCCTATTGACTTAAAAGAGTCTGGATTTTCTGATAGATGCAATAAAATTAAACAAATTTATGAAATGCATATTTGGAACTGAAAAAAATCATTGTTATAAAAATTAATTATCCAAAGGATAATTCCCCTATTAAATAGTATGCCCTGGAAGTTGTTGCTGTCTGTTTGTACAGTTTTTATGCATCGCCTGTCTTGATATTGACCAAGATTGATAAGGCCCCAGGTGGTCGACCCTGCTTGGAGGTTGTTGCTAAGATATTATGGCATTCAAACCCCTCAATATACAAATCTTGGGGGCCCATGTTTCCTTAAATAAAAGGATATCCTGGTCTTTAATAAGTTGTACTCAATCTGACTGGTAAAGTTTAGAGTGCAGCCCTGTAACATTCCAGCTTAAAATATGGAGGTTTGAGTGAGCTGGGGCCTTCGCTTGCACAGGGAGGATACGTGTATTGTGGGGAGTAGTAGACTCAATTACTGGTAGGGCATGGGTTGACCTAGTAGCGGAATCAGTATTTTTTCCAAAAATTGATGGTCAGTCTTGGTTATCTAACCGAGACAGGGCCTGGAACCTATTCGATGTAGTAAATAAAGGGGACTTGTTGGTGAGAAGGGCATAACTTGGTTTGTAAAAATAACCAAGGGGTAATGTGCATATGTTAGTGCTATTAGGTGTAATAAATTCGCAATCCCTTAATCGGTTTCTCACCAATGCAGGTCTGCGAAAGTTGATTACAATACAGTCCCCTTCGATATTTTTTGTAGATGCACCGACCCATCCAACCCTGCGTGCCTTAATAATATTCTTTATTTCGGATACGTTGAACCTTCTATGCCTTGATAGCCAATCAGCCCATTTATTGTGTAGCTGATCCCATGATTCATGCTGATCCCTCTTTAAAGTCGGTACTCCTGCCAGTACCAACACATAAGGGCAAGCGGCAGGCTCAGGAGGACATCCTGGTTACCCAGACGGGAAATTTATAACGGGGGCAGGAGCACTAATACTCGAGGTACTAAACTGCCTGTTCTGATTTGAGACGCTATGCCTTTTTAACCTGTTAGCACCATTTCTATCTATAGGCAATAGAGGACAGCCCCTGGATTGGTCGTATGTTGAGTGAGGGGTGATTGCGGGAGCAGCAGCCCTGACAGTTTGAAGCAAAGTTATGGGATCTAAAATACTCGCTCAAAAGCCTACGCTATCACTGGCCCTGCTCCCATCAACCTTGTTAGCAACCATAGTTTGTACCTTTCCCTTCAGTTGACCAACCCCCCCCGATGAGTGTAGCCAGGTTATCTAAGCGGCTCTGTAACAGGACAAACATTTTATCAATAAGTTCAATAATTTGTATAGTCAACAACGCTGCAGCAATATAGGCAACAATGTCCCCATAGTTCTCAAAGGTTACGTATAGCTTCAGTCTGTGTACTAGTAGAACAACTCAATTTCACAGTATGTGTGGACACAGGGGGTAAGGGGCTTCAGCTGTGCCAATACCTGATGACGACTGTATCTAGGTGGAGAGGCGTGCTTGACTACGGGCCGAAGCGCTGCGAGTAGGCTGCTTCCTTTTACTACCAATTGATTTCCAAGGGACAGACTTTCTTTTCTGTTTGACAGCAGGGATTCCCACGATGTCGCAATATTGGTTTCATATTGTGTGACTGCTTCCTCAGTTATATCTTGCCCACTTGTGCTCCCACAAACAGTTGGGATTGATGAATTCCAGTACGCTCCAGCTGCGGTTGGGGCAAGTTTCCAGTATGCTCTGATAATGTAACTTTGGAAATTGCAAGGTCTGACCATCCCTCTATACCCATAGACAGATGCTGCTCCGTCAGCTCAATTTCACTTGAGACAATACTAACGGCATTTTGAAGCATACTATCAATACTGGCAGTTATAGGTCATGCTAGTTGTAATGAAGTATGTTTCCCCATGGTAATCGTAACAGCTTAACATCAACAAATGTAACAACGTAGGGTCAAAGCAACCTTTGTCAACGATGATAGAGCACTCACCGTGTTTTCCATCGTTTTCCAATACTTTTTTAAATGGGGGATGGCCCAGACCAGTCTCGTCCGGCCCGGGCACGCCCGCGGGCGTCCCATGCCGCGGGAGCCCTGTGTGTCTTTTAAAGTGCCTCATGACGCGTCCTTCACTCCCTCGCAGCATCCCTGCCACTAGGCACGCTGGGAGGTGTCGTTTCCTACCTCCCAGCAACGATAATGATGAAGGGCTGCAGCTGTGGGCTGCGGCAATTACGGTGGCGGCGCACTTGCTCTCTGCTCTCCCCAGTCAAATGCTCCAGCTTGAAAGGACCATTCATCCACTCTTTTTTTTCAAAAAACCCACATAGGTTGTTCGGGCTCGCTCGCTGGGCACGCTGGCCGCGGTGCAGTATGGAAATAATTTTACGCCTCACCAATTTCAAAAGCCACCAGCCGCCACTGTTTGTGCCTATCCACAACAGACTAATTTTGCAAACTGCTACGAGGTTTTATGTGTCTTGCAGCAGCCAAGATGATGTATTTTTTGGGTGATGGTGAGGTTTCACACCTGAGGGTCCTTTTGACAAGATTTTGACTAGACATGGTGCGGCAAGCACTTCATCTATGCAACCCAGGATATATCCACATACAAAGGAGTATCCCATACTGAGATTGTGCGGGCCCTCCCCTTGTGTGTTTCCCTGCAGTGGCAATGATGACAACAGGAAAGCTGCAAGACAGGCACTTTTGAGGCAGGGTTCTTGGACGGCTGCATTTGTCCACAGCAAACCTTTCAACAACAGCACAGGGTTGTGCCCATAGATGAGACGTACTTCAATGTGTTGTGTACTTTATTGCATTACTGAATGGAAGCATGTTGAGTCAAACCTATCTGGATGCATTTTCAACCAGCCACGTTTGATGTTACCTAGGGCCCATATGTCATGTATGTACATTGGTGACATTCATCACAATACCCAAGGCCATTACTACTGTGTCATATTGCCAACAGAACATCGCTTTTAGCTACATTCTGGTGGATATATGCACTTCTCCTTATTTGCAATGCAGCTTGTAGCCAGTTACGGTTTGTTAATGACACCTAGTGAATGAGGCCCCTTCCCACCCTTTACTTACAATGAAAAGGACATGCAATGGTATATATGCCTCATAGTTAGTACAGGAAAGTGGCAATATAGAATCCACATGACTACTATTACACTGTGTGTTAATCTAGGCTGACTATGAGACTTGAAACACTGCCTGATGCAGACATTTAGATATGAGACAGATGATTGTTCACTTGTCATTCTTTGCACATATAAAGGGCTTAGTTACAAGGCTCTTGCACTACCCGGTATGTCACTTTCAATAAGGGAATAAGTGGCAAACCGACAACGCAAAGTGCTTGTGAATGAGCCCCAAAGTACTTATGTTGCTGGAGTGTGACCTGCACACAGTGTGGGATAGCGCTGAGGCATATATTCCTGGACAGTTCAACATGACATATTTCCCACTCTTGTTGTTACTTACCCTGTTGTTGATGTAGTTGGTCATAGTCAGCACTGTCCATTCCCTCTACTTCAACCAGAAACTCCTCTTAGATGACTGCGGACACGTGTTCCTCCAAGGCATCGAGCTACTCCTGGGAGTGCTGGACTCCCACCTCTAGTCTGCAGTTCTTCCTGTCAATTGCTGGAAAGTTTCTGCTTAGTCTTGCACTTGGCATCATGCCAGCCATTTTTGCAGTCTGTCCCTGTCCTCTTGACTTCTGCGACAGAGTTTAACTTGTTGACTATGGACTGCCATATATCATTTTTGGTCCCTAATGACACCTTCAAGCTGACGAAGAGTTGGTGTTGATTCTCTGTCACCTCCACAATCAGGATCTCATTCTCCTCCAGACTGCATCTGCATCTTCCTCTTTCCTATGGACTCTGGCTGGTCATCCTGGCTGTTGAGGGGGTGGGGGGTGGGGGGGTTGTTGTCCTGAGCTGAACTTGATCCTGGCTGCTCCATTCTGCGTTCAGGTTCCCCCCCCCCCCCCGCCCAACTTAGTGGCATATTTGTAAACTTTGTTGCCGTTAAATGCTGAAAACAGATGTTGGGCTAACTAGTGTAAATTGTCTTGCCGCTAATTGGCCAGACTTTACTTTTTTTACGCTAATGTGGATATTTTTTAACGTCTTGATGCTGGCGTTAACATAAATTTATCCCAACCGCTAGCTGATCCTATCGCCACATAGCAAAGTATTGTAAATGCATCGCAAACATAGGAGCCCATTAGGATGGCGGGCGGATCGCCCGCCCTTGCCGGCGGTAGCCACCGCTGGCCGGCAGGGACGATTCACCCACATCCATGCCTGATTGACCCCCGCCATATTAGTATGGCTGATGGGGGCCGTGGCGAACAGAAAGACCGTCCGCCGCTTTTCCGCCAGTCGACTTCATCGATCGGGCGGAAACGAGGCATAATATGGTGGTGGGGTCCTCAAGACACCGCCATCCATATTATGATGCAGGCAGAGATCAGCCTTTCCATGACGGTGTTGCCACCATGGAAAGGCAAAACACACAAGATGATGGATGGAATGTTGCACAATGGCAAAACATTCACCCCAGTCACAGGTCTGGGTTTAATCCATCGCTATTTTGCTCACCAAGCCACACCAGTTCAGACATGGCCATATGTAAATCAGTCTTGACCCTGTGCCTCATGGGAACAGTCCAGCCCGAACTGCCAAGCCATGTTTTCCCTGGACCGGAATCAAGCATCAAACTGTTGTTTTTGCATTTATCACCCCGAGTGGGACGGGTATGCTCAGACGTGAGTCCCGTGTTACCCACACCACTGGAGTCAAGCTATCCTGGCTGATGATGGCTGATAGGCAGAAACCGGTCCTAGGATGCTTGATTCTGGTCCAGGGCAGACATGGCTTGGCAGTTCGGGCTGGACTGTTCCCATGAGGCACAGGGTCAAGGCTGATTTGCATATGGCCATGTCTGACCTGGGGTGTGTGGAGTGCACAAAAACGATGGATTTAGGCCAAGATCTCCGTACTGGGGTGAATGTATGACATTGTTCTGCATCCTGTCCATCAACTGTTGTTTTTGCATTTGTCACATCGAGTGGGACAGGTATGCTCAGACGTGAGTCTCGTGCTCTCCACACCACTGGATTCAAGCTATCCTGGCTGATGACGGCTGATAGCTCGAAACTGGTCCTAGGCTGCTTGATTACGGTCCAGGGAAGACATGGCTTGGCAGTTCGGGCTGGACTGTACCCATGAGGCACAGGGTCAAGGCTGATTTGCATGTCTGAACTGGGGTGGTGTGGAGTGCAAACAAACTATGGATTTAGGCCCAGATCTCTGTACTTGGGTGAATGTATGATATTGTTCTGCATTCTGTCCATCAACTGTTGTTTATGCCATGGAAAGGCAGGCGGTTCTTGCTTTTGGGTGCCAGTTGTGGGCCCCAGGGTGTTGGAGGGGTGGGGGTGCACATGGCGTGTACCTATGATACCCCCCTGCATTTGCATGCACAAGGTGGCAGGCACCGCACGGTGCCTATCACGTTGTGCATGCAAATGCACAACATGATTTCTTACATTGCGGTGGGTGCTGTTTACACCACCGCCCGCCGCAATGTAAAAAATGCGGGATGCGCCTGCCAGTGTGGTGAGCGCATCCTAAATTGAATGGTGGTACCGCCGCAACATCGGCGGTCGGTCCCGTGCTCCTATGCGGTGGAAGATCGTAATAGGCCCCATAGCGTTAGGATTTGACGATACATAGTGGTAAAAAAATTGCTGCTAAGTAGAGTGAAAAATGTTTCGCGACAATTCTTGTAAATATGCACCTACGTGTTTTTTGCTCTTTCGCCAACAGGTAGCTACAGATGAAATAACGTGCAGCTCAAATGAAAAATACATTTTAAAAGTTGGTACTCTGCGGGAACTGCACTATAGTACATTATGAAGCCTCTATTAGTTAATGCACTGCAGAGGTCTGTGTGGAACCAGAGAGTCACAGAATTAAAGCTTAGTTGGTGAAGTGGATCGGTGCAGACATAGAATATCAAGTTTTTTATTTCAACCTACCATAATATCGAGTTTTAAATATCGTAGGTCAAGAATGTCGACATCAAGAATATTGTGGTAGAGAATATCGACAATAAGGTAAGAAATATAGTTTTATTTAATATCGAAGATAGTAATATCGTTTGTAAAAATATTGTTGTTAATAATATTGATGTTTATATTAGTGTTCTGTATTTTAATATGTGTGTTAAAAGTATGTGAGGTAATTTTTGGGTACAGTGTAATTTTGTTTTTAATGTATGTGTTACATTTTTAGCAGTAACTATTTATTTATTTATTTAAACTTATTAAGCGTGCAGCTACCCGCAGTGGGTTTCCCGGCGCTAAGGGACAGATTAAAGAAGAAGAAGTTTGCATGCTGATCTTACTGATGGGAAGCTTCTTTTTACTGCTGAAAGAGCCAAGTTTTAAGTCCCTTGCGGAAACGAAAGAGGTTGGTTTCAGTCTTCAGGGTCACAGGGAGAGTGTTCCACAATTTCGGACCCAGATGGGCAAAAGATCGGCCTCCCATTTTTGCTAGCCTAAATCTGGGAATGGAAAAATCACCATTCCCTGAAGATCTCAGAGTTCGGCTAGGCTCATAGGCCTGGATGAGGCCCTGAAGATATTTCAGGGCATGAGCCTTGTTTGATTTTAAAAACATGACAAAGGGCTTTAAATTTAATTCAGCGCGGGATTTTGAGCCAATGGAGGTCACAAAGTGCTAGAGAGGCAGATGTTCTCCTGGGAACGTTGCGGAGTAGCCGAGCGGCCGCGTTCTGGACATCCTGGAGTTTTTTTATGGTTGTCATGTCGGCTCCAAGGTAAAGGGCATTGCCATAGTCCAGGCGGGAAACAACCAACGCCTGGACTACAGTTCTTTGTGTAGAGGGGGGCAACATCCACAGGATTTTTTGAAGCCATCTCAGGGTGGCGAAACAGATGGAAGCCACCTTCACAGCCTGCTGTCTCATTGTAAGTTTATCGTCTATGAGAAACCCTAGATTGCGTACTACAGTGGCGGGCTGAGGGGTAGGTCCCATGTCATTTGGCCAATGATGTGGGCCCCAGAGATCCTTATCCTTGCCTAGTATTACAACCTCTGTCTTGTCCCCGTTTAATTTTAAGAAATTGCTTTTCATCCATTCAGAGACTCGGGTCAGACCTTCTTTCAGGGCAGAGGTGTTGTTACTCTGTTTATTAGAAAGAGAGAAAATGATTTGTGTGTCGTCGGCGTAGGAGTATATGGTAAGACCGGCTTCCTCCACAATAGTGGCCAAGGGTCTTACATAAATATTAAATAATAAAGGACTAAGTATAGATCCTTGGGGAACGCCGTACGCCGACGGACAAATGTTTGAGGAAGCAGAGGCAGAGAAGACCTGAAAGGTTTGACCACTCAGAAAAGAGGCTATCCAGGCAAGAGCAGCGCCCTTCACAACCAGGGACCGAAGAGTTATAAGGAGGATGGAATGTGACACAGTGTCGAACGCCGCGCTCAGGTCGAGAAGAATGAGAGCGGATGTCTCTCCGCGATCGACACTGTGTCGCAAACTCTCGGTTACTCCTAAAAGTGTGGATTCTGTCAAGTGATGTGCTCTAAAGCCCGACTGGGATGGATGTAAAAATCCCGAGCTCTCGACGAGATGGGTTAGTTGTGTGTTAATATGCCTTTCCAGGATCTTTGATAGAATGGGAAGCAGTGAAATTGGTCTGAAGTTAGATAAGTTGGCAGTATCAGCTCCAGCTTTTTTCTCTAAGGGGACAATCATGGCATGCTTCCATTCCTGTGGGATATATGACTCGGATAGTGAGGAGTTAAGAAGTTGTTTTAACACAAGGCGTGGGCCAGGATCAAGTTGTTTTAAAATTTTGGCTGGTACCGGATCCCGTGGGGAACCCGATTTAATGCTATTCAGGCAGGAGGAGAATGAAGCATCATCAAAGGGTAACCAATTAGTGAGTTTGGCCGTTATGTAAAATAATTTTTGCATAATTTAGTTCTGTAGCGGGTTGTGGGTTTATAGGGGAATGGGGTGGGAAGTTTTTTAATTATAATAAATAAAGATTAATGTTTATTTTTTAGTATTTATAAATAATTAATTAATAACTGTTTATGAATTAATAATAATTAATTAATGGATTAATAGACACATATATAAATTGTGTAAAAATAATTAGGAGCAGGTTGTGGGCTTATAGGGGAATAGGGTAGGAAGTAATTTAATAATAATAAAGTAATTATTAATGTTTATTTATTAGTATGTATAATTCATGTATAATTAATTATTAATTAGTTATTAATTACTATTAGTTAAATAATAGATACTTGTATTAATTTTGTTACTTTTTATAGGAGCAGGTTGTGGGTTTATAGGGGAGTATGGTGAGAAGTAATTTAATTTTAATAAAGTAATTATTAATATTTTTTTATTATTTACAATTAATGTATTATTAATTAATAAAAAATGGTTATTAGTTAGTATTAATGAATGCATTGATAACTATATTTATTGTGTTTTTTTATGAGTGAGTAGTGGGTTTATAGAGGAATAGGGTGGGAAGTAATGTATTTATAAAAAAGTAATTAATAATATTTACTTATTATTTATATCAATCAATCAATCAGTACATTTATAGCGTGCACTACTCACCCGCGAGGGTTTCAAGGCGCTGAGGGTGGGGGGGGGGTGCTGCTACTGCTCGATTAGCCAGGTCTTGAGGTGTCTCCTGAAGGTGAGAGGGTCTGGGGTCAGTCGGAGGTGGGTGGGGAGGGAGTTCCAGGTCTTGGCGGCGAGGTAGGAGAAAGATCTGCTGCTGTTGTTCTTCTGGTGCGTGGTACGGTGGCAAGGGCGAAGCTGGCTGAGCGGAGTTGGCGAGTTGGGGCGTAGAATGAGAGGCGTTTATTGAGGTATTTGGTCCGGCGTTGAGGAGCGCTTTGTGTGCGTGGGTGAGGATCTTGAACGTGATCCTCTTGTTGATGGGGAGCCAGTGCAGGTCTCTCAGGTGGGTGGTGATGTGGCGGTGGTGGGGGATGTCCAGGATGAGGCGTGCGGAGGCATTCTGTATGCGTTGTAGTCTTTTCTGTAGCTTGGCCATTGTCCCTGCATAGAGTGCGTTGTCATAGTCGAGCCGGCTTGTGACGAGGGCTTGGGTGACAGTCCTTCTTATTTCCGTGGGGATCCATTTGAAGATCTTTCGTAGCATGTGGAGGGTGTTGAAGCAGGAGGAGGAGATGGCATTGACTTGCTTGATCATAGTGAGCAATGAGTCCAGAACGAACCCAAGGTTGCGTGCGTGGTCAGTGGGAGTTGGTGCTGTGCCCAGGGCGGCGGGCCACCAGGAGTCGTTCCAGGCGGAGGGGGATGGTCCAAGGATGAGGACCTCCGTCTTGTCTGTGTTCAGTTTCAGGCGGCTGATCTTCATCCATTCGGCGACGGCCCTCATTCCTTGTTGGAAGTTGGATTTGGCGGTGACTGGGTCTTTGGTCAGGGAGAGGATCAGCTGGGTGTCGTCGGCGTAGGAGGTGATGTTGAGGTCGTGTGCACGGACGATATTGGTGAGGGGGCTCATGTAGCTGTTGAAGAGCGTTGGGCTGAGTGAAGTGCCTTTGAGGTGGGGTGCGATGATGGTGTCTGCTTTGTTGAAGATGTGGTGAGGGCAGGGGTCAGATGGAGAGCCGGAGTGGATGGTGTTCATGATCTGGGTGACGTCTTCGGTGTTGATGGGGGTCCAGCGACTGAGGAGGGCGGTGGGGGGCGTTGGTTCTGCGGCTGGTGGAGGCATCTGGTTAGCGAACCTGTCGTGTATGTCGGCGATCTTGCGGCGGAAGAAGACTTGCGAGGGAGTCGCAGAGGTCCTGTGAGGGGGGGATGTTGTTGGAGTTGGAGCTTGAGTTGGAGAGTTCCTTCACGATGCTGAAGAGCTCCTTGCTGCTGTGTTGTATAAATAATTATTATTTATTGGTTATTTATTTTTAATAATTATTTAACTGATAAGTATGTAAATTGTAACCCTCTGGTATCCAACAGGTTCCCTACTGTTGCACTCACAGAAGTGGGAATAGTAATTTTTTTGTAATTTTTTTCCCCTACGCTATCCAACACTTTCCCTACTGTTGCACTCACTGGAGTGGTAATAGTAATTTTTATCCCTCCGCTATCCAACACTTCCCTACTGTTGCACTCACTGGAGTGGGAATATAAATGTTTACCCCTCTACTATACAACACTTTCTCTACTGTTGAACTCACTGGAGTGGGAATAGTAATTTTTACCCCTTCGCTATCCAACTCTTTCCCTACTGTTGAACTCACTGGAGTGGGAATAGTAGTTTTTACCCCTACGCTATCCAACTCTTTAACTTAATGTTGAACTGACTGGAGTGGGAATAGTAATTTTTACCCGTTCGCTATCCAACACTTTCCTAACTGTTGCACTCTCTGGAGTGGGAGTAGTAATTTTTTCCCCTACTCTGTCCAACACTTTCCCCACTGTTGGCCTCTCTGGATTGGGAATAGTAATTTTTACCCCTAAGCTATCCAACACTTTCCCGACTGTTCCACTCAGTGGAATGGGAATAGTAATTTTTACCCTTACGCTATCCAACACTTTCCCTACTTTTGAACTCTCTGGAATAGGAATAGGAATTGTATCCCCTCCGCTATACAATATTTTCTCTACTGTTTCAGTAAATGTAGTGTAAAGTGTAATTTAAAAAGATAAAAAATATTGTAATAATTTAATTAGTTATATATATTTTGTAACTTTAATTTATTTAATTTATATTATTGGTGTATGTGTTTATATATATATATATATATATATATATATATATATATATATATATATATATATATATATACTTTTTAATATGTTTTAAAGCAATGTATGTTATTAAAATAATTATTTAAAAATATTATTAAGGCAGTATATATATTATATGTTATAGATATATATGTTTCATTGATTTTTACATTAAATGTATTACATATCATTTTAAACATGTTTTAATATGTTAACTATGTTTATTTTAGTTAGATGTGTTATTTACTTTATTTTATTTTATTTTTTATACATAAAAAAAGATATTTTTAACACCGATATTTTTATTAACGATATTTTTAACAAATATATTTTTAACAACTATATTTTTTTATCGATATTTTTGTACTTACTATTATGTGGATAGTACTTCGATATTCTGGACATCGATATTGTTGTGTCAATATTTCTGTAGGTCGATATTCTGACTTTCGATATTCTATCAGTGATCAAGTGGATGATAGTGACTTGTGTATTTTTAGTACTATCAGATGACAGCTTGTGACAGAAAGCACTGTGAATATGTGTCAAGACTTTAAACTTGCATTTTATACAGTATAACATAGATAGAGAGAGAGAGAGAGAGAGAGAGAGAGAGAGAGAGAGGGAGAGAGAGAGAGAGAGAGAGAGAAGTGATGTTTATTTAGACCATAGTTTTTAAACAGTACATAAACATGATAAGGATCCTCATAGTGATAATATTATTAGATCTATCAAGAATAAAAAAATGCAATTTAACCTACAGAAGTAAACAATATAACCCCCTAAAACAGTCATAATTCATTGAACGCAGTTTACAAAGATCTAAAGCCATAAAATTCACATTAATTAAAGAATTCAAAAATGTTTAAAATCAGTGCCCCTCATTTAATTTCTTCCTTACAAAATCTTGTGTTGCTTTCAGAAATGTTCCCAATGCAATTGTAATATCTAGAGAAGGCATATCCATAAGTAGACAAACTGCTTGAGCACGTGAGTTCACCTTGTATTTTACAAAAGTTGGACATAAAAATAATTTCCGTATTGCTAAAATCATTGTACAGTCAAGCAATATATGCAAGGTATAATTTCTTGTTCCTAGGCCACATTTACAAAACCCATCTGATTAGATCAATAGTGCCTTTATTTTCCCTTCCGTCTTCCAGGGATTACTACCAACTCGAACCCTTAGAATTTCATGTCTTAACCCTTTATTGGGCAGAATATCCAAATATGGGAACCAAGCTGCATTTTCCCATGAGCTCTTTAGCCATTTGACCGACTTTATCTCACTCAAGTAATCTAGATCTTACGATCGTGAGTATAAGAGCCCTTGGTCTTTAAGCGTTCTCTTTGTAAAATCTACTTCCAGGGAAGGCTGCTAAAGTCTCACCTTAAGGTGCTCTGCTATATTCTGGAGGGTTTTTCTTCCATCCTTTGCCCAACCAAGACTACTTGTTTGGATCTCCTCTCTGCACCAAGTTGAGATCTTCTGCACATCACCTAGAGCTTGGCGTTTCCAAAATCGTAATAAGGACATTTGGGTCTTTACGCTCCATGCTATTAGCCCTAGCTCCATTGTAATTGCTTGGATCATTGTACAGCTAGGTACGGACAATAGCATTTTTAAGATCTTTCCTTCTTCCCGCTCCCACCCCGTTTGCAGCTCAGATAAAGCACTTCTGCACCGTACAATACTTGCGGGGGGATCATTGCTTCAAATGCATTTAACATCTGTCTGTGTGACATATCACCATATTCTTTATTAAATGTTTTCAGCCCACAGACTGATGAGAAGGCTTTCGCTGCTTGAGCCTCCAGATGAGTGCTCCAATTTAACGCACTATCAAACCAAAGGCCCAAATATCTATATTCTTTGACTAATTCCAGTTTGTCTTGTCCTAAAAACCAACTAAAATGTTTGCCTCTTTTCCTGAAGCTTAAAACCTTTGTTTTTTCCATATTAACAGTTAAAAACTTTTTGTCACAGTAATTTTTAAACACATTTAATTTCCTTTGGAGTTCCATTTCAGTTTGATCAAGGATCACAAGGTCATCTGCATATAAAAGGCAGGGCACTTTATTTCCACTCATTCGCGGACTTGCATTTCTTTCTACTTCTAACCAGCTGGGAGGTCTGCTAAAAAAAATGAAAATAGCAAGGGTGCCAGAACGCATCCCTGTCTAAGGCCATTCTTTACCGATATTTTATGAGTTAATGACCCCTGTGTATCTCTGATGACCTGGGCCCAATTCCCACTATGTAACTCTTTTAAGATCATCAAAATGCCATATTTTTCCATATCTTCCCAGAGGCAGTTATGATCCACGTATAAGATATGAGATAGGTATAAGATAGACTGCTACAAAATTTGCAAACAGGTTTAGACAAAATATAGATTTTAGTAAATCCCAGACTGCACGTAATGCCATTTTTTACATTGCTGTCTCTTCAACACCTCCAGGGGTAGTAAGTGCTATATAAATACAAAAACAAACAAAAGTATGCACTTCATAGCTCAGTTGTTAATTCTTTGCGCTACCAGCAAAAAAAAGAATAAATCTTTGTCATCACAGAGCTTTGAGTGCTTTGATCAATTAAAGCCAGTACAGACTCACAAACATCCTTTACATTTGCAGATTAACTTTATATTTGCATATTAACTCGTAACTCATGTTTGCATTTCTTTCAGGAAGCAGTCACCCTGGCAGGAAGGCTTGTTTAGCTGTCTACCCAGCTTTCGATTCACAGGACACGCCACTCACTAAATGACACTTGAGCTGAAGCATTTACACTATCGGAATTAACCATTCCGGGGCGGTGGTCTTTTTACAAACAGAAGGGGAACACTTTTTCATAAGTCAAAAATTTATGGGCATGTCGTGCCACTCGGATCCCACCGACTGCGATCCCTGATGCTGGTGCCCGGAAGAAACCTTGCTCGGAACAAGCGTCCGCTGCAAATAAACGTTGGGGTGTTGAATACCAAGGCTGGTAGTGTTTAATCCACTCCCAGACACTCCCTGCTCCTTTTTAGGTCTCACCTAAGCAGCATGCTTGCGCTGCATAGGAAAGAGACTTTTAGAAATCGCTCCAACCTGGCAGGCAAAAACGTGCACGCGTTGCATTGCTTTAAATGCAACGCGTGTACGTTTGGCGATTCCCTTGCGGGTGCGAGCGGCTCCATGAGTTGGTAACTATTGCGCTCACTCCTGCAAGGTAAACGCTGCCTGCTCTCGGCTGCACCCCCCACGCGCTTGTTGTAAATACTGGTGGAGCCACTCACATTATGGCTGAGTCTCTGGCTGTTCCCTAGCTACTCACCCTCCCTCAGCTTCTGCGCCCCTTACTCCTCTGTCGGACCCCTGCAGAGTTTGTTTTTATTTTTTTATTTCTATCTGAGCTCACGTGAAACTGTGAAATAAACTTGGCAGCGTCTGGCCTTTTCTGTGCATGTACGAATCTCAAGGGTGAGGAGCTTCCACGTACCGCATCACTGCAGACAGGGTGTGTGCGTGTTAGCCTGGCCTCGGCAAGGAAGCCTTTGCTGCTTTTTCGACGAGGCCGAAGGCGCCACTGATTGCTACATACTGTTCCTCTGTGCCTGGAAAGGAGGGAGCGATGCACCAAAACAGTGTCAAACATGCATTCCCTCAGTCGCAGTTTCATTAGGATTTGATGGATCCATGTTTATCTGCTAAGACGAACAGGGGGGCACCTGATGGACTCAACATATATGGGCATGATAAGGTATTATCTGTACAATATTTTAGGTGTTATTTAGTTTGATTCCTTTATTTTATGAGCACACATTGTATTGTTAGTTTGGGAACTAGTTAGGACAAGCATGTAGTGAGCTGCATTACAGACCTGGTTTTTTGTTAGGCCCGGGGAAATTAAGTGATTTGCCCAGAATCACAGGATGTTCAGCGTCATTGCCGAGACTCGAACCCAGTTAACATTTGTTTATTCATGCCTATATGATGGTTGCTTGAGGAGTATAGAGAGAAATGCTTCAATCAGGTAAGACAAATCTTTGAAATGAATATTGCAAGTGAAAGTGTGCCCAAAGTGTCTCCGAGCATACTGAGTTTTGGTATTGCACAAAAGGGAAATTAGTATTTGGACATGGAACAAATTCAGTAACGAAAAGTGCACTTTTCACATGCTAAGGGGCCCATTAGGATGGCGGGCGGATTACCCCCGCCAGGCTGACGGTAGCCACCGCCGGCCTGGCGGGGGCAATCTGCCCGCCATCCGCACCTATATTCCCCCCGCCATATTAGTATCGCGGGGGGACCGCGGCGGACGGAAAGACCGTCCGCCCCTTTTCCGCCCCGGTCGCCTTGCGGCAGAGGTGGAAAAGGATTAATAGGGTGGCGGTGTCTATTAGACACCGCCAGCCATATTACAATGGGCTTAGTTATATGCCTTTCCATGGCGCGATGCCGCCACGGAAAGGCATGCGGTCTTCACTCTGGGGGCCCCCTGCAGGCCCCCAGAGTGAAGGAGAGGTAGGGGGTGCACACGGGGGGGTACCTGTGGTACCCCCCAGTATTTGCATACACGAAGCGGCAGGCACAGCGATGTGCCTGCCGCTTCGTGTATGCAAATGCATACATGTATTTTTAGCATTGTGGTGGGCGGTGCAGAGAGCAACGCCCGCCACAATGTTAAATATGAGGGATTCGCCCGCCACTGTGGCGGGCGCATCCTAATCCCGCACCACGGGACACCCGCCCTTATGGCGGGCGGTCCCAATCCCCGTGAGGATGGCGGGCGGGCAAAGTCGGCCCGCCATCCTAATGTCCTCCTAAGATTGCAAAAGTGCAAATAGTGCACTTCAGGTGAGCTCATTCTGCTGCGATACTATGAGTGAGCAGTTTCATACATATTCGATAAATAAATTATCATTTGGCATAAGTAAGATAAAACAACAACAAATAAAGTAACATGCAGTAACACGTTAAAATCGATTAGAGCATATATTAGAATCAGGTTATTAGATTTAAGTCTCTTAAATTATTCTTTGCTGAATACTGTAAAGGTAAGCACTGCCGTTAAATATTGTTTCCTAACCATAACCAGCATGGGTGAATACAGAAAACATGCAGTACGGACTCAGGACCCAACCAACAGAGGAGGCCTTTAGCATTCAATTAGAATGGACTCCAAAAAGCAGCAATATTCTCTGTGACGTCACAACAAGCTATCTCTGGGGCAAGGTCAAATAAGTGGGTTGTAGGGTGATCACTGTTTTAGATGTACGGGAAGAACTCACATCTTGATTTAAGGCTAGGGGCCTTAATGCCCCGTTTAACCTTCGTTTTAAAATCACTTAAAGAAGTGTTGATACTGGACCATGTATGATCTAGATCGTAACTATGATTTGGGTTTTGAAAGAATGAAGAAAGATTAAATTTCTGGTTTGAGTGAGCAAACAGACAGGGACCGTCTGTGCCCCACTCTTCTTAAATTGAAAAAGATAGTTGAGCCGGCTCATCATCCAATTCATACAGTTAGACCAAACGCAAGGCAGGTGATTTCTCTTGGAGTAGACTTCCTCATCTTGAAGATGCGCCTGATGTAATTGCCTCCTGGAGCACTAGCTCTGCATTGATTTTGCCTGAGTATACTGTAAACAGAACGAATCCGCGGACTAATCTTGGAGTTTAAAACCTCCAGGACCATGCCATTGGAAACAAAATTAAATTTTGCCTGAAAGTCCTTGACCACTGCAACAGAGTTTTGAATTTTCTTTTCAAGTCAATTCACCTGTGACAAACAGGATAAAATAGACGACGCAGTGATGCACAAATAAACATAGTTATATGTATATTCTAAATGATAATTATCAACAACCTAAGAAGCTGTGATTGGGTCGACCAAATAACATGATTTTAGTTGTATTTACATTCATCCTGGAGTTGTTATATTTACAGTAAGTCAATGTGATATCCAAAGACCTTTGTAGCCCAATATGGGGTCTTATCCAAGACAACAAGTTCATCAGAATAAGCTAACAAGCATTGGCTAAGCCAATAAGTCTTGCCTTTGGGACCATATAAGTGTTTAGCCATGCAACACTTGATGTTGTTGCACCAAGGATATTCTGCTGCATAACTAAATACTTATAAGGTCCCAAAGGTGAGACCTACTAGCCATTCCAATGCTTGTTATCTCATTCTTGCAGGTTCATGGTTTCTCCCTTTATGACAGTTTTTCAGTCTTTCTCTTCCTCCGTCTTTCCGATCAGTGTGATTTTTCCTCTCTTGCATATCTGATGTGGAAAAATAAGTAATAGTCCCCAATTATAAGAGCTGATGCCCTCCACAGGCAACCACTGGCTCAAATTAAGTTCCACCTCTCTGAATGTTTTGCAATCCTTGGGCAAGCTGTGCAAATGGCATGGGTATCGTTCTATTCAGTGTTGTAGAACCAATCTGCAGAATCTAAACAAAACGTCCTGTGTATTTCACATTGCAACTGGAGGATCCATCACCAATTCTTGTGCCATCTGCTCTACAAAACTCATTCCCATGGCAGGGTCTTTCTGATCCACTGAGGCAGGCAAGGCAGTCCGGTCCATAAGTTCCCGAAGGACAGCAAACTTTAATTGTTTCAATACACAACTGATTTAACAAATCGAAATGTTTTCCTTAATCTTAAACCACCATTCCTCTTTTGGTTCTTTATGCTCCTCTATCATGTGGTTGCATTCAAAGTCGCTGCTGTGGCACAGATTTTCTATGATCTCAGAACATTTTATTTCACTAATTTCATATTTTGACATGCCATGTTACCAACACCAAAATTCTGTTTTTGCAGTTACTTCAAACCCTTGTGAAATCTCTGCACCAGTTTCTTGCCGGTCTCGCTAGGCTCCTTTGGTCTATACGTGTGGCTGTAGGGGGCACACAAAGATAGCAAAACCATAGGTACAGGAACCCCTGCCTCATGGCGCATGTCCCAGCTGTTTGTGTGCACCCTCCACCACCCAGTCTACACTAGAAAGCAGCAGAACCCCATTCAAACCCCACAATCCCAACACAGCCTCCACCTTGGACGCTTCTGACTTCTTGCCCCTCCCACTAACGAGCAGTGCTCCGATTGCCCACAGGTCAAATAGTTCCCAATTTCTGCTATTTACACTGCAGCCAGCAAAATAGTACATATTCCCTTCTATTGAGCAAGCAACCGGCTAAATATCTTAAACGTCAGTGTTTATCTAGCTGAAACCGGATAGTGTGGAGAAAGTCTTTATCTAACTGGACAAGAACAAAAAAGGACAATTGCAGGGTGGCGGCCATCTTATAATAGCTGTGCAGTAGAGTTTAAAACATTTGAAAGTAAGTGCATGTATAAATGTACAAAGTAAGTGCAAAAGTAAGTGTGTGAACTTCTATGGAGCAGGAGAAGTGAAATCAGGAAAAAGGTGAGCAAGGCATCTTGGTAATTCATAAGGGAAGCTGCCGGTCAGCTAAATACACAGATTTCCTTACACTATTCACTCAGCAGAGTGGGATTCAGGCATAGATCATTAGTAGTTCCACGCCATTAATGGCCTGTGCAGCCCCACTTGCATTTTAGTCACCCGCCCAAAGTATCTTGGGAATTGTAGTTTTAGTTTTACCAAGATAAGAAGTGTTTAAAGTGAACTGGGTCTTGTCTCTTACACTTGACTCTCATTTCTATCTTTGACCTCTTTGCCTCCGCAAAAGACATCTGGAAGCCAGAATAAATAAATAAAAATCTGAGTGACAGCCTTGAAGGCAGAGGAGAATGATAGGAGGAGTGTGATGACAAAATAGAGGGAGAAGGACCAAGAGGTAGTCCACCAGATCTTGTAGAATGACCAGAGCCATGAGAAGCAGGACCAGATGGTCCAGGACTAGAGAGACCTAATCCATGAGGTCCAGGGTGACCAGGGTCAGAGCAGACAACAAACAAATAGAGAAGGAGAACTGGGTGAAACTGGACGATGTGTACTGGGACCAGAGTGAAAAGGATTAGGGGGACCAGGCTGATGTGGACTGGGGAATCCGGACCCAGAGAACAGGGGCCAAAAAGATAAAAACACAAGGAGTAGCAGGGCCAGGAGGCCCTGGACAAGCAAGATGAGGGGGTAGAAGGACCCGAAAGTACTGACCAGTGCCGGAGGGACTTGGAGGACAAGGGCCAAGAGTAGCAGACCTGAAGATATCTAGCTTGAGGGCGTGGAGGGGATTAGAGGACCAGAAGAGGTGGCAAAGAAATGTAGGGGAAGGTAGTCGGATCACTGGTATGGAGGCTCTGAGTGCTGACAAAAAGGATGTGCCTCAAGGTCTGAGGTCCAACTAAAATGTTGTTGTGCTGATAAAATTGGGATTCCCCCATTTATTTTCGGATACATTTAGTAGCTCGGTGCGCCTTCCCACTGTGACATGGAGGACAAACCACTACTGTGGCAGCGCCCACCTCCAATGCCTATGTTGAGGGTCCCGTGGGTGTGTCATCTCACGATCTCCGTTTAGTTGAGATGTTATTGCAGAAACAGTCAAAGTATCACAAGGTGTCCTGTGAGGGTGGTCTTAATTCAGATGTATAATTACTAAGGTTTTGGCATAATCGCTCGACTCTTCTTCTTCTTTGCTGTGTTCATGTTTGAGGAGGAGGAGGAGAATATGGTTAACTGCAAGCAACATTATTTTCGTTGCTTCTGTGTCGACTGAGCCAGCAACAACAGTTGTGTTGTTGAGCGGCTGGCGGCAGGGATCAGAGGTGCTTTCCGGTGAGGCTGCCCGAGGCTTGGCTCGTGCACAGGCACGTGAGCCACACTCAGATACCAGACAATAGATTCTTTGACGACAGATCACCTCCCTAATGAGCAGAGAAAGAGAGAAAAAACCGGACTGTAACCCTCAGTAAACAAGGTGCGTTCTTTTTAGGCAGACGTCGGTGTACAGGAGCTAACCAGCTACATTTATTTGTACGTTTAAATACTACGGTTTGTCAATATTTGTAACTATTCATTGCGGTATGAAGGAATGTACTATTTTTTGGGAAGTACATATGCCATGTTTTTAATATGATCTTGGAATTGATTTGATGCTGATGGAAATTAACTGACTTAATCACCCCTAGGGGTACTCTTGTATTTAGTATGAAGGAATGTAGTATTTTACGGGAAGCACATATGCCATGTTTTTAATATGTTCTTGTTTAAGTTTTAATAGTAATTTTATGTATAGGGTATACTTTTAAGGTTATAATTAACCAAATAAAGTTTTCTTACTGACTGATTGTGGTTTCAACATATTTCTTTTCAAATAACAAATATGCCTGATGCGTTTTTCAGCCTAACAATTTAACGTGTGCACTTACGCAGTTGGGAAACGTATTCACTCTATCTGGTAGCAAAGAAACATAATCTAGGAGACTACGGGCAGATTTACAAGCCCCTTGCGCCTCTTTTACGCCGCTGTTGCGTCTTTTTTGTGACGCAGCGGCGGCGCAAAAGATTTGCCATGCAGCGGGGTATTTACAACATGACGCATCTGGGAGATGCGTCACGTTGTAAAGCCCTGCGCCAGAAGTAGGCGTTCCTGCGCAGGCGTGGCGTTCCGATGCAGGAACGCCTCCTAAAAGTGGCTGAGTGAAATCTACAAGATTTCACTCAGTCACTTTTGAGCCCATGCTGCGTCAACATCCTGCACCTGCTTGAAGCAGGCGTAAGGATTGACGCAGCATTGTAAAGATAGGGCCCCCCAGAGTATTGCTGGAGCTGCGTCGCGGTGGCGATGCAACTCCAGCAATGCGCCTCCTTTACGGAACAGATGCGTCACGCATCTGTGCCATTTTTGCCCCATGGTGCGCCGCATTGTAAATGCGGCGCATCCATGGGGGCGGAGCCGTGGCGCACAATAACTGGCGCATCCCTGCTGATATGCAGGGATGCGCCAGTTATTGTGAATCTGCCCCTACATACTTTTGATTCCACTCTGTGTTCCCTCCTTCTATAGTCTGGCCTTAAAGCCATTTGCAGCTAATCTGCCAACCACGCATATTCATCTCCTCACGCAACAAGTCTATCTATCTTCCATGACAATCAACATACGTGGCCCAATATTCGTACATTTATTATTGCAGTGCAAAAGTCATACAGCACTTTATTACCTGAGTGCAACAAAACTGACAGGAGAAAAAAACTATTTACTGCCTCACAGGTGGCATGTAACAATCATTTCACACAGCAAAACAATCTCCTTATAATCACCTTTAATGTATTTTACTTTACTTCGCAAATTTAACTCCTTGCATCCTTAGTTTTTTAAACACATTTTGATAAAACACATGCAGATTGCATTGGATAAATCATATATGCAGACTCTAATATGCAATGTATTGCCATTGTTGAGGGAGGGGTAGGGCGACATAACTCATGGCCCTTCCCGTCACTCAACAGTAATAAATAACATACCACATTCTATACCTTTTCATTGAAAAAACGATGGTTAAAGGTTTGTTACCTCTCTGTGTACCAGTGGCGGTTCCTCATACAAGCAGAGGAGCATCTTCCCCCCACACTGCTGCGCAGAAAGCTGGAAAAATAAAATAGCAAAAAAATTATTTTATTACCATTTTATTTTCCCAAATTTCTGCAGAACGGAGAGTGAAGGCAGGGCCAGCACGCCATTGCTGCTGATTGGCGGCAATGAGGAGTGGCCACCTCAGTTTGAAGTGCGCATGTGGGTTTGGCCGGCCGGCTTGCTACAGCCAGCCCGACATGCGCAGTTCAAACTTTCCAACCCGGCTGTCTTAGAGAGCTGGATTGGAGAGCAGGCAAAGGCTTCCAGTGCCTTTCGGAGCATTGAGGCAGCCTGCTCCAGCCAATCCAGAAGCTTGACTCATGTTGCTTAAAAGCATGAGAGCAGCGTCTGGATTGGATAGGGTGGTTTGCTTTGGGATGTCGCCTCGCGGTCAGAGGAGTCAGAGCCATGGACTGGAGAACATAAGGCTATGGTAAGTGAACTTTTATTTTTTATTTGTTAAATGTGGAGCCTTCCTGACTAGCGATATATTTTGATTTCATGTGTTTGTGTAGCTATGTTTCTGATTGTGACTGTATGTGTGTGTTTGTGCGTTTGTAAAACACTTGCTCCAGAAACGTGGGCGGGGGCCTTTCTTCACCCCAGATAGTGAAATACCAATACCAGGCCAACATCTGTCCCGCTAATTCTATTTACTGACGCTCATTATACGTTTAAAAGTGTTTATTAGTGTCTTGGGAATCCCTGAATGTGACACTGAATGACGTACGCTTGTCCCAGACTGTGGGTGACCATCTCTGATGGCAAGGATGGTCACAGTACTTAGAGGAGTCACCTTCAGTGCGATGCCTTAAGCCCTTCCTGGGGGGTGGGGGGAGCAGCAGAGAGAGTGAACTCTGAAAGCCTCTCTCGGTAGGTTGAAAGCCCCAGGACAGGCCAATGGATTAGTAAGTCTTGTTCTGCCCTGACCTTTTGGGGCCACCAGTGGCCTCAGTGACTTGGCGCCCGTGCGCGGGGGTTGACCAGCGCCGCAGCAGCAGCAAAGGATGCACGGACACAGGGTCACCGTCGGAAGTGACGTGCTCGAGCGCGCGCCCTCCTTTTATTGTACGCCGCAGGCCACGCCTGGCCTGCGGGTGCATGGGTGCATGTACGTGAGATAAACTAGAGCGTTACAGAACACTACATCCCTCTCCAACTTGCAATTGTTTTTTTTTTTTCTTTCAAACAGATAACGAGAGAAAAAGGTTCAGTCTTATAACATGTGAGATGAGAAAGCCTGGGTACTTGCGTGTCCCTTGGTGTTGGGATCAGGACATCAGTCGGCAGGCATAGTCTTTCAGCATCTGGCTCAGTGGGGGGTTAGGCCTCAGATTGTATTTTCGGGCATTGCCCCTACCACCTTCATTGGTCTGGTCAGTGTCTCTGTTTGCAGCCGCCGGTGTTTGAGGCGCTGCGGCGGAGTCACGTTCTTCCACTCGACATTCCGGGACATTGACGTTTTCTTCGATGGTCGTTGCCACTCCATTGGGTCGGGTTTCCTCTCCTGCCGCTTCCGGTTGCTGACTGGATTCCTGTGGAAGTGTTTTGAACCACGAGGTGTTTCGTGATATTTCCTCCCCATCTCTTTTGGCTGTGACCATGGTACCTTTGGTGGACGTGACGGTCCACGGGCCTGGTTCGTATCGGGTTTGGAACTTCCCACCAGGACGTCTGTTACGAATGATCACTCGGGTCCCCGGGCTGAGGCTCCTCGGCTGGGCCCTCCTGTACGTACTGGCATGTTGGTTCTCTTGTCGCCTCCGTGACTGGGCCTCTTCCATGTCGGCCGGGGGTGGCGCCCATCCTGGCGCAGTCGGGAGGAGGTCTCTTCGTGGTCCTTGGAACATCAGGGTCCATGGGCTCCTTTGTGTCGCGCAGTGGGGTGTGCCTCTGTATTCCCTCAGGAATTCGTGTAGTCTTTGCTCGGGATCAGCTTGTTCCACCAGAGCGATTCGGAATACTTTTTTGAGAGTCCGCATAAACCTCTCCACGTCTCCGTTTGCTTGTGGCCACTGAGGGGTGATGCGGCGGTGTTGAATTCCCCTGGTTGTGAGGAACGTGGCGAATTCTGCCCCTTGGAACGGCGGCCCATTGTCGCTTCGGATCTCCGATGGGTAACCGAACATGGAGAAGATCTTTTCTAGCGCCGGTCCCACGTGAGCAAATGCCGTGGAGACAACTCTCTCCACTACTGGATACTTAGAGTAGGAGTCAATGGCTACTAGTGTGTGTCCTTCTCCCGGAAAACTTCCGAAGTCTATACTGATTTTGGTCCAAGGGGAGGTGCAGGCCTCTTCTGTGATTATGGGCACGGGTCTCTCCAGGTCACTGGTCAGCTGACAGGCCATGCACCCTCGTACGTATTCTTCCACCCTGGTCTCCAGATCTGGAAACCAGACCTTTTCTCTCATGCGCGCCTTCATTTTCGTCGAGCCTTGATGTCCTCCGTGGGCCAATTGTATTGCCCAGTGTCTCAGGCTGTGGGGTATAACCAGTCGTGAGCCCCTCAATAGCACTCCGTCTTCCGTGGCACTCAACTCATGCCGGATCCGCCAGAATCTTGTGAGTGATTCTTTGTCTTCCGCGACCCAGGACGTGGGCGGGCGCAGGTATTCTGTCCACGATCCATCCTGTACTGCCTGAATCGTCCTCCGGTACACATTATCGTCTGCCGCGGCTTCTTTTATCTCATCTATGGTCATGCTGTTCGGGCATGACACAAGGGCTACCCACTGAGCGTACTCCTCCCGGTCATCCTCCATTGATTCATGTTCCTGTGGAGATGGGTGGCGTGACAGATAGTCCGCGGGATTCTTGGCTCCCGGGCGATAGGTGACTTCCATCTCGTAGGACTGTAGTTGTATCACCCACCGTTCAATGCGAGGTGGGGGGTGTGGAGCGGTTCCTTTGAAAAGGGACACTAGAGGTTGGTGGTCTGTGACCATTACAAATGGGTGTCCTTGTAAGTAGAGGTGGAAATGGCCGCAGGCCCACTTGATGGCAAGAGCCTCCCTCTCGATTTGGGCATACCTGGTCTCCGTCGGGGTCAGGGCCTTGCTGGCAAACGCTAGCGCCGTCCACTGGCCGGGCTCATGTTCTTGGGTCAGGACCGCGCCGAGTCCCACCGGGCTGGCGTCCACGATCACCTCTGTACGCTTCTTGGGGTCGAAGTAGGATAGCGTGGCTTTTTCCAAAAGCGCCTCTTTGATC
This sequence comes from Lissotriton vulgaris, assembly GCF_964263255.1. NCBI lineage: Eukaryota > Metazoa > Chordata > Amphibia > Caudata > Salamandridae > Lissotriton > Lissotriton vulgaris. The sequence goes on along the minus strand of NC_141699.1, from coordinate 887,460,107 downwards.
CCCCGGAATGCCTCTTCTTCCCTCGGGCCCCATTGCCACGAGACATCCGTCTTCGTTAGCGCTCACAGCGGTTCACTCCTGGTGGCCAAACCCGGAATGAACCGGCCACAGTATGTGGCCATACCAAGGAAGCTTCTCACCTCCGTCGGGGACTTTGGCGCAAGGGCGTCTTTGATGGCCTTGGATTTCTTTGGATCAATCTGAATGCCCTCCTGACTGAACACGTAGCCAAAGAATTCTATCGAGGGCTGAAAGAATTGGCATTTCTCTTTGTGGAGTGTTGCTCCATGGGCGCTGAGTCTTTTCAGGACGTCTCTCAGGTGCTTGTGGTGTTCTGATGCGGTGGCAGAGTGTATCAGGATGTCATCGCTGACGTTGATGACCCCCGGTAATCCTGAGAGGAGTTCACGGATGGTGTTTTGGAACACCTCCGCCGCTGACGAAATGCCGAAGTTTAGTCGTTTGTAACGCCGGAGTCCCAGGTGAGTGCTGAAGGTGGTTATGAAGCGACTCTCCTCCGCTAGGGGCAGTTGATGGTATCCGGCGTTTAGATCTATCTTCGAGAACCAGTTCGACCCATTTACGTCAGCGACGATGTCATCCATGGTTGGGGTCAGATGTCTCTCTCTCCGGATGGCGGCGTTTGGTAGTCGCATGTCGATACACAGGCGGATAGCGCCTGGTTGCTTGGGTTTTTCTACAATCACCATGGGTGACACCCATGGTGTTGGCCCCGTGACTTTCTCGATGACCCCGAGAGTCTCTAGTTTCTCCAGTTCTTTTTCCACCAGTGGGCGTAGATGGAAGGGTACTCGGCGGTGCCGCAAGGCAGTGGGAGTGACTGATTTATCTATGTGTAATTTGATAGGCTCGCATTTGATGCAGCCTAGGCCCTGGAACAGTTCAGGAAAACGCGCCAAAAGTTCATCCACCTGGTGTGACCTTATCCGGTTGGCGAAGGCGATGAGCTTCAAGTCCTCCGCTGTGTGACTGCTGATCAAGGTATCGGCTTCACGGTTGATGATGTGGATTGTTGCCATTACTTGTGCCTCATCGGCCTGAATTGGTATTGTTATTTTTCCCTTTAAAGGCAGGGGAGTGTCTGCTCCATAAGCAAAAATCCTGGTCTTGGACGGTAATATTTCGGGCCGTGGGCGAAGTCTGTTGAATTGTTGCAAGCCCATTACGTTTACAGTAGCGCCAGTGTCAATTATGGCCTTAACTTCGTTTCCCGCCATTTGCACAATGCACGTGGGCTGTGGCCGTCGTCGCTGTTTTAGCTCTCGTGCATACGACACGATGTACGCCTCCTCATCCTCCGACTCTGAGTCATCGTACACCATGGGAAGGTGTTTCTCTGCTCTGGCTGGTGTTGCTTCTTCCAATGACAGTTGACGGAAGGCTTTTGTGGGCGCCCGTGGCCTCCGGAATGATTTTGTCGTGTTTCTTTTGCGGCACACCGAGGCGAAATGATTTGGTATCCCGCAGTTCACGCAGGTTTTACCTTGAGCCGGGCAGTCTTTTGCCCCATGAGGTTCATGTCCGCAGTACCCACATCGCGCCCGCGGTGGATCTCTCCGATATTCCCTTTGCGGTGGTCCCCGTGGCTGGGGTCGTACTGCATCCGCCCGTTCTACCTTGATGGCCTCTGCTTTGGCCTGTGGTTGGTGTAGTGCCTGTTCCATGGCAGAGGCCCTGACGCTCGAGAGTTCATGAGATCTAGCAAGGATCAAAATGTCTTCTAGCGTTATGCCTGGCTTGCGTAGGATCGCCCCTCTCAGCGTTTTGTCCCGGCATCCCTGGATGATCTGCCGTCTTATGGCCCTTGGTTGGTCTTCATCGGTGGAGCTGGCCAGCTCTCTGACACGGGCATGGAATTGGTCCATCGTCTCACCTTCCCTTTGACGCGCTTGGCCCAGTTTGAAGACCTCGAAGTCTACGTTCAGTTGGGGGTCAAAATGGCCGTTCAGCGCGGCGACCGCTGAGTCATAATCGTCTCCAGTATTGGGCAGGTGTTTGAACAGTCTGAATATTTCATCGCCTGCGTAGTGTAGTAGAAGCGACCTCTTCACCGCTTTATCTGTTTCCCTTGTGACGATGAAATAATTTTCTAACCGTTCCAGCCATATCTTCCATCTTGGGGAGGCCGTAGACGGGTCTGCCGCCTCGCTAAATGGTGGTAGCACCCCTGTCGCAGCATGTTGGAATGGGATGTTGATGACCGGCACCGGTGCGTCTTCATCCGCCATGGTGGTGGCACCACGGGGTCGCTAGTGAGTCTCTCCTGTTAATATCCTCCCTTGCGCACACCCTGCGACGTCGCGTAGCTCACCTCCGTGTAGTTGTCGTGATAGTAGGCCCCGGGGCGCCTCGTGATGATCCCGCTGCAGGGTGTGTCTCTCCCGCGGTGACGAGGAGCTCGAAGAGCACACAGGGTGTGGCGCGCAGGTCCCACAGCTGCACTGCTGCTGGCCACAGTGGGGGTCACTCAGGGGTGTGGCAGGCACGCCCTCCGCTGAAGTCCTCAGTCCCCAGGCACCACTGACATCGCTTTCTGGCTGTTTCAGGCTTCACACGCGCAATGCGTGAGGAAAAGCAGGGCACCGGGCCGATCCGCGTCTCACGCGCAATGCGTGAGAGACGGCATGTGGTCCGTGCCCAGCAGTGCCGCTTGACTCCCCTCGACGCAGGGGGGTCCTCCGCCCCCGGTGGCCCTCGCACAAATGTTCAGTGGGGTGGACTGGCCTGAAGTAATGGCCCAGACAGGCACACAGGTTCCCAGCGAGGCCAACTGCAGAAGGCCGCAGGAGCGCGGTAGGCACCGCGGGATAGAGCGAGGCTGCTCCGAGGTGTCGCAGGTGTGCGAGCGAGGGTTGGGCCCCCTCCGCTCGTCGCCAGTGTTCTGCCCTGACCTTTTGGGGCCACCAGTGGCCTCAGTGACTTGGCGCCCGTGCGCGGGGGTTGACCAGCGCCGCAGCAGCAAAGGATGCACGGACACAGGGTCACCGTCGGAAGTGACGTGCTCGAGCGCGCGCCCTCCTTTTATTGTACGCCGCAGGCCACGCCTGGCCTGCAGGTGCATGGGTGCATGTACGTGAGATAAACTAGAGCGTTACAGGACACTACACGTCTGATTCTGCAAACTCTAATAACAGAATCCAATGCTGACTCCGCCTTTTATCCTTCCACGGTGGGCATAATTGGTACTATTGAGATGGGTAATAGCACACATTACTCAACAGCTAGGAGAGACTATTCGGATTGTGGTGTTCAAGCATCAAAACTAGACTTGGACAGAAGAAACCAATGGTGGCAGAACATCCTGTGTTTACAGGGAGGGAGTCATCACCTGCCTTCAATTCAATACGCTCTATCCAGTGTGCCCCTTCAGGTGTCATAGTGTAGCCCCTGTGTCCCACCTGTGAGCTTTGTGATATCAAATGTTGACCTCTTATTTATTTTGTTCATGGCACCTGTATAGCGCCTAATCTGCCGTTTGAATGGCAGCGCCTTTCAGTGATGAGGTAATCCGTGCTTTTCCATTCACTTCCATGGTAGCCTTGTGCTGATTCTGTTTGGTGAAGTTGCGCGCTCAGTAAGGTCGTTGTACTCTGTGATGGACGTATGTTCTAAAAGGAGATAGATAAATACGTCAGTGTTTAATGAGGTCGGAGTTTTTTTGTTTTTTGTTTTTGTGGTTGTACTGAATGGCTTATGCGGGTCCTTGATTAGTAAAGGTGCCCGCTGCTTACAAACACATCTTTGTAGTGAGGAGCTAAGGGAAGCCAGCATTGCAGGATGTATTCACAGGTACTTGAATACTCAGCCTGTGTGGGGCATATGTTCATATAGCACATAACAACAAACTGGACTGCCTCTGAGTATGTGCCCTACCATTTTTGTATGCCACCAACCACCACTGCCATGAACACAAAACCGAAAAAGCCAGTTACAGTATGCAATGCACAACGTGCACCATAACTCACTCCCTGACATGAGTTTCTTTTTTTTGGCCTTGATTTTAGTCACATGCCATCCGCAAACTGGTGTACTAAGCATGACTGAGAGATGGGTTGCTATGAAGTATAGTATGCATTGTAAGCTGTATAGCATAACTGGAACATTTCCGGGCTTTTTTGGTTTTGTGTGGACTGAACTATATCTAACCTTTAAGTGTGTTTTTTTACTGATTCTCTGCGTTTTTATGTTGGATTGTATTCACCTGCCTTGTACCCATTTCAATCTGCAAATGACCTTTGGCTATATTAAGCATAGTTGGCCGCAGGGCCTGCCTTTGACAAGACACCGTACCCAAACCCCTGGGCAGACAATCTCTCCTGCGCACAGTGTTCGGCCTTACAAAGTAGTGGGAGGCTGCAGGGCAGGGCCTGGCCAAAGATACTGGGCCCGATTCACAAAAGTAATCTGAGACAAAATCCTAACTTTATGACTTTCGGTATTCACAAAGTGCATTTAGGAGTAGTAAAGTTATTAATCCTAACTTTACTACTCTTAAATGCCAGAAGGCCTGTGCACAGGTAAACAGTATCTAGAACTAAATTCTCTATATCGTGTCTAGTCGCAAAGAAAATTCAAAACAACACGTAAATGCAGTAACAACAAAGAAGGGTAATCATAAGTTGTATTTTTCTTTCTTTATTGCAGAACGATTGCCCAGCCGCCAACACGTGTTTCATCTGGGGAGCTACCCCATAACTTCTTCAGGGCTTTTGGCAAAGCAAGATGTACTGGAAATTTGAATGAAAGCTAGGCCCAAGCTCCATGAGCAAACATCACTGCTAGGCAAGGCCTCCTGTGTGCACAGCGGGAATCGGCTGTAGACTTTCTCTTTTCTTGGCCTCTCCTTGTACTTTGCTCTGCCTATCTGATCTACATGTAACCAAATATTCTTGCAAATGTATCAAACAGCAACAAAGTTATTAGAGAATTAAACATTTATTGCCCACCTCAATTTATCTTTGCTGATCCCGGACAAATCTGTTTAAAACTTGACTTACCAAAAGCTGTCTACCAATATTCATGTGGGTTCCTCACACAGTGTCAAATTTATTAGCAAATGCATACTTCTTTGCCCTCCGCCTTTAGATGTGCCTCCTCTTAATGGCTCTGCATAAAACAGAGAAAACTATGAGTAAAAGTCATTACTTGTTAACTACATGCCACGCTTGACACTGAATGAACAAATAGCACCAACGAGATAAGAAAATTAAATTTTCATTGACACCACCTCCCACCCTTTAAGTATGCTTCTCCTTAACGCATTGGCATGAAAATTGTATTGTACTGTATGTATTAGATATTTTTTGAGCGTGTATATCACCCGTAGGTCTCATAGCGCTGGCCGAAAAGCAGAAACTAGGTCTGGAAAGAGCGTTAGAATAACCACTTTTTGAGGGCTTTACGGAAAGTTTTGTGGTCGGTTTTAGCCAGAGCTGTACTGGTGGTGCGTTCCATAGCTCAGGTGCAATTCTGGAGAAGGACCTACAGCCGTTCCTTACAGTGCGGACCTTGGGGATGGTTAAAAAATGTTTGCTGTTAGAGCGGAGAGTTCTAACTGGCTGGTATTTGCTAATTTTCTTTGCTAGATAGATTGATCCTTTATTGTTGAGTGTTTAATCTACCAGGCAACATAGCTTGAAATTAATCCTCTTTCTGATAGAGAGCCAGTGGAGGGTCTTTAGACTGGGAGCCGATGGAGAACGGGGGTGAGATTTAAGACCAGCCTTGCTACTGTGTTCTGCAGAGCCTGAAGCTTGGACAGAAGCTTTTCATTTATAAATGCAAACAACAGCGCGTTTCCATAGTTCAGGCGATTGATGATGAATCCCTGAACAAGGGGCATACGAGAGCAGAGGGGAATCAATTTAAAGATTTTCCTGAGGGATCGGATTAAGCCATAGCTTGTACGTACCACAGAATCTACGTGGTCAGCCATGGAGAGTTTATTATCCATTACCACTCCTAGATTGCGGACTGCTGTGTTGGGCGGGGGACACAGCCTCAGTGAGGGCGGCCACCATTCAGAGGACCAAACGTATTGAGCATCACCAAAAAGCTTGCTCGCATTGAGCAGTGGATGGTTGTTTGACATCCAGTCGTTAACAGTTGACATACACAGTTTAAATCTGTGTTGGGTATCAGTGTGATCAGGACCAAGAGTGATTAATAGTTGCGTATCGTCGGCGTAAGACACAGTGTCAAAACCATGTGCTCTGATTATTTTAGCCAAAGGTGACACTTATAGGTTAAAAAGTGTAGGGCTTAAAATTGATGCCTGGGGAACTCCTTTGTCGATAATCTGGCTTTTGGACAAGAAACCACCTATTTGTACTTAAAGGACCGGTCCGTTAGGTAGCTCTTATTCCACTGTAACCACGGTCCCGTAGGCGCTCCAAAAGGATGCCATGAGAGATGGTGTCGAAGGCAGCCGACAGATCAAGTAGGATCAGAATGGCGGACTGTCTAGCATCTAAAGAGAGCCTGATGTTATCGACTATTTCTACCAGAGCCGTTTTGGTGCTGTGATACAACCGGAAACCCGACTGAGATGGATCAAGAGATTGTTACTTTCTAGATGTTTACATAATTGGTTATTAATCATTGGTTCCATTACTTTGACAAACAGGGGTAGAAGAGAGATGGGTCTAAAGTTAGATAGTTGCTTGGGGTCAGCTGATGGCTTTTTCAAAATTGTCTAACAACAGCTTCTTTCCAATGTGAAGGTACAGTGGATTGTGATAGTGAAAGATTAAGAATTTTGGTTAGATTGAAAATAAGAGCTAGTCCAATCTTTGATAAAATCTCAGAGGATGCTAGGTCAGTCAGTGAGCCAGATTTAATCTTTAATAATATTGTGGAGGTTTCTTCATCTGTTATTGTGCTGAATTCTTTGAGAGAGATGGTATACCTGGAGAGAGTTTCCACAGTATTTCGCTCTAGTGAAGTGTTTATCCATTGGGGGAATAGTTTGTGGATATCATTTATTTTGTTTACGAAAAAAGCTGAAAGGGAGTCAACCCACTCTGGGAGGCAGTGTGAGATGGTAGGCAGGGGGGGGGGGGGGTAAATTCCTTCACAATCTTGTATAGCTCTTTATGAAAATTGGAGGCTTGGTTAATTCTGTTTCCTAGATAGGCTCTCTTGGCCATGGCTATATTATCCATGTAGTGGTGATGTAATGTCTTGTAATGATGTCTGTCCGTAATATCTTTTGTAAGTCTCCATTTGTGTTCTGCCTTCCTTACGGGGAGTTTCTCGCTTTTTAAGTCAGAGGTGTAATTGACACACCAATAGAAAACTGAAGATTATTAGCAATGTAGCACTTTTTGCCCACACACCTTTTTAATAGACCTCCCATTGATATGCACAAATCCAAAAATACCAATGGTAATCTGAATGTACTACGGGCCATATTTATGGCCAAGTCAATCAGTGCAGTGCAGCAAGTCATCTAGCTGTACTGCAATGTATGGCATGTAAAGGGCAGGAATGCGCCATATTTAAGTCAATAAGGTGCATTTCTGCCTTTTACTCTGCGCTGGCACCCTTTTGACTACCTAGCTCCAAAGCAGGTACCCTTGCACCACAGTGCCTGCATTGTAAGGAAGATAGTTTATGTGCAAGAAGGGGCACCTTCCTGCACAAAAATAATCCAGTCTTTTTCCTATTTTTTTGTGTACTGCAGAAAATAGCACACATAGAAAGAGGAAAAAAACGAGGAGAAATAAACATATTTCTCTTCGTTATGCCTCACCTGGGGAAGCATAGGTTTTTAGTGCATTCCAAGAACACCACTTCTGGTAAGTCAGGTAATGCGTAGAAATACATGGATGTTGCGAGGGAACACCCATGCAACACCCATAGAAACATCTCCCTGGCGCACAGTAATGCAAAGCAGCGATTTGGGCTGCATTGCATTACCTGTAATTTATGAAACCACTTAGGGCTTGCAAGGTGGCCTTTATGGTTTCATAAATCAAATTTTTAAGTTGCTTCACTCTTGCACCACGTTGAGTGGTACGAGAGTGTCGCAAAGCGACTCGTAAATATGCCCCTTTGTGTCTGCCAGATTACAGCCAAATTCCTCAATCTGTGCTAAAATTATAAGCAAATTAACAAATGGCTTTTCAACTGACAAATTATATTAACAAGCATTGGCAAAGCCAATAGGACTAGCCTATAGAAGAGCTATTGGCTTATGCAATGTGTTTTTGTCATGTTGAATACCAGTGTTGTAGACTGGATTTGTTGGAGTAGAGTATTGTAAAGTGGAATAGGGAGTACAGTGTCACTGAGTTGTGTAGAGGGGAGTAGAGTTCAGTGGCAGAGAATTTCGTAGAGTGGAGTTTCACAGATTGGAGTGTTTGGAGTAGGATTGAATAGGGTGTAGTGGATTGAGGAACAGGGGTGGATTGTATTCAAATAGATTGGGGTGGGTTGGGTTGAGTGGAGTGGGTGGATTAGAGTAGGTGGAATGGATGGGGTGGATTGGATTGGAGTGTTGTGGTTTGACATGGGGTGAGATGGATTGGATTGGGTTGGATCAAATTGTTTTGGGGTGGGTGGATTGATTGGAGTGATAGGACTGGGGTGGGGTGGATTGGATTGAGGTAGGGTGGATTGGATTATAGTAGGGTGGTTTAGAGTAAGGTAAATTAGAGTGAGCTGATTAGAGAGCACTGGAGGGGGGTGGATTCGACTGGAGAGGGAAGGATTGCATTGAGGTGGAGTGTAGTAGGGTTGACTTGTCTGAAGTGGGGTGGACTGGACTAGAGTGGGAGACTGGAGTGGAGTAGGTTGGATTGGATTGGAGTGGGTGGAGTGGGGTAGAGTGGAATGGGTTGGATTGGTTTGGATTGGAGTGGGATAGATTAGACTGGGGTGGGTTGGGGCGGGGTGGAGTGGGTGGACAAGATGCAGTGGATTAAACTGGAGTGGGGTGGATTGAAATTGGGTTGGGTTGGGTTAGTTAAGGTGGACTGGATTGGGGTGAATGAACAGGAATGGGGTGGATTGCATTGGAGAGGAGTGGGGTGGGTGGTTTGAATTGGATTGAGTGGGGTGGGTTGGATTGCAGTGGAATGTAGTGGATTGGAGAGGGGTGGATTGCATTGAGGTGGGGTATTATTGGAGTGGAGTGAAATGGATTGAATAAGGTAGACTGGAACAGGGTAGAATGGAGGGGGGTGTAATGGAGTGGGATTAACTAGAGTGGGTGGATTGGATTGGATTGGCATGGGGTGGGTGGATTAGAGTGGAGTATATTGGATTGCAGTGAGGTGGATTGGACTGGAGTGGGTTGGATTGGACTGGGTGGGTGGATTATATTGAGGTTGAGTGGACTGGAGTGGGGTGAACTGAATGTGGGTGGGGTGGGGTGGGGTGGATTGGATTGAGGTAGATTAGATTGGGGGTTGAGTGAATTGGAGTAGAGTGGGGTGGGGTTACATGGAGTGGGGGTAGATTATATTTGGCTGGATTGGATTGGATTGGAGTGGGGTGAGGTTGATTGGATTTGAGTGAGGTGGATTGTTTTGGATTGGAGTGGGCCAGAATGTTTCGGAATGGAGTGGGGCAGCTTGGAGTGAGTCAGATTGTCTTTGATTGGAGTGGGGCAAATTGTTTTGGATTGGAGTGAAGCAGATTGTTTTGGATTGGATTGGGCAGATTGCTTTTATTGGAGTGAGGCCGATTGTTTTTGATTGGAGCAGGGCATATCAGAGTGGGCAGATTATTTGGATTGGTGTTAGGCAGATTGTTTTGGGTTGGAGTTTGGCAAATTGTTTTGGATTGAAATGGGGCAGATTGTTTAGTATTGGAAAGGGGCTGATTGTGTTGGAGTGGGGCAGATTATTTTGGATAGCAGTAGGACAGATTGTTTTGGATTGGAGTGGGGTGAAATGGAGTAGGGCGGATAGGTGTTGGGTGGGCTGGGAGGATTGGAGTGTTGTTGACTGGAGCAGATTGGGTGGGGAGTGGGGCAGCCTGGAGTGAGTCAGATTGTCTTTGATTGGAGCGGGGCAAATTGTTTTGGATTGGATCGAAGCAGATTGTTTTGGATTGGAGTGGGGCAGATTGTTTTGATTGGACCCTGGAGTGGGGATGATTGGTTTGATTGGAGCAGGGCATATCGGAGTGGGCAGATTGTTTGGATTGAAGTTAGGTAGATTGTTTTGGGTCGAAATGGGGCAGATTGTTTGGATTGGAATGTGGCAGATTGTTTTGGATTGGAACGGGGCTGATTGTGTTGGAGTGGGGCAGATTGTTTTGGATAGCAGTGGAGCAGATTGTTTTGGATTGGAGTGCGGTGAAATGGAGTGGGGCAGATAGGAGTTGGCTGGGCTGGGAGGATTGGAGTGTGGTGGATCGGAGTGGATTGGATTGGATTGGGTTGAGTGCTTTGGATTGGATTGGGGTGGTTTGGAATGCTCTGTGGTGGATTGGATTGAATGGGGTACATTGGAGTGAGGTGAGGTGGGGGGATTGGCATGGATTTAAATGTGGTGGATTGGGGTGCACTGAACGATTATGTGTTAAGGATTCACATAAGAAAGAAATAATCATCATCTATTGAGAACAGCACCCACAAGCAAAAACAAAAGAAAACATGAGAGCACAGTGAGAAAAAAAGACTGGGCAAAATAAAAGAAAGTGAACTATAGAGAATAAATCTTCGCAATTCTGTTTGTCCTGCTCAGCATGTTTTGCCAGTCACAGGTCTTCTGTTCACATGCCACTTAAAACATTAAAAATAACAAAATAGTACCTAAATTAGGTAGGGAGCAGTGGACGGGCACTGATAAAGTTGAATTAATCAGTGCTTAATCCCTGCTCCACAGAGAGGAACTGAAATTTTGCTAGGCCTGCAGTGACGAACTATGAGGCTCTAAAGAAGAGTGCCAGGCAAGTCAACACATGATAAGAAACAGGCGGGCTCCAAGCTCTTATTGTTAACAACAGTGTCTCGCAAGCGAGACACATGGGGTAGCACATACTCAACACTAAAATGCATCATTTTTGTTAATTAACCCAGTTCTTTGTCTCCTTTTTAAGGTCAGGCCAGCACCCACTCCAGTCTACCCACTCCAGTCTGCCCCATTCCAATCATCCCCCCTCAAGGTACAAAACAATCTGTCCCACTCCAATCCAAAACAACAAATCCACTCCAATCCACCAACTTCAATCTGCCCACTCTGATCTGTCCCACTCTAATCTGTCCCACTCTAATCTGTCCCACTCTAATCTGTCCCACTCAAATATCTCCCACTCCAATCCACCCCACTCCAATCCATGCCACTCAAATTTGCCCAATCCAATCCAATACACCTCATCCCAGTCCACCCACTCCATACAAATTCACCCCAATCCACACCACTCCACTCCAATCCAATCTACTCCAATCCACCTAATCTGAATCCAATCTATCCTCTCACCAATCCATCCCATTCCAATCCAATCCACCCTAAATCCATCCCACACCAATCCAAACCAATCTGCTCCACTCCAATCTGCCCCATAACAATCCAAAACAATCTACCCTACTCAATCCAAAACAATCTGCCCTACTCCAATCCAAAACAATCTGCCCCACTCCAATCCAAAACAACCTGCCCTTCTCCAATCTGCCCTCACTCTAATCCAAAACAATCTGCCTCACTCCAATCAGCCCACTCCAATTCAAAACAATCTTCCCCATGCCAATCTGTCCCACTCCAATCCAAAACACCTCACCCCAAGCAAATCCACCTCACCCCAAACCATTCCGCTCCACTCCAATCCAATCAACCCCACTCCAATCAATCCACCCCACTCTAATCAAGTACACCCCATACCAATCCAATCCATATTAATCCAGTTAAATCCAATCTACCCAACTCCAAGCCACTCCACTCCAATAATCCACCCCACCCCATCCAGTCCACTTTAATCTAATCCATCCACCCTAATCTAGTTCACCCCACCCCACCCCAATCCAATCCACCGGACTGCTATCCAATCTACTCCATTGCAATCCACTTCAAGCCAATCCACTCCACTCCAATCCACCCTACTCCAGTCCACCCCACCCAATTCAATTTACCCCATCCCATCCAAATCCAATCTAATCCACCCCACTCCAATCCAAAGCACTCCCCCAATCCACTCCAATCCGCCATACTCCAATTCTTCCAATCAGCCCCACTCCAACCTGCCCCACTCCAATACAAATCAATCCGCCCTACTCCAGTCTGCCCCACTCAAATTCAAAACAATCTGTCATCATCAATCCAAAACAATCTACCATACTCAGATCTAAAACAATCTGCCCCAATCTAATCCAAAACAACCTGCCCCACTCCAATCCAAAACAATCTGCCTACTCCAATCTGCCCTACTCCAATCTAAAACAATCTGCCACACTCCAATCTGCTCCACTCCAATGCAACCGAATCTACCCCACTCCATTCCAAGACAATCTGTTCCATTCATCCAAAGCAATCTGCCCCTCTCCAATCCAAAACTATCTGCCCCACTCCAATCTGCCCCAGTACAATCTAAAACAATCTACGCCACTCACATCTGCGAAACTCCAATCTGCTGTACATCCAACCAACTCCAATCCACTCATTCCAATCCAAAACAATCATCCCCACTCCCATCTGCCACACTCTAATACGGCACACTCCAATCTGCCTCTCCCCAATCCAAAACAGTTTGCCCACTGAGATGCTCCCCACTCCGTTCTGTCCCTCTCCAATCCAAAACAATCTACCCCACTCCAGTCTGCCTCTCTCTAGTCCACTGCACTCCAATCCAAAACATTCTGCCCCTCTTTAATCCACCCCATTTCAGTCCAAAACAATCTGCCCACTCCAATCCACAACAATCGGCCCCACTCCAATCCACCTCACCCAATCCTTCCACTCCATTCAAATTTGTCCCACTCCAATCCACCTCATCCCACGCCAATCCAAACCACCCCACACCAATCAAATCCAGCCCACTCCAATCTACCCCAATCAAGCCCCACTCAAGGTCCAAAACAATCTGCCCCCCACTAATCCATCCAACTACAATCTGCCCCACTCCAATCGAAAACAATCAATCCACTCCAATCCACCAACTCAAATCTGCCCCACTCCACTGAAAAACAATCAGTCCCACTCCAATCTTCCCCACTCAAATCCAAAACAATCTGCCCCAATCCAATCCCCCCACTCCAATCTGCCCACTCTGACCTGCCCCACTCCAATCTGGCCCACTCTAATCTGTCCCACTCCAATCCGCCCCACTCCAATCCATGCCACTCAAATTTGCCCAATCCAATCCAATCCACCTCAGTCCAGTCTACCCATTCTACCCGAATTCACCCCACTCCAAATCACCCCAATACACCCACTCCACTTCAATCCAATCTACTCCAATCCACCTAATCCGAATCCAATCTATCCTCTCACCAATCCATCCCACTCCAATCCACCATAATCCACCCAACAGCAATCCAAACCAATCTGCCCTACTCCAATCTGCCACATACCTATCCAAAACAATCTCCCCCCCTCAATCCAAAACAATCTGTCCTACCCCAATCCAAAACAATCTGCCCCACTCCAATCCAAAACAATCTGCCCCATTCCAATCCAAAATAATCTGCCCTCACTCTAATCCAAAACAATCTGCCTCACTCCAATCAGCCCCACTCCAATCCAAAACAATCTTTCCCATGCCAATCTGTCCCACTCCACTTCAAAACACCTCACCCCAAGCCAATCCACCTCACCCCAATCCATTCCGTTCCACTCCACTCCAATCCAATCAACCCCACTCCAATCAATCCACCCATCTCTAATCAAATACACCCCACACCAATCCAATTCACATCAATCCAGTTAATTCCAATCTACCCCACTCCAAACCACCCCACTCCCATAATCCCTCCACCCCATCCGATCCACTTTAATCAAATCCATCCACCCTAATATAGTTCACCCCACCCCAAACCAATCCACCCAACTGCTATCCAATCTACTCCACTCCAATCCACTTCATGCCAATGCACTCCAATCCCCCCTACTCCAGTCCACCCCACCCAATCCAATTTTACCCCATCCCACCCAAATCCAATGTAATGCACCTCACTCCAATCCAAAGCACTCACCCAAGCCACTCCAATCCACCACACTCCAATTCTTCCAATCAGCCCCACTCCAATCCAAATCAATCTGCTCCACTCCAGTCTGTCCCACTCACATTCAAAACAATCTGCCATGCATCAATCCAAGCAATCTACCACGCTCCAGTCTGCCTCACTCTAGTCCACCGCACTCCAAATCCAAAAAATTCTGCCCCACTTTAATCCAACCCATTCCGGTCCAAAACAATCTGCTCACTCCAATCCACAACAATCCGCCCACTTCAATCCACCCCACTTCATTTTGCCCCACCCCAACCCACCTCACCCAATCCTCCCACTCTATAAAAATTCGTCCCACTCCAATCCACCCCATCCCACTCCAATCCAAACCACCCCACACCAATCGAATCCAGCCCAATCCAATATACCCCAATCCAGCCCCACTCAAGGTCCAAAACAATCTCCCCCACCCCCTAATCCATCCAACTACAACCTGCCGAACTCCAATCCAAAACAACCAATCCATTCCAATCCACCAACTCCAATCTGCCCCACTCCACTGAAAAACAATCGGTCCCACTCCAATCTTCCCATCTCAAATCCAAAACAATCTGCCCCACTCCAATCTGGCCCACTCTAATCTGTCCCACACCAATCCGCCCCACTCCAATCCATGCCACTCAAATTTGCCCAATCCAATCCAATCCACCTCAGCCCAGTCCACACACTCCACCCGAATTCACCCCACTTCAAATCACCCCAATTTACCCCACTCCACTTCAATCCAATCTACTCCAATCCACCTAATCCGAATTCAATCTATCCTCTCACCAATCCATCCCACTCCAATCCAATCCACCATATGCCACCCGACACCAATCCAAACCAATCTGCCCTACTCCAATCTGATCCACACCAATCCAAAACAATCTGCCCCACTCAATCCAAAACAATCTTCCCTACTCCAATCCAAAACAATCTGCCCCACTCCAATCTAAAACATTCTGCCCCATTCAAATCCAAAATATTCTGCCCTCACTCCAATCCAAAATAATCTGCCTCACTCCAATCAGCCCCACTCCAATCCAAAACAATCTTTCCCATGCCAATCTGTCCCACACCAATTCAAAACACCTCACCCCAAGCCAATCCACCTCACTCCAATCCATTCCGCTCCACTCCAATCCAATCAACCCCACTATAATCAATCAACCCCACTTTAATCAAATACACCCCACACCAATCCAATCCACATCAATCCAGTTAAATCCAATCTACCCCACTCCAAACCACCCCACTCCACCCACTCCCATAACCCCCGCACCCCATCTGATCCACTTTAATCCAATCCATCCACCCTAATCTAGTTCACCCCACCCCACCCCAATCAAATTCACCTGACTGCTATCCAATCTACTCCACTCCAATCCACTTCATACCAATCCACTCCAATCCACCCTACTCCAGTCCACCCCATCCAATCCAATTTACCCCATCCCACCCAAATCTAATGTAATCCACCCCACTCCAATCCAAAGCACTCACCCAATCCACTCCAATCCACTATACTCGAATTCTTCCAATCAGCCCCACTCCAACCTGCCCCACTCCAATACAAAAGACAATGGTCTTAGAACCTTATTCACAACAGCAGTTTAGTCAGAGCACATAGTTAATTTTATTCTTATGTTCAAAAAGGAGCCTAAAGCCAAGATTCAGGGCAAGCTCCTACCCAAGACTTAAATCAAATTTACTCAAAATATCAGACTTTCTGAAGATAAACATACAACAACAGACCAAAAATATTGTGTCCACCAAGAAATTTAATGTACTTATTTTAGGTGGAAAACCTTTACATATTCAAGGAGTAACAGTTTAAAATGAGGTTGCTCCAAGAGGGAACGTGCTGGTAGAATGAGAGGTGCTCAGTGTAAAAGGAAGAGAAGAATTCAGTGGCATAGAGGAGAAAAAACTGCGTATTATTTGAATGGGCAATATGAGCGGTTATCATTTACTGTCAAATGCAGCCTAGCTATACAAAATTATATATACAATTTAATTTGCATATATGACTGCAGAAATGAATTCAACTTTTGCACGATAAGGGACAACAAAAAAGTAAGTATAGGCCTTAATCAAGGGCATCGACGTTTCGATCCGAATTTAGGGCACAAGGGAAGTTCACAGGCTCCTTTTTGAACATAAGAATAAAATTAACTATGTGCTCTGACTAAATTGCTGTTGT
Source organism: Lissotriton vulgaris (assembly GCF_964263255.1). Lineage (NCBI taxonomy): Eukaryota > Metazoa > Chordata > Amphibia > Caudata > Salamandridae > Lissotriton > Lissotriton vulgaris. The sequence goes on along the minus strand of NC_141699.1, from coordinate 887,443,728 downwards.
GAATAAGGTTCTAGGGCCATTGTCTTCTGTATCACGTAGTGCCCAGGTCCAGAACTAACCTTGGAAATACCCCATTTCTTGAAATGGCCACTCCAATAAAATCAATCTGCCATGCATCAATCCAAAGCAATCTACCACACTCAGATCTAATACAATCTGCCCCACTCTAATCCAAAACAACCGGCCCCACTCCAATCCAAAACAATCTGCCCACTCCAATCTGCCCTACTCCAATCTAAAACAATCTGCCACACTCCAATCTGCTCCACTCCAATGCAACAGAATCTACCCCACTCCATTCCTAGACAATCTGTTTCATTCAATCCAAAGCAATCTGCCCCACTCCAATCTAGCCCACTCCAATCCAAAGCTATCTGCCCCACTCCCATCTGCCCAACTCCAATCTGCTGTATGTCCAACCCACTCCAATCTGTTCATTCCAATCCAAAACAATCTGCCCCACTCATATCTGGCCCACTCTAATACGGCCCACTCCAATCTGCCATGCCCCAATCCAAAACAATTTGCCCACTCAAATGCTCCCCATTCCTTTCCGCCCCTCTCCAATCTAAAACAATCTACCACACTCCAATCCAAAACAATCTGCCCCACTCCAGTCTGACTCACTCTAGTCCACCGCACTCCAATCCAAAACATTCTGCCCCGCTTTAATCCACCCCATTCCGGTCCAAAACAATCTGCCCCCTCCAATCCAAAACAATTGGCCCCACTCCAATTCATCCCACTCCAATCCACCCCACTCCATTTTGCCCCACTCCAATCCCCATCACCCAATACAGCCACTCCACCCCAATTCGTAATACTCAATCCATCCCACCCCACTCCAATCCAAACCACCCCATACCAATCAAATCCAGCCCAATCCAATCTGCCCAATTCAATCCAGCTCACCCCAATCCAATCCACCCCACTCCCTCCCCAATTCATCCCACTCCAATCCCAAAGAGGGGAAAGGATGCAGCCTAGTCGTTAGGGCAGTCAACCTCAAATCTGGGGTACCGGGTTTGAGTCTCAGCAACGATGCTCAACATCTTGTGATTCTGGGCAAATCACTTAATTTCCCCATGCCTAACAAAAATAAATATGTCCTCATGTACCGCAACTGGTACTCATGTAAAGCACTCTGATACCTAATTTTGGGTCAAGTTTGCGCTATATAAAACTTCAGGGGGGAAAATTCAATCCAATCCACCACAACACACGCCACTACAATCCAGCACAATCTGCATAAACCAATCTGCCCCACACCAATCTGTCCACTCAATGCAGAACAATCTGCCCCAATCCAATACAATCTTCCCCACTCCAATCAGCCCTACTCCAATCCAAGACAATCTGCCCTACTTAAATCAGCCCCACTCCAATCCAAAACAATATGACCCACTCCAATCCACCCAACTTCAATCTAAGTCATCGCAATCCAATCCGCCACACTCCAATCCACTCCACATCAATCCAATCCATCCCAATTGAGCTGAATACAATATACCCCACTCCAATCCACCCCCTCACCCTACTCCAGTCCACCCCACCACAATCCAATTCAATCCACCTTTAACCAATCTACCCCACCCTAATACAGTTCACCCAATCCAATGAGCCTCAATCCAACCACCCCATCCAATCCCCCACTTAATCAAATTGACCTGACTCCAATCCACTCCACCCCATGCCAATCCAGTCAACTCCCTTCCAATCCACCCACCCCATGCCAATCCAATCCACCCCACTCCAATCCACCCTGCTCAATTCCCTCCCTCTTTATTCCACCTCACTACTTCCACCCCACCCCACTTCAGTCCATCACATTCCACCCACTGCACTCCAATCCAATCCTCCCCACTCCACCCCACTCTACTCAATCCAATTCACCCCACTATAATCCAATCCACCCCTCCAGGCCAGTCCAATCGACCTCTCCACTCCACTCCACTCTAATTCATCCCACTCACAACCACCCCACCCCTCCCCACCCCAATTCAGCCCACCCAACCCCAATACAATCCACCCTACCCCACCAAAACCAATCTAATCCACCTCAATCCAATCCACCGCACCCCATTTCAATCCACCCACTCCAATCCAATCCACCTCACTCAAATCCAATCAACCCCAGCCAGTCCAGCCACTCCAATTCACCCAGCTCCACTCAATCCAACTCACTCTACCCCAATCCAATGTACCCCAATCTACTCCAATCCAATCCACCCCACTACCTCTATCCACTCCAGCCCACTCTACCCTTTTCCATCCCAGTCTACGCCATTCCACTCTACGACACTGCACTCTTTGACACTGCACTCTATGACACTCTACCACTGAACCACTGAGCTCTACTCCCCTCTACTCATCTCTACGACACTCTGCTCCACTCTATGACACCCTACTCCAAAATATCCAATCCATGACATTCTACCCCTCTACTCTAGGACTCTCCATGCAACTAACGTTTAGCCTATTGGTTTTGCCAGTGCTTGTTTAGTATTTTGTATACCTAGTAATTTAACACTAGCCGTTTCCCTCCCCCACAAAGTAAAAACAAAAATACTCTATGACCCTCATTACAAGTTTGTCGTAGCAGGATAAATACAATTACGCTAAGGTGGCGTATTTACCACATGTAGTAAATACCTCCTATTCCAAGTTTTTAAAAGGAAAACGAGAAATAACACGCAAAATCACTATCAACACACCTGATTCCGCATATTCTGTCTTTTTCTCTGGCCTTTTCCCTCAAAACATTTTGGCAGGTTTGACCTGCTGATATTAATCAGGGGAAAATTGGGAGGGTGTGAGAATTAAAGCACAACTCGTAATTCCAATCCTTGTGTAGATCATATTTACAAAGGGATTGGCATTAAGCCCTGAACTCTTTATAGGGCCTTTGCTTTAAAAAAAATAGTATTGTTATAATAACAGAGACTTTTTGAGGCATTGGCAAATTGGGCTATGGCCCAGGGCCCCGCCCTTTCAGGGGGCACCCTGCAGAGCCAGCTATGTTCTGCAGAGAATCTTGCCCAAATAACTTTGCATAATCATAAAAAAGATTGTTTCAAATAACATTTTCTGTTAATTTATTTTTAATGTGGGTGATGAGTGAGAATCTATTACAGACACTGTGCAGAAAAATGTGTTTATGTTTCATGCAACAGTCATGAAAAAAGTTTCTTTTTGATCAAACAGGCCATCACATATGAGAAATGGGAAGGCGTCACGGAGATTATTTACAGTAATATTAGTGAGCTGCTGTGTTACAATATTGAAGCACACGTCATTGTCCCTGAATGTTAAATGTATACACATCAAGAATTTGGACAAGTATGCCAGTGCACCGTTAGTAGCCAGGCCAAAGAGGGCATGACAAATCTGACACTGGATTATAAATTAAAATATGTTGCTGAACAGGGTCCCCAAAATAAGCTTGACCCAAGGCCCCCAAAATCCCTTAGAAGTCCCTGTATAATAACATAACAATACCCCTTTTCCCTACATAGAGCAGACATACTGGTGTGCTCAATGGGGGTGGTGAGTGCAGAAAAGTGTCAGCAATTCCAACTCTAAACACCATCTAATATTGAAAAAACAAACATGTCCCTGATTTTTCACTCCCATTCACATTTGGTGATAAGATATTGCCATAGTATTCTTCTTTTGTTAATAAATATTACAAGTTGTCTTGCCAATTTTGGGGGCATAGTATCAAGGAACGGCGTTAAAATTATCGCCGCTTCTTGATAATATGCCCCCAAGTATTTAAATCAGATTCAAAGCGTGGGTTTAATTTAGGGGCATATTACCAAGCTATAGCGATAATTATCGCTAAGCTTGGTTAGCGGGTATATTAATATCGCCGCGCTCCGACGATTTTTACCGCTGAGATACCTTGATATTATCAAGGTTTATCTCAAAAGCGGTAAAAATCGTGGGAAATGCATGAATATCGCTGAAAAATCAGCGATATTCATGCATTATCGTGACAATGCTCTTAGCCATGTTATCCACCTTCCATTGGATAACATGGGTAGTAACTGCTCTGGCCAGGCGTTAGCTTTTGGAGATAATCGCGCTTAGCGCGATTATTTCCAAAAGTTGGTAATAGGGGATAGCGATGTTAGCGACTGTTTCCAGTCGCTAACATCTTGGCATGCCCACTTTGCATGTCATGAGCGATAATTATCGCTGACATGCAAAGTGGGCCCCTAAATGCCCGCTATCGCCTATTAGCTGTCGCTAACTGGTGTTAGCGACAGCTAGGTAATTGGGCGATAAAATTATCGCCGCTTTAGCAGGAAAAATTCCCGCTAAAGCGGCGATAAGGCCCTTGGTAATATGCCCCTTAGAGTTTTGCAGATGACTCCCGCTAAAAGGAGAGTTGTCCTGTCTGCCTTATTTAAAATGCATAGAAATGTCCTATAAGTAGGGCGTTCTGGGCACACAATGCTTTTCGCTAGATATCCTGCAGCTGCAGCTGCCAAACTCTAAATCCATCCTACTCCTTACTGAAGCCACATATTTCTCTTCAAAAACATAGTTTCACAGTTCATTTGAATGGGCCAGTTTCAATATCTGACCCACATGATATGGAAGAGAAAGATTTCCTGGTAGCCTGAGGATCTGTCAGTCGAGTGAAGCAATCAGAAAAAATGGTAGAGGGCGGAGTAATATTTATAACTCAGTTCCTTGTCCGACTAGTTATGTAACACACAACCTAAAAAAAAAAAAAAAACGAAATGGTGATTCATGGCACCTGCGCCCTTTATTCAAGACGATGAACGTGCCGCGTCATTTTATTTTAAATTAAAGGAGTAATACATGCCCTTATTACCTGTGAGTGTGCCAGCATCTCAACTAACAAACGTAGAATGGTGCACGTGGAATGAGGCACGTGTCCAATCGTATGTGGAGATGGCGGCAGAATAAGATCACATGTGGGCGAGATTTCGGGTAAGCAATTTGGGGACAGTCTTTCAGCAACAATCCATTTCTGTTATTGGCACTCCCCGTGCTTATTTTGCACAATAATAATTGCTGGTTAGTGCCTAAATTTTCTCAGAAGCCTGCAGGCCGAGCTGACGAATGTCAGGGTTGCCGAATTCCAAGGCTGCATAGTCTGGATTCTGCCTCGTGCCTCTTTCTTCCAGCCCCAGACACTCCCTGACCCTTTAGTTCACTCTTGCATGTTCGTTTACATCCCTGCTTTCTCCCTTTGTCACTGTTTTCCCCGTTTTTTTCTACCTCTTCCTTTCCTTGCTATGTTTTTTGCTCTTTGACATGGGGTCAAAGTCTGATGAAGAAAAGTAAGTGCCTTGGACACCCATCTGCACCGGCTCAAATTAAGCTCTAGGCGCTCCAGCCATTAGCTCTTCATTAGCAAACCATAACAATGGAAGTATATAGCAGCTGAAAGCGGGAATACAATATCTTCCTCATCAGTGACCATTGCAATCAATAGCAATCTGTTACTGTAGACCTTGATGTAGGTTTCAGCACCACACTATGTAGTGGCCCTAGCTTGCTAGCAGTGTGAACAATGTTCAATAATTAAATAACAAAAACTAAATCCATCTGTGAGGTGTGATGGACGTGCCCGCATCACCTTTGGAGCATGCTGCGTGCATTATATTACATTCAGATATCTGAAAAGACGACCACTGATCTGTTCCGGTCAGAAGCAGCGTGTTGTCACTTCCTCCTCTTATCGGTAGTTCCCTGTTTGGATTGACTGCACAGTGTGGACTGATTGGTCCAGCCATCAATGGTGTGACCGTAAACATCAACAACGGACAAGAACGGTTTGGAGAGCACTCCTCACTTTTGATCAGTTGATCACTTGGTTTCCGGGCAGTCCCTTCCTCTCTCTGCCAAAACTCTAAGGGGCAGATTTATGTTAACTGGCGGATCCCCAGGGATGCGCCAGTTAATGTGCGCCACAGTGCGCCACAGCTCCGCCACCCATGGTGCGCCGCATTTACAATGCGGCGCACCATGGTGCAAGGCAGGGAAGATGCGTGACGCATCTTTCGGCGTACGGGCGGCGCATTGCTGGAGTCATGTCGCAAGTGCGACATGACTCCTGCAATGCACAGGGGCCGCCCCTACATTGCATGGTGCATCACCCTTACGCCTGCTTCAAGCAGGCGTAAGGAATTGACGTAGAAAGTGACTCAGTGAAATCTTGTAGATTTCACTGAGTCACTTTCCAGGGGCGTTCATGCGACGGAACGCCCCCCCCTGCACCGGAAGGCCTACATGAAACCTGACGCAGGTTTCATGTGGCGCAGGGCCTTACACCGTGACACATCTCCATAGATGCGTCACGTTGTAAATGCCTTGTAGGGATGCGCCACGTTTACGCCGCCTTGCGTGACGCAACAGCGGCGTAAACGTGGCGCAAGGGCCTCATAAATCTGCCCCTAAATTCGTAAAAGCAGAATTATTGCTAAAATCACATGCCGTAGGCTTCTTGTACATGGAGACCCGCAGCACAGAAATAAACATTCAAATAAATTCTGCAATATGATATCCCTTCTCTGATTTCAATTGCACAGCAGTAGCTCAATGCTTAGACAATTTGCGTACCATGAAAGTAGGAAACCTGTCTTACTAAGTGCTAAAGAAACGAGCATTTGCAGTGCAATAGTTCTCGCATTACTGAAAGTTTGAATTCAACCAAATTTCACACGATGAAGGGACTCGACCGAGTGCACAGTGAGATATTTAAACAAGTGTTTTAGTGTTCAGTCAAGGCAAAACATTTTTTATATATATATACAAATTGACACTCTACTTGGAGTAGCCCACCGTTAAAGCCACTTAGACATAAATAAACAATATTGGCCAAGGAACATCAGATTTACAATATAAATTTAAAGCATGATTTTTCTGCTAAAATCAGAAGAAAAAAGTTCCAAGCAGGCTTGCTTCATCACTTTATCAATGTCTTTAATTTTTCATTCGTTGGTCATATCCAATTTATAGATGAACATATTCTTATTCATACATCAAGGTTGTCAAAAGTTATAAATTTCTACAGCTACAGCCTACGCATTTCGTCCCTGCCGGGACATCATCAGGGCTTATGAAGAAATCGTCTTTTTCCTAAATCTATCAATTGTATCCCAATATTCTTTCAGGATCTTATTGTTATTAGCGACCAGTATCGGCTCTCCCCAAAACTAAACTCAAGAAGTGAGTGTGTTACTCCCTACTCCGACGTCCAAATATTGATTGCAAATAGGTTTATCCTGGCAACCTCAATAGATCTTGATTTCAAATTCCGCCTGGTTATCATATAAGCTTCACCGTGTTGGTTTTCATTTATGAACTGCTTTCTAATCACATCCTATCTCCGCGATCTCACGAAATCTCATTCAAATTCCGCCTAATAGACCTGTTTATTTCACCATGCCAATTTCCTTGCCGCAATACTTCCCAAAAACGCCCAATCTCCGCGATCTATCGGGTCTTAGTCCTTGCTCAAAAATCCGTCCTTCCGTAGTGACAGCCGGTGCGATAATTCCCACCGGCTGTCACTGCGGAAGGACGGATTTTTGAGCAAGGACTAAGACCCGATAGATCCCGGAGACGGGGCGTGTTTGGGAAGTATTGCAGCAAGGAAATTGACATGGTGAAATAAACAGGCGTATTAGGCGGAATTTGAATGAGATTTTGTGAAATCGCGGAGATAGGATGTGATTAGAAAACAGTTCATAAATGAAAACCAACACGGTGAATCTTATATGATAATCAGGCGGAATTTGAAATCAAGATCTATTGAGGTTGCCAGGATCAGCCTATTTGCAATCAATATTTGGACGTCGTAGGGAGTAACACACTCACTTCTTGAGTTTAGTTTTGGGGTGAGCCGATACTGGTCGCAAATAACAATAGGATCCTGAAAGAATATTGGGATACAATTGATAGATTGAGGAAAAAGACAATTTCTTCATAAGCCCTGATGATTTCCCAGCAGGGACGAAACGCGTAGGCTGTAGCTGTGAAAATGTATAACTTTTGACAACCTTGATGTATGAATAAGAATATGTTCATCTATAAATTGGATATGACCAACGAATGAAAAATTAAAGACATTGATAAAGTGATGAAGCAAGCCTGCTTGGAACTTTTTTTCTTCTGATTAATAGCAGAAAAAATATGCTTTAAATTTATATTGTAAATCTGATGCTCCTTGGCCAATATTGTTTATTTACTGAAAGTTTGGGCTATTGGTGTTGCAGATAGTAATGGAACGCCAATAGCTCAAACTTTCAGTAATGCGAAACGAATTCTATGTCAGGACAGGAGGCTCCGATTATGCTTTCTCATTTCTTTAATGAAATGCTCAGCAGCCAATCAAAAAACAGAACTACAAATCCCATGAACACTTGGGAATGACCCTAGAGGAAACACTATATAAGGTCCATAAATCAGTCTTTCTTCCTCTTTCTTTGCTGCTCCGCAGCCAGTTAAGTCACTTTTACCTTACTTGCATTGCTTTACTTGTTATTGCTCTGCTTTGGTTGTGTACACTTGCCTTATATTGCGCTGCTTGTACTTTAGTGCGCGTCGCTTGTGTACTCTTGTTCGGTTTCATTGCCGATATTTTTCTGCGTCCGTTAGCGACGTGTCTTCCTGGGAGCGTGTGTTCACCTCCCTGCGCCTGGCCGCGTCCTTGTGCCCGGTTGCTTTGGTGGAGTGGGAGCAGGGGTCGTCGGCTTCTTGGGAGAGCGCGAGCGCTCTCGAGCCGGTGTTTCAGCGGCAGCAACGTCGCGCATGCGCGTTGCTTGTTTCCGGTTTCTGGCTGTTCGCCTCACGCCGGTCGAGTGAAGGAACGCTTCTCACCAGCGCTCACGCCCACAGCCCTGAACTTTCGACCCCGTCTACGCCGGAGCACAGTGAAGTGTTTTGGCTGATAATTGTTGCATAGGCTCTGCCTAGAGTGGTTTTTTGTTGGCAGGATCTCTCCCTCCACGTTCTATAGTTTTTCTGGAGTTTGGTATTTACCAACCTCTCTCGGGCCTGCTTTGGGGTTATCACTCCCCCTTACTGGTATCATTGATACTCAATATTTGGTCAGTCATCTAGTGGGCATTCATTTTTGTACCTTGATACAATGTCTGAATATTACGACGCAGATGATGACTGCTATTATGACGAGGAGGAGGATGACTCCATGGAGTACAACCTGGTCGAGGAATTGGACAAGGGTGTTCAGTTTTCTGTAAACAAGGCCTTGGTTAGAGCCATTACCCCTCTAAAACGTCATCTCAATGACTATGCTGTTCAGCAAGGGTGGTTACCGCCTTCTCAGAAGGCCGCAAAATCTCCTCACAACCCGCATAAATCGGACTTTCAAAGGCTGGCAAGGGCCTTGTCTTCCGACAAGCCCAAGACTTCTGCGTCACATACTGTGGATGAGTCGGACCAGGCTCAGGCCTCTTCCGAGCACGACTCTTCGCCTCCAAAGAAGCGTCTCCGCAAGGAGCGTTTCGTTGACGCTCCTGAGCGTCCCCTGCTCTTGAATTTTGAACCGGAGGATATTATCCATCCTAATTCCACGTCCTGGTTGCCAGCTCCGGCAGTGGCCGCATATCTTGAGGCGCATGTTCGCCATCCCTTTGAGGCGCCGGTCAGGGCTCGTCTGCGCTCTGAATGTCCGAGACCGGACCTTGCGGACCACATTGCTGAAACCCCAGAGGTGGACCCCATGATGGTGACCTACCTCAAGAAGTACTCCAAGGACCCTAAGAAAGGCCTCGACCGCTCGTGGCGGTCCTGTCAAGACAAGTTAATGGACATGTTGGGCCCCCTCTCTAAGATCCTGGATTTGGGCTACAAGGCAAAGGAGGCTTCAGCGACCGTCAATCCTGACGAGCTCATTGAATGGGCTCAAAGAGCTGTCTGCATGTTTGGCAATGTGAACTGCGCCATTTCTGCTGAAAGGCGACGGTCTATTCTCCTCAAACTAGACCCTAAATTGGCCGAATTAGCTACATCTGAAGCCGGTCCGGAGGCGCAGGGCCTTCTTTTCGGTCAACCCTTCCTCAAGGAATTGACTAAATTTGTTTCCGCCTTCAGCGGCATTGACAAGGCGCAGGCTTCTTTGCGCCGGGCCATGCGTCCGGTTTTCAGCAAGGCCGGACGACGGGGACGGTCGTTCGGCCGCAGGTCGCAGCAGCAGTCCCACAGAGGTTCTTCACAGCAGCGCGGTGGTCAGTACGACTCCGGTTACTCCACCCGCGCAAACTTCTATCCTTTCCGGAAAGGAAAAGGCCAGTACGGCAAAGGAAGATCTGGTGGCCACCAGGGACAATATCAGGATTCCGGAGCTACAGGTGAGCCTGATTCAAGCTTGCGATGTAATGCTGGGGGGCAGGATAAAGTTTTTTCTGAACAATTGGCACTTAATCTCCAGCGATGCTTGGGTGCTGGACACCGTTCAAGGGTTCAAGATCGAGTTCTATCACCCAATTCATCAAACCCGTCTGCCGACCCCTATGCTTTTTTCAAGTCACTCTCAAGCTTGTATGTCGGAGGAGATAAAGGTGCTCCTCAGCAAAGGGGCGATTGTTCCAACAGTACGCCATCCTCAGGGCTTTGTCAGCTCAGTCTTTCTGGTCGAGAAAAAGGGAGGCGGATCTCGCCTGGTTCTCAACCTGAAAGACTTCAACAGCGAGGTTGTGTACAGGCATTTCAAGATGGAGGGCATCCATCTTCTGCGGGATCTCCTTCGGGAAGGGGATTGGATGGTCCGTCTGGACCTGAAAGATGCCTATTTATCCATCCCGATATACAGTCCCCATCGCAGGTTTCTCCAGTTTCAATGGCTGGGTCAGTGGTACGAATATCAAGTTCTCCCGTTCGGCCTTTCGTCAGCACCGTGGTGCTTCACGAAATTGCTGAGGCCGGTTGTGGAGCATCTTCGTTCCCGGGGGGTCAGACTGATTATTTACCTGGACGACATTCTTTTTATGGCAGAATGTCCTCTCAAGCTCCTTCAGCATCTGGAGTGGTCCATCACCCTTTTACAATCTCTGGGTTTTCTAGTCAATGTTCCCAAATCGGTTTTGGTTCCCGCTCAGTCTATCGATTTTCTGGGTTTTCGGATAGATTCGTTGACTTGCCAACTACTCTTACCCAACCAGAAACTCCGTTACATCAGGAGAGAGTTGACGTCTGTTATTTCCAGACAGACTGTGTCGTTGAGGTCGTTGGCGCGTGTAGTGGGCCTTCTAGCGTCCTCCATTCAGGCGATCTTCCCGGGTCCCTTACATTACCGGGCGATGCAACGCTTGAAAATCCAACATCTCCGAAAGGGTCTCCGATATTCAGATCAAATTCCTCTTTCGGAGGAAGTGCGGATGGAGATGCAATGGTGGCTAGACCACATGGAGGCCTGGAACGGTCGAGCCCTGTTCGGGTCTTCTCCGGAACTGGTGATCGAATCGGATGCCAGTCAATGGGGCTGGGGAGCCCGTTGCGGGCCCATCTCGACGGGGGGTCGTTGGTCGCCCCAGGAATTATCTCTTCATATCAATTGCCTGGAACTCCTGGCGGGTTCCTTTGCGATTCGGTGTTTTTCCCCCTGCAGGCGAACTGTTGCATTCTTCTCCGAATGGACAACGTATCTGCAGTCCGCTATGTGAACAAGCTGGGCGGGACACGGTCCAAGATTTTAGCGGAGATTGCCAAAGATTTTTGGCATTTTTGCCTTCACCGGAAGATCACAGTTATTGCCGAGTATCTTCCGGGCCGCAACAATCAGGTAGCGGACTGGCACTCCCGTCATCTTCGGGACTACAGCGACTGGAGACTTCACCCTCGAGTCTTCCGCACCATTCTTCATCAATGGGGCCAGTGTCACCTAGACCTTTTTGCATCTCGCCTCAATACGCAGCTTCCCCAGTTTTACAGCTGGAGACCGGACCCATCAGCTCTGGCCACGGATGCTTTTCTCCAACAGTATTTACAACAAGGGGTGGTGAGGGACAGAGTCTCTGAATTAAGCAGAAAGCTCTCACCCAGTCAAGAGATCAGGGCTAGATCCAACACCGTTTTTTAGCTCACTGCACCATCCCAGTTTCAGAACCTGGCTGTATGCAAATTAGTCTGTTCCTGTCCCAGTGCATGATGGGAACAGGGCAAACCAAACTACAAAAGCCAATTCTTACACTGGGAAGGAAACAAGCTCCCGGGGACCGGTTTCTGGCATTACAGCCGTCTTCGGCCCGGTTTGCTTGAATCCTGATGGTGCAATGAGCAAGGGTCTCGCATCTGAGAATACCCTTCCACGCTTAGGGTGGACAAAAATATTTACAACAAGGGGTGGTGAGGGACAGAGTCTCTGAATTAAGCAGAAAGCTCTCACCCAGTCAAGAGATCAGGGCTAGATCCAACACCGTTTTTTAGCTCACTGCACCATCCCAGTTTCAGAACCTGTCTGTATGCAAATTAGTCTGTTCCTGTCCCAGTGCATGATGGGAACAGGGCAAACCAAACTACAAAAGCCAATTCTTACACTGGGAAGGAAACAAGCTCCCGGGGACCGGTTTCTGGCATTACAGCCGTCTTCGGCCCGGTTTGCTTGAATCCTGATGGTGCAATGAGCAAGGGTCTCACATCTGAGACCAGGATTCAAGCAAGCCGGGCCGAAGAAGGCTGAAATGCCAGAAACCGGTCCCCGGTAGCTTGTCTCCTTTCTGGTGAAGAATTGGCTTGGTAGTTTAGTCTGCCCTGTTCCCATGATGCACTGGGCCAGGGACAGACTGATTTGCATATAGCCAGGTTCTGAGCTGGGATGGGGCAGTGAGATAAATAACGGTGATGGATCAAGCCCTGATCTTTGGACTGGGTAAGAGTGGTCTGTTTAACTCAGACACTCTGTTCATCACCACCCCCTTTGCTAAATCGTTTCTCCAACAGTGGCCCTCGACTCTTTGCTATGCATTTCCCCCGTTTATGATGCTTCCCAGAGTCCTGGCTTACACCAAACGCTTTCGAGCGGAGCTGATTCTGATTGCTCCCTTGTGGAAAGCTCAGGCATGGTTCCCGGTTCTCCTGGAAATGTGCTGCGCGCCTCCTCTCCTTCTTCCCCAGAAACGGAATCTGTTGCTGGATCCTCTCGGATATCCGCATCCCCTCATTCTCGCCGGCACTCTCCAGTTACTAGCGTGGCGAATTTCGGGGATCGTTGGTCGGTCCCAGGCATTTCTAGCGAAGCTGCCAACTTCATCAGTAACGCCTGGTCTCTCAATACCCACAAGCGGTATCGAGGAGCATGGAAACGCTGGAGTGATTGGTGTGTTCAACGGGAGGTTGATCCCGTTTCGGCGGATATCAGTCTAGTCATAAATTTCTTGACTTCCTTGGCCACGTCTGGTCTTGCATACCGGACTGTTAATGGTTTTCGGTCGGCCATTTCGGCGGGTCATGTCCACGTTGATGGTAAACCTGTTGGGGAACATCATTTGCTTTCCAAACTGTTGAAAGGAATTCGCCTTGCGAAACCTCCCACTCCGAAGTACGTGTCTTTGTGGGATGTTTCGATTGTCCTGAGATACTTGGAGGCCTGGCCTTCTAATCTTCTATTGTCCCGGAAACAGTTGTCTGCAAAACTAACAATGTTATTATGCTTAGTTTCTTGCAAACGTGTTTCGGATATTCGGGCTTTAGACCTGGCGGGCCGCTCCTTCACTCCCGAAGGTGTTACTTTCACTCTCTCCAGAAGGACTAAAACCAACACCTCATCCATAACGTATCCTTCCTTCCCGGATCACCCCAATCTGTGTGTTGTACAATGTTTGAAGGATTACGAGGTGAGTACCGCTTCTTTGCGCGCAGATATGCAAGGTCAACTATTGATTGCTTTGCAGAAGCCTTTTCGTCCTGTGGCACCAGCTACCTTAGCTCGCTGGGTGTGCTGGCTTATGTCCGAGGCAGGCATTGATGTTTCTGTGTTTGGGGCGCATTCTGCTAGGGGAGCAATGGCTTCCAAAGCCTTCTCCATGGGTGTAACTTTGTTTGACATCATGAAGGCTGCAGACTGGTCTTCGGACTCTGTTTTCAAGCAATTCTATTATAAACCTATTGTTAGTGTTGCCTCTGTAGTGGTAGACGAGCTTTGAACAAGCATAATCGGAGCCTCCTGTCCTGACATAGAATTCAAAATTTGCAAACATTCGTGACAAGAATTTTCAATTCTATTAAGGACAAGGAGGCGAGGATTATCCCACCCGGATTATACTTATTTGGTATTATCATGTACTGTATAAAATTGCATACTGTTACAGTTGTGAAATTTTCTGTTTTTTCCCTCCCCTGTATATTTTATTCTCTCGATGATTGGGATATTACGGCTCTGTCTCTGTTTCAGGTTCTGACCAGAAGTGATATGGTTGATACGCCTCGTGAGCCTCCTCTGTCTCCTTGCGCACGGATCCCGGATACTTCCATCTTTGTCTACAAGATCCTGTGGATTTCTGCGGCTTGCTTGGAACTGATGCTGTTGCTTTACCTTGGATTGTTTTTTGATGTCGAACTTATTACCCAAAGAAAGAGGAAGAAAGACTGATTTATGGACCTTATATAGCGTTTCCTCTAGGGTCATTCCCAAGTGTTCATGGGATTTGTAGTTCTGTTTTTTGATTGGCTGCTGAGCATTTCATTAAAGAAATGAGAAAGCATAATCCTCGCCTCCTTGTCCTTAATAGAATTGAAAATTCTTGTCACGAATGTTTGCAAATTTTGAATTGCATTGCAAATGCTTGTTAGCCATGCTATGTGGACGTGTGAGCAGTGATGGAGCCCGTAGCCATGCTGTATTCCCACAAACAAGATTAAGCACATGACTGTGATGCTGTGGCACACTGTGCACAGCTCCTTCTTCTCAGCATCGTTATTTACAAAACACAGATTAAAAACATAACAGAAAGGGATGACCGACAGGCTGTGACCCACGGAAACAAGATTCAGGCACCGATGAACACCTGTGAGCAGGACTCTGGCAGTGTTGTTAACCCTGATCAGTCTGAATGAATAACAATAACGCAGAGGGAGAGCTGAGCCTGCTCAGCTGCTGCTGGGAGTGTGTGGGTGGATCTCAAAGCCAAAACAAGCCCCACCTCCATTGAATAGAAGTGAGAAGCAAGCACATGCATACCAAAAGACCGCACAAAAAACAAGGAAAAAAAAGCATACAGGCGATGTTAACAAATAAAGGCACACAGTGAGCCCTGCTTGATGCTGTCGTAGGTGGGAGGGGTCTGCTTTTGAGGCTAGGCAAGAGAAAAAAAATCATACGGGTGCAGTGGTCAAAGTGGGGAGAAAAAAGTAGGGGAACTGTGGGTGGAGAATCAGGTGGCGGGAACAACTGAAGATTGGATCAGTGGGCGGAGTCAGGTGTGTGTCTAGAAATAGCAAAACTCATGGAACCACCCTGCCAAATATCCGCACCTGCAAACACGGCCTCAAATTAAGCACTGGTTGCAGGCTTCACCATGAACTGAGCAGGGGCAGCGCAGCCACTTTACTGGCTGTCTTGAGTGCAGAGGCACAGGTGCGAAACACTATGGACAAGGCCTCGTGATCTGCACAAGTGGCATGTAGTTTTGCTGGGAATTTTTGTACAAATATTTGGATCCTACCACTGGTAGAAAGCAGAAAAATAAAATGGTATGTTTAGCTGATTTATCAGTGCAAATTTGGATTTGTAACTGATCGTCACTGCACCGCTCACTGTAAAATGTTGTCAAAGCCTGTACACAATTGTCCAGCAGGTTAATTACACATGAATTGGCACTTGACCTGGTTCTCAATAAAGCACCACCCCTGTGCCCCTCTCCACCTGAGTAAAGGCGCTCTTCTGTATCTCTGCAACTCTTGTGGTGGGTGTACCACGCATGGCTTCCACCTTGTAACCAACACAAAGCACACTGAATCAGCTAGCAAGCACTATAGACAGCATTTGTGAGGTGCCAACATACCTCTGTGAATTAATACTCATCATTGACATCTCATGTGTATGGATCATGATGGCAAAACCAATGAATGTTTCCCAGGTTGGTTCATTTGTGCATCGCTAGATTGGATACATAATGCTTAGAAACGGCAGAAGTGGTTTAAAGCGCTTTACAACTTATATTGATTTGTACACGAGCCAAGTTGAACTGATGTTGCAATTTACCAACGAAGCACAAGCTGGTTCTGCAATTCTGGCTTTGCAATAGCACAGCTCACGTGCTTGGAAACTGATTCTTTTGGTATATACAATATTTTGTCAGCTATTTGTCTGACCTCTACCCTGCTTCAGAGTGAACGAGGCTGCTTCTGAGGGCAACTCTAGAAGTAGCCATTTTGGTGCCCTACAAGAATGAAGCTGGGGAACCAGGTTCAGGTCTTGCAGGAGGCTCAAGCATTCAATGATTCTGAGCAAATCAATTAGGGGCCCATTACGAAAGTCCGCCCGGCACCGTAAAGGTAAACGGGACCGACCGCCAGAGGTGCGGCGGTCCCATTATGCCAATTAGGATGCACCCGCCACCCTGGTGCTGGCATCCTGCATATTATACATTGTGGTGGGTGGTGTTGTCAGCAGCACCCACCCCAATGCACAAACTGCATGTTGTGCATTGGCATGCACAACATGACAGGCACCATGCGGTGTCTGCCACCCTGTGAATCCCAATGAAGGGGGGGACCATAGGTACCCCCCCCCCCAAGTGCACCCCCCTACACCCTGGGGGTCCCTAACCGGCCCCCAATACTAAAGACCGCCTGCCTTTCCATGGTGGCGGCGCCACCATGGAAAGTTCTTTTTCAGCATCCATCATAATATGGATGGCAGTGCCTGCAAGGCACTGCCACCATATTATCTGCCTTTTCTGCCAAGCCGGCAATACGACCGGCAGAAAAGCAGCGGACGGTCTTTCCGTCCGCCGCCGCCGCGGTGCCCCTCACCATACTAATTAGGCAGGGTGTCACAGGGACATGTGGCTGGCGGATCGCCTCCGCCGGGCTGGCGGTGGAGATCCGCCCATTATCATAATAGGCCCCTTAGTCTCTGCAAGTGTCTAAAAAATCAAGTATTTGCAATGCAATAGGCCTCCCATTACTGAAAGCTTGACATTTTGGCTGCATTATTATTTGCAATGCCAATAGATCAAACTTTCAGTAATGCGAGACCCATTGAATTGTAAATGCTTGTTTTAAAACACCAAATCCCTGAACACAGAAAAAGCAGTGGTACACATTAAAAAAATAACATAAGAAAAACAGCTGAAAATACATATTGCATTTTCCAGTTATTTTTTTCAAAATTGCACTGGGTATTCTTTCTTTTTCTCACCTTACTATTTAAGGGCATGGAGGTCGGAGGTAGTCCAGGCTGCTCTTGCAGGCCCCCGTGCGGGTAAAAGAGCAGAGCTGTAAAGGAGGGGCTGGGGACCTCTGGGCAGGCACACAGATGAATTTCCAGGAGAGGCTGCTGGGGCTGGGTCAGCTGTGGGTACATCGACCAGCGGAGGGCCTCTGCTACAGCAGCCGCCGTCCTCCTATTTTCCAGTTCTGGATGGGTGGATATCAGATTTACAGTAAGCCATGAATCCCTTTTCTTCTTTTCCAAGTGGTGTCCATCAGTCTGCCTGAGCCTGAAGATGAAGCCAGAGGAGGTCAAGGGCGGGGCCACCAAAGCATCCTGAAGTGTCTATTGAACTGGTCACAGTGGGGGCAGTCAGGCAGCGTTTTCACTAAATGAAGTGTGAATCACGGCAGCAGCAGGGCCATCAGAGGTAGCAGTTTTTGCGCTAACCTAAGACTGATGGCCCTTTCAGTGTTGCTTTGCAGGCCCCTAGATAGAAGGGAAGAGGGAGTAGGTTGTGGACACTGCAGAGTAGGGTAGCCCACTGCATGGGCGCAAATTCAGAATTGTGAGTGTAAATATTCAGGACAAGGGGTCAAAATTCAGGACAAAAATTCAGGACAGGAGGTCAAAATTCAGGACAAAAATGTAGGGCAACAGGTATGCTTTGCAGACACTTAAGTGGATGTCATGCAATAGTATATAAATAAAAAGACAAGGAACATATGTACAAGTCACTTCTCCTGCCATGTCACTTTCTCCTGCCTGGTCACTTCTCCTACTCCATCACCGCTCCTTCCAGTCATTTCCCCGGCCCCATCACTGCTCCTGCCCGTTCACTACTCCTGCCCCGTCACTACTCCTGCTCCATCACTACTCCTGCCCCGTCACTACTCCTGTCCCGTCACTACTCCTGTCCCGTCACTACTCCTGCCCCGTCACTACTCCTGCCTCGTCACTATTCCTGCCCATTCACAGCTCCTGCCCATTCACAGCTCCTGCCCATTATCTGCTCCTGCCCGTTATCTGCTCCTGCCCGTTATCTGCTCCTGCCCGTTTATTGCTCCTGCCCATTTACTGCTCCAACCCATTCACCGCTCCTGCTCATGCCTAATCACTGCTCCTGCACCGTCACTTCTCCTACCCCATCACTACTCCTGCCCCGTCACTTCTCCTGCCCTATCACTTCTCCTGCTCCGTCACTTCTCCTGCCTGTCACTTCTCCTGCCCTGTTCCTTCTCCTGCCCGTTCACTGCTCCTGCCCTTTCACTGCTCCTGTCCAGTCAGTACTCCTGTTTGTGCTCGATCACCGCTCCTGTCTCATCAATTCCCCTGCCCCCTTCACTTCTCCTTCCCCGTCACTTCTCCTAGCCCGTCACTTCTCCTGCCCTGTTCACCGCTCCTGTCCGTTCACCGCTCCTGTGCGTTCACCGCTCCTGCATGGTCACTGCTCCTGCTCATGCCTAATCACTGCTTCTGCCCCGTCACCTCTCCTGCACCGTCACCACTCCTGCCCCATCACCTCTCCTGCCCGGTCACCTCTCCTGCCCTGTCGCCTCTCCTACCCTGTCCTTTCTCCTGCCCCATCACTTCTTCTGCCCCGTCACTTCTCCTGCCAATCACCGCTCCTGTCCGTTTACCGCTCCTGTCCGTTCACCACTCCTGCCCATGCCTAATCACTGCTTCTGCCCCGTCACCTCTCCTGCCCGGTCACCTCTCCTGCCCTGTTGCCTCCCCTGCCCTGTCGCCTCCCCTGCCCTGTCCCTTCTCCTGCCTCAACACTTCTCCTGCCCCATCACTTCTCCCGTCCTGTCTCTTCTCCTGTCCTGTCACTTCTCCTGCTCTGTCACTTTTCCTGCCCTGTCACTTCTGCCCCGTTCACTGCTCCTGCCCCGTTCACTGCTCCTGCCCTGTTCACCGCTCCTACCCAGTTCACTGCTCCTGCCCCATTCACTGCTCCTTCCCCGTTCACTGCTCCTGCCCCGTCACTTCTGCCCAGTTCATTGCGCCTGCCCCGTTCACTGCGCCTTCCCTGTTCACTGCTCCTGCCACGTCACTTTTTCTGCCCGTTCACCGCTCGGTCCGTTCACTGCTCCTGCCAGGTTACCGCTCTTGCTCATGCCTTATCACCGCTCCTGCCCCGTCGCTTCTCCTGCCCCATCCCTTCACCTGCCACGTCACCTCTCCTTTCCTGTTGCCTCTCCTGTCCGGTCACCACTCCTACCCCGTCACTTCTCCTGCCCTGTCACTTCTCCTGCCCATTACGTCTCCTGCCCGGTCACCTCTCCTGCCCCATCACCTCACCTTTCCTGTCGCCTCTTCTGTCCCGTCACTGCTCCTGCCCAGTTCACTCTGTGTACAACATTGACAAATTACACAGGGTGAAAAGTTCCCCACAATACTCTGTTTTGGGAAAGCTCCTCTGTAATCACTAACTCCAATCTCACATCATGGAAAAGGCAGATGGTGGGCGCATTGTCATTCTGAAGGCGATAATCAGCCTCAATCGGAATGACAATGGCCAGCCCACAGTCTGTGAGAGCTCAGGGAGGGCTGCTGCAGCCTCTGGAGTTCAACAGAGAAGTGAGAGCCGCCCCTGCCACACAAGCTCAATAAAAAAGTTATCGTTTTTAAGTAGGACTATTCTTGCCGTCCCAGGATGCTTTTTTAAAAGAAAGAAGTAGGGGAACGGACTGAAACAATTTTTTTATGTAGGGGCACGCCGTGCCCTTTCGATCCCGCCCACTTCTAACACTGTACGGGTGCCATAAATAAATGAAGGCGCGGCGAGCACTGCTCGATGCAATTTCAGAGGTGAAGATGAGAATGATGAATTTCTTAGTTGTGGCCTTTATATAAAGTATCAATATGTGAATTTTTCTCCACTTTCAGCTAGACATGTAAATTGTGAAAGGTGCAAAAACCATGAATTAGTTTCCTCTGTCCCTCCCCTCCCCTATGGCAAGATTGTTCATATAAACATCCAGGATTTGTATTCCTTTATAAACAGTTGCCATACTCCATACATTTACTGTTGTGATCTAGTACTTGCTACAAATCTTCTAAAATGAATATGCCAACCTTGAAGTTATTTTCCAGGTTTCCAAACAACCTCAAACATTGTGGAAGGAGGCCAAAAAAGTATAATACTGAAGGAGTCTTTTAGTTCAACTTGAAATAAACTCAAACCTCCTCCTCAATCAAACAGGGGAAACATTTGACCTGGCACAGGATCCTGAACAAAACTGACCATTCAATATGAATCAAGGCTTTCTGCAGACTTAACAAAGTATCGGACGGGGTAGGAAGGGGGGGGGACAGGTCCAGTTGCTGTGCAGGTTCATATGGAAACCTGGAACTAAAGTACTTGAATCTGCAAACTGTAGTGAAGGAGGTGGATGTAATCCATTTAAATTTATAGCCAACACTAGACACAATGAGGAAGGGTTTTTATGGATGTGGTAAAATTAAAAAGAGCAAAATAAGTTTGTGAAGCACTGAAGGCAATTGACTACAGGGTGCGGGGGATTTAATGTCACTAGTGGAGCAGGTATTGTACTTCAGGATGATAACTCAGACTTAAAGCCTTTCAACATGTAAGTAAGTACGTAAAAGAACTTGTAGAGTGCACAAATGCCGAGGCTTCTTGGCGCTGAGTGTAGCGAGGGAAGCGAGTAAAAATCAGGAAATACAGCATCATTCCTGTGAATAACCATATCTTAAGCATTTTCCTAAACAGGTGTCTGGTAGATTAAAGCCTAATGAAGACCAGCAGTTCATTCCAGACCTTCGATGCTCGATAGGAACGGATTCTGCCTCCCTATCTAGCCTTATGAATTCTGGGGACCTAGACTAGTCTTTTACTGGCAGATCTAAGATTCTGTCGTGGAGAGTGCCACTGAAAATGTTTCTGTAGGTCCAACGCCCCTCCATCATACAGTGCTTTATGCACCAGGCTTATCGCCTTAAACTCAATGCGCTGTCTGAATGGAAGCCAGTGAGGCTCCCTGATGCTTCTAGAAATATGGTGGTATTTTGGAATATTGAGCAGCACTCGCACTGCTGCATTTTGCAGTGAATTAAGTTTTAGCAGTTGGTGTTTATCAACGCTCAAGGAAACAGCATAACAGTAGTCAATTCGAGAGAGAATTATAGTGACTACAACCAGAGGTCTAAAGTAATTAGGGCCAGATGTATCAAGGCTTTTGCGACTCGCAAAGGCCGAAATTCGCAGAATTTCGGTCTTTGCAACTTGCAAACAGCCTTTTAGCATGATTTGGAATGTAAGAAAAAATCGCAATTTAAGGAATCGCAAAAAATTGCGATTCCTTATTTTGCCATAGCATTTAAGGAATCACAATTTTTGCGATTCCTTAAATGCTTTGTATGTAGCAATTTCAAATTGCGAATTTGGGTTAAGAAATCACAAATTACCACCAACTTGTAGTTGGTGGTAATTTGCGATTTCTTTTAAAAATGCCCTATTTGGCATTTGTAAGGGTGGCATGTGAGGCACATATATGCCCATAGGGCATGTATGTGCGCCACATGCACACACATGTACATTTCAGGGGTGCAGCAGGGTGTCTTTGAGACACCCCTGCACCCTTGAAATAATTCTCAAATTGCGATTAGCAAATTGCGAATTCGCAATTTGAGAATTATTGCACTATCATTCCTATGGGCCTCCTGGCCCATAGGAATGCATTGGAAATTATTCCTTATTTGCGAATTCGCAAAATGCCAATTCGCAAATGAAGAATAATAAGGAATCGCTAAAAAATAGCGAATTTGTACATACATTCCATTTTGCGAATTCTAAATAGCGATTCGCAAAAAAACGCTATTTAGAATTCGCAAATCGGAATCTTGATACATCTGCCCCTTAAAGGCAACATTTTGCGTAAGCTTTTTAGTAAAAAAAAGCAGGATGATGTCAAAAGGTTGATCTGTCCTGCAAAGTTTAGTTGGATATCAAACAGGAATCCTAAATTCCTCACTTTTGCCGCAGAATTCAGGCAGTGATCTTCTTCTTGCGGCCACCGAGATTGGTTCCAGAGTGGTGGTCCATTCCCAAACTCCATGACCTCTGTTTTGTCTGTTTTTAATTTAAGATAGTTCTGATGCATCCACCCCATGATGTGCTTCAGCCAATTGTGAAATCTCCCCGCCACGGTTTAAACACTTGAAGAAATAGAGATAACAATCTGAGTGTTGTCAGTAAATGTCAGCTTGGCCAGAGGCGTAACATAGATATTAAATAAGGCTGGTGACAATGCTGAACCTTGGGTAACTCCACAGGGGAGGAGAATCTTTTAGATTTAAAATTGTCTCAACACACCCTCTGTTTCCTCGCAGTAAGGAACGAAGTGAGAAGGATTAGGGCTGCTTCTTTAATTCCTATTGCCTTCAGCCGTTGCGTTAATACCAGATGATTCACAGTATCAAACATGTGACTGACAATTCCTCATTGTAGCAAAGAGAGTATGCTACGGAATGAAAATATCCTTTTCACTCACTCCAAGTAGAGCTATTAGTTTCAGTAAATGAAATGCTGACTTTAGAGTTTCACCACCCAAAAATAGATGCCACTTCCCCTCGGAGTTTGGGGATGACTAATAACCCATGACACTGGTCTTGGATTTATTTCACGCATGGAGACTTTATTATGGTCTAGGACAGGGAGCACAGATGATGTACTGAGATACACAATTACAACTGAAAACCATTGAGTACACCCATCTTGCTGACAAAATACCAAGTACTGACAGTATACGGCACACAGTAAAGGCCTCGAGAAAAGGCCAAAAACAGAAGATGCAATACAAGCAAATCATGTATTACAGTGGATGCAGCACAGAAGTGGATGGTTCACTGCAGCATTAAAGAAATGACATGATTAGGTGTGCAGAGAACAAATGAAGCAAGACTTCCAACTGTGCTCCCAAAGTAGGTACAGTTTAAACAGGGCATGGCAACCATTGGACTTTGTAGACACGGGGTATGGCTCACACTGGACACTCTTCAGGATATTGCTCACAGTGGACACTATATAGAAATAGCCCTTTCTTTGATGGGATGGAAGTACGTACTGTAAATATAACTAACAAGACCAATTATATAGAGAAGTCTAATGAAGGTAATAAAGTACAGACCCTGGATGCAGTTTCATACACAGCAAGTACAAACCACAGCAAACAACCATTTCAAGCAGTCTCATCAGTTTAAGAAGAAGTGTCTGCCATTGCGCAAGCAGCGTCCCGCGAGTGGTGTGTGTGGCCACCACTACTGAAGCGTGGGCGTTTACCCACCGGGAGCTTCTTTTAGATAAATGAAGTAACAGCGATTATTGTTGTTTTGCTTTTGAATTAAAAAGGTTAGTCAAAATTCATCCAATGTAGGCTGGAGACGAAGTAAACAAACAGAAGCACGTCACTTAAAGCACCATGTGCAACGTATGCCCCGGAGGGAAACAAAGAAAAAACTGCATTTAAACTTACGCATTGTCTAAAACATTGGAGAATGGAAAAGTTTACGTGCATGGGGGAGAAAAAGGAAGGGAAGAGAAAAAAAGCTGCCACCACCACCCCTTGCCTCACTTCTAAGTCCAAAGTGTGGCAGCCTCCAGTCTCTCCGTATCCATGTCTGAGACGGGGTGCAACGCTGGGGAATGGCGGTCAGGTAAAACAATTTTGTTTACTCAGTGCACAGAAGCCTAGAGCCCTGCTTTAAAATTTTAACTATTGCGAGGAAGAGCCGGCCAGAAGCCTGTGGTGCGGCACCTAGTACAGCCGCGAACAGAGGAACTTGACAGGGTGGGGACATGACAAGCGGATTATGAACAGCAAGGAAAGCCCTTATAATGGATCAATACTGTCGAGTCAATGAATAGTATTGAGACAGGTTTAACACTGACTGGCTCGCGTGCAGCGTCCCGCAGAGAACGGAAGCCACAGCCAGCAATCATTGCAAGCAGTCACATCAGTTCAACAAGAAGTGTCCGCCATTGCTCAAGGGCAGCATCCCGCGAGTGGTGTGTGCAGCCGCCATTGTAAAACGGAAACTGCACATGGAGCATGGAAAATGTTTTAAAAAAGCATCCGCCATTGCTCAAGAAGCGTTCCACAAGTGGGTGTGCGGCCGCCACTGCTGAAGCACGGGGTGCATGGGCTGCTTGAAAAAACACACCATTATTTAATTGCCGTGGGAGGAGGGGGTGGACGCCACGCCAAAAGTGCTTCTTTAAAGAGGCAGTGTTCTATCAGGCTGGATATAAAAGAAGCAGCTGCCATTGCAATGCGCTTGCACAGCATGTCGTGCTTGCTTCTGCAAGACATTAACTAAGTAAATAGTTCTCCCTAACTGATAATGAAAGCTACAGAGTAAGGAAACATGTAAGAGGGGCTGTCCTTATGGGAGGTAACAACAGGAGAGAGGGTGGTACTAAGGAGGTACTACTAAGCCTGTTAACAAATCAAAAACCATAATTTACAAAGGACAGAAAGAGGAGCTTTAGGCCTATATCCAGAATACAGCATGTCTCGAAGAGACAGCGCATGCGCTGCTTAGGTGAGACCTAAAAATAGGTCTTTACTAACCCAGGGCGGAGCTGGAAGAGCAGGACTATGCGGAGGTCGACAGAGTTGAGGACAAACTCCATGGAACTTCACTCCGCCACCTGCCTCCACCCCCCCCCCCCTATTAAGAATTAAGTAAAACTATGTTAAAGGTAAAGAAAAAAGACTTGCGGCGTCCCCGGGCTGCCGTACTCCTCTGCCTCGCCGTCTCAGGGCGATCTGCGCATGCACTTTTCTCACAATGAATGCGCATGTTTCTGAGCCACCAAATCAAAATCTGTCTCAAACTGGGATATTGGTTTGTACTTCAATACCCAGAGCTGAGCATATGAATAGCTGCATACACATAAATAATTAATAATCCAGTATGGACTTGCTTAGCTGTTGATTACAAGGTTTATTTCTAGGTGGTTACTTTGAATTAAAAATTCATATCCCACACTATGTCCCATTTTTAGGTTTCGCCTGCACAGCACTTGCGCTGTGCCTGTGACATCTATTGTATTAAATATAGCTTAAAAGGGACTTGCATCGCGCCTTCACTTCTTATTGGTCCTTCTGCTTGTCACTTTACATTTCCTTGTTTTTATTGGTTGAAGGCGTTCTATTTCCCTTTTTTCCATGTGTGCTTCTCTTATTAGTTTCCCATCGGGACAGTACTGTGTTCATCTGCTTTGGTGGAACTTCTTTTAAGCGTCTCAAGCAAAGACCAGGAAAACAAAATAAAAACAAGATGTATTATCTCCATGGTAATCATCTGGCAGCGCTTTTTATTCCTTGTCCACGCTCCGGACGAAGCACACACTACCTAGTGCCCCATGTCACAAGCAGGCATCCACTTTTACAATCGAGCATGCTATCTGCCCATATGGCTCCCAGTACCTACCATCTTGCTGCTTAACCTGTCTCCCCACTAATATTTCCCATCACTGCTTGTAACATAGTTACTTTATATGCAATTTGTTAATTAACACAGTTCAAAAATAGTGAATTAAAATGCACATTTACGAGCACTGCCATGCCACGCCCACCGCAAATCATGAATATTATCATCTGGATCTGCCCTACATTTCTCACCAGGACTCGAGTTTCAGAATGCAGACCTCGCTATTAATTTGCGAGCTCTGTCCAGCCCTGCCTCCTGCACGTCATGGAAATTATCACCTCAATCCGCCCTTCATTCCCAGCCAAAACTCGATGTTCAGAGTCATCGCTATTAATTATCCACCATGTTAAACACTGATGGAGAAATCACACCTCTGGGCACACTCTAGAGAACAAGCACCAAGCAAGGCACGCACTGGACAAAAGCCTAGCACAGAAGAAAGGAGCCTGGCATATTTTACTATTGAAGGAACAGGGTGTCCCACACCATGGGCCCGATTCACAGAACTAACTTAAGACAAAATCCTAAACTTACTACTTTTGGTATTCACAGAAGTTAGGATTTTGTCTTAAGTTTATCTTAAGACAGACTTAAGACAAACTTAAGTTAGGATTTTGTCTTAAGTCTGTCTTTAGACAAACTTAAGACAAAATCCTAACTTCTGTGAATACCAAAAGTAGTAAGTTTAGGATTTTGTCTTAAGTTAGTTCTGTGAATCGGGCCCCATTTCTCTAGAGGCATTAAACTTATTTATTTCAAAAAAATGTCAGCTCCATCCCCCTTAGATGTTCAATAAACCCCTCATTGACCAGTAACTTCCTATCAAAGGTCCACTTTGTTTGACATCTTTGATGCCCCTGAACCGTAATTTCCAGCATCAAAAGGATGGGATCTGACAGTATTTTCGGCATCTTCCTTATATTAGAACCATCAACAAGTGCATTGGTAGCAAAAAAAATAGTCACGCCTAACGTATTTTCTATGAGGACATGAAAAATAAGTATAGCCTGAGTCCCTTGGCTTCCTGAAGGTCAATATATCAATTAGCCCATGGCTTGAGATCAGAGCAGCTAGTGCTTTATAAACTTGTGGCTTTCTCCCCTAATATTCCTTGGTGAAGGGGCCACTTGCGTCCAAATAAATATTAAAATCCCCACACATAATGAGGGGGCCCGGCCAAGAGGCTAGCACTAATTCCAGTTCCTCAAGCATCCCAGGGTCATCTAAGTTAGGCCCATAAACCGTGCATAAGGTGAGCCCGACTGATAATGTGACTATTGCCCACTGCCCCCATTTATCCATTAGAATTCGCCTTGCTGGGGTCAGCCGATTTGAGACATGGATTGCGACCCCTCTAGTCGTAGTAGTCTGGGAAGAGCAGGCTACCTGTGTGTATCCTGGGATTATGTTGAGCCCTCTCTTCTGCCACGGGATGTGGGTTTCTTGTTGGCTTAATAAATCTGCCCCCAATTATCTAATTACCTCACTCACCCTAGCCAGATTTCCCCTATCATTTAGTGCCCCAACATTTATTGAGCAAATAGCTAGCCTACCCATTGTTAAAACATTTTAAACATCCAAATCGATTATCATGCATTTTTAAATTAAACACACTTTTCCAGTCTCCTTCCATAGGTTGCGCAAATCACGCTGCTTTTCTGGGGGTTTTCTCCCCCCGCGACCCCCCCACCACCACACTCCCCCCTACTCTCCCCCCCCTCCCACCGCCAGCCATACCATTCAACCCTGCACCCCCCATTCGGAGAAGAAAAAGACCTGTGTCAGTCTGTGGTGGATGGAAGGCGACACCCCTCCCAACTGGTGGTTTATTCATGTACGTGCGTCCCTATCTAGTGTCTCTGTACCCCTACAGTAATCTAAACAGAATAATAGCTTATGTTATGTATATATCTCCATTTTGCCCCCTTCTCTTTATTTAATTATTCTTCCTCATTCCTTACCCCTAACGTAAAGATTTATAATTCTCATCCCTCTCTATTTTTGGAAAACAGCGACGTCCCATGCACCCTTTTTCTTTTTTTTTTTTATAACATATTTTAAATAAGATTTACCCACTAGTTTCTACCAATTTACTTTGGGGATATAGATCACTCCGTTCTCCACTTTCTCCACCTGAGACCCCACCTGGGACCCTAGGCCATAGAGACAACAGCTATACAAACACATACATTATATAGTTATACCCCGCCTGATGTCAAAAACTCTTTAGCCTTGACTTCGGAAGTATAAAATAACTGGTTCGATCACCCCAGATTACTTTCAAGCGAGCCGGATTCATTAGGAAAGCCTGTGTCCCTTTCTCCTGGAATGGGTTAATCATTTGGCCTAAACGCCATCGTCTTTCAACGGTAATGTGGCAAACGTCTGGCCTGGTAAAGAATGAAAAGCCATCCCCGACTCGCTGAGCCTCAGGCCTAGCCTTTTCGAAGATGTTCTGTCGCAGCAGGAAGTTTCCGAAATACACCAGGACTACTCGTGGTTTGGCATCAGGCTTGACTGGTTGCCGAAGAGAAATTTTCATTGTGTGTCCCACACTCGTTTCCTCTGTGTCCGGTGGATCATGTGTAAAGCATGTGTTTTGAGTTTGCCTAATTCAAAAAGACGTCTTTTAATCAAAATAACTTGGGTGAAATTAATTACAGTTTACAAAATTCTACACTTCATGTGCTTTTTTTTAAACATTTTTTTTTATAGTACTATGGTCACAAATGATACTCGCACCGTAAAATAAACGGGGGGAAGTCCCTCGGAAAGTGCACCCCTACTCAGTGCCCACTCTTCCTCCCTGGATGTCTGCTTGCTACATGGAGGTTGTCCACCAGTGACTTACAACCCTAATAAGATAAGTTCCACATCACTTGACGACGCTACTGCGGTTCTATAAGTGCCCGCTCAGTACCCCACTATTACTGCATGTGCGCCCAGATGCACCACTTTACGGCATTTCAGAGCCAGCACATGGCATATGCTCCAAACGCGTGTGTTCTCTCTCAGTCATCTGTCACCTTCTCGAAGTGCCACTTCCTTTCATTATTTTATTTGAGTGCAACTTGAATCTTTTGTGAAGGATGTGTGTGTAGGGGGATAAACGGTCCAGGTGTTGGTTAAATGCACAAGAACACACTATTACACATTTAAGGTCTGCTATTTTACTCTATTTTCTTTTGTTATTGCAGCTTAGATTAATTGTGATAGTTACAAATTCTGCTAAACTGCACCCATGTGCTATTTACTTTGCAACTTTTTACATAGGTGACATTTACAGCTAGATTCATGAAGCCAAATTGCGATCGCAATAGCTGCGAATTAGCAATTGCGATCGCAATTTCAATGAAAGGAATTCATGATAGGGAAAAAAGTCAAATTGCGAAATCGCAAAAAAAATTGCGAGTTCGCAAATAAATTCGCAGAATCCTAGAACAAGCCCATTTGCGATTCTGAAATTGCGAGAAACCATGGATTCTGCGAAAACATTTGCGAATTAGCAAAATAATCGCAATCGGCATTCATGAAAAATCGCAGATTGCGAAAACCCCGAAAATCGCTTTTAGCGACGCGCAATTTAAGGAGAACTCAAACCAGGTGGTAACCAGTAAAAAAAAGAAAAATTCACATCTGAAAAAAACTTTAGCAAACTACCAACAGGTGCAGGCCTGACCAAACACACTTAAGGACATGCAGCTGGAGCCTGAGGACTCTCACAATGCCAGGACTCTACATGGTGGTCAGGCGGCGAAGGCTACAGCG
Organism: Lissotriton vulgaris; assembly: GCF_964263255.1. Classification (NCBI taxonomy): domain Eukaryota; kingdom Metazoa; phylum Chordata; class Amphibia; order Caudata; family Salamandridae; genus Lissotriton; species Lissotriton vulgaris. The sequence goes on along the minus strand of NC_141699.1, from coordinate 887,414,123 downwards.
AGCAGCACGGAACAGACGTCGTATCCAGGAGCGGATATTCCGTCAGCGGGTCACCCTACTGGGCCAAACCAGGGAGCGAATCTATGCCAAGTACCGCCTAAATGGGGCAATGATCATCAAGCTGATCCGGGACCTAGACCCCCTTCTGCAGCACCCAACAAGGAGGACCTATGCCGTTCCCACCCATGTGCAGGTATTGTGCAGCCTGCACCTACTGGCCTCCGGAAGCTTCCAGGGTATAGTCGCTGTTGCAGGGGGAATATCCCAGCCCACCATATCCCGCTGCCTACGGAGTTTCCTGGAGGCCATGCTGACCCGCCTACACCACTACATCTCATTCCCCACCAGCCAACAGGACTTGAATGACACCAAGCTGCAATTTTACAATGTAGCACAATTCCCACATATAATAGGATGCATTGACTGTACCCACATCACATTTGCCCACCAGCACAAACGGAATACATGTATCGCAACCGCAAGTCCTACCACTCCCTCAATATCCAGATGGTGTGCAATGCAAAGACAATCATCACGGACATAGTGGCACAGTACCCGGGGAGCACACATGACTCCTTCATATTCCGGCAGAGCGGCATTCACACACGACTGGCCAGGGGAGACTTTGGTGAAGGACACCTACTGGGTAAGTACACATGCTCCACAATATCACACTGTGAAAATGTAGCTGCGCAGCACAGGCACTCACCCTCTGCTCCTATCATTCAGGTGACAGCGGCTACGCTCTCCCTGAGTACCTCCTCACACCATACCTCAACCCTGCAACACCACAGCAACGGCATTACAATTCAGCACACATACGCACAAGAAATTGCATTGAGAGGACATTTGGCCTTTTGAAGAGCAGATTCCGCATACTGCACAAGACTGGTGGGGCCATCAAATACGAGCCAGAGGTCTGCTGCTGCATCGTGGCCGTGTGTGCTATCCTCCACAACATTGCTACCAAGCGCAGGATACCTGTAGACATCTCTGGCAGTGAGTCGGAAGGGGACAATCGACCACCTGCACATGTGCGTCACGCACGCGGTGAGAATCCTGCAGAAGGACACAGGCGCCGCAACCAAATCTGCATTAACTATTTCTAGTGCACCCACTCCCCACACCCATTACTCAACTCATGCATGACAACATAAATAATGACATGAGTCAGATGTAGTTAGTCAGAATTTTTGTAATTGTTACTACACAATAAACTGAGCATTCTGTTAACTGGAACATGAATGACATATTGCGTCATATGTCTGTTTGTCTGTAGGGCATGCTTGTAGCGTCAGCATGTACCCTCATGCTAATGTTCAACAGTTCAGTGGCGCCTCCGGGTAGTTGCCCCTGACCTCCTCTCAACGTCCTACTCCTGATTTTGCCGTGAGGCAGCAGAGGGCCTGCTGCTGAGGCGGGTTGATACAACCGGAGGAAGGGACTGGCTGCTATGGCTTGATGTAGCCTCACTGGTGTAGTCTGCCCCCCCCCGCCTGGCCATGGCCGGTAGCCTGCATGCCCTGCACGGCTGTTGTCACCTGCTCCAGGGATCTCGCAACGTCCTGGCAGCACTGGACCATTTGGACCTGCATGGCCAGGGAGCATCGCGAGAGCTGGGAGGTGGCGTTCCCAATTATATAGTTGGACCGCGTGTACGCTGACAGGCGGGTCAGCAGTTGGCGGTGTCTGCGGCGATTGAGATCCCGCTGGCTGAACATGGCCTGTGTGTTGGCCTCCAGAGCTGCTGTCATCCTGTCCATACGGTCAGACATATGTGCCACATTACGTGCGGTCTTGTCAATTTGAAGGTGGATGGCGGCAAGATGACGGGCCTGGGTTTGGTGCATGTGTAGCATCCTGCGCTCAATGGAGAGCCCACCTGGACGCATGTTTCGGCCCCTGCCAGCGCGGAATGTGTTGCTGCGCTGCTCCCTCACCAGTCCGCTTGTCTGGCTCCTCACAGCCGCAGGGCGGCGGGTTGGTTGGCGACCTGCTGCTGGTGTTGCACGGTCCACTGGTGGTTGTGTGCTGCGCGGTGGTACAGCAGCGCCTGTTGGCACAGGGGTGGCACGGGCCACAGGGGCAGGTGGTGGGATGACCGCTGGTGCGGCAGCTTGCCCTGATGGTCCGGGCTGTGGGGTATGATGTGTGTCTCCCTCTGTGTCCTCCGTGATGTCCTCAATCACCAGGGCCTCGCTGTCTGTGCTGGGGACATCAGCGCCACCTGTGATGTAAAGTGGACGTTGATTAGTGACATGTTCCTTACACAGTTAGGCTTGCTACATGCATGCAGACTACCATTCCCTGACTCGCTGCAGGATTGACTCTCACTGGACATGTTTGGCTTAATGGTGCAGGATGGTAATTGTGGTCAGACTACATGTCCCACAATGCAATAGCGCTATAGTGGTGTGCTTTGGCTGCATGCCTACTTCCTGGTTGTGATGTCATCACTGTGCTCAGGATGCGACTTCCCGTTTTTGCGATCTCGCAGTTAGCGAGATCGCAATTTGCGATTTCGGTATTTGCGAGATCGCAATTTCTACATGGGTATCGGCCGATTCTGTGATTATTTAGCGATTTCTGGGGGCTCGCAATCGCCGATTGCGAATCGCATTTTTTTTCACAAATATTCATGAATGCCGTTCTGCGATTTCTAAATTGCGATTCGCTTTTTATCGCAATTTAGAAATCGCAGAATTTAACATTGATGAATCTGGCTGATTGTGCGTTGGGGGAGTAGTATTTAAAATATATGGATTATGCTAATTTGCACCAAAGTTCTGCTTAGGATAATATTACAATTGTGCTATTTTTGATCCCTTTTTTTTCTTCAGAGGTTTATATAGCGCGAACTAGACCCAAAGGTTTCAGAGACTCGCTTTACATGAGCACCTGTTGCGTTACAGACGGGATCTTTCATTTTGTTAGGCACGGGAGATTGTGATTTGCCCAGAATCACAGGATATTGAGCGTCCCTGCCGAGACTCAAGCCCGGTTCTCAGCTTCGAGGCCGACCGCTCTAGCCGTCAGGCTACATCCTCTCTTCAACCTTTACCGGGGGTGAGGCTCTACTTTGTTATTCCTTCTTAAACTATGTATTGGGTACATACATTTTGTGGGTGATGCTAATTGTCATCAAACTACTTTTCGGTGCCATATTACAGCATTGTATGGCTGTGTTATTTTTTCTCAATTTATTTTTGTAGTGGCCAGTGCGGTTTCGTGGCAGCAATAACCAAGGTTCACCTTTTGTCAAATAATTCATGTTGTTCACAACCGTCCACGGAAAAAAGAACATTAAACTGTATTAATAGCATACACTGAGGCCGCAGTAAAGTGAAGAAAGGCCTCGGGCAGTCTAAACCCAAAAAGCATTTGCAAATAGGTTTTGCCCATTCAAGATCTATTGGCTTTGTCGTTGTCCGTGGCATAGCACTTTTTCATTTTTACTTGAAGCAATATTGCACAGCAGCTCAACTGCTCTAGAATGTGTAAAAAAAAACATTGACAAAGTCAATAGAATTTGCAGAGGCAAAACCTATTGGCTTTGCCAATGCTTGTTCGGTTTATTTGCCACCACTCTCCCAGCCAGGAAGGGGTTTGATAAGCAGAGGAATTCTTTTAGGTGAGGTGTTATCAAAGACCTTTTTATTTTACTAAAATAATATATGATATACTACCTATAGAGGCTATTAGACATCCTTCTTCATCCATTGATCTGCTGGAGTGTTGTTCACATTTTCCTTCAGCCCACTGGAGCTTTCTACATAGAGCAGTGAGTCAGCCCTCTTCAGCCGTGGGCTAACTTCACTGTGAGTGACAGCATTCTGCTCTTTCACAAACAGCCCATCCACACAAACTCTTTCTCTTCACTGCCAGGGACGTGTATAGCTAATTGTGTTTTGGGTGGGCAAAAAATAATTTTGCTTCTAGTCAAGGTTAATTTTTTTATTTTGACATTTCCATAGCAACTCCACAAAAATAAAGTTTTACAAAATCCTTGACTAAACGAAGTAAGCATTGACAAAGCTAAAAGGCTGTCAACCAGTGCCAAACCTATTAGCTTTGCCAATGCTTATTACTAATTTGTAGGAATCCAGGAGCCTTAAAAAGCATTGCCTGCTGCAATAAAGAAAAACAATAACAAATAGCTGGATTCTGAATACAATTAATCTATGAGACAGAAGGGTAGATTTTCAAACATTTAGCGCAGGGTTAGCAACCAACACAAAATGATTTTGGGGGGGAATTTACTTTCCAGCACAGAACTTGTTTTGAGCTGAAAAGTACACTAACAATTGCGTTACTTAGCGCCAAGGGGGTGTTACATGGGTGGTACATGGGCGATTCCCTGCAACCACCCTCTATTTACTATTTACAAACAACTGTAGACAGGGTTTAGCATCAGAAGTTAGCTCCACTTCAAAGGAGGCACTAATAGGAGAAATGTTTTTATTTCTCCTTTCTTTCTGAATTTGCGTGCGCGCTGCACTGTGCTGCACACATACAAAGTGGGAACAGCTTTTAAACTTATCTAGGTATGGTATTTTGTACAGGAAGGGTACGCTTCCTGTACAAAACCTATGCTAGATTCACGCACAAACCCTAGCACTATGGCGCTAAGGTATGCGCGTGGTTGTCGGCAGCTGAAATCAGCGCCAGCACTTGGGAAAGGGGTGGGAAGAGCCATATCGTTGTAGATATGGCGCTCTTCTGCTCCCTCCCTGTCATGCAACGCAACACAGCCTCTTTGGATGCAGCCCTGCGTTGAGTGTATTTTTAGAAAATCTGACCCAGAGAATCCAAAGTATGATGATTCAATGTATGCTACATGTGATGTGGAAGTGGCAGGACTGCAATGTTGGCCATAGGTTATATGGGATGTATGTCGTTACAACGCATACTTTTACAACGCATACCTTTACAACACATTTTTTACACTGCAACATCCATTACAACGCATTCCATTACAACGCATGCCATTACAACGAAATCTTTGAAACTACCTTTACAACAAATTCCACTACAACACATACTACATTTACAACGCATACCATTACAACGCATACCATTACATTGCATGTATGGTAAGTATTGGATAGTGTAGGGGTAAAAATTACTATTCCAACTCCAGGGGGTGCAACAGTAGGGTAAGTGTTGGATAGTGTAGGGGTTAAAATTACTATTCTAACTCCACAGGGTGCAACAGTAGGGTAAGTATTGGATAGTGTAGGGGTAAAAATTACTATTCTAACTCCAGGGGGTGCAACAGTAGGGTAAGTGTTGGATAGTGTAGGTATGCGTTGTAATGGTATGCGTTGTAATGACTGCGTTGTAAAGGTATGCTTTGTAGTGGTATGCGTTGTAGTGACATGCGTTGTAATGGTTGCGTTGTAATGGCATGCGTTGTAATGGATGTTGCGTTGTAAAAGTTTCGTTGTAAAGGTAGTGTGTTGTAAAAGTTGCGTTGTAAGTGTTGTTTCCCGTTATATGTAATGTGTGGCCTGGTCTGTCCATTGTGTTTTGACATGTGAATGTTGCTTGCCTCGTCCTTGTTGTTGCCTTTGTCGATGTCAGCACTGCTGCTGGTGATTGTTTGGGCCCGGCTTGTGGTGCAGGGCACGTTCTCCCCCTGCAGGGAGTACTCCAGTACTCCGACCGGAGGATGAGCTGTTGAGCTGTGGACTTCAATATGCCACAGTGAGAACAATGGGGGCAGCAAACAGCTTAATGACACCCATTGGAGTTGTCCACTTGGCTATGTCCCCCAATGCTTGAGGTGGCTGCTGAGAGTACATATTAAGGTGCAGTTATCAATGGCTTGCTGGCTAGTAGACCCTGCGTGTGACCACGGTGGAACATGAGCTATTGACTACCCATAAAACGATATAGATGCATGTGTTGTGGATCACATGGTTCTGTGGGGAGACCCCCAAGGCCTGTAAATCTCTGCAAACATGAAATTCCTAGGATATGGTGCCATAATTATGCACGCTCACTAAGAATAATCTATGGAACGCTGGTGTTTAATCGAATCTGGCCTCGATTGGACTGTGTATCCCCAGGATCTCAATTTCATTTTACATGTGGCCCCACGTGCTGGCTCTCCACCATTTGAAAGGGGAACCCTAGGCAGCCAAAGCTGGCCTTTGATGCTAAGCAACCTTCGCAGACCCTTCCGAAAGATGATACGGGGATGGCGCAAGCCACCTGCTTCCAGTGACGACCCAGATGTAAAATATTTGTTCTTGGATGCAGAGAAGGAGTTTGATTGAGTCGAATGGCCTTACCTGTTTTAGGTTATGCAGCACTTTGGCCTCGGTCAAGACTTTTTGTCTAAAGTTAAATGGCTCTTCACAGACTGATGGCAGAGATTAACTGTGGAGGCCATCTCTCCAATAGGATTTACGTCAAGAGAGGCACATAGCAGGGTTGTCTGCTCTCCCACTTACTTTTTCTTTTGGCCCTCAGGCCATTAGCCATGGCCATCAGGACATCACCCGTTATGCCTGGTACACCAACGCTGGCAGACCAATTAATTATTTCTTATACGTTGACAATATTCTAATGACAGTCTCCCAACCACAAGCGTCCATACCGGTTCTAATGTCCCCACTAAATTCTTTCTCTGAATTTACTGGTTAACGAGTGAAGTGGGGTAAATACGAGGCAATGGTGATGTCCATAGTCATGATCCAAGATTGCATATGGGGTATAGGAGGGCAAATGGATTCTGAAGGGCCTGATATATTTAGACAATTACTTATCCAGGGTACTGCACCATCTGGCACAGGACAGCCTATTCACTGTGCTGGTATCCACCACCTAGACTAGCAAAATGGGCACATCTCCATTTATCTCACTGGGGCTGAGGGCAGGCCGTCAAAATGGTTATGTCCCCATGGTTCAACTTTGTATTAGGGATGCTAACGATTTGCGTTCCCAGCAACCATCCATCACCTGATGGAAGGCTTTATAAGGGGGGCCTACAAACTACAGCTTCAAATGCCAAAACTATATGATCATGCAGAAGTGGGGGGATATGTCCTACCCACATTGGTACGTACTATATGGCCAACCACCTCTCACAAATGGCCAGCTGGTTGGGGACGAATGCAGACCCACCAATCTGGCATAGGATTGAAAGTACTATATTGCAGAGCGGGTCACTCTCTTCGCCCTTTATGCTGTGCAACCAGAGACTTTATGGATTGACAACCCCATCATTATTCACATGTTCTGTACTTGGAAGCAGGCCCACAAGTCCTTGAAGGTCAAACCATATCGCCACTCTTACACGGAACAATGCTAAAATATGTTTCAGTGGCCAGATTATAAATTGGTCAGTTTGAAGGGAGTGTGGCATTCTCACGCTTGACCATTTGCCTACTCATTCCTACTTTAGACTTTTGATTATCTTTCCCAGGAATATGGTCTACTGACCACAGCCCACTGCCAATTCCTTCAGCTTCATCACAGCGTCCGGGAAATAATTGGTAGGGACCCAATTCTCCTAGACACGTCGTCAATATGTGCATATCTTACCATATGGGGAACGGCCCAGGGGATATATCCAGACTAAATAGTATTATTATAAATGCCACTCTTTCACAATCTACAATTAGGCCTCTCAACTCTTCTGTCAGGGAGCAGTGGGCCTGGTACACACCCCAAATGCCTGGAATTTGCTTCTTGAGACCCAAAATGTATTCCCCCGGGAAGCCAGGTTGAAATTCTCCTACTTTAAACTGCATAATTGGTACTGCTCCCCGGTGCAACTGCATGGGGCAGACCCGCTACCACACCACAACTGTTAGCATTGTGGACATGGGGGATGTGATATGGTACACATCCTGCGGCCCTGTTCAGACCGCAGCACCTACTGGTCTGATGTATAGGTCACCTTCGGTGGCTCAGGAACTATCAGATTGTTGACCATTTACCGTTTGGCGTTCCTCCATGACTTGGCTGGCTGTGATGTTCCAACAAAGCATGGGAAATGATGGTTGGTGGCAGGTCTAGCCACTGTCAAACTCTGTATTTTACGCCACTGGAACAAACCGTCAGTGCCTGTAGGTGCCAACTGGCTCTGCGAACTGGCTAAAGTTGCAAAATTCAAACATATCATATGCAAGAGGAATGATCACATGGATATATCAGGGATGTGATGTGGTCAGTTAGGTTTGAGATGTGAGGAACACATATTTCCCAACCATCACTGTCATTCAAATGGCAAAATAGAGGAAAGTCTTACATTTAAAAGCCTTCTCTGCACCACATAAGAGCCATCCAGTCCTTTGTTTATTCATGGCCTGCTTTCTGTGAGAGAGTAGATGAGGGGTGCATGTATACAAACTCTGCAAAGTTTCATAGAGATGTGTGTCTTTGCTATGAGAGCTGCTAATCCAAGTGGAAACCCAGACACAGACACTGTCAGCCCGCCAGGAGACCCCTGGACCCAACTAAAGATACCAGAATCAATTTATTTGGGGGTGTCATACCCCAAACACCCCGACCCAAAGCTATGCCCCTGGGATGCATACTCCCAAACCTGGGAACCATTTCTCTGTCCAACAACCACACAGGCCCTGCTGACGGGGCTCTCCCGACTGCTTTACCTTTACACACAGGGGTAGGTCTGAGAGACCCAGGTCAAGTACTCAAAGGATCCATGGCTCCTGTTCCATGGGCAACGTTTACTGATTCCTGCAGGGATACTTATCCACTAGTTCACAAGCCTCACACCTGATGCCCTACACAATAGGAGAAAGCTGTGACCGGTTCTTCGCAGCTGCATGCTCCACAGTGGAATACTGTACGGTTGTATGTCAATACAACGCGGTTGTTAAACCGCACTACCATTACAACGCGGGCTTTACAACGCAAGTCGTTACCACGACTTGCGCTGTAGGGTGCTGGACTTAGGAATAGTAAAATGTACTATTCCAACATCAGCCTATGTACAGTAGGGAAGGTGTTGGAATAGTAAATCTACTATTCCTTAGCCTAGGTAACGACTTGCGTTGTATTGCCCGCGTTGTAATGGTAGCGCGATGTAACAACCACGTCGTAATGGATGTTCTCCATGCTGTACTCTTACTGCTGATGAGTGTTGATGAATTGTGTTATGCTACTGCTTAATGAGCACTTTTTTCTTGTTCAGTGTACTATCTGATAAATCCTTGGTGCCACTGAAATGATGTTGATATGTCAAGAAAGAATCATTGCCACAAAATACAAAAGCTTATACAGAGTTGGTTGCCCCCAAGCTGTATTTGATGAAACCCTCACTTCTGAAATACTTCTTCCCACAATGAAGGAAACATTTTTGGTCATAGTACCTAAAATCTGACAAGACACCCAAACATTGTGATTCATATAGGCCACTCTCTTTAATAAACATGGATGTCAAGATTCTGGCTAAAATTCTTAAAAACAGTCTGCTGCTGCTTCTTCCGCACCTGGTCTTACCACACCAGTGTGTCGTCATTTCTGGCATGTCAGGGGCTCAGAACTTGAGGATCCACTTTGCTGAACTGCAACAGTTAAACCATGAACTGCATGTGAGGGCTGTCTTTTTAGTTGCCACTAAGGTTTTTGATTCCCTGTAAAGTGGTTTCTGTAATTGCTATGTTTCTAAGCAGGTGGATTCCTGCAAATTTTGTAGTGTGGATAAGTCAGCTTTGCTCAAATCCATCTATCAGGATCCGCCTGAATGGTCTACTCCTAGATCCTATAGCCAGAGGTCACATCCACCCTTCACTGATGACATCATCGATTTCATTGCATCCCCGACTCTCGCATCTACTGATTACATCTTACTCAGTGACCTCAGCTTCAACCTGGACAACCCCAACTGCCAGAACACTGCATCCTTTCTGGAGAACCTCACCAACATCGGACTCAAGCAGCTAGTCACCTCATCGAGCAGCCTTTGACTTGGTGGTTAGGGACTGTTTGTTGGAGACATTGAGAAAGTATGATGTTCCTGCTGATCTTTTGTTGATTATCCAAGAACTGCATAGCCATAACTGGGCACGGGTAATTAAAGATACCTCTGGCGGCCTTACAATGGAAATACCGATAAATAATGGGTTGAGGCAAGGCTGTGTTCTGGCCCGTTACTTTTTGCCATATTGTTAGCAGACTTGCCCCTTCTCCTGGGTACAGCCAGAGGAGCGAGCCCTAAAATAAATGGTAAGCATCTGTCCTGTCTGTTGTACGCAGATGACCTTGTAATAATGGATCAAACGGAGGTGGGGCTTCAGAGGAAGTTAAATGTATTCAATGAATATTCTATCGCAAAGCAACTTACAGTAAACATGGATAAGACAAAAATTCTATGTCTTGGGAAGAAGAGTACGAAATTTAGCTGGTACTTGGGCCAAACCAAGCTAGAAACTGTAAGTCAATATAAATACCTCGGAATATGGTTTACAAGGTCTCTGAAGTGGGATACCCATTTGGAAGCACAGAAACTAAAAGCGCATTTACCGGTATGCGGGTTGAAAAGATTCAACCATAGCTATGGCGATATGTCACATAAACCTCTCTTGACTGCCTTTAAAGCTATGGTTCCGCCACAATTCCAATATGGGGCTGAAGGTCTCTGCATTGATGGGCAAAGCAGCTGGGATAAAGAGGAGGGAAAATGTTTAAAAGCCTTGCTGTCCCTCCCTGGGTCGGCAATGATCCAGGCAGTTAGAGTAGAATTGGGCATAACCGCATGGAATGTCCAGGTGCAGATGAGTCTCCTTAGATTCTGGAACCCCTTGGGTCAGGGGGAAGTCACTAAGGTATCACAATGGTGCATGAAAGAAATTCAGACCAGTGAATTAAAGTGGACGAAGGCAACAAGAAGGAAACTCCTGGCCATTTGTGATTACCTGAATGTGAACATCGACCCTATGACACTCCAAACTAATGATATAAAGAATGTTCTTAAAGTGCAGGGTAAAGAAATTTCTAGGGCGGCAGACCAAATGTATCTGAGAGAGAAAGATTCTGTAAAGTTTATGAGCTCAGGATGGGAGAAAGACTTGCTACCAAACCGTTGGATAAGAGCAGAAGTTCTTAAATTACGAATAGGTATTAATCCGTTATTTACAAATAGTGCAATAAAAACTGCCCTAATGCATCCTGATGGTAAATGTGTGTGTAAACTAGGAATGAAATGTTGTATTTTGCACATCTTGCTGGATTGTTATATGTTTTTAAATTTACGTAAACAGTTTCTTCGCCCAATATTTTTAAAATATGAGGTTGAGGATCGCACTAAAGCACGGGAGCTGCTAGTTGACATGGAAAATCTTGACATTGCGATAGCTATCGGGAAATATATGCAGGGGGTATATAAGTTCCTGATCTGACTGGAGACCCAAAATAGCCAATAGCCCTATAATCCAAATGAATTTTGGTTTTAAATTGTATAAAGGTTGTTTTTAGGATAATTTTTACTGTTAAGAATATGAATTTGTGTTATGTGTTTTTAAATGATAAAGGATGAACCGTGGTTTATAGATCAAATGGTCTAAATAAACATATTTTTGACTTGACTTGACCTCATCGACCCATGCAGCAGGACACAATCTCAACCCTGTCTCTTCCACCAGCGAAAATATCACCCACAGCCTAACCTCCAAACTCCTCTGGACAGACCACCACTGCGTTCATTTCGCCTTCACTAAACCCACCGTACACCACCGCACCCACCGCAACTAGAACAAGGTCACATGAGAACATCTCACGCCTCCGTCAGCACAGCCGCACCGCTGACATCTATAGATACCAATACATCAGCAAGCAAGCTCCACCGATGGATCACCAACTTTTCAGACGCTCTGGTGCCCCTCAAGAAAGCAACCGGCAAGCAACACCCCGGGAAAGCCAGTTGGTTCACTGCCGACCTCCATGAGTCCAGACGCAACTGTAGAACAGATGGAGGAACAACATAACCCTGAAGCCCTCCTAGCCTTCAAAGCTGCTGTCACCGCACACCACATCCTCCTCAAAAACACAAAGAAAACGGCCATCCAAGAATGAATCAATGCCAATGCACGCAACAGCAAATAACTTTTCGCCATCATCAAGGGGTTTGCCAAACCCAACAGCAAAACCACTGAAGTCCCACCCTCCCAAGACCTCTGCAACAAACTCAGCACCTTCTTTCACCACAAGAACAAGAAGATCTACGACAGCTTCGACATCCAAGACCCACCCATTACCCGACCACCATACGCCCCCACCATAAGCAACAACAACGCCCCCAACAGATCCTGCTCAACTGGACTCAGCTCACCAAGGACGACACTCTCAAGACCATGAAGAGCATTCACTCCAGAGCCCCCTCGGACCCCTGTCTACACCACATCTTCCACAGAGCTGCGACCACCATCACTCCCAAAGTAGGCCGCACTATCAACTGCTCCATCAAGCCCCCCACCTTCCCCGATGACTGCAAATATGTGGAGATAAACCCCCTGCTGAAGAAACCATCTGCCGACCCGACAGACCTCAAGAGCTTCAGATCCAACTACCGGCTCCCGTTCCCAGCCAAGGTTTTAGAGAAGGCCATAAACGCACAACTCCCCAAGTTCATATAAGCCAACCACGTCCTGGCCTCCTCTCACTCCGGCTTCTGAAGCAACCACAGTACCAAAACCGCCCTCCTCACTGCCACTGATGACATATGGGCCCACCTCGACCAGGGTGAAAGAGCAGATCTCATACTCCTGGACCTCTTGGCCGGCTTTGACACAGTCTCCCATTGCACCCTAATTACAAGAATCCACAACGCCGGCATCTACAACAAAGCCTTGGAATGGGTCTGTTGCTTCCTCACCGGTAGAACACAGTAAGTCAGACTACCTCTGTTCCTCTCCACGAAGATCGACTGTGGAGCTCCCGAGGGCTCTTTCCTGAGCCCCACCCTCTTCAACGTCTACATGGCCCCACTCACTGCCGTAGTCAGAAATCACAGACTCAACATCATCTCCTACGCTGACGACACTCAGCTGATCCACTCCCTCAACTATCCGACAATTGCTAGAAACAACTTCCACAACGGGATGAAGGCCATTGCCACCTGGATGAGAGACAGCTGCCTCAAGCTCAACTCGGACAGGACCGAAGTCCTCATCCTGGGGTCCAACACCTCTGCTTTGGAAGACTCCTGGTGGACCACCGCATTAGAAACCCCTCATCCCACTGACTATGCACAAAACCTCAGCATCATACTGGACTCCTCACTTACTATGAACTGCCAGATCAATGTCGTCTCCTAATCATGCTCCCACACTGTTCTTCTGCTTCGAAAGACCTTCAGATGGATCCCCACTGAGGCCAGAAAGACAGTCGCCGACGCACTCATTAGCAGCAGACTCGACTATGGAAATGCACTGTACACAGGCTCACCAGAAACTTCTCAGGAAACTACCAAACATTCAAAACAGCGTAGCCAGACTGGTCCTGAACATAGTCAGCCACAGCCACATCTCCGAACACTTACGAGCACTCCACTGGCTCCCAGTCAACAAAGAGTCCCATTCAAGCTCCTCCCACACACTTACAAAGCCCTCCACAACCCTGGACCAGCATACCTGAACCCCCGCCTCTCATTCCATGTACCCACCAGACACCTCCACTTCGCCCAACTGGCCCTGGCAACCGTACCTTGGATCTGCAAAACAAGGACAGGAGGAAAATCCTTCTCCTACCTTGCCGCCACAACCTGGAACACTCTGCCTCTCCACCTCACGCTATCCCTGTCACTGACTCAATTCAGGAAGGATCTCAAGATCTGGCTCTTTGACAGAACCTCAGGGCCCATTCGGACCTGCAGACCCCCTTCCCCCACCCCCCAGCATCTTGAGATACTAACGAGTGAGTAGCCGTGCTTAACATGTACTGATTGATTGATAGGTAGGGGTACTTGCAAGGCAGCCCCAGTCACCGTTATTACATGCACTGACCTTGGAGCCATTGACGTGCACTGTTCGACAAATGCATGCTCATACGGGCCTGCAAACCGGACCCCGAACTCCGGACCCCGGGCCCCGGAACATGATTATCTCCCTATATGCATATAACATATCCGACCTCAAAATCTTGGCCCAGTCATGTGAGAATTCTCACTTTTCAAAGTTTTACCGGCCATGGCCATCAATTGGAATAAATCAGCAATATTTCCACCAATCCAGAGGACACAGACCTGTGAACTCGAACATACCTTACCCTGGAATCAGTCAGCAATTAAATATCTAAGAATATCGAACCTTGGTGACAAACAATGGTCACATCTGAAAACGATGTACTGTAATGTCCAAAATTAAAGAGAATATAAAAGGTGGTCTTCCTCCCACTTCCCTGATGGCACATATTGCTCTAATGAAGATGGTAATGTTACCTAAATTATTTACGTATTCTATATTGTCCGAGTCCAGTTGTTTTTCAAAAATCTTTGATCCTACGTGATTATATTGACGTGGGCAGGCAGCCAGCCCAGAATTAATTGGGAGAATCTCACTCTGCCCCATGAACAAGGGAGGCTGGCAGTACCTGATTTTGTACTCTATTACCAATGTTCAGAGGTGCAACATGCTCACTACTGGATTCACCCTCCACCATGCATGGCACTCTTGGTGGCTGAGTGTGATGTGGCTCAACAAACATCTTTGGGTGTGCTGATTGGTCGGGTTCCCTGTTAAATTCAGTGACATGCACAGAACTGGCATGGCAGGGGATCAGAAAACGTATGACCTATCCTATCACTATGCCCTGGAGCAGTCACTGACTCACCACCCACACCATCATATTACCACGGAATGCTTACCACTTGACAGAATACGAAACTGGGGAGTGGCCACAATGAGTGGCCTATTCCCTGAAGGATTCTTCATTAACTATGCCACCATTAGTGACAGGATACACCTACTACTGTAGTTAAATTCATATACTTTCGTATGAGAGCATTTTGTGAGGCCACATATCCTTCTTTTCCACAGGAACCCAAAGCCCGTAAGGCATTATGCTTGCTCCTCACACTTCTATGCAATAGGCATCTTACTTGTAAGTTGTATGCCACTATCGAAACAAGAGCCCTGGTGATTGTTCCTCACACTAAAACTAAGTGGGCTTCTGATCTAGGAGAGAGAAAGACTGTACTGCTGTAAACAAATAGGGACATTCTCCTATAATTGTCAACTTTGACTAATTCATTTGAAATGAATACACCAGACACCACTTAAATCCTCCAAGTATGGCACAACAACTATTGCTAACTGTGTTTGATGCTTAGCATTGAATGCTGATGTTATTCACTTAGCTTGGGAAAGCCCTAAAATAGAAGAATATTGATAAGAGATTTTTGAACAGGTTTCAATTATGGTAGATAGTCACATATCCGTAACTCCCAAGACAGGCCTCCTGGAGTGCATGGAAACAATACTGGTGTAAATTAGGTAGTTCACTTGAACCTTGGGCCCGATTCACAAAAGTAATCTGAGACAAAATCCTAACTATGGCTTTCGGTTTCCACAAAAGGCATTTAAGTAGTAATAAAATTAGGATTCCTACTTCTTTGAATACAGGTGGTCCTGTAACAAAGGCTATAATAAAAAGAGTTGGCTGGCCGCAGGTAGCCTGTTGGCCTTATAATAAGAAATTTTACTCTTGAGGTCTTCATCTTGGCCAAAGTGACCCCAGAAAGGCAGTGGAGAGGATGACTTTGCGGTTAGCGACCACACCTCATTTTGCAAAGGCACAATCTGTGATTTAAAAACAAACTCAGCACCGAACGTTAAAAATAACGTTTCCTTTTCCTCTTGCCAGCATTGGTAGGGGCTTGCAGGGGGGAGGGGGGACATGCCCCTGCTGCACAGAGGTGGCATTCTTCCCAGGGGCCCCCAACAATTCATGGAGGAACAATTCAGCACAAGGCCAAGGAATACGGCAGGAGACTCAGCGGCCCCTCCTCACATTCTGCAGAGGGTCCCATCATTTTGCATTATGCCACAGGGGGCTTGTGCCTTCTTACAATTACTCTATAATGACAAGGTGTACCTCGAGTTTTCTGTAAATAGGGTCTATAAACAAGTAATGGTTCAGCACTGGGTTAAGGTATCCTGGGGTATTACTTCCTGTTTTGTCGGTTGGAGTACAGTTCAATAGCACATGAGGTCAGTTTTATTGTCCTCATAATTGTGGTTGAAAGAGTCCACCTGGCAATATCTGTTATATCGGTCTTTTATTTGGTTCCATTAATAACTACGTCACTTGGGATGTGGTAAATCCCTTGTTATGTGACACAACATCCTGCGCTGCAGTTCAAAGAGCAGGCGCCTTTCTAGTGCGTACTTTCATCCAGGCCGATAATGTGACAACAACAATGTTGTTTTCTCACCACACACAGCTTTCCGTCAGCTGCATCAGCAGGGCGTCACTGGCGGAGCGGGCCCCGAGGCGTTCATGAACCGGCTGTGTGCATCGAGTCGATAACCTGCAGGGAGAGAGGGGTTAACTCAGGATAAAAGTCATTTGCGAGGGGTGGGGGGGGGAGGGGGGGGGGGGGGGGGTATGTAAGCGAGTCCCCAGGCTAGCACAGCTATGTTGAGCATAAATATATGCAGAACCTCCAGCTACCTACCATCTCCGACTCAGCAACTACACCTTCTTTCATTCCCTTTTCACCCCTCTTCCGGGAAATGTATATCACGCAACACGCATCACATAAAATATGGTAAAGTGGCTTCAAAACTCAAAAATGTGTGTTTCTAGAACATTTAAAGCTTTGGCATTAATAAGTAACATTATAGCACTGTACTGAGAAGTGCTTGCTAAAAGTAACAGTTTGTAAACATAAACGATTAGTGCACTAAGCATATGTATCAAGATACCCATTTGCGATTCTCAAATAGCGATTTTTAAGGAATCGCTATTTGAGAATCGCAAATGGGTATGTATGTACAAAATTGCATTTTTTTTGCGATTCCTTAGAATTCCTTAATTGCGATTAGCAAATTGCGAATCGCAATTAAGGAATACTTTCCCATTCATTTCTATGGGCCAGGAGGCCCGTAGGAATGAATGGGAAATAATTTGCAATTTGCGATTCGCAATTTGCTAATCGCAAATTGAGAATAATTGAGAATAATTTCAAGGGTGCAGGGGTGTCCAAATATGCATGGTGCACATGTATCGCACATACATGCCCTAAGGGCATGTATGTGCGTCACATGGCACTTTACAAAAATATGACTTTTTAAAGGGAGGCGCAACTTACCACCAACTTACAACCAACTGGAAGTTGGTGGTAATTTGCGATTCCTTAAGGCCAATTTGCAAATTTTTTGGGCTTCTTACATTGCATTTAAGGAATCGCAAAATTTGCGATTCCTTAAATGCAATCGCAAAATAAGGAATCGCAAATTTTGCGATTCCTTATTTTTAAAGCACATTTCCTTCATACATACCATTTGTCCAAATTGCATTCGCAAACACCGAAATTCTGCGAATTTCGGCGTTTGCGAAGTCGATTTGGCTTGATACATATGGCCCTTAGTGGCAAGACGATTCTCAAGTAAACGGAGTACATATCCCAGAATATTTACAGTAACAGTATAGTCCTTGAATTCAAGAACAAAAGGTATCTGTACAGACAGTATTCTGAACTCTCATTATTGAAAGTGCATTCATACACGAAAATGAAGAAAAAGTAGCTTTGGTGAAATAAAATATTTGCCTAAAATCACACAATTTAAGCTGTGAACCGCGATGTTTCCATATTCTCTGGTTTACTTAGAACTAATCAGCCAGGAAATGGGTATCCTTTTTGTCTTTCCTTATGTTAAGGTTTTGTTTTTACCACTCTGCATTTTTTACATGCCGTGAACTCGACCCAAAGGCTAAATTGGAGACCAGTTACATTACCTCCTCGTCCGTCTTCCTCGCCACAGTAGAAACACATGAGCCTCCGGCTTCCACAGAAACTCCAAGTATAACTTTTCTCGCTCTAGTCTCCCCTCCCTCCTCCAAGATGGCCCCCAGTGGCTCCAGCTGTAGGAGAGTAGGGTCTGCAATCCTCTGATCACCCCAGATTTTTGCTTTTTGCTTCACTGGTTTACGACTTCTCTGGCTGTGGGCCTGCTAATCAGACCCACAGCCTTGCTGTTCTCTCACTAAATTGACACGTGTACCTTAGGTGCATTTACCAATTGGTACTGGGCCACCTTATCAGACCCTGTAACTCAGGGCATAGGTGTACCCAGGGCCTACCAGGGGCTGCAGCATGTATTATGCCACCCCTGACTGGCCATCTAAATCTGACACAACTGGCTGCACGACAGCCGGGGCAAGGTGGTGTAATCACCCTTTGCTTTAGATATAGTATACCTATATCTAACCCTAAAATGGACACACAGATTCCTATCAGTCACTCCTATGGCAGGCCTTGACAATCCTGAAGGCAGAGTGCTTGGGATCGTGTGAGATGGTGCTCTGGCATGAGCTGAGCCCGTTTGCAGCTTGCGGAACCAAGTCCTAATAGCTGTTCCATGATAACGCATACCATATACTCTTAAGTGCATTATAATCCTCGCGGTTATATGCTAACTCTGGTATTGCTTTATCAAAACATGTCGAGTAAGGTGTCATACGAATTGGAATACTAACCCCTCGCCAATTCTGGCGACGGGGTTAGCATTCCACCCTTCTAGAGGGACGCGACATGTATGTAACTGTGAACCCCGGTTAAAGTTAACTCAAGCCTCAGCATCACAAAATGGATGCTGCCACCACAGACACAAGTCTGACCCCCTGCAGCTGGGAGTCCTTCCAGCGAGGGGAGCTTGGACAAAGGGTTTCCTGTCAGGGGCGGTGCTAGCACCATCCCAGACAGGGTTTTGTGTATCCTGGGTAGGCAGGGCTTTAGAGGAAGGTGACTGCAAGTGGCACCCCGGTGCTCACTATGTATCTGCCGGCTAGAACCAGTTCCAGGGGCACACCAGCCCCTGAGCTGGGGAAAGTCCGGCATGGGAGAGGGGTGTAACCACCCTTCTTCCTGGTCCCACCCATGGGCAGGACCTAGTCGCGTGCCAGCCCCTTTTCCTAGTATAAAGATAGGAGCGGGCCCCCTTCCAAATTAGATCATCTTTGAATCCTGAAACTACTTTCTACGAAAGGAACTCTCGACTTCTTCTCAAGATTTCTCCCTTGTGACTAAGGAGTAGTCACCCTGCACCCGCAGGCACCATCCAAGAACACTGCGGTTTGCTGTAAGTCTCTCCTCCGGATCAAGACTGCCCAGCTCGACGAGAACCGGCTTCCCTGGCACCTCTGACCTCTACCCACATCGTCAGCTCAGCTGAGATCCGTGGGTGCGACGAGACCTCGAGGGACCGGCCATCTTCAAGACTGCACGACGCTTGCCCAGCACGACCGCCGAGGGATCCTCGAGTGAGTGCTTTGGGGTCCGAGAAGCCCCAGCCCTGAGCAGCTCCAGCACCGAAGTTCAGCCCTCCAGCATCCACCAGATCTGCGTGGGGCCCTTCTGCTTTTTGCTGCTCACCGCGTTGTCTGGCTACTAGCCCGCTGGCTTTTGGCCTTCTCGATGACGAACGACGACATCAACACCACTGGTCTGGTTGCTCCAGACTGGCCCTTGCTCCCTTCCAAAAGAGGAGCACCCGGACCCTCCTGGTCCACTCCAGACGCCATTTTGAGTCCACCGTGTGGGCTTGAATTTGCCAAGACTTGTTGCTCCAATCCTGGGTCCAGCGACGTCGACAGCAGCAACCATCGTGGGACAGCTCGCACCTCCATCCTGGTCGCCGACAACGCCTCCTGGTCCGTGAGACTGCAGAGCCCAGCGTCGCCCACTCACCTGGTCGAGGTGACTCCATCCGGTGCCATCCTGGTGCCCATCTAATCACTGGTTAGTGATTCAGAACTTGGTCCCCTCTGCTTACAGGTGTCTTCCATCTCCGATCCAGGCTTGGATCCATCCGAATCTCTTCACTGGTCGCCTGCCAGCAACTTCTTCTTTCAGGCTCCATAGACTGCAACAAGGATTCCCGACGTCTTTCCAGACCTATGCAGCCGCAGCCCCTGGGCTAGGTAACTTCGGCATTTCGGTGCCCCAGCATAGCCTCACTATCCAAGGGTCCAGATCCTTTTTCGTTTACAGCCTAACTAGTCGGATTCGTCCGATAACACTAACTTTGTAATTCCTAGCAACCATAGACTTTGTTCCGCATCCCGCGTGAGAGTGCACACTCTGCACCCGATCTCCCTAGGCCTCCTGCTAGTAATCTGAAGGTTCAGTAGTCAAGTCTTAGCGATCCCAAAGCCTATTAGTGTAATACTTACCTGCTAGTAATTTCGCATTCCACTTTTAGAGTATATGGTTTTTCGTGCCCCTCGGGCATTTGTGTAAATTGTGCAACTTAAAGTATTTTCGTAAGAGTTTTGTTGTGTGCTTAGTACCCTGTCCTCATAAAGAGTACAGGGCTGTTGTGATCTAAATAAATACACTGTTTATTTTCATAACACTTGTGTGGTGTCCTTTCACTTGATGTTCAAGGGGTATATGTGATGGTATAACAGCTGGCTTAACACGCCCTCTAGAGTTTAGCCTAAAGACTGCTCTTGTCCATGCTACTAGGATAGCTGGTCTACGGTTGACTTACAACCAATCATCAATAAGGGTTGTTTGGACTGATACAAAGTGCTCACTAGAATAGTGAGCATTATATATCAGGCCAACTTCTCACACCAGCTAATCCCATAAAGGGATACAGAATCAACAAAACAACCTGTTCTTTTTTCTGCACTTCTCCGAGTGCTGTCTCCCTGGTGTTCGCCCCTTATGTCCTTTGGTATTTGACAGGGGGGTAGTTAGTCTGTGTTGTTTTGTTGACTCTTGTTGCAAACTATTATGTATTGTTAATTTTTGTTTGTTCCCCCCTTCTTTACCGAGCACCTTGTCCTGCTGTAGCGGACTTTCTGGTGCTTTTGTTTTGTGCGAGTACATCGGTGTTCTCGCTTCGGGTGGGGGCCGCGCCGGCGCTTCCCGCTGAGCGGGGGGTTATTTGCTTGTGTGGCCCCTTGCCAACCGCGCGTCCTGCTTCAGCATGGAAGTCGCGCGGTCGGGTTTTCTTTCTCATTGCTGATCCTGTCTTTATATTGCGCGCTTACCTGCTGACCGTCGGTATTGCCGGCTGCGTGGGGCGCACTGGTGTAGCGCTGTTGCTTTCTTGGCTGTTGGAAGTGTCGGGTCTCGTTAGGAGGCGCGCGCATGACTTCCTCGATTTTATGAATACATTGTGGGCGTGCAATGGGAGTTTCCTTCGGTTGCTTAGCAACCTGCTGCATATATTTTGCCAATCAGGTGTTTTTGGTGCCTTGCTGGTGTTTTTCACTCGTGTCTTGCTGTCATGGAGGGTGGTTCTTCGAGTTTGGCTGATCCTGACTCCTTGGAGCCATCTGGTTCTGGGGTGTCGGTTCCTTCTATGGAATTATTACAAAAAATGATCAATTCTGCTGTGGCTGCTGCTTTGCAGGATAGATTGCCGGTTCCTCCTGACAAGAAGGCTAGGGTTGATGGTGCTCCTACTGTTGACTCTGACAATGAGGAGGATGTTGATGTCAAGGGTCACTTTGTGCAGGGTGATGACCTTAAGGAGGTGCTGAGTCACATTCGCAAAAACTTGGTATTTTCTGACTCTGTTGTGCCTCTGGAGGATGATTTATTTTCCCAGTATCAGCGTCCTGAGCCTGAGTCTTTGTCTCTGCATTCTTCTGTGCTGAAGGTTTTGGAGACGGAGTGGAAAGATGTGGACAAGGGGTCTTTTCTGAATAAACGCTAGATTTTGCTGTGAAGTTCCCTCCCTCGGTTAAGGTGGATTCCTTGATGGCCAGTATGTCTTCTCAGGGGACTGTTGTTTCTGAGGATTCCTCTCCTGCTGACCCAGTGGATCGTAAGGTGGATGGTGCGGTGAAGCGCACTTTTGCGGCTGCTAATTTTTCCATCCGGGCGGCTGCCTATTCCTCTTACGCAATCCAGTCGTTACTTAAGGATTTTCAATCGTTGTCTGAGTTATTGGACCAAGGGGAGGATGTGTCTTCTACTCTGGCGATCATGGAGCAGCAGGTTTGCCTGCTTTCTGATGTTTCTTTTGATTCGTTGGGGGTGGCGGCTTCTGCAGCTGGGTCTTCTGTCGCTGCGAGACGTTAGTTGTGGCTCCGCTCCTGGAAGGCTGATGCTGCGCAGAAAGGTCTCCTAATGAAGATTCCTTTTTCTGGGGTTAAGCTATTTGGTTTCCCATTGGATGGGACGGGGAAGAAGACGGCGGAGGACCGTAAGCTCCTTGCTCCTGAACTTAATGGTCGCTTCCGTGCCTTTGGTTCCCAGAGGGCTTTTGGTCCTTCTAGGAGGAGACGTGCTGGTCAGCCCTTTCGTGGGAGGGGGCGTGGCCGGGGTGCTCCTTCCTTTGTCAAATCCTGGTTCTCCGGTGCTACTGCCTCCTCCGCTCCAAATTCAAAGTCCTGACTGGATCACTCCTGGTGTGGGTCCGGTTGGGGGTCGCCTCACTTGCTTCATGGACTCTTGGCGCGAGACTGTGTCAGATCGGTGGTTTCTTCAGGTGGTTTCAGAAGGTTTACGTCTTGGGTTTACCCAGACTACCTCAGTCTGTTTCCGATCCACTCCTTGTCCCAGAGACCCTCTACGAAGGGTGGCGCTTTTGGAAGGCATCGAATTCCTGGTGTTCAAGAAAGCGGTGATTCCTGTGCCCGACGATCAGTTGGGGTTGGGCGTGTATTCCATTCTCTTTCTGGTGTCCAAGCGCACAGAGGATCTCAGACCTGTGATGGACTTGAAGTGGGTCAATACTTTCATTCCTCACCAGAAGTTCAAAATGGTTTCGCTGCAGTTGATACTTCCTCTGGTGTCTCAGGGGGATTTTCTGGCCTCGATAGGCTTGAGGGATGCCTATCTGCATGTGCCTGTTCACCCCGATTCTCAGATGTTTTTGTGGCTCTGCATCCTGGGTCGTCACTACCAGTTCCAGGTATTGCCTTTTGGGCTCTGCTCTTCGCCTAGGGTTTTTACTAAGGTTCTGGCCCCACTGATTGGCCATTTACATGGGGAGGGCATGGACGATATTTTTATTTCTGCTTCTTCTCTTTCTAAGGGGGAGTTGCATGTCCAGCGAGTGTGCCAGGTCCTGGAGAGACACGGATTCCTGGTGAATGTTCCGAAGTCCTCCCTGGTTCCTGCACAGGAATTGACTTTCATTGGGGCCCTGTTCAAGACTCTGTTGGGGATGGTGTCCCTGCCCCATGCTCGGATTCTGACCCTAATGTCTGCTGTTCGTTCCCTTTTGTTGGGGCCTTCTCATCCTGTCAGCCTGTGGTTAAGGGTTCAGGGTCTGACGCCGGCGTCCTTGTTGACGGTGCCGTGGGCTTGCCGTCACATGTATCCACTGGTGTCCTACATTTTGTTGCATTGGGACCCCTGTTCCCTAGATATGAGTGTTTTGATCCCTATGTCCGATGCTGTTCGAGTGGTCCTGGAGTGGTGGTTGGATGAGAGTCATCTGTCCAGGGGTCGCCCGTTTCTGATTGTTCCCACCCGAGTTCTCACTACAGATGCCAGCCTACTGGGGTGGGGTGCTACTCTGGCTGATTCGGCGACTCAAGGGGTTTGGCCTCGGTCGGTGTTGTCTTGTTCCTCCAACTACAAGGAGCTGAAGGCCGTCCTTTTGGGTCTGTTTGCTTTTTCGGTTCTTCTTCAGGGCCACCATGTGCAGGTCCGGACGGACAACCAGGTGGTGATGTCCAATGTCAACCATCAGGGGGGTGCAGGGTTTGTTCCCTTAGTTGCCTCAGCCGTCAGATTTGTTGTTGGGCGGAGGTGCACCTGGCGTCCCTGTCTGCGATTTACCTGCCTGGTCAGGAGAACACTGTGGCGGATTGTCTGAGCCGTGTGTTTCCTTCCATGGGTTTGTTTTCCCGGACGCCCTTGATGTTCCGGAGGTTGAGGAGGATGTTTGGATCTCCGATTGTCGACCTCTTTGCTTCCCAGTCCAATGCCAAAATCTGCTGCTTTTGCATGATTATGCCTTGCCAAGATGCTTGGAGGGTGGACGCTCTGTCTTTCCTTTGGCCGAAGGGCCTGTTGTATGCGTTTCCTCCTGTTCCCCTGATTCCGGCAGTTTTGCAGAAGATCAAGCCGGAGGGGTCCTTTGTTCTTCTGGTGGTTACGGGGTGGTGCCGTCGCCCTTGGTATCCCCTATTGTTGGAATTGTGGCTGGGGCCTTACCGTTTGTGCCT
Organism: Lissotriton vulgaris; assembly: GCF_964263255.1. Classification (NCBI taxonomy): domain Eukaryota; kingdom Metazoa; phylum Chordata; class Amphibia; order Caudata; family Salamandridae; genus Lissotriton; species Lissotriton vulgaris. Next base: position 887,389,790 of record NC_141699.1, on the reverse strand, counting down.
TACCCCCTGACGGGCCCTCTTCTTCCTCTGCCTGTGTTCCGGTCCCTGGGTCGGCGGGCCTGGCTCTTGAGAGGGATTCGCTGATGCATGAGGGTGGTTCTTTAACTGTTGCTGGGGTCATTCAGCGGTCCCGGAGGCCTTCTACGCTGAAGTCCTACGCTAAACATTGGGATAATTTTGCTTCTTGGTGTGTGGGTCGCGGGCTATCGATGGCTTCTTTGGACCCGGCTCGCATTCTGGATTTATTGAATGATGGGTTTGTGTTGGGCTTGGCCATTTCGACTCTCAGGGCTCAGTGGGCCGCCATTCGGGCATTTCATGTCCTCCCTTTGGTTTCGGTTTCTCCTTTGGTGGCGCTTCTTTTTAAGTCTCTTGCTTTCCAGCGTTTCCGTCCTATCCTGTGTCCTCCTCCTTGGGACCTTCCTTTGGTGTTACGTTCCTTGCAGGTGGCTCCTTTTGAGCCGTTGGAATTGGTGGACTTGACGTTTTTGACACTCAAGGTCGTGTTTCTTGTTGCTATTGCTTCTGCCAGGCGTATTGGGGAGTTGGGTGCTTTCCTGCGGTCTGCCCCGTTTTAGGTTATTTTTTCGGATTGTTTGGCCTTGCGCCCTCATCCTAAGTTTGTGCCTAAAGTTGATTCATATTTTCACCGGTCTGCGGAAGTGGTTCTTCCAGTTCTTTGCCCTGATCCTTCCTTGTCTGAGGATTGCCTTTTGCACCTCTTGGATGTTCGTCGTGCCTTATTGATTTATTTGTCACGCACGTCTTCCTTTTGTAAGGTGGAAAATGTATTTGTCAATTTTGGTTTATCACGTCAGGGCTTGAAGCCCTCCCTATCCACGGTCAGTCGTTGGATTAAGGAGGCCATTATGTTGGTGTATGGTTCTGATTCTGAGGTTCCCTCTCTTCCTGTTCAAGCTCGGTCCACCAGGTCTGTTGCTGTGTCGTGGGCTGCTTTCAAGGGGGTCTCCATGGAGGATGTTTGCAGGGCTGCCACTTGGTCGTCCCCTCATACCTTCATGTCCCATTACCGCCTTCAGGTTGGGGGTGGGGGTTCTGTTTCCTTTGCCTCTTCTGTACTGTCTGCTGGCTTTCCTTGAGGTGTTTTTCCTTTTTGTTTGCTCTGCATCTTGTTATTAAACTGTGTTTCACTTCATTCGTGATGTGGCCTGTTTTCCTTGCATGAAGCTGATTGCTTTGGTATCGGCTCATGTGTTTATACTGTGGCGAGGAAGACGGACGAGGAGGTAATGCCCCGGTTACTTACCAGTAATCTTCATTACTCCGAGTCCTTGTCTTCCTCGCCACAGTATAGTTTACCTTCCCTCCCGGCCCTGGTGGTGGCTTCATGTCTGCGGCTTGATTGGTCAGGTCGTTTTGGTGATTCTGTATCCCTTTATGGGATTGGCTGGAGCCACTAGGGGCCATCTTGGAGGAGGGAGGGGAGACTAGAGGGAGAAAAGTTATACTTGGAGTTTCTGTGAGAGCCAGAGGCTCATGTGTTTATACTGTGGCGAGGAAGACAAGGACTCGGAGTAATGAAGATTACCGGTAAGTAACCGGGGCATTACACAAGGTCACATTCAATACTTTTTTTAAAAATTAGAATGTTGAGCCTCGAACCTGATTCCCCATTTCAAAAGTCGGCAGCACTGGCCCTAGCGACACATCCTGGGTAGAGGGTGGGAGGGAAAGAGGCAGGCAGAAACAATGGGAAATCACATGAAAACTCGGCTCGTTATGTGCTCAACCTTGAGCTGAGCCAGAGCCAGACCTCAGGCTCGAGTCTGACTCGAGCTTGCAGTGGCTTGCTCACACCCAGCTGAGTCTCATATCTCACAACTATTCATTAGCCATTAGCTGAATGATGGCCCCTGGAAGAGTAGGGGGCCCCTATTGGGTAGGAGCCCACCTGCTCGGCAGAGATGCAGGGGCCTGCGTTCGTTCCCTGGTAGGCAAAGAACCCAGGGACTACTTTTTAGGGGTGGATGAAGGAGCGGTCATCCGCTATTCAGCATGGCAAAGAGCCCTGAGGTAGCGCACCAGGGGCGTACCTATCAATAAAGCAGTAAGTAGCACCTCAGCCTATCGGCCGTTTGGGCCCAGTGAACCTTGATTATTGAGTATTTTATCCCCAAATAGCAATCAGGGTCCATTTTCCCTGCTTCCAATTTGGCCTGTCGAACCCTTGCTACGTCACTGGGGCTCACCCAGTTTTCTTCTGGATATGTATATGATTTGCCCTGCTAAGTCCTACTGGAGACTATCAGACTCATTTGCTGCTCTCAGGTGGTACAATATGGGTCTGGTGTGAGCACATTTTCTGGGGGTTCTTTTATCTCCCAGTCACCCTCTGAAGTTGATGACTTGAGAACACTGGATCATTGGATATGAAGTCAGAGTTGGGTAGTGGCTGTTCCTCCGCTAAAGCGGAGGAGCGTCGCTCCATTGTTGAAAAGGAAAAATAATATGATAATAACATATCGTTATTATCATTTTATTTTCCCTAATGCAGTCAGTGGAGGGTCGGGTGGGGCTGGGCAGAGCAGGGAGGGGTGCTTTGCACTCACTAAGTGTGCATAAACTGTTTAGTCGGCCCTCTTGAGCCGACCAAACAGTTCATGCGCACTTTTCATGTTCCTGCCAGGCTGCATTACACAGTCGGGTGAGGAACATGCGCACGCTCCCTGTTCCAGTCTCAGTGCCAATCCATAGCACACAGACCAATCACAGGAACACGCTCCAACACATGCGGTATGATTGCCATTACCGACTTGACTTGCTCTGATTTATTTTAAACTATTATTTTTTGTGAATCGTTTGCTTAGCGGCATTTTAATTACTTGTACTCTAAACTTACTTGGGATTGGCTTTCACTCTCCCCGGTCCACCGCGAGCTTCGCTCGTTTGCTGTGAAGGGAGATTCTTTCTTTCCCTTCTCTATTTCCATCAAAAATCAATTTCTGGCAGAAGGGTGAGCGGTCTAGTTGTTTTACCGCTCCCACCCTTTAAAAACGATGTGCTGGGCAACGCGCAGCAGACCCGCGCAGCGGACGCACACAGTGGGCGCGCCAAAGGCAAGCCCGTCTGCGCCCGTCCGCGCCAGACCGCCGCCAGACCCCAGACCCCCTGCATGTTTCTCCACAGATAGTGCGCTAAGCCCCAAACAGCACCTTGCCTATTCCAAACAGGAGCTGTTAAGCATTGGAAAGTTCATAGCCAGTGCTAAGGGGGGAAACAACATCAATTTGTGCACCAACCAGTTCCCTCTAAATATGGAGGGTCCACTTTCATGCATGCACTGTGAGTTTGAGACCTTACCACCTTCTCAGGAAGCGGTGTCACTTACCACTCAAGACACTGATAACAACCTTTTGAAAACGAACTGGAATTGTTTTTTAGCGAATGTTCGCTCTCTTCCTAAACACGCAATTAATATCAGGGATCTTTTTTCCTCCTCTATCCCGGATATCGGGTTTCTAATGGAGGCTTGGATAAAACCATTCTCCACTACTGATATCGCGATCGCGGTACCGGATGGGTACCACATTCTAAAACTGGATAGGCCAATTAAAGTAGGTGGTGGAGTCGCCCTAATTTATAAAGACCCAATAAAAGTCTAAAAGTCACTCTGTTAGACAGTTTTAGTACTGATAAAATTGAAATCTTGGTATTTAGACTTGACTTTCATTCACAGCTGAGTTGGAAGGGTGCTCTTGTTTATCGCCCCCCTGGACCTATTTCTAATTCTATTTCGCACCTACTAGATATACTGGCACCTCATGTCATATCATCAGATACATTTTTCCTTCTGGGAGATTTTAATGTACATATTGATAACCATGAAGACCTAGATTCTGACATTTTGTCTAAGGAAATGTTAGCGTTAAACCTTACGATAAGGAATGATGTCCCTACACATATTGCAGGTCATATTTTAGACCAGGTTCTTTCTAATTCACCGGATCTAACCTACATATCCACTGATCCGCTTATATGGTCAGACCATTCTATGGTCTCTTTTGACCTTTTAAATCCTAGGAAACAGATAGTAAAGAAGGCCCCGACCAACAGGAACTTCAGACACTGGCACAAATTATCTCCTAATAAATTTGGTGAAATGCTCACCAGGAATGAGCTGAAATCTGGTCCTGTCACAGTGGATAGCCACTATACATCCTTTCACAACACGATGGAAACCACTTTGGAAGCGCTAATCCCAGAGAAAACATCTAACACTGTGTCAAGCCGCATTCAGACCACCTGGTATACATCTGATCTTAGGATGGAGAAGAGAAACTGTAAAAAACTCGAACGTAATTGGCGGCACACCCAGGATTCTGGAAACAAGGAACTATATAAATTGGCATTGGGTAAATACCACAAAAGCGTCAAATCTGCACATAAACGCCATATTACTACGCAACTGGAACAATCAGGCAACTCCCCCAAAATGCTTTTTCATATTCTTAATATCTTTGTCAAACCCAAAGCCCTTAACACAGAAGAGAAACCCACCCAACTCCTCTGTGATAAAATTGCAGACTACTTTTTCTCAAAAATAGAGGATATATATAATAACATAACCTCTTCTGATAATAATAAGTGCGACTTTGACACTGTCCAATCTTTTGATCGTCTCGGACAGGGAACCATTAAAGAATTTCCATTGCTGACAGCTCAGGACACAGAACTTTTATTAAAATCTGCAAAATCTATAACATAAAACTAAACCTTGTACGATTTTATAATATGCACTGTGTGCACCGATCATCCTCTCTTTATTATGCTGCCTAGCCTCCGGGATGTAAGGCTGAATAGCTGTGTACTTCGACTCGTAAATAAAGGTTTTCCAAAAAAAAAAAAAAAAAAAAATCTGCAAAATCTGGCTCTCCAACTGATCTAATCCCTGCCAAATTTGCTAAAAAATTAGCTGTTGAATTGGCAGAACCTCTCAGTTCCATTTTCAACCATTCCATTAAAGAAGGCAAACTTCTGCTACCTCTATACAGTAAACTGCTAGAGAAATATGTTAACACCCATCTTTCAGCTTATCTGGAATCCAACAAATGTCTGGACTATTCCCAGTCTGGTTTTCGTCCCAGATATAGTACCGAACTTGCTTTGGTCAAGGTAACGGATGGCATTCGAAAGCTGGCGGATTCAGGTCAGGCAGTAATTCCTGTGCTGCTTGACCTATACGCCGCATTCAATACTATCTCTCACCAAATACTATTGGAAAGATTACGTTCTACAGGTGTCCAGGACACTGCCTTGAACTGGATACAAGATTTCCTGACAGATAGGACACAAATAGTGAACCTAGGCCATTTTAAATCTAAGTTCAGCCAGGTCACGAAAGGGGTACCTCAGGGCTCTTGTCTTAGCCTGTCTTTATTCAATGTGTATGTCGCCCCCTTAGCAGCACTTCTTAGGAAAATTGGGTTTTTCCCAATTTCCAATGCGGAAGACACGCAATTGATCTTTACATACAATAAATATACCCCCAACATCCAGAACGCATTCTTGGAAGGCATGAAAACGATTACCTCCTGGATAAAGAATAACTTCCTGCAGTTAAACGCAGGAAAAACGGAAATCATGCTCTTTAAGGATGCTGTTACTAGGTGGTCTCCTAGTTGGTGGCCTGAAGAACTAGGTACAGCTCCCACACCTAAGACAGTTGTTAAAAACCTAGGGGTCCTAGTAAACAGAGATCTTAACCTGGAAGATCATATAGCAACTATTAAAAAATCCTGCTTTTATGCGCTGAGTTTGCTTCGTAAGATCTTTCATTTCCTTCCAGTTAGTACTCGGAAAACACTAATCCATGCCTTAGTTCTTAGTCGCTTGGATTATAGTAATGCTTTGCTAAATTTGGCCAAGGATTCTGACTTACAAAGCTTGCAGGTAGTGCAAAATATTGCTGCACGTCTGGTGACCAGTGCACCCAGACGAGCCCCATCTCTTCCCCTACTACATAACTTACACTGGCTTCCTCTTTGGAAGAGAATTCATTTTAAAGTGTGCTGCCTTGTGTTCAAAGGCCTCAATCAAATGGCTCCTACCTATTTGGCTGAAAAATTAATCAAATATATCCCATCTCCCACACTTCGTTCTGAGGTAAAAGGCCTACTCGTCGGTCCTCGAATTAAGCTATCCAGACTGGGAGGAAAATCCTTCACTTACATAGCCCCCCTGCTATGGAATCAGCTGCCTTTGGATCTTCGCCTGAATACCAACTATTTGGCATTCAGGAAAAAGCTTAAGACTCATCTATTTTAGCTCCTATTCTTTCCCTGTGTTGTATCGCTTGTTGTCCTCAGCGCGGAGATACCCCATTCGGGGTGAGTCAGGCGCTTTATAAATGTTTTAAATAAATAAAATAAATCACAACGCTGCATTGCAGCATTTTAACTGGCTCAAGGGATCCTCTCTGCCCAGTTGCTTTCTGCTGCCGGCCGGGACAGGAAGAGGAAGTGAGGTTCCGTGACGATTTGAACCCGTGTTTTCAACATTGTCGTAAACGCATAATTTTGGTATCAGTGAACCGCAAATGATCCATTTAGCATACCCTGGTGTTTTCGCTATGCTACGAGCAAGAGCACTCCTGTTATAAACACATTTCTGATTCACCCATGGCATCCATCTTAGAGTATGGCAGCCATTTTGTATTCTTGCCCTCACATAGTCAATGGACACACAATGACCTCTGATCAAACCATTTCGTTTAAGGACACGTAAGCCTTAGCCGGCGATTCACCTTGCTAGTGACACGTACACCTTAGGACAGAAACGCTGTGGCCGCATGACTTGGCAAAAGCTGCCTCCTCTGCCTGAGGCCAGTCCTGCTATACTGGTTCTCGTGTTCGTTGGCCTGATCATGATTAGGCGGCCGAAGCTGGTAGCCTTGCCCATTTACGACCCACAAACATCTCTTATCCTGTATTTCTATCTTCTGCACCTGGCTCTGCTCCTTTCCTTCTGGGCCTTTATTAGGGGGAGGTAACGAAATTTACGATGAGGCGGTCCGGCTCTTGAATGTAAAGATGACATGGGATTATGATGGAACAGTGGGAACCTCTCATTCGTAATGTTTTGACATCAGATATTGTGGACGATTCCTGTGTAACGCCAAATATTTATTGTTTAGGACATGAAGGTTTAGAAACATACTAGTATGTGGAGAATGTTGCCCCCAGCTAAAATTTCTGTATTTAAGGAGCAAACCCCTCAGTACAAATCGAACAGGCTCCTAGAATCTGCCCGTGTGTAGTTTCTGTGACTTCTGTGTCCCTGCAGTAATAAACCTTTGGTCTTTGACGCCACCATCGAGAAGCCCGTGTTTCTGTTTATTTGTGCACCGAGACAGGTAGAACTCAGGGGTCTTCGGGTGTTATCCCTGACACCTCTGGACAGTACCAAAAAGTCCAGAACTCCAATTGGCGCCCAACGTGGGGCGACGTCATTCGGTACCGGTCCAAAAGCCTGAAGGGTTCGAGAAGCTTCGTGTGAAGATTCCAGAGGGAGGCGCCCCACTTCATCGATCCCGGCATATCACAAAAGTGGCCCGACGTTCTCTTCCACGAGGGTTCCCGTTCGGACGGCTGCAGTGGTCCGCTGCCTTGACTGTCGCCCTGTCTTGGACCCGAGGTGCAGACCTTAGTACAGCGAGACGTGACGGGCTTCTCCTTGGTGACGTCTTCAGTGCCTCAGTTAAGTATTAAGTGGTTGCTAGTTGTTTGGTTACTTTGTAAGGGTTTTGCTCCTGTTTGGATAATCCTTTTAGTTCTTGGTTTGGTTTGGTTTCGTAAGATTATCACTGGTTGTTCTGGTTACGATAATCATTTGGTTTAGTTTGGGTATCGATACATTTGTTCGCTTTGGTAGGCCTAAGTTCTTGGTTCGAGCGCGCACCTTTTTGTGTCTGTTTGTGTTCCGGATTATAAAATGGTAAGTCGGAAAAGTTGTATGTTGTCTTGTTTTGGTTGCAACAGGGATTCCCGGTTGGAGGACTCATGTCTGGTTCCTCCGATTGGAACTCCTCTTTATGATCTTTATTGCAACTTTGGTGTGGGCCCTATCTCTTATAACGAGGTATGGATCCGCTACACGGAAAAAGACGGTGTCCTTAGTTGGCCACTGCAGGGTAGTTTTGAACCTGAAATTCTTGACAATTTAGAAGTGAAATTGTTTAAGAAGAAAGCCCGGCCGGCAATGTTTGATTCTTTCCGTTATTGGCGAAAAGAATCCAAACAGAGAGAAACTAAAAAGCTGAAGAAAGAACAGAAAGAACAAGAGTTGACTTTAGAACAGTCTGCTAAGCAGCTGCAACTCAATGAATCTGAGAAAGCGATGGAGGTGGCCAATAGAGAGCGTAATCTAGCGATAGACAAGTGCTACCCTGCCTTGCCATCAAGTACAACTAAGATATTAGAGGACCCTGAAAAGGATCCTCTGTTGTCTTACTTGTTGAGGTCACCCCCACCATATGTACAAGGTGCTACAGCTCCACCTTTGCCTAATGTTCAATTACCGGTTGCTGGACAGCCTGGTATTCCTGCTCCCCTGAATCAAGTTCCTGTCGTCCCTGTGGTTATCAATGTTCCTCCGGCACCCCCTCTTCCAGGGTTGCCAGCTCCAGCTCCTCTACCTATACCTGTACCGCTGAATCCTGTTGTTTCACAAGCTACCTTGCCTGCTACCCCTACTGTTGCTGTTTCTTCTGCCCCGACTACTACTCTTCTTCAAACTTCTGCAAGCTATATGACTCCGCTTTCTGTTCATCGGAGAATCACTGATTCTGTCGCTAATATTATATCTCCCTTTTATAAAACTTTGATTAGGAGTCCTGTCTCTGATTCTGTTCAGAGACGTAGTCAGCTTCCTAGTAGTGAAGAACGTGGAATATTAGACTCCACTGCCCTTAGATGGATTTCGAAGATGGGAAGATATAGTGTGCGAGATGTATTAGATACATTTATGCAATGGAAGGAACCGACACAGCGCTATGTGTTTGATGTCATGTGTTCCCTTTTACGTGAAGAATGGGAGGAGAGCGAATCTGAACAAGTACCGGATGAATTAATCCAAATTCAACAAAAATTTGCTGCGGGTATGATAGTTGGTCAAGAGATAAAAGAAGCAATGGAATTAATTTTAGATTTTAGGTTCGATCCTTCCCTTCGTTCACCAAGAGACTTAGAGAAACGTAGTATGAAACAAGGTCGACAATATCCTATGAGAGAGGTTCCTCCAATTTGGCGCGAAGCCGTTCAAGCTGATGTGAACCGTGGTATTGCAGCCGCTCCTGCCCAATTCCAGAGAGTGTGGATACACATTCCGTGGAAACGAGCTGAAGTGCTAGCAGTGAAACAAGCCTTGCCAGATCCGCGTAAAAATCCAGCCGGATACTACAAAGAGTTGGCGCAAACAGTTGAAGCTTGTGTAATGAATTTAGCGGACATTGACATGTTATTTGGCAATGTAGTACCGCAACCAATTTGGGCTAAAATTCGTAAAGAAAATCATCCAGTTGCCCTAGGTGGTGATTGGGCAGCTATAATAGCGGCAGATGGTCAACAAATAGGTGGTTCTAAACCCGAACCTCTAATTGCTGATTTACCTGGTAGGATAATCGAATTAATGAAAACTTTGATGCCAGCATTGCGCGTTAACTGGGACAAGTTATCCGCATGCAGACAGAAAAAGGACGAAAGTGTCTCCGACTTTTTCACAAGGTTTGAAGAAACTTTCGTAGATCACAGTGGTCAGGATATGAGCACAGAAGGAGGCCAGAGATTATTCGTTGATAAATTTGTGCACAATCTGTTACCAGAGCTAAGTAATAAATTAAAAGATTCAGAAAGTGCGTGGGCTGTCTCTACGACTGCGCAAATACTTGCAACTGCTCAGTACTATGAAAATAGGGATAAGGAAGAAAAAGAAAAGTCAGATAAGAAGACGAAAGATTTAAAAACTAAAGTCCTTTTGCAGCAGGCATATCTGCCTCGCACGAATCAAATAATCAGACTAACACACAGCAAGGACCATATCAGAGGACAGATTATGGTTCTCAGAGACCACAATATCAATGGAATCAGTGTGCTTACTGCAAGAAGGAAGGTCATTATAAGAATGAGTGTCCTGTTTTAGCACAAAATAATACTGCAGCAGCTCAGAGAGGTCGTGGTGGTTCTATGCAAAATTCTAGAGGTCGAGGACGAGGTGCTATGCCTCCACAAACGAATGATCGCCCTTCTAATTATTTTGATCAGCGAAATGGACAAACTACACAACCAAATAGATCTCAACAGTATCACGTTGAAGACTACTGTGAAGTTAGTGAGGAATTTCAGCAAAATGAGTACTAGGACAGCCATGGACAAAGAGAGGGAGTAGTATCAGTTCCAGTAGATCAGAGTGGGCCTTATGTCGCAGTAGCTACATCAGGTGTAGTCGAACCGTTTCTGTTGGATACTGGTGCAGCAAAAAGTTCTATCATACATGCGAAACTCCCTGGCGCACCTTTGTCTGGCTTAACAAATGTTTCAGTAGGTTTTTCAGGCGCCCCTGTTCACAACCCCGTATCTGGTCCTTTGTCTATTTCTGTTGGACCCTGTCAATTGAAAGCACCCCTGATTTTGACGACTGGTTGTAATGAAAATCTGCTTGGTTTAGACTTGTTAAAACGCCTATATGCGACTCTGTACTGTTCTCCGACAGGAGTACAGCTTACATTAGGTAAGAGAATCGTCTCTCCGATGTACTTGTCAATGGATGCGCTCCCACCAGAGCTGCGTTCTCTCCCTGATACTCTTTGGGCGACTGGTCCTAACGATGTTGGTCTTTTAGAAATTCCACCATATGTAGTCACTTTGAAAGCAAATGTCAAATTTCCACGAATCCCTCAATACAAGATATCTAGTGAAGGTGAACGAGCGCTTTTATTGATCGTGCAAGATTTGATCAAGAAAGGCGTAGTAGAAGAAACTAGAGGAAATGTCTGCAACAGTCCTGTACTGCCGATTCTGAAACGCACCGATCCTTCTAAGCCTCCAGTCTATAGGTTTGTAATCGACCTTAGAGAGGTTAATAAAATTGTGATTCCACAGTTTCCTGTGGTTCCAGACATTACTGCGTTGTTAACGTTGATTCCTGCTACAGCCACATGGTTTTCAGTCATCGACTTGAAGAATGCCTTCTTCAGCATTCCGATAGCCGAGGAAAGCAGAGATATTTTCGGCTTCTCTCTAGGAGGCCGAAGCTTCAGGTTTAAACGTGCTCCACAAGGCTATTGTGAAAGCCCATCCATTTACAGTCAGGCATTAAAGAGTCAGTTAGATTCTTTTGTACTTTCTACTGGTTCTGCTTTAGTGCAGTATGTCGATGATCTTCTAGTGGCTGCTGATGACAAGGAAACTTGCAAAGCAGCTACAATTTCCTTATTGCATCATTTGTCTGATTTGAACCACAAAGTATCTCCTTCCAAGATGCAATACTGTTGCCAAGAAGTGACCTACCTAGGTCATCTCTTGTCAAAGGAGGGAAGAAGGTTGACCCCAGAGAGAATAAAAGCAATTACGCAAATGAATGTTCCTAGCACACAGAGAGAAGTACGTGCCTTTTTAGGTATTACCTCATACTGTAGGCAATGGATCCCAAATTTTTCTCTTTTGGCAAAACCATTGGTGGCCTTGACTGGGAAAGGTGTTCTGAGTCCGGTGCCATGGTCTGACGAATGTCAGCAGAGTTTTTCAGAGTTAAGAAATGCACTATGCTCAGCTCCTGTGTTGGGTACACCCGACTACAGTAAACCATTTACACTCTATGTCCACGAGAGAGAAGGTTGCGCGTTGAGCGTTCTGACGCAACGATTTGGTGATAAACAACGCCCTTGTGCGTATTTCTCATCAACATTAGATCCGGTAGCCAGAGCGTTGCCTAGTTGCTTGAGAGCTACAGCAGCAGCTGCAGCGTCCATTCGACAATCTGCTGGTTTGGTCATGAACAACATGCTAGTGGTCATGGTTCCTCATGCTGTGGACACACTCATGAACCGAACCAAGACACAACACCTTACCAGTGCTAGATTATCAGGCTATGAGCTGACGCTGTTAGCGAGTCATATTCAGATCAAAAGATGCAATGTATTGAATCCAGCAACATTGTTGCCGACTAGTCAGGAGTCGAGTGATTCCGAACCACATGACTGTTGTTTCAGAACCGAGGAAGAGACAAAAGGACGGATTGATCTTAAAGACACTCCGTTACCAGATCCAGATGGCACGTTGTATGTTGACGGGTCTTGTTTTAAATTGGAGAATGGTGATGTGACAGCTGCCTATGCAGTAACGACTTTGAGTACGATTGTGGAGACTGCAAGAATGAGTCAGAATTCTGCCCAAGCTGTAGAATTAATCGCGTTGACAAGAGCTTGTGTTTTAGCTAAGGGAAAGAGAGTGAATGTTTTCACAGATAGTCAGTACGCATTCGGCATTGCCCATAGTTTTGGACGATTGTGGAAGGAAAGGGGTTTCATTACGTCCCATGGGACTAAGATCCAACATGGTCAGCTAGTCAATGACTTGTTGGAATCTCTAACCTTGCCGACTGAAGTTGCAATTGTGAAATGCAGTGCTCATCGAGCAATCACGGATGATGTTGGTCGTGGAAATGCTTTTGCTGATGAGATAGCAAAACAGACAGCTAGGAATATGATGAGTAGAATGTATGTTGCAACGTCTGCAAGATGGATTACTGAATCAGGAATGTGTGAGGATACAGTGGAAAGTGTGAAAGCAATTCAGGAAGAAGCGACTGAAGAGGAAAAGCTTGCATGGAAAGAGAATACGGGTAAATTGGACTCGAATGGGTGTTGGATTGATTTGTCGGAACAGCAGCGTTGGATGTTGCCTGATGCGTATGTGCTTGCGGTAGTAACGATGGCGCATGGAGCAGCGCACATCAGTTCTAAAGGGATTTGTAAGATGTTGGCTCCAGTCTGGAAGAATGATGGAATTAATAAGTGTGCAGAAAGAGTGGTGAGAAATTGCATGATATGCTTGATGCATAATCCTGGCAAAGGAATCCCCACACCCGCTGGTCACTTCGCTCCTCCTTCCTGCCCCTTCGAAGTGATCCAGTTAGACTTTATTCACATGGAACGTTGCAACAACCTTAAGTACGTTCTAGTGGTAGTCTGTGCTTTTTCAAGGTGGATCGAAGCATATCCACTAAAGGACAATACTGCTTTGTCCACTGCCAAAATCCTTCTCAAGGAATATTTCCCCAAGTACGGCATGCCACGGATTGTATGGTCAGATAATGGAAGTGAATTCGTAGGGAAAGTTATGCAGAGTGTGTGTGCAGGTTTGAACATAAAACAAAAATTTCACAGTGCGAATCATCCCCAGTCTGCTGGTCTAGTTGAGGGCTACAATGGCACCCTCAAACTGAAACTTGCCAAGATACAGGCCTCCACGGGCTTGTCTTGGCCAGACGCACTACCTTTGGCTCTGTTATCCACAAGAGCGACTGTACATTCTCGAGTAGGGCTTAGCCCTTACGAGATTGTGTTCGGTCGACCTGTGAATATTTGGGGGGTACCTAGACCGAAGGAATTTAAGCAGCTGGAATATCCAATGCTAATTGATTACCTTTTTGACTTGACTGCTAAATTGAGTCTCATTCACCAACAGGTTTTCGATGCTTTGCCAAAGCCACCGGAGAGTCCAGGTCATCAGCTGAAACCCGGTGATCAAGTAGTCATCAGGAATTTTGGACGAACCAGAAATCTCCAACCCAAATTCGTCGGACCATTCCAAGTCCTGTTGGCGATGAGGACTGCTATACGTGTGGCTGGCAGAAAGAACTGGATCCATGCGACACACGCTAAGCGTGTACCTCTTCCACTTCCTTACGATAACTGGGTGAAAAAAGGAATTGGTGCCTCTGAAATCCAACCAGTTCCTAGATACATTCCTTTCAGTGATGCAGAACTAATTACTGATCCAACGAACCCTGAGTCCACTTCTGAAACTGCTCCTCTGAACTCTGAACATTTGCCCCCTGCATCAAACGAACACTTGCCATCTGCGGACTCGAACATTGTAATTCCTGCTGAAAACAGTCTATTTCCGGATCAAACAACGCCAGGAAAACTGAGATATAACCTCCGTTCTCATTTTATGGACAAATAAAGCAGGAAACTGCCTATTTTTCATATTTCAATTTGATACATTGCCTCCAGCCAGGAAGTTTGCTAATATTTTGCATTTCTCTATGTATATTTTGTTGTTTTAATTGCCTTGCCGTCTGGGTAGCCGTAGGGTCGTGGCCTTGTGCCTAGTTGAATCTGCGGGGGCCATACACAAGGTCGGCCTTTCTGTCAGTTCTGGGAACTCCCAGGGCTGGTAGAGGCATTTTCAACTGCGTACATACCATCAGTGGTCGCGAGCGGTTGTAGAAGATGGAGCTTCCTGAGCTGCACCGAGAGAATGTAATTTTTGTTCGCAGAAATAGACTCTACAAGATTCTTTATAACAAATGTTTTCTGATACAATGTGCATTTACGTTTTTGATTGTTTTAATAACGTTGGTGGGTGGAATCGTCTTTGGAGTACATCTAATTTTTGCACCAATAATAAGTACAGTGCCTCCCCTTGATCTTGTTTCTTCTACTGTTGCTTCTTACCATTCTTTTCACCCGTTCCCTGAACATGAGCAAGCTCGACGGTCAGAATTCATAAATAACACTTTTGTACAACTCTTGCATCAACACCAACTGGTAGTTAACACAACAGACTGCTGGGTGTGTGGTCTGATACCACACACTATGGATAAAGGCATTCCCTATCTGGCCTTGCCTTTTAGCTATAATGGATCATTTCAGGCTTTCCAGACTATATTTGTCTATGCCCTTGAGACCTATCCCCCGCGTCCACCACGTTCCGCTAAATATAACTCCGCTAATAAAGCTTTAGTCAAGGGAATCATTGACATGATTAAAGACGTCAATAACACCCCATCTTATCCTAGGGATGAACTACGAGTATATCTGAGTTGGAATTCTACAGAGTATCGCATTAGTTTGGGTGAAAACAAGCGTAAGAGCTCCACTCCAGTTTGGGTCGTGCCTCACCGAGGTCAAGTCTGTTTGCAAGGTAGTGGGAGAAATCCAAGAGCTCGGCTAGGGAAGAGTGACTGCGTTGAGACTTATGTGTATCCGTCTAACTCTTCCCCTGCCTTTCTCACTGCTAAGGGTACCTACTTCCTTTGTCAGGATAGGACATATACATGGTTGCCTGCTGACTTTTCAGGTTCATGCTATATTGCTCGACTATTGCCTCCGACGTACACTGCTTCCCCAGATTATCACAAGACCAGAGTAGCAAGAGGTGTTTTCAGCAAAGAAGATACCGCTGGTCAGGAAGCCGGAGACTTCTTCAAAGGTTTCCTTCCGTTCTGGGGGCCTATGGCCAATAGTAGAAATCTACGTCAGCTAACACGGGTAGTTGAATCTACTTTTACAGAAACTCCTGGTGACCTTAGTAACCTAACAGCTGAGCTCCAGGCGGATCGTTTCATGACGTTGCCGAATCGTATGGTTCTTGACGTAATACTTGCAGATCGAGGTGGGGTATGCAGAATGATCCAATCGAGCTGCTGTGTTTTTATACCCAATAATGCTCCGACTGTATACGAAGCGATCTCTAAGCTACACAAGATTTCCGACTCTATTCATGTAGACAAGGGAAACTGGTCCTTAATGGAGTGGCTTTGGACTCTACTATCAGCTTGCGGATGGAAGGTTCTGATGGTCATTGGTATTATCTTAGTATTCCTGTTCTCGTGCTGCCTTATTATCCAATGTGGTCCTGCTTTGTGTAGTCTCTGTGCTGCAACCTGTCTTAGAAAACCACCTGTGTTTGGAGACAAGGTACGAGAAAGGATGATGATGCAACAGCATGTCACTGACCTAATGAACATCGAGATAGACTCTGACATAGACTGAGTAATTGCCTATGTAAGGGCAAAAGGAGGGTCTGAGGTTCCGTGACGATTTGAACCCGTGTTTTCAACATTGTCGTAAACGCATAATTTTGGTATCAGTGAACCGCAAATGATCCATTTAGCATACCCTGGTGTTTTCGCTATGCTACGAGCAAGAGCACTCCTGTTATAAACACATTTCTGATTCACCCATGGCATCCATCTTAGAGTATGGCAGCCATTTTGTATTCTTGCCCTCACATAGTCAATGGACACACAATGACCTCATCAAACCATTTCGTTTAAGGACACGTAAGCCTTAGCCGGCGATTCACCTTGCTAGTGACACGTACACCTTAGGACAGAAACGCTGTGGCCGCATGACTTGGCAAAAGCTGCCTCCTCTGCCTGAGGCCAGTCCTGCTATACTGGTTCTCGTGTTCGTTGGCCTGATCATGATTAGGCGGCCGAAGCTGGTAGCCTTGCCCATTTACGACCCACAAACATCTCTTATCCTGTATTTCTATCTTCTGCACCTGGCTCTGCTCCTTTCCTTCTGGGCCTTTATTAGGGGGAGGTAACGAAATTTACGATGAGGCGGTCCGGCTCTTGAATGTAAAGATGACATGGGATTATGATGGAACAGTGGGAACCTCTCATTCGTAATGTTTTGACATCAGATATTGTGGACGATTCCTGTGTAGCGCCAAATATTTATTGTTTAGGACATGAAGGTTTAGAAACATACTAGTATGTGGAGAATGTTGCCCCCAGCTAAAATTTCTGTATTTAAGGAGCAAACCCCTCAGTACAAATCGAACAGGCTCCTAGAATCTGCCCGTGTGTAGTTTCTGTGACTTCTGTGTCCCTGCAGTAATAAACCTTTGGTCTTTGACGCCACCATCGAGAAGCCCGTGTTTCTGTTTATTTGTGCACCGAGACAGGTAGAACTCAGGGGTCTTCGGGTGTTATCCCTGACACCTCTGGACAGTACCAAAAAGTCCAGAACTCCAGAAGAGGCTGGAGGACGGAGTAGAGGCGGCAGCCGGCCGTTAAAGGTAGGTGCTTTTTAAAATGTAATTCCTCTCCCCCCCGCCTCACCATTCACGTCCGGTAGTAGCCGCTGCTGAGTATGGGGGATGAATTTGAAGGCTGGCTGCCCTGCTCTACCCAGCTCTAGCAGGATTGCTTTTGTTGGGTCAGTGGTGTAACACGAGTTTAAGGGGCCCCCCTGCAATGTTCACTGAGGGCCCACCGCCCCAGATTAAATCTGGAGTGCTCAGCCCTGAGTACTGTGCTGAGGGGGCCCCTGTAGCTTGGGGACCCCCGCACCACTGTGGATGTTGGGGCCTATGTTACACCCCTATGTTGGGTCAGATGGAAATTCCCATTCCATTCGGTGCATCCTGATGTTTGGCATCTCTCAGCTAATTCAGCTACAGATAGTTCTAAATACCACTGAGCTTCACAGTAGCAATAGTGCAATGGGCATTGGTGCAAGCAAGGACAATTGACCTTTTGCTGCTGTGGTAGTAATATACAGCAATTATCAGAGCCTAAATTGGCCCCCTCCAGGCTCCTGTGTCACTGCACCTGCTGCCTCAATGGACGCCATTCCCCTGCTTCAGACCAACAGAACTCATTAAAACAAACATTAGCAAAGCCAGTGCTTGTGTGTTTACAGCAGAGAGAACATAGATTAAAGCATCTGAAAAATGGATGCTAAAGAAAAAAGTGTGCTTTATTTTCTGTGCCGTACATTTTATTGATGCTTTCATCAGCGGTCACTACTCACTGCTACCGGGCTGCTTGTCGACTGTTAAACAGGGCATCATGCATCACAATGGAGGTGGAAAGACACAAAACTAGACAACAGAAAACCAGTGAGACTGAAATACTCCAGTAGACGGAGCCAAGATGTCATCAACAATGTCTCAAGCCTGTGGCTGCAGGCTCTGGATCAAACAAAGTCAGACGCCCCAGAAGGCTGCCTCAGAGCTCCTTACGATAAGTATAGAATGCAATTAGTTTGACATAAACGGTGCAAGTACCATTTCCTTTTAACATCTTTCCTCCAAAGGAATTTTCCTATATTATACTAGGGGTCTTGGATCCTACGATCAAGGATATGTAGGAACGCTACTTACTAGACCTCATGCTCACTCTAGCCTGTAAAGTTATACTGAGTAAATGGAAAAACGCCAATGAGGTCTCTTTGAGAACGTGGCAGGAATGGCTATCTTCTCTAAGAGGAGCAGACAATGAGTCGCTCCATACCTCTCCTAGGAGTAAATCACACAGGAAATTGTGGAAGTCCCTTGACGCCTCATCCTTCTCATATGATCCTCCGTGAACACCCAAATAACACCTCAATCTGTAAAGGCTTATATACTTACCTACTGCATAGTATCTTTTGTCTACTCTCATGGGGAAAATATGTTTTGTGTGACCACCTGTATATTACTGCGATTCGCTGCGAATGTCCTGCTTGGCACTTGAGCAAACTATTATTACTGTTATTATTATTATCAATATTATTATTATTATTATTATTTTTACTTAGGTTTTGTCTTATTGTATGATGTATTGTATTTTCTATCTGTCATTTGTTTTAGTCAATAAAAATGACTTGAAATAAAAAGGGTCATGCAGGACAATGGGCAAGCCGGAACTACTGGGATAAGCATCATAGGGTCAGATGTAGGTAGCCCAATACCGGTCGGAAACGGCCGAAAATACCGATTTTCGGCCGTTTCCGACCGGTATTGGGCTATGGAGATGTAGGGCCCTTGAAAACATACAGAATCGGTAATTTTACCGATTCGGTAAATATACCGATCAGTAAAATTACCGATTCTGCATGTTTCCAATGTAGGTAGCACTTTTAACACTGCTACAGGGCTTTCAGGATTCGGTATTTACCATGCAATACAATTGCATGGTAAATAACGAATTCTTGTGTACATGCACATCTGTGCATGTACACCTGTGCCATGTGGCACACAAGCCAGAAACAGGGGTGCAACAGGGTGTCAAAGTGACACCCTGTCCCCCTTGGCAATTCGGTATTTTTACCGATTCGGTAAATACCGAATCGGTATTTGCTATTGAATCCTATGGGCTTCAAGGCCCATAGGATTCAATAGTAAATACTGATTCGGTATTTACCGAATTGATAAATACCGAATCTTACCGAATCGGTATTTTTTACCGATTTTTTACCTACATAGGTTTTACCGATTCTTAAATACCGAATCGGTAAAATTCGGTATTTAAGAATCGGTAAAACCTATTTACCTACATCTAGCCCTAGGTGTGTTCAGTGTTTAAGGCACAGCCTAGCAGTTCAAGTATTTCAATTTGTAGCTTGTCAAGGGCTGGGCTATATGGCCATTCCTTGGTGATGCTTCTGGATACCGAGAGATAGGACGGCTATTTTCAGTAGCCGCTGTGACTCAACATGACTACTTGCGTCTACTCAGGAAGTGCCTCCAAAATATACTGTAATACGGTAGAAAAGGCAAAAGATCCACTAATGAATAGACGATGGACAAGAATCAATTGTAGCACATGGTCAAGCTTCAACAGAACACACAATGTAAATGTAAATGTACATGTATTTATATAGCGCAAATCGCCCACATCGCAGGCATCTATGCGCTTGCTTAGGGAACCCGTCCTGGTAATCCCCTGTGAGATACCCCGGCAGGGTATCCACAAGGTGAAAGCCAGGCATCCCGCCGCAAGGGGCCGTTGTGGAGATTAAGCAAGCTATTGCCCAGAGTCGCAGAGTGTGAACCCGTAAGTCGAGTAGGCACCGGAGTGAGAATTATCAAGTCCATGGAATTATTGAGCCCAACCCCCGTCGGGGCGGGAATTGAACCCTGGTCCAGGGCCGATCTCAGCTTCCGGGTCTGCCACCTCTAACCCCTGAGCCACACTTCTCCAGCAGTGTGGCTCAGGAAAACAGGACAGTCACCAGGACGAACTAAAAAAAAAGTGACAAAAGAGATAGCTACAAGCAAAGAGACAACGGGATTGACGACCCAACCAGCAAAGGTAGACCACAGCATTGCAACATAGGGTCTTTCTGACACCCAGGCATTAAAAACAATTAATGGTATCACCAGAAAGGCGTTTCAGCTAAAAAATAAGCACCATCTTGGTTTGGAACAATATGTAATGTAGCAACCATTGTAGTTTCGGATCTGACTTGCAGGAAATCCAGCCTTTTCTGAATATTTATGCCGTCTTGGTTGGAGTAGCATTTCCCTTAGTGTACTGACATCCCAGTTGAAGGAAATGAGGAAAGGAGAGCTATGCTACCAGTTGGCTTCTCTTAAGTGCAAGGCTGTAAAGTAAGAGAGCGCATCAGTACATGATTTTATTAACCTGCTAGTCAGCTCAAGGCCCAATACATATGTAGATTGTAGAGATGGTTTGTTAGCAATTTTCTGTCCATGTATAGAGCGGGTTGACATTAAATGAATAAGCTTGCACTGGCAGCTGACAGGAATCCCTATGCAGTTGGGCTTGCACGATCAGCAGCTGGATGCCTAGTACTCAGCTGTCTGAAGGATATCTCCACAGATCTGTCATAAAACAAACAAATATCCTCAATGTGGGTATTCACGGCTACACCCATGCAAGCTTTTACCCATTCAAACAACTGAAGCGATACACACCGCTTGCAGCACCCTTATGAGTGAATTACACAATCAATGCAGTCTTACAGCAATGTAAATATGATTCCTGGTCCACACTCTTACCAGCATGAACAACATGTATGTCAGTATTGAAAAGACCCTACAACTGCCCATCTAAAGTCATGAAGGCTACATTGATACCATAAAGCCTTCGACCCTTAAAGACACAGTAACATCCCAAAGTCCAACCAATCATTACTTAATGCTTGAGGACCGGTGTATTACCATCCACTCACCAGGTCGATCAGGAAGAGTAAAGTCATATACCAACAGCACAACCACATGAAGACTCTCAAGATGCTTCGCAATTGATATTCTAGGGCTAAACCGGGTTAAACCGCTTTTGGGGCCGGCATTTCCCACATATGCTCAGCCATGAACTGGATCCTTATTTTAAGATCAAACTAAGCAGGGTAGGATAGGTGCCAGACGCCCTCAGTCAAGTTTACAGTGACATGTTACCCTTGTCTTAATATTAATAATAGGGGGTCTTGTAAAGCGCTTGGTGACGCACAACGGTGTGTCCCCGTGCTAGGATGCGAGCGCTATCAGGAGAAAGTACTAAGGTGGGATTGGCTTGGGTGATCATACAGCTGGGCCTGAAGTTCAAAATGTACAGCAATGTTACACAAATCAATCTTCCTTCGGACATGTACAAACCCACAGGCTGCCTGCCATGTATGCATTTTTCAATGAGTAAGAATATCCTAGGCTTTAATGGCAACAAACAAGGCATCATGGTGACAGTCAATGCATCGCAAAACCAATGGGGATGATGGATGGAGTGTTGAACATTGCAAGCACTCACCCCCAGTCAACTCATCTGGGTTTAATCCATCATCATTCTTTAGCTCACTCCGCCACCCCAGTTCAGACATGGCCATATGCAAATCAGTCTGACCCTGCGCCTCATGGGAACAGTACATCCCGAACTGCCAAGCCATGTCTTGCATCCCAAAACAACACACCACCTACAGTCTTCAGGAATCGAAGGAGTCCAAACACCCACACAAAAGGTATACACTTGTCATGATCTTATCCTTCATCCAGCAGATCTCCTTGAAAATTCAGCCCTGAAGAGTATTCTCAATTCTCGAAATGGTCCACAGAGTAGGAAATCACAAGAGCTGTGTTCTTGCTTGTTGTAACTATAATATGCAGCAGTGCCCATAGCTGCCAAGGTTTGAGACTGCTATGTGTAACACTTTCATAATTTCAGTGTAATTATGAGTGACATTTCAACGACTATGAGTGACACATTCTCGTGTGCAAATTGAGACTCTCCTCTTTCTGGCATATCTACCATGGTGTCCTTGGACTACTTGTTCTGACTGTTCCTGCACTCTCCCTGAGTGATCCCGCCACCAGAGCCCTCCTCAGGTGGTGGTGTTCACCTGCAGCTCCTCTAGCGTGAGCAGGATTCCCAACGTGCCACAGGCCTTGGGTGGCCTATGGAACCACAGCCCCTGCAGGTGAGTTGACTGACCCACCATCTTGAATGTTCGGATAGTTCACTTTATAGTAGTCACATAGCACACAGTACAATAGCTTGTCTGTAGGTACTGGTAGTATATAGTTGTTGCATCAGAAGTTAAAAGAGATATGTTTTTAGTTTGTATTTCAAGCCAAAATAATGTTCAATATACAGAAAACCTGGATAATCAATCCACAATTAGCACCCTAAGGCTGGAAGCACCGTCCGTCCATAGTGAATATTTTAAACTGAATTTCATCCATGAAATCTGAATGAGCAGACATAACTGTCTAGAAAATTGATGTGTGTTCTCTTATTCTGTAAATATTTGGAAGCTGACCCATGTAGAACAAAGCTTTATTTCGATATAAAATATCTTTAAAAGTACATCACATTTAAAAAGTACATGTCCTTCCAACAGTGAAAAGAGTTTAGAACCAACAATCAATTATACAGTGCAATAATTAAAAGGGATATTAAACCATGAATCAGCTTTGAAGAGTTTTTCTGTACAACAGATATCATTAAAATACATTGGTTAAAAATATAAGAAAAAGTCTGATACCAGTGACATCTTTACCGTGGAATATCAATACAGAATCATCATAAGGCTTTTGATCGTATCAGCCAGGCCCAGCTTAGGTATTTAGCCACCCCACAGGCTAACGTAGTGTTTGGCTCCGTTTGAAGGATTCTAAGGGCAGTTGAATGGTTCCTTGTACCTAGCAATCGACAGACAGGTCTTAGCCATAGACATTTATGCAGTACACAAAGACATTTGAATTGAATCCTGAGTTCAACCTTAGGCAAACGTAGTGCTGGCTTAGCCTTGGTGACACTTTTCTTCGACTGCATGGCATAATGATCCATCTATTTGTGATTCTCATGAGTTGAGGGTTTCTGAGACTGGCAGTACCCAAAGAAAGACCATTACAAGTTGATAATCCTTCTTAAAGCAACCACATGGAATAGCATGGTGTTCGTGACATGGAAGACTTGTGCACTCATGGAAAGAGTGCTTGATAGAAAAATAAAAAAATGTACATTGATGTGTGAAGTTATATTTTGGCTGAAAATGGTGGAGGTAGGTACAGTTGGTTGAAGAAGGATATTTATTGGCCCTGCATGTGGTCCCGAGCAGAATGAGTTATATTTTTTCCTTGATAAGTTGAAGCAAATGTTGGGGCAACCAGGAAATCTGTACTAAGAAGGAAAAAAGCATATTATATTGTATCTAAATGCCACCTTGATTCACACCCGGATATGCATGTCATCAGCACAAGAATAATACTACAAGCAGTGATTTAAAATCAGATCCATCAGGGAGCTCACATACATATTATTACTCAATGGAGAGATATGGGCACCCTTGAGAAGGCCTCCAGTGATGTCAGCAACATCAGGTGTTGAAGGCTCCATGTTGACTATTTACAAACGTTAAGGAATAACAAAACAAATAAGTGGGAGTCCTGTCACACCAGCATTTTAATTAACCCCTTAAGTGCTGCCGTCGGCCAACGGTCGTCGCGAGCACTACCTTGCCAGTGCTGCGCACGACCGTTGGCCGACGGGCCATCACCCATTCTTCGAACGTTCAGCACTGGGCGCTGAACGTTCGTCGCTCCTATGAGGTTAAGACAGCTAAATACTAAACCGTGGTCTGCTCATCAAAAGTCACAGAGACCCAAATAGTTCAAGCGTCCCATGTCACAATTTCCAATAACTTACAGTAGATTGTCCACCCTGTCATGAAGAGTCATCTCAATACCATTGGTGAGTCGAAAACACAAATCGACAGCAGCAAGCCTATACTTCATGGGGATGGCAGGATCTCGGTTTCTTTTCTTTCTAATCAGAGTGAAGGTTATAGACTGTGTCAAATGCATAGGAAAAACGTCAGGTTGATGAATAAATAAATGTAAGGAAGAAGGAGATCAGGGTGTTGGTTAAGTAGACAGGGAGGCTTCAACATGCACTGAAACACTAGTAGGACCTGCTCTTTATACTGGGAGACTGGGCCATACCACCAATGCACAGATCTACCCAAATTAACCCCATTACAAGCACCAACACCGGCCCCACTACCTTGTGGTAGAGCACACCCTTTAGTCTCACTTACTTGATTCCCACTCAGTGCGATAAAACAAGCATATACATAAATAGGGGTAAAAGAGGTTTCTGAGATCATTGCCAAAGACAGGGAAGCCTGTAACAACATTTTAATCTTTGTATGGTTTTAGTATGGAAAACATATCATAATTAGCAAAGTGGATCATATGGGACAATCTTAAATTGATTCCAGTGGAAAATAAAATGAAGTGAAGAGAGTACGCTTTGTCTACATCTTCAGTGAATCTGTCCCAGTGGCTAGAGGATATTGCCACAGACAAATTGCGACACAATTCTCTGGATTTCAAGGGGCACCCTGCAGATATTAATGACGTATTATTGGACCATTTGCAAAACGAATGTTAATATTAATGTTAATGTATTTTTTAAAATGCACATATACCAGAAGAGACGTTTTTATGCTGCGTCTGTAAGGTATCTGACAGAGACGAAAAAGAGAAACGGCCTCCTCAGTGACCACGGGGAAACAGCCCGGTCTTTAGTTGCCTTCTAAAAGTAAACAGTTTGGTCTGTGCTCTAAGATGGTCTGGCAATACATTCAACCGTTGCAAAAGGGGGTGGTGATGGACGGAGCATCTGAAAAAGTGAGCAAGTGAGCATCTGGCAAAGTGAGCAAAGGACTCACGTATGAGCATACCCTGCCACACTTATGGCGGCCAAAAGCGGTACAAAAGGGGGTGGTGATGGACGGAGCATCTGAATCAATCAAACACTCACACCCAGTCAAAAGATCTGGGTTTAATCCATCACCATTCTTTAGCCCACTCTGCCACCCCAGTTCAGACATGGCTATATGCAAATCAGACTGACCCTGTGCCTCATGGGAACAGTTCAGCCCGAACTGCCAAGCCATATCTTCCCTGGACCGGAAACAAGCTTCCGAGGACCGGTTTCTGGCATTCCAGCCGTCTTCAGCCCGGCTTGCTTGAATCCAGTGGCAAAGTGGGCAAGGGACTCACGTCTGAGCATAGCCTGACACATTTAACCGTTTACAGGTGGTATGGGAAAAACTTCTGCCTCTCCACTGGGCCTTCTTATTCCCAGGATCGCAGATGAAGAGTGGGTATATCCCACTTGAAGGTTGTTTGGAGGGAGAGAGGACCAACCTTGTGATGGGCCTTATGTGCCCAGCACAGGGCTTTGAATTTGAACCGCTCCTTAATGGGTAGCCAATGTAGATCGCAAATGTTCTAATAGATAGAAACAAATGTTGAGAGATTCAACAGAACTCGGGTTGCCATGTTCTGGAGGATTTACAATTTACTGAGTGTGCGCTGCTGAGAGCCCACAAATAGAGGGTTGCTGTATTAAAGCCTCGAGATAACCAGAGCTGAGATTACAGTTTTCTTTAACTCAAAGGGAAGAAAAGGAAGAATTTTCTTCAACCCCTTCAATGAAAAAAAACAAGCAGAGGCTACCTAGGTTACATGATTAGTAAATACCAGTTTAAGTGTTGATAGAGGATTGTGCCTTCTTGATGAGTTGATTGCAAATGGAATAATTTTCAGAATTCAACAATCGTTTCCAAACATGGTGTGTTTATCACAAATTTTCACACATAAAACAAAGGACAGCCGACACGTGTTTCACCTGCGTGGCCCGACGGCCATGGGATTTCTCAAGGCAGATAATCGACGCTGGTAATCCAGTCCCGTAACAATCAAGTGTGCTTGTCTCTGCGGTCCCAGGAATGAAGTGTAAATACAAGTTTGGTGTAAAAAATGACCCCTAAGTTCCTCACTCTTTGCACTGGCACGGGGAGAAGCCCAAGTTGGAGGGCCACCAGGCTGTACTCCTAAAAAAGGTATCATTGACAAATAGCATTACCTCTGTTTTCTCTGAATTAATTTTTAGGCAGTTTTTCTGCATCCATTGCATGATGTTACTCATGCAGAGATTAAATCGCCAAGCAACTATCTCAGGATTCGAAGATTTCGACCCCACTATCTGGGTGTCATCTGCAAATGAGAGAATTGAGGAACCAAAAGATCTAATAAGCTTAATGAGGTGGGTGGTATATACGTTATAAAAGAGATGGACTCAGCAAGGACCCCTGAGTGACCCCTCAAGGAAGTGTTAATGAGTCAGAAGTAAAATTAAAAAGAGGCACCACCTGCTCTTTGGACAAGAAAGATCTGGGTAAATGTAATGCTTGATCCCCTTATGCAAATCTGTTAGAGACAACTGACCAACAATAAGTGGTCAACTGTGTCGAAAGCAGCCAAGAGGCCAATCAAAATCAAGGCTGCTTTTCCTCCATTGTCAACAATGGCCCTAATTTCCTCAGGTGCATCTAAAAGAGCTGATGTTGCGCACACAAATGTCCAAAGGACATGTGTGTGTGTAACATACAACTTAGAAAAATGCACTAAAGTGCATTTTTCTAAGTTTTCGCTATTTACCACGAAGTCAGACTTCGCGGTAAATAGCGGCCAAAAATTGCGAATTCGCAAATAAAAAATGGTTAATGAATTGCATTTAAGGAATCATGCAATTCCTCGCAATTTAGCGATTTTGCTATTAGCGATTTTTGCATTTGGGATGATGAATCCCAAATGCAAAAATTGCGCTTGCAAAGGGCCAGATTCTCAAAATCTGGCCCTTTGCGAGCGCAATTTTCAAAGATGAATCTGGCTGTCAGTGTTTCCAACTAGATCAGTAAACTCTGAAAACATTTTAGTAACTTTGGAGAGATAGAAGTCCACTATTGTATCACAAA
Source organism: Lissotriton vulgaris (assembly GCF_964263255.1). Lineage (NCBI taxonomy): Eukaryota > Metazoa > Chordata > Amphibia > Caudata > Salamandridae > Lissotriton > Lissotriton vulgaris. The sequence goes on along the minus strand of NC_141699.1, from coordinate 887,362,768 downwards.
GAGGTTGATCTGGGATTAAATAATGTATTCAAACAAGCTTAGACGAACTGTTAGCAATGTTGAAAAAAGCTCTTTCGAAGAGTTTTTGCTGAGTTAAGTTTGTCTGTAAAAAAAAGTGGCGTTGGCAGCATTTATTTTCCGTTTATAGTCTTTCATCAAAGTTTTTTATTTAATGTTCTCATCAGAACTTCAATTAGCTCTCCACAACTGTTCCTGGCGACTACATTTCTGCCTACACAGTCAACGTCTTGCGAAGTAACCATAACGGAGCCCGAATATACAATCTGTATTTAACAATTTTATGTTGTACTTGTTCTGTCCCCAATTTCAATTGTGCAGGTCACAATTGATTGTATTGTTTTATTTCATGTATTTTAGACTAGGGCACTAGATTAGTTAGCCCAACAATATTGTTCTTTTACAGTGTACTCAAAATAAATGAATTTTTAAATTTCCATTTTCTTGATTTTGTATACATTTGTATTTGTTGCATTTGGAGGTATGTTTATGTATACCTGTCCTTAACTCGGTCTCAAGGGGGTTTCTGATACCTTGGAACTTCTTGCGAATACCAGGGCGAGGTAGTAAAGCTCTGTGATTAGTCTTGGTTTTCTTTAGAGGAACTAGTTGTGCAATTGCTGTGTCAATCCAGCCGGTAAAATTGGTTGCGCCAAGATTGACATGGGCATTGTTCTCAAGAGAGGGCTGAGATTGCGTCAGTAATTCATTTAATTCGGTGCTATTTAATGTATTTCACTGGCGATAATTTGATAGTGTGGATGCTTTAAGAGATAGGGGTTTTGTAGATTGGATATTTAAGTTAAAAATTACAGCCTTGTGACAGCCCAGGCTGGGGGAATTACCTTCCTGACTGACATATTGGGGTTTATTGGTAAAAATGCCATCAAGCATATGTCCCGCTAGATGACTTGACCAATTGTATCATTTCCAGATTGGGCAAAGTATCAATAAGCTGTTTTGTGTCCTCTAATAACTCTAAATGAAAATTAAAATGTCCCCAAATGGTAAGATTTGGAAGCGCTACACATGATTCAATAACATTTGATAGAGTTTGGGTAAAAACTCCCCTTGGGCCAGGCGGTCGGTAAACTAGGAGGTTATTGGGGTATAGGTACTACAAATCTTCCAAATTAAACTATAAAACTAACTGCAGCACATGTTGTAGAGATGTACAGAGGGAAAAGGAAAGCAGCTTAATTCAGCAAACAAGGCTATTCATTCCAGGGACACTCACAAGCACGCAGACATTCACACCAGGGCCATCTGAGTCACCAACTCTTTTTTTCACCACTAGGTTGGCCTGGTTAGCATCCAACAAACAACAAAATCTCAAAGTCAAAGAAGAATAAAATTAGCTGTTTTGAGGCACACCCTCTGCCTGCAACCACAGAGTGCCAAACCCTGTAGATTAAACTGATCCTGGTAGGAAATGGCAGATAGGCCTTTCTTCTAGTTATCTCTCTTGCAGAAGCAACAGGTGTAGCAGTCAAACCTGTTCTTAACAAAGATGAATCGACATGGTCATATTAATGGCATGAAATGAATTTACACTCTAATGAAGTATCCTGGTGGAGGCGAATTTGCCATCTGCTACAAGGCATGAGTCATAGCAGCACGGGTATAAATGTCAAGTCCATACAATGTTGTCATAATGAGCCACATCGATTCTATGAACCTCTGTCCTCAACTTCCAGGTACGAGGCCTTGTCCTTGTCACTGCAGAGACAGGTCTTGCCTGAGCCCGACCTTCAAATCAAAGCCTGTAGCTGCTTCTGCCAAGGACAGCGAGATGCCATCGTGCAAGATGTACTTCTGCAAGGTCGTGGCGCTGTGTCTCAGAATGTGTCCCAAAAAGCACATTCAAGTGAGCAAAGATGGCAGCGCCAATAGGTCTGGCTACAATAAATCAACACATGCAAAGAGCATTTGTTCATGACAGTATTTGTATAGTAACATCAGAAAAGTGTTTCTAGAAAGAGGGACGGTCACAAAAGACTCCATTGAAGAGGCAACGTTGGCACGTATTCCATACACAGGTAGAGGGGTGACCCCAGCACAGTTTTTTTTTATCTACAACGCACTTATACTCAAGGCCTAACAAAATAAGGCCCATGCCAGCTTTAGATTTTCCAACTCATGAAAACAAGTGGTGCTGTACACAGCACATTGACATACATTAAAAGAAATGGCGTACACCAAATGCTGTTGTTAGAACTAGGAAGAAGGCGTGGATATCGCCATAGTGCTTCCACTCAAATGAGCTTCTATGGCTGCATAAGGCAGCATTATACTTAAGGCTTTAAGTGGGCCGGGTCTAACCGGTGCTGAGCACCGGCAGTTTTTTGAAGCGGGCCTCGAAACGGGTCTCTATCGGGCTCTGTTTTGTTCCTGTTTTTTCCCGGACTGCAGTGATAGGTACATCGATGTGTGCATGCTTACACTGCTCACATCTCACTAGTGGAGATGTTACGGCACGACTTCATGAAAGGTGAGCGTTGTAGGGGAAGGGAAATCCTTTAAAGAGAGTCATTTTCTCTCAAGATTTCCCTTCTCTTTTTGAAACTCAGGAGCATTGTATGGTGTCACCAGGGTTTTAAGTGGAAGCTTTTTCAATATTATATACAAGCCATAGTTCCTGCTTATTTATCTTATGCAACTAGCAACCATTCACAAAGTCAATAGTCCTGACTTGTAGGTATGATGTTAATTGTTGTGTTATGTATCTGGATGCAATGACATTATTAGATCTGGGCTCAATCCATAATGGTTATTATTTAGCTCACTTCGCCACCCCAGTTCAGACACAGACATTTGCAAATCAGTTTTGACCTTGTTCCTCATGGAACAGTCCAGCCCGAACTGCCAAGCCAGGTCTTCCCTGGACCGGAAAGAAATACTAAAGTATTTGGCCTGGTTGAGATACATTTGTACATTTACTGTGGCCGAATGTCTCTCTTCATGATAGTCAAATGGTACTTTACCACTACCCACTCACACTTTCATGTGATGGTTTCTAATGCTATGAGTGAATACTTAAAATACAAATACTTTTAGAAATTAATCCAAAATTCATCATTTCTGTTCGAAACACTTAAGAAAAAGGATAAAATATCATGTTTAAAGCACAGTATCTCAAACATTTTTTTTCACCCCATGATAATCAAATACTTTACCCACAACAGGCACGATAAGATCAAAGCTGCCCACATTCCACTGCAGGGGGCAAATATGCAGATCTTCCCAGACAACCTGATCGACTATCGACATCACCTACATTTTTTGTTAGAATAGTGCAGAAAGCACTTGCTATCCAATACATTCCCTCAAAATGCCCATGGCAGGGGCGTCTCTAGGCTCATGGCGGCCCTGGGCAGGGAGCGTAGGTAGGGGGCCCCGGAAGAGGGGGTCCGGGCGGGGCGGAACGCGGAGGCCAGAGAAGAGTGGGGGGGTCAGGGTGTTCGGAAGTGGAACAGAGCCGGAGGCTGCCAAATCCCTGCCAGGGCCCGCCACGCAAATATATATCCATCCTCAGAGGATTATTATATTAAGGATATATATTGGCGTGGTGGCCCCTGGGGTTTGGTGGCCCGGTACAGGTGCACAGCTTGCACATGCCTAAGGCCGCCCCTGCCCATGGGTCCGGGTCCAGACCACACAGCAGCACGAGGACAGCCAAACATCAAAGCCGTGCTTCGACCACCAGTCGCCTACTGCTGATGGGTCTCTTAGCCTCTTATGAGACTGTCAACCATCATGGCTGGGTAAACATCTTGTCATCACACATGGGATTTTACATAGTACTACGTTAGTTCTCCCCTTATATGTCCATCCGACACAACCCCATCGGGATTGGCCCCTCCTGACCTCCATGCCTACCAGTAACTCTGAGAGGGGCCCAGGTGTCCATCCTCTCAGATGTGGACCCCTTCCCTGTGATACTTCCTTTAAGAACTGCCAAAGTCATTCTAATCACAAACAGCAACAAACAAGCCTTGCTCCGTCTCTCCAACATAAAGCTACATGGTTTGTGTGCAGAGGGGCATGGAACTTACTATGTGCTACTATGTGGTACTCAATTGACGAAACATGTTGAATGGGTGAGTGGCAGCTCAGAATGAGGAGGGCAAAGAATGGCCCACAATCTGGACCACAGCAGCTAACAGCATCATCACAACAAAGAAGATGTGAGGAGCCCTTAAATTAGTATCAGAGAGGACTGGCAAGTCTGAGGGGCGGGGCGGCCCTGATGGGAAATGAGGGCTCCGGAATGACAGTCGAAGTCCAAAAATTTTGGAGGCCCAGAAACTCTACAGGCAAAAAACAAATCCCAGGCTGTAGTCTGCGTAAAAAGGAGAAGGTCCGGCCCATTCTGAGGAGGTTCTCAGAAAAGCATTGCCCAAAAGATAAGGAAGAAAGGGGTGGAGGGGACTTTGGAAACAGACAGATGGGGAGAGTGCAGATTCTAAAATGGAGAGAGAATTTGTCAGGATCAAGTGTGGAATCTGCAAACAATAGCGGACAACGGCGGACACTGTAACTGCACTTTCCTGCTGTATTCCCTTTGTGATTGTATCAACAGTATATCCAAACAAGAGTGCACATACAACTCCTGCACCTGCCGTCGTTGGCCAACTGCTAGGCAGAGGAAGAACAAAAGCAAAGTTGGAGTGGTGCACTACTCCAAAGAAGTGATTTCAATAAGTCATGTAGGCTTGTTGTATTGTATCAATAAATCATTTATTTTCAAAGTCATCCGATAGTAATAAGTTCCAGCCAATACGTTTCGTTCATTTGTAAATGAACTTCTTCAGGGCAAAGATTGGTGTTTGATTGTAGGGGGGAATTAGTCCTCGGATCCCCCAGGTGGTCTCATGTGCAACAAAAGCGCTAGATCCAGTGTGCTTGTACGTCGCAGGGAAGGGTATGGAATACACAAACTAATGTGATAGCCTCCCTAATAAGGGCAAGAACTCTGTATTTCTGGGGTGCAGGATGCTTCAGCCGGTCCAGCTCGGAACTAACTCTGCAGTTTGATGCACCCTTCTTATTACCCTTAAAAGGAAAGGCAAAAAGGCTACCTAAGTGGGACTACTGACCATCCTCTCGGCTGGCAGGAAGCAACACCATGCCTCACACTGCCAATATGAATATAACACATTTCTGAACATTATTTATGGATCCACCTACTCTATATCAGAAAAAAACACAGTTTCATATTCAACTCTTTGTAAAGGCAAAAACACTTGGGTTCATCAACAACAGCAGCAGCGCCCATAGAACTAACATTAACATGAAAACTGACAACAGCTTAGTGCCCGCTATCACTTCTGTGCAGGAGAAAAGCATACCTCCCTAAAAAAGATTTTAGTGTCTAGGTCCTGGTCCTTTCCTAGATGGATACCTACAATGTGCTAAATGTTACTGCCTCAAGCTCTTCTATCTCCACTAAAGAGTGCCCTGTACACTGCATCTCACCTCCTCACAATGAAGTATGGCCACTTGGCTCCCAACCTGCAGACATGTATTAGCTTCCTGTACAGGTCTGCATCTTCTTCCAGATATGTTGGATCATCTGCAATGCCGTAACAACCAATGCACCAGCCAGAAAAACTATGAATAACATTGCCAGGCTTAAAATCAAGCAGTGCTAAAAAGAAAAGACCTAAGAGGCATCATTTTCAATGTTTTTCCATCTAAAAGTAGGAAAATGATTCATATGAAAGCCCTTTCAACAAGAGTCCCAGATGGTTGTTGTCAATGGTATCCAGTAATCTATCCACCATATCCATAAGAGCTCATTCGGTGCCATGGCCGAGGCACAAAGATGATTGCATCGCATAGCACGATTGAGGTGGGCCTGCAGTTTGCTGGTAACTACCAGCTCTTATACCCTATTTATCAAAGGAAGTCTGGCGATGGGTCGGTAATTCCAGGAATGGGAGGGTCCTAGTTATCACACAAATGCTTCCTTCGTCTTTTCGAGCCATCAATCTCTTTCAATCGATCCATTTTCTCTCTCACCTTCTCTTTCACCTTCCTGTTTGATCGATGTATCTTTATCTCCCTTTACCACCGTCTCTTTTTCTCTTTCTTGAAGCCTCAAGTGCCTGTAGAAAGCTGGCTCAGAATATACCATACCAAAGGAAGGTATAGTGTGCACAGAGTCCAGTGGATCCCCAGAGACTTTACAGAGGCTCAAGTTGATAATACTAATGCTCTATTTTGTGGTAGTGTGGGCAAGCAGTGAGCTGTGTTAAGCATTTGTTCTACACACAGACAAGAAATGATTGCTCACACTCAATGACTGAATCTGACTCCTTTTGTTTGTAAATATATTACTTTATGTATATTTATTTTTTAGAACCAAAGAGACTTTTGTTGCAGTAAAATACATTTTGCAATATCACTGTTTTTCAATATCAAATGTGGACACAGAGTATATTTTTCAGTCAGTGCAATGTTATGCTGTGGGTAGAAACACAATCAGCAATTTGCAGGTCAGTAAATGATTTACAGTATTAATCTTTTGGATCAAGAATCAGTACCAGGCAAGGTTTAGGTAAGTAACAAAACTGCACCACTAACGGCACTGGGCCAGCCGGGTGCAGAGGTCAAACTTAGGGCTCGATGCCAATGTTATCCAATGGCAAATGGGGGGCAATCTAAGTACTACTACTTGCAGGTAAGTAGCACGGTTTTGGAACCCAGGCTCCAGGGATTAATGTAAGTACATGGGGGCCACAAGGCAGAACCAAACGTACCCCTCTGCGGCTCCGGGCGTCGGGCGGGTGCAGTGTGCCAACACAGCATTGGGCGCCCAATGCAAACTAATGGGGAATCACGAACTTGGAAAAAAAGGATGCAGGCTCAGGTCAGGATGCTGATCAATGGAAACCTACAGCTGCAAATGTAAGCTGGTATGTGTTAAAGCATTGGGAGACCGCCGGTATATCTCCCCAAGGTCCAGCGGCTTCGGGTACAGGGGTATCCTTTGGTGTCTGAAGTCAGCTTATCAATGCGGTCGCGTCCAGGGGGTTCATCGTGCAGAGGCTGTAGGTGTCAATGTGGAGTCTGGCAGGGGTCAGGATCGCTGGGAAACCTTTCTAGACCAGTGCGCCTCTTGGTCTGGGGCTGTGGGTGTCGGTCGGGTGAAGCAGTGGTCGTATTTTCGGTTCCACCGGCAAAGCTTGGTCTAAAAACTTGTTTTCTGGACAGGTTCGCTGTCAACTGGAGATCGGCAGGCAGGCACTCCTCCCAGGGTTTTGGTGGTCGCTGGTCTGCAGGACGAGTCATACAAAGTTCAAAGTTTGCAGACAGGCTGGCAGGGCTGGGACGGCGGCAATCGCTACAGCTCCTTGTTGTGCAGGGATTGGCACTTCTTTGTCCTCTTCTTCGTAGGTCATCGGTAATCTGAGGATTAGTATTCAGGGGTGCCCCTAAATACTAGTTTTAGGGGTATTACAAGAGTCAAAAGGTAATAGCCAATGGGCTACTTACCTTTAGGATGACTACACCCTTTGTATGTCCACTTCCTCTGGGGAGAGACAATACCCCAAACCCTGCTGGGTAAAATCCTCCAAATTCATATGGAGGATATTCATAGAAGGGGGTCACCTAAGCTCAGGAAACCTTAGGGGTGGTCTTGGCAAAGAGGGGATACACCTCTCCTATTTAATTTTCCTTCCGACATTGCCGCCAAAAGTGGGGCTGGGTCGGGCGTGCATCTCCACTAACTGGAGATGCCCTGGTCAGCATAACAAAGGACAGGAAGCCTTTGAGATGCGGAATATGTCTAGAAGTAGTCGTCTGGTGGAGACCAGTCAGGCACACATTAGTGGTTTGGTACGTTTGCAGGGGGCACCTCTGAGGTGCCCTCTGAGTGCAATCATAAATGAGTCTAACACTAGAATCAGTGTGGGCTCGTAAATCTGCTATGTTTGGTACCAAAGATCTGGTTATTCGGTGAAGCTATCATGGAGATGTGGAACTCGTATTGACAAAACCCCCAGCCCATGTACTCAGTATGGCTTCACTGTGTACTTATAATGTCTAAGAATTTACTTAGACACTATAGGGGCATTTCCGCTCATGCAGTTGTGCCCTCACAAGAGGTATAGTGCACCCTGCCTTAGGGCTGTGAGAGGCCTGTTCTAGAGGTGACTTACCAATCCCTCTTGCAGTGCTGGTAGTCCTGGCACACGCATGTGTGGCAGGTTCAATCTTCACTTTTATCTGCACCAAAACACGCATGCTGCAGTGGCAGAGTGCATGTGTTTGGTGAGGGGTCTCTATGGGGTGATCACTACATGCTGCAGACTTTAGAGACCCTCTCTGGTCATAAGGCCCTTGTTACCACTAGTACCTTTTACAAGAGACTTACATGTATGCCAGAGATATGCCAGTTGTGGAAACGAAGGTACAGTTTGGGGAAAGAACACAGTCAACGGGAATCTGGTTAGCAGGAACCCAGTGCACACTCAAAGATGCATCAGAGTCAGGCAAAAGGTGGGGGTAGCCATGCCAAAAGGAGTACTTTCTACAGTGCCTGCCACCTGCCACAGTTAAGCTGTTGGGAGATGGGCGGAGTACCACCGACTGGAGGACAGCTGACCCTAGAGGGACGGCAGCTAACCCCCTCTCCCCCACCCCACGGATGGCAGACAAAGGGCTTGGCAGCAACAGGGCGTGAGAGCATGCAAAGGCAAGGGTCAGCGAGTGACCAAACAAGATTGGGTTGAAAGGGCCCAACCAGGAAGGAAGGGCGTGGCCACAAACACAGCCAAAAGGCGACCGGGACATGCAGTCCCCAGCATTGCCGGCCTGTTATGAAAATGCGTTTAATTGTAGTCCAAGGTAAGCTATGAATGAGCATGTTAATGAACAATGCCAAATTAACAAGTATGTACCAACGTTTGATGTGAAGAAACTGCGGCCTTTTTAACACTACAGAAAAGGTTTTGGTGTCCATATTTAATGGGACGGCTTGAGAGATGCTCACAGCTGAGTCCGGGGGTTGTTACAGAGGAACCAGGAGCGGCCCTGGACTTTCAGATCCAGCCTCCAGGGGCTGCATACCACCGGGGAAATGCTTGATGTAATAAAACGCCTGCCCTGACAGCAGTATGGTTGATACACTTCTTTGCAAAGGATTAAGAACATATTTTTGCGAGCATTAGTACTGTATTCAGTAACACAACCACATAGGGCGAACATGGAGAAAACAGGAAGTGAACCTGGGTCATCTGAGTCACGCTTCTTTGTTTTTACCACTGGGTCGGACCACTAACTAGGATCCAATAAAGAACAAAAGTCATGAAAGCTGAAATATAATTTTACACTTGCATTTATTACGCCTCGTCATAAAAATCTTCCTATCAAAGAACAGTAAACATTAGGGGCCTCATTTATGAGGCTGTGCGTCACTTTTACGCCGCAGGTGCGTCACTTTTTGTGACGCACCAGTGGCGTAAAAAAGGCACCTTGTTGCGCCATATTTACAAAGTGACGCATCTAGGTAGATGCGTCACTTTGTAACCCCCTGCACCACATTATACCTGCGCCAGGTATAATGTATGCAAGGGGGAGCGTATTGACGCAAGGAAAGGTCGTAGAAGTGACGCAGTGAAATCTATGAGATTTCACTGCGCCACTTTTAGGACACCGTTGCGTCAAAATCTTGCGCCTGCCTCACAGCAGGCGTAAGACTGACGCAGGCCCTTTCACATGGGGCTTGCCCCATGTGAAAGGATGCATTGCTGGAGTTGCGTCACTTTTGTGACACACTCCAGCAATGCGTCACTTTTGCGCCATACAGATACGTCAGAAATACTGACGTATCTGTAACTCCTTGCGACATGATGCGTCATACAAGAAATATGACGCATGAGGGATGTCGCAAGGAGTGCGCACTGAGAAGTGACGCATCGCTGCTTTTACGCAGCGATGCTTCATTTCTCATGAATGAGGCCCCAGCTGTTTGGAGGCAGGCCCTCTGCCTGCAACCCGCGCGTGCCTAACCTACCAGTTTTGATTGCTGGTCGAAGGGGGCGACTGATAGGCCCGCCCCAGCACGTTCGGAGTTTGCTGTCTCACTTAAATAAGGGGGTCAGGCGTAATCCGAACACTGGTAAGAGTAGAACATACTCTCTTATGAAACGTTCTGGACTGACTAAGATATGCATTGTGCAAAAACAAGCTATTGATAGTAGCAGAAGGGATCAAATGTTTCGTGTCCCGGCGATCAGTTCCTAGGTACGTCGTTTCCAAGAACACACGTCCTCACCTTCCTGGTACGTGCCTAGTCACTGTCACTACGAATACAGATCCTATCACAAAGTGTACCTTCAGTTCAAGCCCCTGGGGCTGTCCCTTCAAAGGCCGTGAGAATCAGTTGCGTGAGACGACCTTCTTTCTGCAAGGGCTTTGTGTTGCTTCTACAAACGTGTCTTGAAAAGGCGGGGTCAAACGTTGAAAAGAAGAAAGTACAAACCAAAGCGTATTTGCCTTATTTCCGTTAAATGGATGAACCATGAAGACCTCATTTTAACAGTGAGTTCTGTATGAAGTGTGTATTACTACTGCTCGGACGCTTTGAAGCACTTTTGCCCATTTAAGTGCTCACATGAGTTATTTAAAGCAGGACCGCAGAGAAACAAGTTCTTCATTTTGTTTTCTGAGCCCTGGAAAAGGGAACTCTTAAGCTAGAAACATAACTCATAAACCTGGGTGCTAATTGTGCAGCAGTTTTGCCATCCTTCTGAGGGTAAAAGTGTGGGCATGCTTTGGCCCACCTGAGCATAAGCATAAGCAGGTGATTAAGTTGTGAATATAGTAATATTCCATTAGGGATTCATGTGTGGTTCTTTTTATATCCCTGTAGGGTCTACCAAATAAGGGGCATATGTACAAGGGCTTTATCTCCGCTTTTTTGGCTTTTAATTAAAGCCAAAAAAGCGGAGATAAAACTATCGCCCTATTAACAAGAGGGTGCTAAAATACATTAGCGCATGCTAGCACCCTTTTACCCGACACCTCCCTTTGCATCTCTAATGAGATGCAAAGTGGGCATCACTGGGCGATAAAACCTTATAAATATCGCTGATGTGCACATCGCAATATTTACAAGGCTGCCAAATCATTTTAGCAGACGTTAGTTTTGGGCGAAAACCGCTGTTTTCGCCAAAAATTAAGGTCTGCCAAAATGCAGACTTAGGCATACTTAATATGGGGGTGGATTGTGCTGATATCAGCAAGGTTATTGACGTTTTGGAAAACCAGCGATGTTCCCTGCCAAACTGCGATTTCTTCTCTATCGTTGGTACTTATATCGCCCTGGGAAAACACATTGTAAATAACGTGCTAACAGGGCGATATAATCCAGGGATAGCCGGCGATAAATATAAAAGCGCTAAGAGCGCTTTACGTTTATTTATCGCCGTCCTTGTAAATTGCCCCTAAGATCTGAAAATCTCTATCCCAGGAACTATGGGCCATATGTAGATCGGCAAATACCGGTCGGTAACGGCCGATTTCGGCCGTTACCGACCGGTATTTGCTAATGGAGATGTAGGGGCCTTAAAATATACAGAATCGGTAAATTTACCGATTCGGTAAAATACCGAATCGGTAAATTTACGGAATCGGTAAATGCAGATGTAGGTGGCACTGGAAACAATGCCACAGGCCATTACCGATTTGTTATTTACCATGTAATACTATTACATGGTAAATAACGGATTCCAGTGTACATGCACATCTGTGCATGTACACCTGTGCCGTGTGGCACACAGACATGCCCTAAGGCAGTGTTCTTCAATCTGTGGGGCGCGCCCCACTGGGGGGGCGCGACACCTTCCCAGGGGGGGCGCGACACCTTCCCAGGGGGAGTGCGAACTCCACTCTGACCTTTGTTCCCTGTCTACTTGGAGGACTCCGGTATTTGAAAGGGGGAGGGAGGGGAGTTCGATTGCATCTTTTGTGTTGCTAAATCTCCCAGGAGCGGGTTAATTTGTAGGTGACATGCTCGATGTGCAGTGGGAGGCAAGCGTAGCTAGGGGGGTGCGGGGGGAGGGGGGGGGCAGTCCGCCCCGGGCGGCACAATTTCAGAGGCGGCTGCGCCAGATGCAAAGCAGCAGAAACGAAACTGTAGAGGAGGCTGCCCAAGAGTACAAGGTATGTGTGAGGCACTGCTGGGATCGCAGCTTTCACTACAAACTGTTCTGCTTGACTGACTGTGCCCAGGAGAACAAGGTACGTGTGAGGTGCTTCTGGGAACACAGTTCTTTTACTGGGAATAATTACAACCTGGGGTACAGGGAATGTGCGAGATAATGCTGGGTAAGTAATTGTTATACTGCAGCTCCTTATCTATCCATAGCTGCCAAGGCGTCAGAATGCTATGTGTGACATTTTCATAATTTCAGTGTTATTTCGAGTGACACATCAATAAATACGAGTGACACTTTCTCACAGACCACACCTCACCCTGTGACGATCTGTGAAAGGGTCGGTTTAGGAAGCATGCAAAAGGCGCCACAGACCAAGCTATTACGTCAGTCTGTGGCTTCAATTTAGGCTTGAGTTATTGTGTGTACGGCCATCCCAGGACGGGCTCTTTCATACTTAGTGGCAGCGCTGCATATTTGAGAATTCATCCGATACTGCACTGCGAGCTGCCTGAACACCATAAATAACGGAGGCAAATCAATGTGGGAGCTGCGTCACATAAAGAAACGGAACATACAGCGGGACAGACAGTGCAAGAATCACAGCACATTGAGGGGAGTTCAGTTTCACTTATGAAGCATGAAAGGCACTGGAAACATTATCATACAAGTAGGAATGGGCCTCACTTAGAAGAACAGGTTTGTCTGAGGTGAGAAATGTCCAAACCTGCATTCTGGACGTCTTGGTATAGTGAAGTTTATCAGGCTTGAAACCGTTTTTCATCTTTATATCGCGCCACAGAAAAAGCTGTACATTTTGGAAATATTAATAAAGGTGTGATGAAAAGACTGTGGAACTGGAGAGCCTAGTTAGGGTCATGGGGTCAGCTTAATTAACATTCTGTAATTCTGGGCTAATCACTTAGTCAACGCTGCCTAAAAAAAATAACACAAATGTGCTTGTGTAACATAACTGGCGCTCATGTAAAAAGCCATAAGACCCCTTTGGGTCAAGCTCCTACTAAATAAAAGTTAAAAACTGTAAAAAACAATGATGAGTGGGAGGTAACGTTAAGTTTTCAGGTAAAATGACCGGATAAAAAGCTCCTTCAAAAAAACTCCGCAAATAAGCTGGAGAAAAAAGTCAAAATCTATTCCTTTCTAACTGCTGTGCTGTCTTCTCTGCAGCACAAATGGGGTCAGTACAAAGCTACCTACTGTTACAACTACAGATGGTTCTTTTATCTCATTTGCAGATCAAATGTGCCTAATGTTGTGGGAGTAGACATTGCTAGATGTAATCTGCAGGGAGAATAAAACCGGCACTAACAACCCCACTTAGTGTAGCTTGTACATCTTTAGGTGACTGATTATTTTTATACCATCTGTGACATCAAAATAATGAGCTGGCAACCCTAATCATAAGACTGGAAGTTTGTTGAGGCATGAGCACATTATTTCTTTCCGACACCCTGATCCCTGGTTACTGCCATAATAGCAATAGTTTAACACATTTGAAACCCAACACTGCTGTCAATAACATGCCGAGTTACTTTAAGTGTCTAGGAATGCACCCTGCATTCAGACCACTCACTCTTCATTCTCGCCCTTCACTTTCACTCTCACCCAGCACTCACATTGACCCCGATGCACTCACACCATTCACCCACTTACCCTCCACTCACAGTGATCACTCTGCACTCACAGTGATCACAATGCGCTCACACTGATCACCATGCACTCACACTATTCACCCACTCACCTTCTCACCTTGCACTCACTCTGATCTCCATGCACTCACACCATTAACCCACTTACCCTCCACTCAGTGATCACTCTGCACTCACAATGAACTTGCGCTGTTCACCCTGTACCTCACCCTGCAGTCACACGAGCACACTACTCAACCTGCACTCGTGACACTTCACTCACCTGTCCCCCGCTCTGTTAAATCTGCAATCTCACTCGAATAAGCCCACCACTAACCCTACATTTATTCGTCCTACTCTGCACTAACATGCGCACCCAAATTCATATGGTCGCCTCACTCACCCCTGTACACAAGTATGGGCATGTCGTGCCCCATTAAGGTTTTCGTCCTAAATCACAAAAGGAGACCTCTAAATGCACTACAATTCAGCCTTCCAGGGGGCCCTTGATAGAGACAGTTCTGTTTTTTCCCTGATGGACTGGAATAATTCCTAAACAAATTCTTGTAAATACCGTTTTGTTTAATGTCTTTTTAATGTAATTGATGTGAGGGAGTCTATTACTATTTGTATAGAAATGTTTGCTTCATGCAACAACCATAAAAAACTTATTGTATTGAATGTTATTCGCTGAATATGCCCGGAATGTGCGCTTGGCGGTCGAGTCCAGAAATTTCTGTCAGGTGGTGGGGGGGGGGCCCAACATCTCAAAAAATTCAGCTGGGGGGGCTCAACCTACAAAAGTTTGAAGACCTCTGCCCTAAGGGCATGTATGTGTGTCACATGGCACACAATCCGGTACCAGGGGTGCAACAGGGTGTCAAAGTGACACCCTGTCCCCCTTGTAAAATCGGTAATTTTACCGATTCTGTAATTACCGAATCGGTATTTGCTATTGAATCCTATGGGCTTCAAGGCCCATAGGAATCAATGGCAAATACCGATTCGGTAATTACTGAATCGGTAATTACCGAATCTTACCGATTCTGTATTTTTACCGAATTTTTTACCTACATAGCAATTACCGAATAGTAAATACCGAATCAGTAAAATTTGGTATTTACCATTCGGTAATTTGCTATTACCTACATCTAGGCCCATATGAAGAAAATATGACCATTATCTGTGCAGTACATTTAGGTAGGCAAACTTGACTCCTTCAACACAATATGGACTTCCATGGAATTTTGCCAGTAACATTTGAACAGTTGAGACTGTGCCTGCTTCCATTTTGGTCACACACAATCTTCGTCGCTGTATGAGTGATGCCATGAAATTTTGTAAACAACCAGTGGAACTTACAGTGTGTCTCTATTATCAAGATCATACTATTGTTTACGTTGGAGCACAATAAAACATATGTTGACTGTAGTTAGAAAGGCTAAATTAAATTGGGTTGCCCTTTTCGTTTATCACCAACAGTGCAATCATAACATTTTGATTTGTCAAAATCATTTGTAAAGCTCAAACTACTCACCCTTACGGGTCTCAAGGCGCTGGGGGCCGTCACGGAAATTAAGTGAGCTATTGCCCAGAGTCACATGGTCCTGAGCTGAGCTGCCACCGGAGCCAGGGATTGAATCGACAACCCTGTGTTCCGAAGTCAGCTTCCGTGGACACTGCACCACACCTCTCCTATCCAAATCATGACAGTTTAACATACTGACCGTGAATTAAGTATTGGTTCCAACAAAAAGAGTAGTTGTAGTTGTAATTCTCGGTTGTCCTGAGAGAGGCTTACACGAATGCTCCAAGAGTCGAAACATCACCCTTTTGTATTGTATTGATATTAAAAATCCTTTTGTTGCTTCTATGATGTTCAAAAGCTGCTTGAAGCGCCGCCACCGCCAAGAGAGTCACGCAGGGGAGAAGAAGCTTCCCTTACCTTTGCCGCCACCGCCAAAAGTCAGTAAGACACCGGACTCCGCGCCGCCGCTCCGGGGGACTCCAACTCCCGGCAGGCCTCGCGGCGGCGCGTCCACAGTGACGGCAGACGCGCCAAGGAGAGCGCCAACGCGGGGATAAAGACACCGGAACCCCGGCAGAGCGGGGGAGACACAGCTTGAAGCGCCGCCACCGCCAAGAGAGTCACGCAGGGGAGAAGAAGCTTCCCTTACCTTTGCCGCCACCGCCAAGAGTCAGTAAGACACCGGACTCCGCGCCGCCGCTCCGGGGGACTCCAAATCCCGACAGGCCTCGCGGTGGCGCGTCCACAGTGACGGCAGACGCGCCAAGGAGAGCGCCAACGCGGGGATAAAGACACCGGAACCCCGGCAGAGCGGGGGAGACACAGCTTGAAGCGCCGCCACCGCCAAGAGAGTCACGCAGGGGAGAAGAAGCTTCCCTTACCTTTGCCGCCACCGCCAAGAGTCAGTAAGACACCGGACTCCGCGCCGCCGCTCCGGGGGACTCCAACTCCCGGCAGGCCTCGCGGCGGCGCGTCCACAGTGACGGCAGACGCGCCAAGGAGAGCGCCAACGCGGGGATAAAGACACCGGAACCCCGGCAGAGCGGGGGAGACACAGCTT
Source organism: Lissotriton vulgaris (assembly GCF_964263255.1). Classification (NCBI taxonomy): domain Eukaryota; kingdom Metazoa; phylum Chordata; class Amphibia; order Caudata; family Salamandridae; genus Lissotriton; species Lissotriton vulgaris. Next base: position 887,346,346 of record NC_141699.1, on the reverse strand, counting down.
GAAGCGCCGCCACCGCCAAGAGAGTCACGCAGGGGAGAAGAAGCTTCCCTTACCTTTGCCGCCACCGCCAAGAGTCAGTAAGACACCGGACTCCGCGCCGCCGCTCCGGGGGACTCCAACTCCCGGCAGGCCTCGCGGCGGCGCGTCCACAGTGACGGCAGACGCGCCAAGGAGAGCGCCAACGCGGGGATAAAGACACCGGAACCCCCGCGACGCGGGACGCGAGCGGGACGCCCGGGGCGAAGCCCGGGCAAAGGGCGGTCCCTCTACGGCCCTCATCGGCACGAGTAGGCCAGGCTAGGCCACCCCTCTAATACTACTTCTTTGTGCACCAGTGAAGTACCTACATGATTGTCTACAGCAAGTAGTGGTGTTCCAGACGTTGGTCGACCGCCTCCTGAGCCCCAGCTATCCAGACGGGGGTCGGTAAGCAGGCTATATAGCTTCTATCGAATCGCCCAGGAGCCCGGGATAAGGAGGGGGCCCACGTGGAAACGCAAATAACAGACAATCACACTGACGAATCTGGAAAGGAGTCAGCTGGATATCTGCACAAGTTTTGAAGTAAGACTTTTTGTTTTAAACTTGGAAGCGATACTTTGTTAATTTATCGAGCTGTGGGTATAAGACTTTCACACACCTTTGCATAATTATGCGTAAAAGAAATCATCACACGGCATCCGAAACACCAAAGAACACCATGGAAAACTACCTTGTTCAAGTGGTCAGTAAAATAAACAGCGAACGCAGACAATCGTTAGGTCTGTCCCAATCACCTATCCTTCCTCCCATGAGTCCACCCACCTCCTCGCAAATCAATGAATCTCTGTTATTAGACTCCAACAACGATCTCCATGCACCAGTTTCCCCAGTAACTGTCAACATTGATGTAAGCACAGTGAATGTGGGGGACACTGAACAACACGTGGTTAATGACTCAGATGCACAGGTTGTCATTGAGGTTGAAGGAAATAATGACAAAGAAGACGTGGAGGATGATCCACCGGCTAAACAGACCTCAAGGGCAGTTAGAGCCTGTCGCAGATTGCAAAGCAAACGCGGGGGGCACGTTCTGGAAAAAATAAGGCCACATCACCACCAAAGGTAAAAAATACCTGCCAGAATAACGAGGAAAATAATCTGAGGGACATATTGGACGAGGATTTAATGTCTAAAATAGCGGAGCTGTTAGAAATAAAAATTCAGACAATTATCAAGCCACTTACTAGTAAGATTGACAAACTTTCTGCAGAGATAAAGAAACTTGGAAGCACACAAAATGTTTTAGCAGATGCAATAGGCAATGTCTTAAGTAATGTTAATAAAGGCCGCGATCCCCCAGAGAAAGATAATGAACCCAGGGTTACACCAGATGCTACCCCTCCAGGAGTAATTCCTGCAGAATGCCCACAAACTTTTGGTCAAAATACTAAGAACTTGCCATCAGAAGCCCCAACTGTCCGATTAATTGATTCAACACATGCTACAGCGCCCTCTAGTTTTGAAGAAAACCAAACACAATTTGTAGTTGAAGCAGCACCGCTAGTGCTAGTGCTAGCCAATACACCAATCCTATCACCGGACCAAACTGAGTCAGCCTCATCACTAAAAAGTAAGGCACTATACTGGCTCTCAAATAATATGCGGATAGCACAGGGGGGTGAACAGCGGCTGGCTGATGAAATTAAAACAGCAAGGAGGGTTGGTTGGATAGGAAATAAGCAAAAAAATTGGAAGGGCAACTGTGTGATACTAAACTTTTCGACTCCAGCTGCTCTTCCGGACATTTTATCAAATATCCTTCCACCACAAAAAAGAAGTTGCTCTATAATCGCTCTTACATTAGAATTTTTCTATAATGAATCACAAAAGGCCAATAATCAAAAACCCCGGAAGCCAGTTTGGCCAACGAGAGACCATGGTTGGGGAGGGGGACCATCAGCTTTTGACACAAATTACGCTCCCCAAAAATTAGGGTAGGTCCATGGCTACTAAACCAACACAATACTTTTCAAAGCACTACCTCAGGGCAAAATTGGAATCAAATGGGCAGACGAGGGCCTGGCATAATAACCAATAACTGTGGGCCTACAGGAAATGTTAAATATAATGGAGGATGGCCAGGCATGCAGCAGAATGTACTGTATCCTAATACCCCAGCACCTATAGGCAATGCTGACTTTAATGGAGGATGGCTGGGGTCTTACCAGAACCCACCCTTTCCCATTACCCCTGCACCTAGATGGAATGCCCCTATAAATGGTTGGGGCTTCGGGGCCCCACCCCACAACTGGGGAGTTAGCACCTCAAATAGGTTTGAAGCCTTAGCTGGCTTAGCTGACTGCGACTGACTTGAGGGAAGGGCACTGACAACGCCATGTAGTACAAACCACACATATCCTAGGTTGCATCTCGAAGTCGAACCAAAGCAGATTGCACCTACTAAAATCTTGCAACAGCCATTACATTCTGTTGAAACAATGCCACAGCAACTGCATTTAGAGACATCTAGGGTAATTGTACCATGTCAGGTAGTAGAAACACGAGGGGTTTTAGGAAGTATAAAAATCATCTGCTGAAATATAGCGGGTCTGAAAAAAACCTTTCAGATCCGTCTTGGCACAATTATCTGGCGAGTGGGGATCTAATCATGTTCCAGGAGACATGGGGGCTCGAAAACTACTTCAAGGTTGACTATAGATCTTTTTTCATACCCGCAGTAAACACAAATGGGGGGAGACCCTCTGGCGGATTAACAATCTGGGTGAAAATCACAGGAGGCCTGTCCTTTAAGCAAATTGATACAAATAATCCCGACATTTTATTACTCGAGCTAAAAAATACCAAGGGTTGTAGCACTTATGTGATCAATATCTATAACAGACCACATCGATCATGTAAAGAATCAACAGTTGTAACCCACCTGAGTAATCTTGTGGCGGGATTTGATCAAAATGCACAAATGATCATAGGTGGTGATTTTAATAGAGGTTTTGAACCCATAATAGGTCTAGAAGACATCTATAAGGATGAGGACAGTGCCAACAATATTCCCTTAGTAGATACAAATTACAAAGCACCTTGCTCAGTGAGCGCCCTACAATTACTGAATTTGACATTAGAATCAGGCTTACGTGCATGTAATGGGCGGTTGCCATCAGACTGTCCCAGTAGACCAACGTTCACCAGAGGGGCACACTCCAGCCACTTAGATTATTTATTAGTCTCCCTGAACTTGTGGCCTATGACCATCGACCTAATAGTGGATGATCGCACGGAAAGCGACCATTATCCTCTGATCTTATCTGTCCAAACCCAGATCTTTAAAACCCTTGACAAAAGTGCTAATAGCACAATGTCCTTGCCACAGGATCCCCTAGTGGCAAATAACCGCAGATCCCTGAAATGGCCAGTAGTATTAGACAACTCTAAAATCATTAGTCAAATCTATAATGTATTTGTGAGTCATATGTCTTCTCTCTTAGGTAACAGTACTGTCATCCAAAATCCTAGTTTGATAGAATCCCATGAATATTTAATTAACCAACTTGGCGGGATCCTGACCAGGGCAATAAAAAGATCACATAACGCCCAAAAGAGAAAACAAACCGGGATCACCTGGTATAACCAGGATTGCCGGAAAGCCAAGACAGACCTAATCATAGCGGTCAGGGGGGGTTCAATGGATATTATGAGAACCAAGAGAGTTCAGTATAAAAGAATCTTATTAAAGGCCAAGAAAGAGTGGGACGAAAGGGTTTGGTCCGATTTATTGGACGCATGTAAGTGTAAAGATCAGACCACTTTTTGGAGCCTCATTGCTAGAGGCACCAGGGGGGCGACAGAATGTAAAGACAAATTTCTAGAGGAAAAAACATGGGTCGAGCACTTTACTATGTTATACTCTTGTACAAGTTCAGGTGAGAGTGGAGGTTGGGATAGTTTGCAGGCCCCTTTGGCAGCGTATGATGCACCCCTTGTTTTTTCCCTAACAGAAACTATCTCAGCAATTAAGGCAGTCAAGTCAGGGAAAGCACCAGGCCCTGACAGAATACCAGGTGATCTTTGGAAACATGAAAACTATATCTGGGCTCCTTACATCAATTTATTATCCAATGAAATTGCTCAAGGAGCTCCTATTCCGGAAACCTGGAAGGGGGCAGAGATTGTAGCTCTGTTCAAGAAGGGTGATAGGTCAAATCCCTCGCATTACTGACCTATCAGCCTTATTGACGTGCTACAAAAAATTTTTGCACGACAGTTTCTTGGTCGGCTCACCTCTTGGATTGAAGAGCACTCTATTTACACAAAATATCAGGCAGGTTTTAGATGTAAGATAAGCACTGTAGACCAGGTTTTTAGATTTTTATGTTTAGTCTGGAAATATACCATTATAAGGAGTTCCCATATATACGTGGCCTTTGTTGATTTGAAGGCAGCTTTTGATATGGTTCCTAGGGCAGCCCTATGGAAGACATTAAACAAAATGGATGTTCCTGGAAACATCCTTCAAATTTTAACCAGACTCCATGAGAACAATTACGCACGTGTTAGATGGGGACCGAATGGAGAAGTCACTGAGAAAATAAAAATAGCAAAAGGGGTAAGGCAAGGGTGCGTAATGGCACCTACCTTATTCTCTTTATACGTCAATGACATCCCTGACACTCTTTTGGGCTGCGAGCATGACTCTCCCAAATTGAGCGGGCAAGCCGTTCCGGCATTACTATTCGCAGACGACACAATTTTAATTTCTCAGACACCTAGGGGGCTTCAAAATCTTTTAAACACATTTAGTTTGTATTGCCATGACAAGGAATTAGAAATCAACTCCTCAAAAACAAAAGTTATGACAATCAACCCCCATAAAGGTTTTAATAAGGTTTTTAAGATAAACAATGAACCTATTGAAGAAGTTCCTAATTTTAAATACCTGGGTATTATTTTAGACAGTGATGTCACATGGAAAACACAATTGGAGAATTCAAAACTAAGGCTAACCCAAAACCAGGTACCGATCTTAAAGAAGCACAAGAATAGCCATTTCAAAGCGGTCTCACCAGCCATCGAATTATTCAAATATAAAGTACAATCTTCTTCTCTTTATGGTGCGGACCTTTGGGCCTATGCTTTAAAGGATACCTTCCGAGTGAGGGAAAATTCCTTCATTAGGCAACTTCTAGGGATACCTGGGTCAACACCACTGACACCCGTATTATGGGACCTTAACTTTAGGCGTACTGATGATTATGCTTCCCTTCGCCCGCTACTCTATTGGGTTCGCTTATGGTCCACTGAAGAGCTGGTTGATTATAGAGAAGCATTGCAAGAGATATTGGCTATAAAAAATACCACGCGCTTGCCATGGCTGGAGTACGTCAAAAAATGGTTCGAAAAATTAGGGTTAAGTGACTTCTGGTTTGACCCTGATTCTCTTACAAATAGTTCAAAAAACATCTTGAAGCAAAGGTACTGGGACTATATTAGAGACTCAGTGCTTGCAAATCCCAGAACAGGAACTCTAACTTCGAAATTTTTTGAAATTAAAATGAATATGCAATTAGAGCCCCTCATGGATGAAATTCACCCTCCACTGGCTAAAAGCCTATACTTAAAGTTCCGGTATAGCATTTTGCTATTAAAAGATAGAACAACTAGCTGGAACTGTAATAAGGAGTTGACCGGGGCCGCTGGCTCTAACATATGCGAGTTCTGTGAAATGGGGATGAAAGAAGATGAGTCCCATGTTCTATTTATATGCCCAGCATACCTAAAAGCAAGGAAAAAATGGCTTAAGCCAATCTGTAACAGGTTAGGCCTTAGACAAATTAAGGTTGGACTTAGAATATTCAAAGGAGATACTGCACAACCAATTGTGTTTAGCCTAAGTCGTTTTCTCCTATGTGTAGCCTTGATTAGGAGAAAGAAAAATCAGAAAACCTAGATGTAATGGGCTATTCTACCATGTTATTGACTGTTTATTAGTTATAGTGCTGCCTGTTTTATTGTTATGATGTATACCACTTTTTAAACAAAAACAGACGTCTAATTTATTATTTTACTATTGTGTATATTCATTCAGTGTTCTCAATAGAAGAGGGACCGACCAGGATCTAGCCAACCCCAGTTTTGATGATTTCTTTGCGTACTTTGCACAAATAAGATGTGATGAAATTTTTACCCACTGCTGCTATTTGTTATGTACTATAATGATGTGTTATGATTTTAATGTATTGTATCTTATAAGGTTTTTTAAACCGAATAAAGATTGAAATGAAATGAAAGCTGTTCATACTTGTACAGATGATGTCTGAGATCACGAATGTTATTCCCTGTGTATATAATTTTCTTGTGTGCAATGGCAATGAAAGAATGATTGCATGGTGTGTGTACATATTAGCTTAGAATAGGTCAATTGATGTGAGAGGATGACTTGAATAGAATATATTGTACATGTAGTTATCTTTTTGATTTACGAGTTAAACATGCTACCCTTGGAATAAAAAGTGAGTTATACATTTAGCCTAATGTTTAATTAAGTTTTACAGAATTGCTTATCTTCTTTCCACATTCTCACTGCTAATTTACAAGGTAATATAAAAGATCGAAGTAAAGGTGTTATGTATCTGAACAGAGCTCTAAGCTTAAGCAAAAAATAAGCATTGGTGAAACCAATAGGTCTGTGTTTAATGTACAATGCAGACACCTTTAGCACAGTCAAGAGAGACACTCGAGGCGGAACCAGAAAGGAATGGGCATAGAGACCTTTAGTTGCAATGTAGCTCATGCAGTTGAATGCAAGCACTGGATTGGAGAAGGAAAGAAACCGAAACAGGAAATACATGTGATCAGAGATGAATACTCGACTGTTCCGTTCAAAGCTATGAAATGCTGGAAGTTTTTTCAATAGCAGTTGTAAATATAGAATATGAATTACACGTATTATATTTCAAAACATTTCTAATGTGTAGTATTGTATATAATTAATAGAGAATTGCTTTTAAGCTGTAGCATTTACAGGTTTTATGATTGCTGTTTATGGTGTTGATGTGATACGTTTCTGGCTTTGCCGAAATAAAGTATTTTTGAACTGAACTGGAAACTGGACTGAACTGACCAAGACATGGCTGGCAAAGTCTCCGGTCAGTAGTTGAAAGAGACTGGTCAAAGAAAACCAGTAGTTAAAAGGGGTGGGCCTAAACCCCACTTTATCTTTATTGTTGGCAAAAAAGTCTGTTTTACAGCTGCGCTGTCAAAATCCAAACCTTAAAGGAAACATTTTAATCCGAAAAGAAAGCAGAGCACTTTACACCGAGTCAACAGTTAATGGAAAGCATGACTATTTCAATCAATTCAATTCAATTCATAAGCTTTTATTCGATTTGAAGATACAAATCATACAAGCAACATTAAAATACAACACCATATATATACAAAATAATTCACAATATTCACATTAGTAGTGCAAAAAAAGGAAAATAGGAAACATGTACAACAGTTGGTGGGCAACAGTTGGTAGTTTAAAAATAAAAGCGATATGGGGATATATACAAAAGAATCCTATGTGTACAGACAGGAAATCAGTATATTTGTCACAACAAGTGGAGTTTCCTGGCAGCTGTACATTAAAACAAACAAAAACCGGACTGCTCAAATGGGCATGAAAGAATGAATTTGGGGTATAAAGAAGGACCTTACAATACATACTGTGGGCATAAAACATGAGTAATCATTCCATATTTACAAAACTATCATAAAACTTTTATGTACAGACAGGAATGTATAAAATAATAGCAGCACTATACATTTCCTGGCAGCTGTACGTCTCAAAGAGAGCATAAAACTAACATAATACAGTGTTAAAAATATTTTATATATGGCATATACAGGTCGTTCGGTACAGACAGGTAAGTCTAAGGGGGTTACAGCACTATACTTTTCCTGGCAGCTGTACATTTCAAGATATAGGTAGCCACAAAAAAGCAGACTATTTCAATCAATTGTTTGCTGCCATGCACCAAAAATTTATTTTGTGGCTATCAATAGCTCTATATTTTAGTTAGTCTCCTGGGCAATCTCAGAAGGAGAATTTATGTTTATGAATTCGACAGACCCCACACTGGATAGCAAGTTTGGTCCGGTTAGGGGAAAAGCAGATGAGTACATATATGTCACGCTCATAGCCCTCACTATGAGTGACTGACCTGACGAAATATAAGTGACCCGATTACAGGGCAAAAAAAAAATGAGAAGACAATGTGAACCTCCTGGTCTTCACACCTGGTGTTGGACATGTGGGAGATGTTAAATGTTGTATACTTGTAAAGCGCACAGCTGCCCCAGCAAAGGGGTGTTCCGGCGCTGTATACCGCTGGGGAACCCATCCTGGCTTTCCCTGCGAAATGGTCCCTCCTGGGCATCTCCAAGGTGAAGACAAGCATCCCCGGCGCTGATGGGGCCGTTAGTAGAGATTAAGCAAGCTATTGCCCAGAGTTGCTGAGTTGCTGAGTGGGACCCATGGTTCGAGTAGGCATCGGGGCGAGAATTATCGAGTCCGCTGACCATGGCCCAAGACCCTGCTGCGTCGAGAATCGAACCCTGGTCCCGGGTCAACCTCTGCTTCCGGGTCTGCTGCCTCTAACCAGTGAACCACACCACTCTACACCAGTGAGCCACACCACTCTAGATTAGTGTGTCTCGCATTGAGTTTCAGAACCTCCTCAGGGCAAGATGGCTGACTCGTGGCCCGGCTCGGCAGCTGCAAGAGGTAAATTGGCAATCCTGACCATAGACAAAACCTTAGCATTAA